>NC_134355.1:61301001-62038501 GCF_048569485.1 Anomaloglossus baeobatrachus | reverse complement strand
GGACACCGCTGTGTCTATGTTCCCCGGCCCCCCTCAGCTGGAATTAATCCGTAATTCAAGGGGGTCCCAGGCATCACAGGCTGAGGGCTCTGACTCCGATGACAGTCCCAGTCCGCCTAAGCGAGCTCGCTGGGAGAGACCCTCCACGTCATCACGCGGATCAGGGTCTCAGCGAGAAGGGTCTCTATATGATGACTCAGAGGTGGGTGATCAGGAGTCTTGTCCTGACGCCGCACTCAATTTGGATACGCCAGATGGTGACGCCATGGTAAATGACCTTATAGCGGCCATCAATAGGCTGTTGGATATTTCTCCCCCAGCCCCTTCTGCAGAGGAGGCAGCTGCACAGCAGGAGAAATTCCATTTCCTGTATCCCAAGCGTAAATTGAGTACTTTTCTGGACCACTCTGACTTCAGAGAATCCATCCAGAAACACAATACTTATCCAGACAAGCGTTTTTCTAAACGCCTTAAGGATACACGTTATCCTTTTCCCCCTGACGTGGTCAAACGCTGGACCCAGTGTCCAAAAGTGGACCCTCCAATATCCAGGCTTGCAGCTAGATCCATAGTTGCAGTGGAGGATGGGGCTTCACTTAAAGATGCCAATGACAGACAGATGGACCTTTGGTTGAAATCTGTCTATGAAGCTATCGGCGCGTCGTTTGCTCCAGCATTCGCGGCCGTGTGGGCGCTCCAAGCTATTTCAGCTGGTCTGGCACAGGTGGACTCTATCTTACGTCCAGCAGTGCCGCAAGTGGCGTCCCTAACTACACAAATGTCTGCGTTTGCGACCTACACTATCAATGCGGTACTGGACTCTACGAGCCGTACCTCAATGGCATCCGCCAACTCTGTAGTTTTGCGCAGAGCCTTGTGGTTAAAAGAATGGAAAGCAGATTCTGCTTCTAAAAAATGTTTAACCAGCTTGCCATTATCTGGAGACAGACTGTTTGGTGAGCAATTGGCGGAAATCATTAAACAGTCCAAAGGTAAGGACTCCTCCTTACCCCAGCCCAGATCAAGCAAACCTCCACAGAGGAAGTGGCAGTCAAAGTTTCGGTCCTTTCGAGGCTCGGGCAAGCCCCAATTCTCCTCGTCCAAAGGGACTCAGAAAGAGCAAAGGAGCTCTGATTCCTGGCGGGCTCACTCACGCCCCAAAAAAGCAACCGGAGGTACCGCTTCCAAGGCGGCTGCCTCATGACTTTCGGCCGCCTCCCTCCGCATCCTCGGTCGGTGGCAGGCTCTCCCGCTTTTGCGACATTTGGCTGCCACAGGTCAAAGACCGGTGGGTAACAGACATTTTGTCTCACGGGTACAGGATAGAGTTCAGTTCTCGTCCTCCGCCTCGGTTCTTCAGAACTTCCCCACATCCCGACCGAGCAGATGCCCTTCTGCAGGCGGTGAATTCTCTAAGAGCAGAAGGAGTGGTGGTCCCTGTTCCTCTTCAGGAACGAGGTCAAGGTTTTTACTCCAATCTCTTTGTGGTGCCAAAAAAGGACGGCTCATTCCGTCCTGTTCTGGACCTAAAACTGCTCAACGAGCATGTGAACGCCAGGCGGTTCCGGATGGAATCCCTCCGCTCAGTCATTGCCTCAATGTCTCAAGGAGATTTCCTAGCATCAATAGACATCAAAGATGCTTATCTCCACGTGCCGATTGCTACAGAGCACCAACGCTTTCTACGCTTCGTGATAGGAGACGACCATCTTCAGTTCGTAGCTCTGCCATTTGGTCTGGCGACAGCCCCACGGGTGTTCACCAAGATCATGGCGGCAGTGGTAGCAGTCTTGCACTCTCAGGGACACTCTGTGATCCCTTACTTGGACGATCTATTGGTCAAGGCACCCTCTCAAGAGGCATGCCAACTCAGCTTGACTGTTGCACTGGAGACTCTCCAGACGTTCGGGTGGATCATCAACTTCCCAAAGTCAAATCTGTCACCGACCCAATCACTAACGTATCTTGGCATGGAGTTTCATACTCTCTCAGCGATAGTGAAGCTTCCGCTGGACAAGCAGCGGTCTCTACAGACTGGGGTGCAGGCTCTCCTTCAAAGTCAGTCGCACTCCTTAAGACGCCTCATGCACTTCCTCGGGAAGATGGTGGCGGCAATGGAGGCGGTTCCGTTTGCGCAGTTTCATCTGCGCCCACTTCAATGGGACATTCTCCGCCAATGGGACGGGAAGTCAACATCCCTGGACAGGAAAGTCTCCCTTTCCCAGACGGCCAAGGACTCTCTGCAGTGGTGGCTTCTTCCCACCTCATTATCACAGGGAAGATCCTTCCTACCACCGTCTTGGGCGGTGGTCACGACAGACGCGAGTCTGTCAGGGTGGGGAGCAGTTTTTCTCCACCACAGGGCTCAGGGTACGTGGACTCAGCAGGAGTCCACCCTTCAGATCAATGTTCTGGAAATCAGAGCAGTGTATCTTGCCCTACTAGCCTTCCAGCAGTGGCTGGAAGGAAGGCAGATCCGAATTCAGTCGGACAACTCCACAGCGGTGGCATACATCAACCACCAAGGGGGGACACGCAGTCGGCAAGCCTTCCAGGAAGTCCGGCGGATTCTGATGTGGGTGGAAGCCACGGCCTCCACCATATCCGCAGTTCACATCCCCGGCGTAGAAAACTGGGAAGCAGACTTCCTCAGTCGCCAGGGCATGGACGCAGGGGAATGGTCCCTTCACCCAGACGTGTTTCAGGAAATCTGTCGCCGATGGGGAAGGCCGGACGTCGACCTAATGGCGTCCCGGCACAACAACAAGGTCCCAACCTTCATGGCACGGTCTCGCGATCAAAGAGCGCTGGCGGCAGACGCCCTAGTGCAAGATTGGTCGCAGTTCCGGCTCCCTTATGTGTTTCCACCTCTGGCACTCTTGCCCAGAGTGCTACGCAAGATCAGATCCGATTGCAGCCGCGTCGTACTCGTCGCCCCAGACTGGCCGAGGAGGGCGTGGTATCCGGATCTGTGGCAGCTCACGGTCGGCCAACCGTGGGCACTGCCAGACCGACCAGACTTACTGTCCCAAGGGCCGTTTTTCCATCGGAATTCTGCGGCCCTGAACCTGACTGTGTGGCCATTGAGTCCTGGATCCTAGCGTCTTCAGGATTATCCCAAGGGGTCGTTGCCACCATGAGACAGGCTAGGAAGCCCACGTCCGCTAAGATCTACCACAGAATGTGGAGGATATTCTTATCCTGGTGCTCTGCTCAGGGAGTGTCTCCCTGGCCATTTGCATTGCCTACCTTTCTTTCTTTCCTGCAATCTGGGTTAGAAAAAGGTTTGTCGCTCGGCTCCCTTAAAGGTCAGGTCTCGGCGCTATCTGTCTTTTTTCAGAGGCGTTTGGCACGCCTTCCTAAGGTGCGCACGTTCCTACAGGGGGTTTGCCATATCGTACCCCCGTACAAGCGGCCGTTAGATCCATGGGATCTGAACAGGGTACTAGTTGCCCTCCAGAAGCCGCCCTTCGAGCCTCTGAGGGAGGTTTCACTTTCTAGACTATCACAGAAAGTGGCTTTTCTGGTAGCGATCACATCTCTTCGGAGAGTGTCTGAGCTGGCAGCGCTGTCATCCAAGGCTCCCTTCCTGGTCTTCCACCAGGACAAGGTAGTGCTGCGCCCCATTCAGGAGTTTCTCCCGAAGGTGGTATCCTCTTTTCATCTTAATCAGGATATCTCTTTGCCTTCGTTTTGTCCTCATGCAGTTCATCAGTATGAGAAGGATTTACATTTGTTAGATCTGGTGAGAGTACTCAGAATCTACATTTCCCGCACGGCGCCCTTGCGCCGTTCGGATGCACTCTTTGTCCTTGTCGCTGGTAAGCGCAAAGGGTCGCAGGCTTCTAAGGCCACCCTGGCTCGATGGATCAAAGAACCAATTCTTGAAGCCTACCGTTCTGCTGGGCTTCCGGTTCCATCAGGGCTGAAGGCCCATTCTACTAGAGCCGTGGGTGCGTCCTGGGCATTGCGACACCAGGCTACGGCTCAACAGGTGTGCCAGGCAGCTACCTGGTCGAGTCTGCACACTTTCACCAAACATTATCAGGTGCATACCTATGCTTCGGCGGACGCCAGCCTAGGTAGAAGAGTCCTGCAGGCGGCAGTTGCCTCCCTATAGGGGAGGGCTGTCTTGCAGCTCTAACATGAGGTATTCTTTACCCACCCAGGGACAGCTTTTGGACGTCCCAATCGTCTGGGTCTCCCAATGGAGCGCCGAAGAAGAAGGGAATTTTGTTACTTACCGTAAATTCCTTTTCTTCTAGCTCCTATTGGGAGACCCAGCACCCGCCCTGTTGTCCTTCGGGATTTTTGGTTGTTTTTCGGGTACACATGTTGTTCATGTTGAACGGTTTTCAGTTCTCCGACGTTACTTCGGAGTGAATTTGTTTAAACCAGTTATTGGCTTTCCTCCTTCTTGCTTTTGCACTAAAACTGGTGAGCCAGTGATCCCACTGGGGGTGTATAGCCAGAAGGGGAGGGGCCTTACACTTTTTAGTGTAATTGCTTTGTGTGGCCTCCGGAGGCAGTGCTATACACCCAATCGTCTGGGTCTCCCAATAGGAGCTAGAAGAAAAGGAATTTACGGTAAGTAACAAAATTCCCTTCTTTATTTATTTATTTTAATAATAATGGAATACTTGACACATTTTATTAATAAGCATTTATGGTAAAGACAAAAAAAAAAAATGTATAGATATATATTTGAAAAAAAAAAAAAATATATAGACATATATTTATTTTAATTGACATGGGGGGGTCATGTAGGTCAAACCATTGTAGATTCTCATCTGAGGAAGTTTGGTGGATTTATACGAAGGACACTCCGATCATACTCTGATCAGTGTCTGTTTAGTGTGATCTGATTCTCCTGGATGTGGTGAATAGGAGAACACTGTGAGGAGAAGATGGAGAATATAATCTCACCATCTTTTCCATTGTATCCACAGAAATTGGACTGCACTCTGCTGTCACCCGAGTGCAGTCTGTTGGTTTACACACACACACAGACTTGAGTGGCCAAGCCTCGTCCGATGAGAGGTGCCGATGACATTATGAAGCATTCCCCAACCCTCATTCCTTGTTGACTTTGATAAAGGGGTCTCCAGTGCCACTCACTTAAGTGCTCATGCTCTCTACACTTCTCCTGTCCAGAACACCCACCTACAGCCGCCATAAAGTGTTATTCTGCTTCCAGACTCTTCAAAATGTTCTCACTGAAATCTGTTCCCCATTACTTTCTTTATCGTTCCTATGGGAGACCCAGACCTTGGGTGTTTGTGTGTCCTCCGGAGGCAGAAGCTAAAGTACTACACTTAAAAGTGTAGCTCCTCCCTCTGAGTTTATACACCCCCTGGAGAACCAGATCTAGCCAGTTTATCGCTTTGTGTCAGGAGGCATACATCCACACATGCATTCTCATCTGATTTTTGGAAAGAGTTTGAAGAAAAGCGGGTCCAAGTCTGGACTCCCGGCATGTCCCTACTCACCCCACTGTGTCGGCGGTGTTGTTAAGGTTGATTTCCAAGGCTGGAGCCTTACATGCCGTGCTCTTTCACCATCCCTCCTGGGCTCTGGCTTGAAGTCGGAGCCAGCACGGTCTCCATGCCTGGCAGGAGTCCGGTCTCCATCCACAGCCCCTTGAGGATCCTGTTGGACTGGAGCACTCATCCCCAGGGACCTGGCCCTGCGTCTCAGCAGCTAAGTACCTGAGACGTTTATGTGTTGGGGGTCCCGGTTCTTTATTGTATGGGGAGAGTATGCTGTATATGATTATTTTGCCTTTTCCGGCGGGTTCTCTAGCTTTTGCCTTAGAACCGCGCCGATGGTGCCTGCTTGTCGGCCTCGCCGCTTAAATTTAGGCCCCGGCTTCGCCGGAGGCCTAGTTTCGTTTTCCTGCCCTCGCATGTCACTCATGCAGAGGGACAGGCTCGGCTCCTCCCGGCGGCCGTTCTACACAGGGGAGGGACACTCCCCACTGCTGCGGCGTCACTCCTCCCCTGCAGGTCTCTCTAGCCCTCCAGTTCCCGCTCTCCTATAGGAACGCCCCCTAGTCCCGCCCCCTCTCCTCGCTCCGGCGGCCATTTCTCACGCAGAGTTCACTCTGCTCTGGGACATTCTGCACTCTGCATCTCTGCTGAGGTGCTGTGCACTGGGGGACCGGGCTTCGGGATCTGGAGGGCACACAACACCGCGCCCAGCGGTCTGGTAAGCCACAGCCAGTCTCCGGTTGTGGACCGCTGTGTATTCTCCCTGGGGTTCGTTCTCTGCAAAGCCCCCACTCCAGCAGCATGTCTCACACAAGGAGCAAGGCTCCAAAGCTTTATTCAGTATGCACTGCATGTAAGCTCCTGCTGCCTGAGCCGAGCACTTATCCTTACTGTGATGGTTGCTCTAACTTGGCGGTGCCACAGCCTGGAGTCTCACCCCCGGTGGTCTCTCAGGCTGCTGCTGCACCTGTGGCTGAACCCCCGGCCTGGGTAGAGTCCTTTTCTAGGTCCATATCCCAGTCATTTGCTGAGTCCATGGGACTTTTGTCCAGGACTTTGATGAATATGCATCAGCCCTCCTCACAGGGTGCCTCTAATACCCTTGACAGAGGATTCCTATCCTCTGACCTCCGTCCATCAGAGCTCACAGAGGATTCACCATCAGGTCCCAGACCCCGTCCTTCTGAGAGAAGACGCAGGGTTTCCTCCCCCTCTTCATCCCATGGCTCTGTCTCAAGAGCTGACTCGCAAGATGAGGAGGATGCCCTCACGGGGGGCTCGGAGGCTATGTATCCCATCGATTTCTCTGAGGGTGACTCAGATCTTAGTGACTTGATTGCTTCTATTAATTCTGTGCTGGATCTCAATCCGCCAGTATCAGAGGAGCAACCCTCTTTGGCAGAAAAACATCAGTTTACCTCGCCTAAGAGAGTGAAGAGTGTGTTCTTTAACCACTCCAGTTTTCAGACCGCTGTGACCAAGCCCAGGGCCTGCCCTGACAAACGCTTTCCAAAGTGTGGTTCTGATGATCGGTTTCCATTTCCACCTGAGGTGGTCAAGGAGTGGTCTCACTCCCCAAAGGTAGATCCTCCGGTGTCTAGGCTCTCAGCCCGGACCGTTGTGTCGGTGGCTGACTGCACCTCACTTTAGGATTCCACTGACCGTCAGATTGACGTTTTGGCCAAATCTGTGTATGAAGCTGCGGGGGCCGCGTTTTCCCCGACTTTTGCAGCAGTGTGGGCTCTCAAAGCCATCTCTGCTTCTCTGGAGGAGATGCATTCCCTCACCAAGGAATCTATGCCTGAGATGGTTACCTTAACCTCTCAGGCTTCAGCTTTTTCATCTTATGCCATGTCTGCAATGCTAGAGGCTGCTCACCGCACTGCGGTGGCTTCAGCTAATTCTCTTGTTATCCGCAGGATTTTGTGGCTTCGAGAGTGGAAGGCAGATTCTTCTTCCAAGAAGTACCTTGCTGGGCTCCCTTTTGCTGGTTCACGGCTGTTTGGTGAACAACTGGATGAAATCATTAAGGAAGCTACTGGCGGGAAGAGTACTTCCATGCCACAAACCAAGACCAGGAAACCCGCCCAGGGTAGAAATCAATCAAAGTTTCGTTCCTTTCGTTCCTCCAACTGGTCATCCTCTAAGCCTTCCGCCTCATCCGCTAACTCTGCTAAGGATCAGAAATCCAACTGGCGCACAAAAGCGCGTCCGCAGGAGGTTCTGCCACTAAGGCAGCCTCCTCATGACTCTCGGCCCGCTCCAGCCACGTCCTCAGTCGGTGGCAGGCTCTCCCACTTTGGCGACGCTTGGTTAAAGCAAGTCTCCGATCAGTGGGTGAGAGACATCATATCTCACGGCTACAGGATAGAATTCTCTTCCAGCCCGCCAAACAGATTTTTTTCTCTCAACTCCCCCCTGCTCCAAGGCCGCCTCCTTCTCACAGGCCGTGGCATCCTTGCAGGCCAACGGAGAAATTGTACCAGTTCCTGCTCGAGAACGGTTCAGAGGTTTTTACTCAAACCTCTTCCTAGTTCCAAAAAAGGACGGTACCTTCCGGCCCATCCTGGATCTCAAGCTTCTCAACAAGCATGTCCGGGTGCGGCATTTTCGCATGGAGTCGCTGCGATCAGTCATTGCCTCTATGACCCAAGGGGATTTCCTGGCGTCCTTCGACATCAGAGATGCCTATCTACATGTGCCAATCGCAGTGTCACACCAGCGTTGGTTACGTTTTGCGATAGGAGAGGATCATTTCCAATTCGTGGCTCTCCCCTTCGAGTTAGCCATGGCCCCTCAGGTATTCACCAAGGTCATGGCGGCAGTGATTGCGGTCCTGCACCTCCAGGGGTTGGCAGTGCTTCCTTATCTGGACGACCTACTGGTCAAGGCTCCATCCAGCGCAGACTGTCAGCGGAGTGTCTCGCTCACTCTCGCCCAATTCGGGTGGCTTGTCAATCTTCCCAAGTCCACCCTGACTCCGACCCAGAGTCTCACGTACCTAGGGATGCAGTTCGAGACTTTGCCGGCACTTGTGAAGTTGCCCTTAGTCAAACAGCAGTCTCTCCAGCTAGCGGTGCGCTCTCTGCTGCGGCCCCGCCGTTATACCCTCAGGCGCCTGATGCAGGTGCTGGGTCAAATGGTGGCGTCCATGGAGGCGGTTCCCTTTGCCCAGTTCCATCTGCGCCCCCTGCAGCTGGACATTCTCCGCTGTTGGGGCAAGCGGCTTTCCTTCTTACACAGGTTAGTGGCTCTGTCGCCACGGACCAGGAGCTCTCTTCAGTGGTGGCTTCGACCCCTCTCCCTGTCCCAAGGGCGCTCCTTTCTGACTCCGTCCTGGGTTATTCTCACCACGGATGCCAGCCTATCCGGCTGGGGAGCGGTATATCTCCACCACAGAGCACAGGGCACTTGGACTCCGTCCGAGTCAGCCCTTTCAATCAATGTGCTGGAAACCAGAGCCGTGTTTCTAGCTCTCCTAGCCTTTCACCACCTGTTGGCGGGCAGGCACATTCGTGTCCAGTCAGACAACGCGACAGCGGTTGCCTACATCAATCACCAAGGCGGGACAGGCAGCCGCCTGGCAATGTTGGAGGTCCAACGCATTCTTCAATGGGCGGATGACTCCAAGTCCACCATATCCGCAGTCCACATCCCAGGCGTAGAAAACTGGGAGGCAGATTATCTCAGCCGTCAATCCGTGGACGGTGGCGAGTGGTCCCTGCACCCGGCAGTGTTTCAGTCAATCTGCCGCAAGTGGGGCACTCCGGACGTGGACCTAATGGCATCCCGTCTCAACAACAAGGTTCCGGTTTACGTGGCTCGCTCACACGATCCTCAGGCCTTCGCCGCGGACGCTCTGGTTCAGGATTGGTCCCAGTTTCGTCTGTCCTACGTGTTTCCCCCTCTAGCTCTCTTGCCCAGAGTCCTGCGCAAGATCAGAATGGAGGGCCGTCGAGTCATCCTCATTGCACCGCACTGGCCCAGGCGAGCTTGGTATCTGGACCTGCTCCAACTGTCCGTAGAGATGCCGTGGCATCTTCCGGATCGTCCAGACCTACTCTCGCAAGGTCCGTTTTTCCGCCCGAATTCTGCGGCACTCAATTTGACGGCATGGCTCTTGAGACCTGGATTTTGACGGCTTCTGGTATTCCTCCTGAAGTCATCTCCACTATGACTCGGGCCCGTAAGTCTTCCTCCGCTAAGATCTATCACAGGACTTGGAAAATTTTCCTGTCCTGGTGTCGCTCTTCCGGCCATCCTCCTTGGCCATTCTCATTGCCGACCCTTCTGTCTTTTTTACAGTCCGGTCTGCAGCTAGGACTGTCCCTCAACTCTCTCAAGGGACAAGTCTCAGCTCTGTCAGTGCTGTTCCAGCGGCGTATCGCCCGGCTGGCTCAGGTCCGCACCTTCATGCAAGGCGCGTCTCACATCATTCCGCCTTATCGGCGGCCCTTGGATCCCTGGGACCTTAACTTGGTCCTCACGGTATTGCAGAAACCCCCTTTTGAGCCCCTTAGGGAGGTTTCTTTGTATCGTCTTTCTCAAAGGGTGGCCTTTCTAGTTGCCATAACTTCTCTCAGGAGAGTCTCTGATTTGGCTGCGCTCTCCTCGGAGTCACCTTTTTTTGTTTTTCACCAAGACAAGGTAGTTCTCCGTCTGACTCCGGACTTTCTTCCTACGGTGGTCTCTCCCTTCCACCTTAACCAGGACATTTCCTTGCCTTCCTTCTGTCCGGCCCCTGTTCATCGCTTTGAGAAAGCGCTGCATTCTCTGGATCTGGTGCGTGCTCTCCGGATTTATGTCTCGCACCGCTGCGCTTAGGCGGTGCACCTCTCAAGCTTTTCAAAGCACACTCGACCAGAGCTGTCGGTGCCTCTTGGGCTTTTAGGCACCAGGCTACGGCTCAACAAGTCTGTCAGGCTGCCACTTGGACTAGCCTGCATACCTTTTCGAAGCACTACCAAGTGCATGCTCATGCTTCGGCAGATGCGAGCTTGGGCAGACGCATCCTTCAGGCGGCTGTCGCCCACTTGTGAAGTTAGGCTCCGCCTACTTAGTTTTTTTTGTTTATTCCCACCCAGGGACAGCTTTGGAACGTCCCGTGGTCTGGGTCTCCCATAGGAACGATAAAGAAAAAGAGAATTTTGTTTACTTACCGTAAATTCTTTTTCTCATAGTTCCGTATTGGGAGACCCAGCTCCCTCCCTGTTGCCTGTTGGCAATTTTCTTGTTCCGTGTGTTATCACCGGCTGTTGTCGTGGACAGAGTCTCCGGTTGTTCCGGTTCTTGCTCGGTTCTACTTGTGGGTGGCTATTCTCCTTCAGCTTTTGCACTAAACTGGCTAGATCTGGTTCTCCAGGGGGTGTATAAGCTCAGAGGGAGGAGCTACACTTTTAAGTGTAGTACTTTGTGTGTCCTCCGGAGGCAGAAGCTAAACACCCATGGTCTGGGTCTCCCAATACAGAACTATAAGAAAAAGAATTTACGGTAAGTAAACAAAATTCTCTTTTTTTGGGTAGTGCTTCACAATGCTTTGCTGTGTACGGCCAAAGCGCACAGCTAAAAGTTTTCAATCAAGGCTTGGTGCGCTGTTGTGCCCATGGGTGGGCCTATATTCTGTGTACCTGTGACAGGCGCATTGTGGCACTCCACTCTTGCAGGCAGTAGGGATGGAGGGCTTTTATTTCTTCCCCCTTCTATGTTACATCCACTGCATTGTGACCCCCCCCCCCCCCCCCCCGGTAGGATACAATATGGGTGCTGAGATATCGGGGTATCTGCACGTGGTATACACTTTTTTACAATAAAAATCTAGATTGAATCCCATCAGAGGAGACTTTCCTAAAGGGAGAGTGTCTTGTTTTTCCTCTGACAGGTTCCAATCTTGATTTTGGCTGATGGCTCAGATCCGGTATATAAGGCCCCCTTACTGTGAGCAGCTCCATTACTTTCCAGTCTGCAGTAGGCTCATGATGCCATTAAGTATTCCGGTCCTATTTTTGTATTTCTTGCAGATAATAAAATAATGAACAATCAAGATGCCATAGAAAAAGCAGTCAATAGAGGCCAGTGTCTATATAAGATATCAAGTTACACCAGCTACCCCATGCATGACTTTTACAGGTAACATTTCATTGTTTTGATCTGATGGGATCCTGGCTAACCGATTTACATTGCAGATTCCCGTTTCTCTCAGCTGGAATTCTGTGCTACGTCCTGGAATCATTCCTGCCATTGAGGTGTATTCTGCTCCCCTTACTCACGGACTTGGCCTTTGATAGTAGACTATTCTTCGGTGTAAGGATAATTCACATTATCTGTTACCTAAAAATGCAGAAGCTTTCCATCCCAGCAGCCCTTAACACTGGTCCACAAACGTGAACATAGAAAACAAAAAATAACACCTCTTAGTTGATCCCAAAAAAATCAGAAAAAAAGGCAGCCATACTTGCCAATACCTGGTCACAATACTAATGTACTGCAGGGCGCAGCGGCCCCCATGATAAAAGGTGGAGGTTCATGGGTGCAAAATACTGCTGACCAACCACTGCCATCTATACGGGGTGGTTGCTTAGTATTATAGATGCACATGGATAAGGCTCGTCTCATAGATACGTGTGGTGCACCATGCTGGCTTACAGCACGATGTGCGGACACCCCACAAGGACAGACATCCCAATTCTGCAGGACCTGGCCACATCCTACAAAGATGTAAGAAATACACAAGGTATTAGATGATATTTTTGCAAAAATACACAAGTTCACACCCTGCGTTAAGGAGCTGCCTCCACCTTTTATCGTGGGGGCTGCTGCACCCTGCAGTAGATTGGTATTGTGACCAGGTATTGGTACGCTAATAGCCTCTTCAGACAGGAAGACGACTTGAACTCTAGCGCCACCTGTAGGAGGCAGAAATCCCAGACATCAGTATGGACCCTTTAACAAGCCTTGCTATGTGACTTAAGATATTGACTTTCAGGACAACTACTTCCAAGTCATATGACAAAGCTTGTTAAAAGGTCGATATTTGACTTTGGGATTGCTGCCTCCTATAGGTGGCGCTAGCATTCCTGTCCTCTTACTCCCTGAAGTGGCTATTTTGAATATTTAAAAGGGAATCTGTCACCAGGTTTTTGCTCCCCATCTGAGAGCAGCATAATGTAGAGACAGACCCTGATTCCAGCGATGTTACTTACTGAGCTGCTTATTGTAGTTTTGAAAAAAAAAAAAGTTTAATCAGCAGTAATTATTACAGGACTACCTGGCGTGCTGCCAGGTAGTCCAGCATATTCAAGATCTCTGTATAACTGCAAGAGCTGCAGCAGAGAAAACATTGTCTTTATCAAAATTATATTTTCGCTGCTGCAGCTCTCGCAGTTATACAGAGATCTTGAATATGCTGGACTACCTGCAGCACGCCAGGTAGTCCTGTAATAATCTATAGCTGATTAAACAGTTGTTTTGTTCAAAACTACACTAAGCAGCTCAGTAAGTGACATCACTGGAATCAGGATCTCTTGCCCCTACATTATGCTGCTTTCAGATTAGGTGCAAGAAACAGGTGACAGATTCCCTTTAATTACACAGAGGAGCTTTGCATGGCATAGCAGTCTCCTTATGCTGGTTTGGCACTCTCCACAAGGAGAAATGTTTTGTGTTATTCCCTAGCTATTGTAAGTATGGCTGCGGTTTTTTTTTCTCCTTCTTCCTGTGATTTTGGATTTTATGTGCTTTTCAGGGAATTTACTCATATTTTAGAGGAGAGGGTGTGTTTGAATAATGGAAGTTTACAGGAAATTCTTCAGGATGTATGGGGATGTTATAAAATCCTGGGGTTGCCTTAAGTCTAGTCAGCAAGATAAAGGCAATCAGAAAATGACTTCTTAAAATTTTTGGTATCCCACCCCCCTATTAACAGTAAATAGATATTTTGAAGTTACGATCTTGGCTAAAATATCCACAGTGACCAGTGTGAATACTTCATTTTAATTCTAGAAAATCCACTTGAACATTAGCCTCAATGAACACTCTCCCTATTGAAGCATCTAATGAGCGTGTGCAAAGGTCACTGTGAATGGGGCGAGCAGGAGCAGCTGTGACTTCAGCTATTGTGATTGGTGGATTCCTTTTATCAGTTGTGAATTGAGGTGTTACCGATCATCGTAATTCTGCCGAGCTAAGGAGCCTGCTGAAAACTACTCCTGAAAATTCAAATCAAAAGAAAAAACCACTGTGAAAAAAATGCAACATTACCAATTTGTCACATGCTTTTTGCTACCCACATATGAGGGTAGTATGATATAGAAGGAGAGACTCAGATTTCAGGCATGTCACTTACTTTACTGGGTGCTGCAGTTTTGATAGCTGTAGCTTGACCAGTTCTCTGAATGCTAATCAGTATCACCCCCACCCATACCAATGAGTGGCAGTTTTCTGCCTATGCACAGCAATCAGTAGTGGGGTTATACAGAACTCATGAATATGGACGATTACATGATAGGTCTTTATTGATACTTGGCTGCTTGCTGCAGTTTTCATAAGTAACACATTGCTGGAATCAAGGTCTATGTCTACATTTTGCTGCTCTCGGATTGCTTTCAAGCTCTAGAAGAAATCATCATTAAACACTGTAGGAATAATTCCCTGGCACCCAAACAGTACCTTTTTACCTGCTGGTCTTAAAGGGGGTTTCCCCACAAGATTGCAAATTAGTCTTTCTCTGAGGTAAAACATTGCTTGAAAACAGGCAGGAAAAATGTTTTACCTCACAAAATGTTCTATGATCTTGTTCTGTAATGTGTGTATTCTCTTTTGCGTCCTCCTTGGAGGTGTGGTACAGTCATTACAAGGGACATAGACACATTTGAGATTCTCAGTTTTTTGTTACATCCAATTGTGGAACTGATTATTCCAAGATCTATAATTAAAGGGAACCTGTTACCAGGTTTTTGCCTTCTAAATGAAAACTAACACCTTAAGCATCGCTTGTGCTGCACGTTACCCCCTGACTTCCCCTGTAGACACCAAAAATACTTTATAAAATAAGGCGTCCTAATCTGTGCCTCCTGTGCGGATTGATGTGGATGATGCCTCGGACGCCATCCACGTAGGTGGTTAAAATTTTCCATATTCCTGACTCTGGTAGAGCTGAAACCATAGGCGCGAACCGGTGAGTTCTATGCGCATTTGTAAGATTTTGCCTACCGATACGGATGATGTTACCCGCTTCATCCACATAGCCGGACAAAATCCGAGAACTTGCTAGTCCTCTGTTTTTGGCTCTCTGCTTGCGCGAGTTGGGAATATGGAGATATTGCCCGCTTGCGTGGATGGCGTCAAGGCATCATCCACGTCAATCAGCACAGGAGGGTGAAAGGAGGAAGGCACAGATTAGGACGCCTATCGGACCAGACAATTTATAAAATCACCCACCCTGTATGTAAGCCTGGACTCAGACGAGCGTATGGCATTTAATGCAATATGCTAATGACTCCCGACTCAGGCTCTGCTGTGAGCGTGAGCCGATGCGACTGTGACCCGATCCTGCAATCAGGTCACAGCTATGAAGCTGAGGACAGGTGCTGCGGAGGAGAGGGAGGGGTTAATTCCCCCCCTGCCCCCTCCATTGTCGCCTGTTCGTATATTGCACTGCACTGGGATAACATCCAAGTGCAGTTCGATGTATCTCTCGCACCCATTCACTTGAATGGGTGTGAGATATGGCTCTAGCAGAAAATCGCAGCATGCTGCTGCTTTTGTTGCATACAGAATCCTGGATGTGAGATAAGCTGACCAACCTTGGCTCGCCCTCCTTGACTAACATAGGTCTGAGCGCAATGCGAGATTTTCTCGCATTGCACTCGTCCGATTTTCACGCTTGTGAGAGTGCACCCTAAAAGGTATTTTGGGGTTTAGGGTCTACAGAATAGAGGGGCTAAGGGGGTCACGTGCTTTTTCATGGAATGCAGCACAGGTGCTAGATTTACAGGGCCAAAATCTGGTGACAGGTTCCCTTTAAATTAACCTTTGTTCTTTGGGAAAACCCCTTAAAATTGTGCAGGACAAGGCTGAAGCGCTGTTATTGGGACATTAGAATCTTTGAAAATGGCTGAATGTGACACATGGCAAATTATCAGGCTTGTGCAGCGTCCCATCTCTACCTTCTGGTTGAGCATAATGGTACTGAAGGCTGCTACGGTGTCCTAGCAGGGGCATATTTAAAAGATTTTTTACAACCAGTTGTGGAAATTAATATTATTCTTCAAAGATCTATTGATTTTAAAATGGCAGGGGGCAAGCCACATTTGTTTTTAATCCTGATATGCCTTTCTTAGTAAAGCGTTCTGGTCATTCTGGTTCAGTTTGAAGTAAGGAAGCACCTGTAAAATATGAAGATAAAACCTCTTGAATTTTCTCCCATAGATGTCACACCTGTAACACCACAGACCGCAACGCCATCTGTGTGAACTGCATTAAGAAATGTCACCAAGGCCATGACGTAGAGTTTATTAGACACGATAGGTAAGTGTGCATTGCCCCTCTATCATAGCTGGTATGTGTCGTGCAGCCTATTTTTTCATTATTCCATATTTTTCTTCCTCCAGGTTCTTCTGTGACTGTGGTGCCGGAACGCTGTCTAATCCTTGCACATTAGCCGGAGAGCCCACACACGACACAGATACATTATATGACTCTGCTCCTCCTATAGAATCTAATACTTTGCAACACAACTGAACTTAAGAAGGGGAAGTCCTGCCATTCTAACAGAACTGTTTAAAGATTTTTTTTTTTTGGGAAAAAAAAGCTAAATAAAAAAAATTGTGCCCATTTCTGGAAAACAGAATATTTCAACCTGCCAAAAAAAAAAAAGGATGTTGAGCTGGAGCTGGACGAGGCAATCTGTTGACTCAGGATCTAAGGAAGAATTGGGCATTTTTTTTTTTTTAAGCATTACTCAAAAAGACTTTTCAGAAGGACAGAAGTGAAGAGAAAAGAAGCTACTGTTTTGTATAGAGGCCACCTCCTGCGGGTGTTTTTACTCATGCGGGCAAGCCTAAAGTGCAGTAGTCCTATTCTGTAGACAGGCAGCAGTCGTTGCTGCTGCCGTACACACGGACATGGGTACCAATTGCTTTTTGTAACATGGTAAAATGTGAGCTAGCACTTCTGCATTTCTTTTGGAATTTTTTTTTTTTAACACGTATTCAGATTGAGACATTTTAATGCTTTAATCTCATGTAGTTTTTTTATTTTAATTTCAAGCAAAAATTTATCGTACTTGAAAAGTGTCCTGTTTTTGTTAGCCCACCATAGCATTGCTGTAAACTGTACTCATGTCCCAGTATCTATGTTCTTTCTATGAAAGAGGAAAACACTAATCTTAATCCAGCAATTTTTCTGGTATCCTTTTGGAAAAGTTAGAATGTCTCCTTTCCTCTCGTATCTTCCCCTGCAACAATTTCCATGTCCATCTCTTCCCCCTCCCCTCCAGAAGAGGACATTTGTGCGAGGAGTCTCTGAAGCTCCACGTTTAGGCTTCTATCACTCCCTCCCCGGGAAGTGGCGGGTGTTGACTTTGGTTTAAAGTTTACTGTAGTCTCCTCCGAGCGCTCCTGTACGTTACTGTTCATTTTTTGTTTGAACAGCCTGGAACTTGTACACTGCTGGAAATTGACAGATTTCCTGCTTTATGAAGCTGAGACAAGCATATATAAAGTTTCATAGCTTTTTTTTTTTAATTTCTCTCCCCCATTTATATGTATTGGTGACAGTGGGTAATCAAACAGCCTGAAAGTGTATGCATGTACCATAACATCTAGACTTAATATATTGTGGAGTATTCAATAACCATTATGTAGAGGGTAGGTATGAATTAAAAAAAAAAAGGGGGTTTAATTTCCTAGGAAAGAAAATGGAAATATGGTCATTTTTAAAAAATAAAGTTTATTAGATCATAACGTGTGAAAACCAGCCTTGTGAATAAACACCAAAAACCACCATTGTACTTTTTATTTTTACAAGTTATCACCCCATCATGGCCAGGAGTTTGTTGATCGCTTGGCTATTCAATGTGTTTCTTTCCATTAAACTGTAGAGCTCCCTGGAAGAAGAAGAAAAATCAGTGTCTTGTGGCATTCTTACACGGGGTGCAGGCTTTATAACAGGACTTTTCATTTGTCATAGCATCAAATAAATGTTAACCAATTACTAGTCACATTAAAGTTTTATTTTTCTTAGACCAATTTTTGGTGTATGCAACAATCTTGTAGAGACTGGTTAAAAAAAATTGTCCTTAGAAGAAATGCGGTTACATGTATTTATTTTAAGCAGGTTTTTATCAAAAACTGGAAATCTTGCAATTTTAACACTGGTCCCTTGGTTAAAAAGAAAAAACATGTACATTAGTAGCAATGAACAGACTCCACTCCTTTTGTATTGAAGCATCTAATGCGTATGTGCAAAGGTGACTGGTGGAGTTGAGCGGGTACCTAACTATTCCTACTCGCTAGACTCCTAACGAGTACGGTCTAATACGTATTTATTCCAAATAGTGTGGTCAATGGGGAATACTCGCACTGTAAAGTGAACAGAGGAAAAAATGTCCAGCTCACCACTTAAGGAGACCATGCTGGGACGGTGCACAGATTGAGAGGCAAATCCACAGCGAGGCAACAAGGGAAAAATCCAGCATCCTGTTGATTCATGTTAAGAAACACTCCATCAGGTAACATGATCATGTAGCAAGATGACACGTTTCAGACGCCTTGCGTCCTCAGTCAATGTAACGAGTAGCTCAAATTCCGCACTTAGTTACTTGTTACTTTGCAAGTTTTCCACAATGACTTGCATTGCACATGCTATTCGGTATGAATGTGAGTAGTAGACAGTACTAGTTAAGAATATAGCTAGTTTGAATAGTTGGGTACTAGCTCAATGCTAGTGACTAATAACCCCACTGATTTTATTCAATCATTATAATCCTGCCTCTGAAAAAGGCTTTAAGAAAGCATTTAAGAGTCTAAAATAGCCCCTGTAAAAAATTGCAAGATTACTAATTCTTTAAATAGGACCATCCAGCCGGATTTTGCTATGAGGTAAAGGCAGTGTGATGTTGAGTCCAGGCATACCTGTTATAGAAATGTGATGCTTGGTTGATTAAAGATATTTTACCAATTACAGAAATATACTGCACTTTGAGTAGAACAGGGGCTGGGCCTTTGTGGGTCTGGTAATAAAAATTGTATTAATTTCACAGCGCTTTACATACACTGGCAACACTGTCCCCATTGGGGCTCACAATCTAGAGTCCCTATCTGTCTGTCTTTGGAGTGTGGGAGGAAACCGGAGCACCCGGAGGAAACCCACGCAAACACGGGGAGAACATACAAACTCCTTGCAGATGGTGTCCTTGGTGGGATTTGAATTCAGGACCCCAGCGCTGCAAGACTGTTACATGCATTTACGCTTCCTTACCCCATCTCTTTATTTGAATATCACAATGCCATTGCTGTTGGCAGCGCCTTGAACGCACTGTGGTGAAGACTAACACACATCTGCGCATGCACCAAATGTAAGAAAAAAAAAAATCTACTTTAGTCTTCACATATGTATATTCAACAAGATGGCACTACCCACATGTGGCTTTTAGCACCATTTTAATGAAGACCTGAGCACAGAAAGCCAGAGGAATAAACGTGAGGACCTAACCCACAAAGAGCAGTACATTTCTACAACTTTCATTAAAGATATATTTACCGTATTTTTCGGACCATAAGACGCACTTTTTTCCCCCCAAATGTTGGGGGTGCGTCTTATGGTCTGACTGTGGCTGCGGGGAATGAGGTGCTGCGGTGGAGCGGGTCATTGGGGGGCACGAACAGGCTGTAGCAGCCTGCTGTGACCACGTGGGCCCGCTCATTACATATGCACGCCCATCCTCCCGCCCATTTCTCAGCACAGAAGCCGGCACTGACGGGCGGGAGGACGAGCGGGGACGCGCGTATAGTAAAGAGCCAGTCCGCATGATCACCCCTGGCAATTACAGCCTGGATGATCATGTGCGGCTGCATTCACTGCCCCCCGCACATCATCATCATCAGCGCGGGGTGCAGTGAATCAGTACTCTCACCCGTCCCAGTGTGTGGAGCCATCCCCCTGCTGCACGCGATGTCTTCCTGTCTGTGCCGGTCAGCTGATCGGCACAGACAGGAAGACATCGCGTGCTGCAGGGGAACGGCTACACACACACACACACAGGTCAGTGGTGCAGGGAGTGAGGAAAAGGTGAGTATAAACGTTTGGTTTTTTTTTTCCTCTGTGCTATAGGATACAGGCCATATACCAGGATGGTATATGAGCACGATGGGGGCATATAGCAGGATGGGAGTATATGAGCAGGATGGATGGGGGGTATATGAACAGGATGGGGGGTATATGAACAGGATGGGGGGAATATAAGCAGGATGGGGGTTTATAGCAGGATTATATACCTTAGTAGAGAATTTGGGGACATTATCCCCATAAGTGTCAGCAGCAGATCCTCGCCCCATAACAGTGTGTCATGACCACATTTTTTTGCTTAAAGTTCTATTTTCCCATTTTCCTCCTCTAAAACCAGGGTGCGTCTTATAGTCCGAAAAATACGGTAATCAACCAAACATCAGATCTTTCTATAACAGGTATGCCTGGATTACTGCCTCTGTATGGAATAGCCTTTTCCTCATATAGCAAAATGCTGCTGGTTGGACCTTTTGACATTTTCCTATCTTTTTAAATTACACAAAAACTATTTCTTTAAAAGGGAACCTGTCATGAGATATGGTCCCTATAACCTGCAGCCACTACCAGTGAACTCTAAGCCTAGGCTGCTCTGTATAACAAATCACTTTATAATATTCACCTAAGAGGCAGTGCAGACTGATTGGATGAGTGTCAGTTCTCCGGTACCAGCGCCTCCTCTTTCGGCCATCTTTGTCCTCCTTTTGAAGCCTGGGTACATGATGCATCCTACTTCATTCACACTAGCCGGCATTGCAGTCCTGACTAGGGCAGATCAAAGTATTGTAGTGCGCCTGTGCAGAACCTCAATGCCAGCTAGTGTGGATGACTTAGGATGCGTCATGCACCCCGGCTTCATAAGGAGGACAAAGATGGCCAAAAGAGGAGGCAGAGGTACTGGAGAATGGAGACACCCATCCGACCAGTCTGCACCACACCACCCCCTTAGGGCAGTATTATAAAGTGATTTTCTTTGTCGCTCCATTGGGAGACCCAGACAATTGGGTGTATAGCTATTGCCTCTGGAGGCCACACAAAGTATTACACTTAAAAGTGTAAGGCCCCTCCCCTTCTGGCTATACACCCCCAGTGGGATCACTGGCTCACCAGTTTTGTGCTTTGTGCGAAGGAGGCAACACATCCACGCATAGCTCCACTTTTTAGTCAGCAGCAGCTGCTGACTATGTCGGATGGAAGAAAAGAGGACACATATAGTGTCCCCAGCATGCTCCCTTCTCACCCCACTGTATGTCGGAGGTGTTTGTAAGGTTGAGGTACCCATTGCGGGTACGGCGGCAGGAGCCCACATGCTGATTCCTTCCCCATCCCTTTTTACAGGGCTCTGGGTGAAGTGGGATTTACCGGTCTCCAGGCACTGAGACCGTGCTCCATCTACAGCCCCTGGAGAAGATGCTGGATGGAGCGGAGTACATCAGGGACATGGCCCTGCTTCCTCAAGGTACTCTGTGTCCCCGTGCATTTGGCGCTCACACCGCAGCATGCTGGGTGTTGTAGTGCGCCGGGGGACATCAGCGCTGCGGCGCCTGTGCCATGGCCTCATTCAGCTTTGCTGAAGCAGGCTCACTTATGGGAATTGGTCGCGCCGGCCGCTGGGACTGCGGCGCGGCTGGCACTTGTAGTGCGCCGGGGACTTCAGCGCGGCCTGCGCTTTTACGGCGGCCGCGCTGATAACTAGAGTCCCCGGCTTTTGCGGCCTGCTTCCGTTCGTTCCCGCCCCCAGACCTGCCAGTCAGGAGAGGGGCGGGACGCTGGCCACTTCCAGGAATCGGTCGCGCCGGCCGCTGGCAGCGGCGCGGCTGGCACTTGTGGTGCGCCGGGGACTTCAGCGCGGCCCGCGTTTTTACGGCGGCCGCGCTGATAACTAGAGTCCCCGGCTTTTGCGGCCTGCTTCCGTTCGTTCCCGCCCCCAGACCTGCCAGTCAGGAGAGGGGCGGGACGCTGGCCACTTCTATGAATCGGTCGCGCCGGCCGCTGGAACTGCGGCGCGGCTGGCACTTGTGGTGCGCCGGGGACTTCAGCGCGGCCCGCGCTTTTACGGCGGCCGCGCTGTTAACTCGAGTCCCCGGCTTCGGGGCCTAGTCTCCCTTCGTTACCGCCCACAGCCCTGACAGTCAGGGTAGGGGCGTGACGCTGCATAGAGCAGAGCTGAGAGCTGGAGTATGTTTTGCATACTCCACCCCTCTCACTGTGTGCACTGTGAATCCGGATTCCCGCACTTTCTCAGGCACGCCCACGGCTTCCTTCTCTACAAGGACACCGGCAGCCATTAGTGTCAGTTTCTGTACGATACAGAGACAAGTGTGGAAGACCCTGGCATTCTGATAGTCACACAATCGCTGTAACAGGCGTTAAGCAGCACCTGTGGTGCTAACCCCACTAGTGCAGAAGTGCACTTATAGATATGCTTGTACTATATACATTGCACTGTTTGGTCGCACGTTGTATATACCCTCCTGGATTATGCGGAGGAGTTATCAGCATATTCTCTGTGTAAAACAAAGGTGCAGAACCACATGTTTTTCTATACAGCTGGTACAGCATGTACGGCTATACGGCCGGCAGGTACATAGACTCCCATTGTATGCACTAATGGCCAGGGGATGAGGACGGTGTCTGCAGTATTTACTGACAGTTTTTCTGAGACTATGGCTATGATACTAGAAGCCTAGCAGTCCGGACATGTCTCTCACAATATGGGCACTGTTGAATCATTGATCCATGGCCCCCCTCAGTGTGAATAACTAACAGCTCCGGGAATGTCACACGCATCCCAGAGTCACGGCTCTGCACGGACGTCAGTCCCAGACAGCCTAAGTGGGCTCGCTATGAGCGGCCTCGGTTTCATCAGGGTCCTAACAGAAGGACTCGCTGTGTAATGAGGCGGAAGTAGCGGCTCAGGATTCTGATCCTGAGACCGCTCTCAATCTGGATACACCTGATTGTGACGCCATAGTAAATAATCTTATAGCGTCCATCTATAGAATGTGGGTTATTTCTCACAGCTCCTCCAGTGGAGGAGTCAGCTTCACGTATTTTTCTGGACCACTCTGCCTTCAGAGAGGCAGTCCAGGAACACCACGCTTATCCAGATATGCGCTTCTCCAAACGGCTTAGGATACACGTTATCCCTGTCCCCTGACTTGGTCAAGGACTGGACCCAATGTCCCGAGCGGCATCCTCCAATCTCCAGGCTTGTGGCTAGATCCATAGTTGCAGTGGGAGATGGAACTGCAAACTCAAAGATGCCACTGACAGACAGATGGATCTCTGGTCGAAAGCCATCTATGAGGCTGTCGGCGCACCGTTGGCTCCGGCATTCTCTCCCTTGGGGCACTCCAAGCTATTTCAGCTTGTCTTACACAGATTGACACGGTTACACGTACATCTGTGCCGCAGGTGGCATCCTTAACCTCTCAAATGTCTGCATTTGTTTCTTACGCGATTCAGGTTGTCCTGGACTCTGCGAACCGTGCGGCGGTAGCCTCCGCTACTCCGTGTTTTTAAGCAGAGCCTGGTCTGCTCGTTAAGTGAATGGAAGGCAGATTCTGCTTCCAAAAAAGGTTGCCTAACCAGTTGCCTTTTTCTGCTGACCGACTGTTTGGTGAGCGTTGGATGTAACCATCAAACAGTCCAGGGGTAAGGATTCATCCTTTCCTCAGCCCGGACACAACAAACCCCAACAGAGCAAGAGGCAGTCGGGGTTTTCGGCCTTTTCGAGGCTCGGGCAGGTCCCATTTTTCCTCGTCCAATGTGGACTCAAAAGGATCAGAGGAGCTAAGATTCTTAGCGGGCTCAGTCTCGCCCAAAAAAGCGACAGTCTGAAAACCCGCTTCCAAGGCGGCTTCCTCATGACTTGCGGCCTCGGTCGGTAGCAGGCTCTCCCGCCTTGGCGATATTTAGCTGCCATAGGTCAATGACCATTGAGTGTGAGACATTCTGTCTCACGGGTACAGGATAGAGCTCACTTCTCGTCCTCCAACTCGATTCTTCAGAATTTCTCCACCTCCCGGCCGGGCCGCTGCTCTTCTGCAAACAGGGTGCACTCTATAGGCAGAAAGAGTGATGACCCCCGTTCCTCTTCAGGAACAAGGTCACGGTTTTTACCCCAAATTCTTTGCGGTACCTATAACAACGGGCCGTTCCGTCCCGTTCTGGATCTAAAAATGCTCAGCAAGCTCGTGGACACCAGGCGGTTCCGGATGGAATCCCTCCGCCATGTCATCGCCTCAAGGTCCCAAGGATATTTCCTAGCATCATTAGGCATCAAGGATGCTTATCCACACGTGCCGATTGATCCAGAGCACTAGCGTTTCTACGCTTCGTTATAGGAGACGAACACCCTCTGTTCGTAGCTCTACCTTCCGGCTAGCGACAGTCCAACTGGTCTTCGCCAAGGTCAGGGCAGCAGTAGTCACAGTCCTGCACTCTCAGGGTCACTCTGTGGTCCCGTATTTAGACGATCTACTTGTCAAGGCACTCTCTTAGGAAACATGCCAACACTGCCCGAACGTTGCGCTGGAGACTCTCTAGAGTTTTGGGTGGATCATCAACTTTTTAAAGTCAGATCCGACCCCGACCCTATCGATAACATATCTAGGCATAGAGTTTCTTACTCTCTCAGCGATAGTGAAGCTGCCGCTAGACAAACAGCATTCACTACGGGCTGCAAGCTCTTCTTTAAGAACCAGTCGCACACATTGAGACGCCTCATGCACTTCCTACGTAAGATGGTAGCAATGGAGGCAGTTCCTTTCGCGCAGTTTTACTGCGTCCACTACAATGGGACATTCTCCGCCAATGGGACGAGGAGTCGACGTCCCTCAACAGAGTCGTCGTTCTTTCTCAGGCGGCCAAGGAATCTCTACGGTGGTGGCTTCTTCTCACCTCTTGGTCAAAAAGAAGGTCCTTCCTATCCCCGTCCTGGGCGATAGTTACGACAGACGCGAGTCTATCAGGGTGGGGAGCAGTTTTTCTCCACTACAGCGCTCAGGGTACGTGGACTCAGCAAGAGTCCACTCTTCAGATCAATGTTCTTGAACACAGAGCAGTGTTTCTTGCCCTACAATCCTTCCAACAGCGGCTGGAAAGCAAGCATATCCGACTTCAGTCGGACAGCTCCACAGCGGTGGCATACATCAACCACCAAGGAAGAACGCGCAACCGGCAAGCCTTCCAGGAAGTCCGGCAGGTTCTGATGTGGGTGGAAGACACGGCATCCACCATATCCACAATTCACATCCCAAGTGTGGAAACTAGGAAGCTGACTTCCTAAGTCGCTGAGGTGTGGCCGAAAGAGTATGGTCTCCTCACCCGGACGGGTTTCAGGAGATCTGGCGCCGCTGACAGAGGCCGGACGTCGATCTAATGGCGTCACGGCACAACAACAATGTGCCAGCTTCATGGCACGGTTTCACAATCATCGAGCTCTGGCGGCAAACGCCTTAGTTCAGCATTGGTCGCAGTTCCAGTTACCTTAGGTGCCACCTCTGGCATTGTTGCCCAGAGTACTGCGCTAGATCAAGACCGACTGCGGCCGCGCCATCCTCGTCGCTACAAATTGGCCGAGGATGTTGTGGTACTCGGTTCTGTGGTGCCTCACGGTAGGCTAACCGGGGGCACTACCAGACCAATCAGACTGGCTGTCTCAAGGGCCATTCTTCCATTTGAATTCTACGGCCCTCAACCGGATGGTGTGGCATTGAGTCCTGGAACCTAGTGTCGTCAGGATTACCTCAGGACGTGGTTGCCACCATGAGACAGGCTAGCATACCAACGTCCGCCAAGATTGACCACAGGACGTGGAAGATGTTCTTATCTCGGTGCTCGGCGCAGGGTGTTTCTCCCTGGCCGGTTGCATCGTCTATGTTTCCTTCCTTCCTGCAATCTAGGTAGGAAAATGGGTTGTCGCTCAGTTCCCTTTAGGGACAATTCTCAGCGCTATCTGTATTTTTTCAGAAACGACGACTTCCTCAGGTACGCACGTTCCTACGGGGAGTTTGTCTTCTCAGCACTCCGTACAAGCGGCCGTTAGAGCCCTGAGATCTGAACAAGGTTCTAATTGCTCTCCAGATGCCGCCTTTCGAGCCTTTGAAGGATGTCTCCCTTCCCGTTTTTCACGGGAAGTGGCCTTCTAGTAACGGTCTCGTCTCTTAGGAGAGTTTCCGAGCTAGCAACGCTCTCATACAAACTCCCTTCCTGGTCCTTCACCAGGACAGGGTAGTTCTGCGTCCGGTTCCGGAATTTCTCCCTAAGGTGGTATCCCATTTTCATATCAATCAGGATATCACCTCACCTTCTTTGTGTCCTCGTCCAGTCCATCAATTTCAGACAGATTTGCATCTGTTGGTTCTGGTGAGAGCACTCAGGTTCTACTTCCCGCATGGCGCTCCTGCGCCACCCGGATGCACTCTTTGTCCTTGTCGCTGGTCGGCGTAAACAGTCGCAAGCTTCCAGATCCACCCTTGCTCGGGGGCTCGAGGAACCAATTCTTGAAACCTACAGTTCTACTGGGCTTCTGGTTCTCTCAAGGCCGAAGGCCCATTCTACCAGAGCCGTGGGTGCATCCTGGGCATTACGGCACCAGGCTACGGCTCAGCAGGTGTGTCAGGCACCCACCTGGTCGAGTCTACTTACTTTTACCAAGCATTATCAGATGCATACCTACGCTTCGGCAGACGCCAGCCTAGGTAGATAAGTCATTCAGGCGGCGGTTGGCCACCTGTAGGAGAGGGCCGTTTGACGGCCCTATCATGAAGTATTCTTTTACCCACCCAGGGATTGCTTTTGGACATCCCAATTGTCTGGGTCTCCCAATGGAGCGACAAAGAAGAAGGGAATTTTGTTTACTTACCGTAAATTCCTTTTCTTCTAGCTCCAATTGGGAGACCCAGCACCCGCCCTGTTTTCTCGGGGTTTTTCTGTTTTTTCGGGTACACATGTTGTTCATGTGGTATGGTTCAGTTCTCCGATGTTTCCTCGGATTGAATTGGTCTTTAAACCAGTTATTGGCTTTCCTCCTTCTTGCTTTGGCACTAAAACTGGTGAGCCAGTGATCCCACTGGGGGTGTATAGCCAGAAGGGGAGGGGCCTTACACTTTTAAGTGTAATACTTTGTGTGGCCTCCAGAGGCAATAGCTATACACCCAATTGTCTGGGTCTCCCAATTGGAGCTAGAAGAAAAGGAATTTACGGTAAGTAAACAAAATTCCCTTCTTTACGTTCTATACAGCATTCTAACATACTGTATACCAGCTCACTGTAAGTGACCACAGGTTATAGGGGCCATATTTTGTAACAGGTTCCCTTTAATGTTATCCAGCACTAACCATAGCCTCCGTCTAGTACATGACTATCCCATTTGGTCAAATATCCTCACTATTTAGTGATTATCTGCTCCAACCACCTATAAATGTATATTCCCCAAGTTTAGTGACTGCTCTGGAGTACTGCACCGTAGTAGCCCTTTAAAAGTGAAGCCAACCTACTATTTCTAAGTTGCCCTAGAATGTTTACAGTAGTGTTGTGTGTGATTAAAAAAAAAAAAAAAAAAATCCTCTACAAATGCTGTAGAGAATAGGCTCAATATTTATCCTGAGAATGGGTCTGTGAATCTTTGCAGCTTGAGCAACGTCAACTGCAATATTATATACCCTCATAATTGCCATTCCCTCACTTCTACATAAAAGGGGCAATAAACCTTGTTACAAAAGGGGGGGGGGTACTTGCTTCTTGGGCAGGGGCAAGTTGTACTTTCATTTGGCATAGAATAAGATCTAATACAGAATAAATAAATATTCATGTCCTAACTTTTCAATTATACAAAGATTAGAACCTTTCTTTGGAAAAGGATAAGTTATCGCTGGAAGTATAGACACTACACATTTATTTCATGCCTGGAACAGTCATTCTGCAATAAGCTGATTAGCTGCAATGTTCACTTCATTTTGACAGATTGTTCTAAAGCGTGATAGATTTTTTCTATTTCATAAATCAATAGTACACAAATAAGCAACTTTGTAATAGCTTACTGATCATTTCTGGCACTGACAGAAGAAAGTTTAACTGGTAAATATTACAAAGTTACTTATTTTCATTTGTACCATTTTATTAAATTAAAAAACCCCCACATCTTTTACATTAATGATGCAATACCCCTCCCCCAACTCAAAGTTCTGGATGCTGCATTTTTCTTGCATTGGACGCACCACAATCTAGACCAACTTCAATCAATGGAAGACCAATTACATCAGCTGCATTTTACACATTTGTTCCTAAAACAATGACTTGTATTTTATCAGATGTTTTAATACCTTCTAAAATGAGGTGGGGAGCATAATCTTAGCAGGAAGGGTAAGAATATATGTTCATTTAGGTTCTTTTGCCACAACTTGTTGCATTTATTGAACAGATTTTTCAAACATCCCTTTACTGGAGTGTCCTCTGTCCTGAATAATGTCTAGATAAAGAAGCAGCCCTGTGACATTTTTTAAGTACACATACCACTTTGCAAAAAATTAATGGGAAAACTTTTGGTACTGTGATTGTGCACCTTTTTCTAGTCAACCATACCTTGGTTGTTGACAAATAATGGGCTTTCACACATCTGTATTGTGTCAGAGCCTGACTTCACACTTCCAACCCAGAAGAAGGGAATTTTGTTACTTACCGTAAATTCCTTTTCTTCTAGCTCTTATTGGGAGACCCAGACGATCGGGGTATAGCTACTGCCCTCCGGAGGCCACACAAAGCACTACACTAAAAAGTGCAAGGCCCCTCCCCCTCTGGCTATACCCCCCCGTGGTATCACGGGTTCTCCAGTTTTAGTGCCAAAGCAAGAAGGAGGAAGCCAATAACTGGTTTAAACAAATTAACTCCGAATAACGTCGGAGAACTGAAAAACCGTTCAACATGGACAACATGTGTACCCGCAAACAACCAAGAAATCCCGAAGGACAACAGGGCGGGTGCTGGGTCTCCCAATAAGAGCTAGAAGAAAAGGAATTTACGGTAAGTAACAAAATTCCCTTCTTCTTCAGCGCTCTATTGGGAGACCCAGACGATTGGGACGTCCAAAAGCTGTCCCTGGGTGGGTAAAGAGATACCTCATGTTAGAGCTGCAAAACAGCCCTCCCCTACGGGGATGTCACTGCCGCCTGCAGGACTCTTCTACCTAAGCTGGCATCCGCCGAAGCATAGGTATGCACCTGATAATGTTTGGTGAAAGTGTGCAGACTCGACCAGGTAGCTGCCTGGCACACCTGTTGAGCCGAAGCCTGGTGTCGTAGCGCCCAGGACGCACTCACGGCTCTGGTTGAATGGGCTTTCAGCCCTGAAAGAACCGGAAGCCCTGCAAAACGGTAGGCTTCCAGAATTGGTTCTTTGATCCATCGAGCCAGGATGGCTTTAGAAGCCTGCAACTTCTTGCGCGTACCAGCGACAAGAGCATCGGAACGGCGTACGGGCGCCGTGCGTGAAATGTAGATTCTGAGTGCTCTCACCAGATCTAGCAAACGTAAATCGTTCTCATACCGGTGAACCGGATGAGTGCAAAAGGACGGTAAGGAGATATCCTGATTAAGATGAAAACGAGGATACTACCTTAGGGAGAAACTCCGGAATGATGCGCAGCACTACCTTGTCCTGGTGAAACACCAGGAAGGGAGCCTTGGATGACAGAGCTGCCAGCTCAGACACTCGCCGAAGCGATGGGATCGCAACGAGAAACGCCACCTTCTGTGACAGGCGAGAAAAGGAAACTTCCTTCAGAGGCTCGAAAGGCGGCTTCTGGAGAGCAACTAGAACCCTGTTCAGATCCCATGGATCCAACGGCCGCTTGTACGGGGGTACGATATGACAAACCCCCTACGGGAACGTGCGCACCTTAGAAAGACGTGCTAGACGCTTCTGAAAAAACACGGATAGTGCTGAGACTTGCCCTTTGAGGGAGTCTAGCGACAAGCCCTTTTCTAACTCCTATTGTAGGAAGAAAAGAAAGATAGGCAATGCAAATGGCCAGGGAGACACTCCCTGAGTAGAGCACCAGATTAAGAAAAACTTTCCACGTTCTGTGGTAGATCTTAGCAGACGTGGGCTTCCTAGCCTGTCTCATGGTGGCAACGACCCCTTGGGATAATCCTGAAGACGCTAGGATCCAGGACACACAAGCCACACAGTCAGGTTCAGGGCCGCAGAATTCCGATGGAGAAAACGGCCCTTGAGACAGTAAGTCTGGTCGGTCTGGTAGTGACCCCGGTCGGCCGACCGTGAGATGCCACAGATCCGGGTACCACGATCTCCTCGGCCAGTCTGGTGCGACGAGTATGACGTGGCTGCAATCGGATCTGATTTTTGCGCAGTACTCTGGGCAAGAGTGCCAGAGGTGGAAACACATATGTGAGCCGGAACTGCGACCAATCTTGCACTAAGGCGTCTGCCGCCAGAGCTCTGTGATCGCTTGATCGTGCCATAAATGCCGGGACCTTGCCCCCAGCGGCAACAGATTTCCTGAAACACGTCCGGGTGAAGGGACCATTCCCCCGCGTCCATGCCCTGGCGACTGAGGAATCCTGCTTCCCAGTTTTCTACGCCCGGGATGTGAACTGCGGATATGGTGGATGCTGTGTCCTCCACCCACATGAGGATTCGCCGGACTTCCTGGAAGGCTGCTGACTGCGTGTCCCTCCTTGGTGGTTGATGTATGCCACCGCTGTGGAGATGTCCGACTGGATTCGGATCTGCTCCCTTCTAGCCACTTTTGGAAAGCTAATAGGGTAAGATACCCTGCCCCGATTTCCAGCACATCGAACTGAAGGGTGGACTCCTGCTGAGTCCACGTCCCCTGAGCCATGTGGCGGAGACAAACTGCTCCCCACCCTGACAGACTCGTATCTGTCGTGACCACTGCCCAGGATGGGGGCTATGGCAATGGGGTGGGAATAAGCCACTATTGCAGAGAGTCCTCGGCCGTCAGGGAAAGGGAGACTTCCCGTCCAGGGAGGTTGACTGCCCATCCCATTTGCGGAGAATGTCCGATTGCCGTTGGCGCAGATGAAACTGCGCAAAGAGAACCGCCTCGATGGCTGCCACCATCTTCCTTAGGAAGTGCATGAGGCGCCTTAAGGGGTGCGACTGGCCTTGAAGGAGAGACTGCACCTCTGTCCGCAGTGAACGCTGCTGGTTCAGCGGAAGCTTCACTATGGCTGATAGAGTATGAAACTCCATGCCGAGATACGTTAGTGATTGAGTCGGAGACAGATTTGACCTTGCCAAATTGATGATCCACCCGAAAGTCTGGAGAGTCTCCAGCGTAACATTCAGGCTGCGTTGGCATGCCTCGAGGGAGGTTGCTTTGACGAGTAGATCGTCCAAGTACGGAATCACTCCGTGAGAGTGCAAGACTGCTACCATTGCTGCCATGACCTTGGTGCCCACCCGTGGGGCTGTCGCCAGACTGAATGGCAGAGCTACGAACAGAAGATGTTCGTCTCCTATCACAAAACGTAGAAAACGTTGGTGCTCCGTAGCAATTGGCACGTGGAGATAGGCATCTTTGATGTCTGTTGAGGCAAGGAAGTCTCCTCGAGACATTGAGGCAATGACGGATCGGAGGGATCCCATCCGGAACCGCCTGGCGTTCGCATGCTCGTTGAGCAGTTTCAGAACCAGAACAGGACGGAAGGAACCGTCCATTTTTGGAGCCACAAAGAGATTGGAGTACAAACCCTCGCCCTCGTTCCTGAGGGGGGACAGGGATCACCACTCCTTCTGCTCTTAGAGCGTCCACCGCCTGCAGCAGGGCATCTGCTCGGTGGAGAGGTGGGGCCGTTCTGAAGAATGGAGTCGGAGGACGAGAACAGAACACTGTCCTGTGCACGTGAGCACAATGTCCGTCACCCACCGGTCTGTGACCTGTGGCAGCTAAATGTCGCCAAAGGCGGGGGAGTCTGCCATCAACCGCGGATGCGGAGAGAGAGAGAGCTGAGAGTCATGAGGAGACCGCCTTGGTAGCGGTTCCTCCGGCTGCCTTCTTTGGGCGTGATTGAGCCCGGCCGGAATCTGAGCCCGTCTGAGGTTTTGTAGCCCTTTTGCACGAGGACAATTGGGACCTGCCCGAGCTTGGGAAGGACCGAAACCTCGACTGTACTTTTAGGACAGCATTAATAGGGTAAGTCGCAGTGCAGACATTGTGGAGTTACGGACGCCTCTGCGGTACAGATGTACATGTGCTCAAGGCCAGCTGCGCAAGAACCGCTGAAAAGGTTAGGTTGCCTATACGGCTGTGAATGCCGGAGCAACCGACACGCCGATAGCCTCCTAGACAGATTTCAACCAGAGTCCATCTGTCTGTGAATGGCATCTTTAAGTGAAGCCCCATCTCCAGTGCAACTATGGCTCTATATGCAAGCCTGGAGATTGGAGAATCCACCTTTGGACCCTGGGTCCAGCGCTGACCACGTCAGGGGAAAAAAGGGATAACGTGTATCCTAAAAACGTTTGGAGAAGACGCTTATCTGGTAAGCGTGGTGTTCCTGGACTGCTTCTCTGAAGTCAGCGTGGCCAGAAAAATACTCAATATCTGCGTGAGACACTGAAAAGGAACTTCTCCTGTTCGTCTCCTATCTCCACTGGGGGAGCTGAGGGAGGAAGATCCAACCTTCCATTGGTGGACGGTATAGGATCATTCCGTATGGCGTTACCACCCGGTGTATCCGGATTGAGAGCGATGTCAGTATCAAAGCCCTGAAGAGCTGCCTTTTGTTCAAGTAGATTGCCCATGGGTGCAAGTCTCTATATTATGACTACTCCGTCCCTGTCCATGGACAGGGTTGACAGGAGGTTTCTTTGGCCACAACTAGTAGAGCCCCGGCAGACGAAGTGCTAGAGACCCCGGCAGACGACGTGCTACAGGGGAGCATGCACACAATGGGACGGTGTCATGAACAGCATCCCATGTAGTAAAAACAGCACTGAAAACTGTGTTGCTTTTTTGCCGCTGCCGACTAGCTATCTAGAAGTATATAGCCAAGATTGGTGACCGTACATTGCAATGTATAGCATACAGGCATAAAGTACAAATGACCACTGCAGCACAAGCAATACAAGCAGCATAGAAGCCTGTGCCCTGGCACCCCTGCTCTTCTGCTGCTGTATACTAGTCATCTAGGGGAATATAGCCCAGAAGAGTGACCCTACAGTGCAATGTATAGCATACAAGCACAAGTACAAATGAACACTGCAGCACATGCAATCCAAGCAGCATAGAAGCCTGTGCCCTGGCACCTCTGCTCTTCTGCTGCTGTAGACTGGTCATCTAGGGGAATATAGCCCAGAAGAGTGACCATACAGTGCAATGTATAGCCTACAAGCACAAGTACAAATGCACACTGCAGCCCATGCAATACCAGCAGCATAGAAAAAAACCTGTGCCCCAGCACCCTTGGTTTTCTGCTGCTGTAGTCTAGCCATTCCAGGAGAATATAGCTAAGACTAGCGACTGTACAGTGCAATGTATAGCATATCAGCATAAACACAAATGAACACCTCAGTCGTGCAAAACAAGCAGCCTAGAAAGCCTGTGCTCCCTGCTTTCCTGCTGCTGATGTGTCGCTCCCCAAGCGGGCATATAGCGACCTATGCAGTTAAAAACAACACATGTATACACTGCATATATATTGTGGTCAGCACTATGTGTGCCCTTACCGCCCGCCTATAAGCGGGTGTATGAACGCCACTGTCCTGCCTTGGTGCCCCGAGCTCTGCAGTAATGGCTGCCGGCTTCTTCCCCAGCTCGTGTGAGTAGGGGCGGGCCGTGGGCGTGCCCCCAAGGCAGAGCGGGAATCCGGCGTCCGACAGAGTGCAGTGAGAGGGCTGGAGCATGTAAAAAGGCTCCAGCCCTCGGCGCTGCTGATTGTTCAGCGCCTGTCCCCTTCCCTGAGTGACAGGGAGGGGGCGGGAACGAAGCGGCACTAGGCCGCAGAAGCCGGGGACTGGAGTTATAAGCGCCGCCGCCGTAAAAGCGCGGTCAGCGCCCAGTCCCCGGCGAACTACAAGTCCCAGCCGCGCCGCCGCTCCCGGAGCGTCCGGCGCGGTAGTTCCCAAAACACAAAGTCACTCAGCAAGGCTGCAGTGACTGTAACCCTTTACTGTCCCCGGCGCACTAGCACACCCAGCAAGTCTGGAGTGTGCTGTGCCTGTGTGTACGGGGACACAGAGTACCTGTAATGGTGCAGGGCCATGTCCCTGAACGGTACTCCAGCTCCACATCCAGCAGGTTCAAATGGGTCTGTGGATGGAGCCCGGCGTCAGAGCTTTGAGGCCGGCAGGATCCCACTTCCTCAGAGCCCCTCAGGGGGATGTGGAAGGAAAGCAGCATGTGGGCTCCAGCCTCCGTACCAGCAATAGGTACCTCAACCTTACAACACCATCCAGGGGTGAGAAGGGAGCATGCTGGGGACACTATATGTGTCCTCTTTTCTTCCATCCGAAATAGTCAGCAGCTACTGCTGACTAAAATCTGTGGAGCTATGCGTGGATGTCTGACCTCCTTCGCACACAAAGCTAAAACTGGAGAACCCGTGATACCACGGGGGGGTATAGCCAGAGGGGGAGGGGCCTTGCACTTTTTAGTGTAGTGCTTTGTGTGGCCTCCGGAGGGCAGTAGCTATACCCCGATCGTCTGGGTCTCCCAATAGAGCGCTGAAGAAATAATATCCAGCTAGTGTGTCCACCGCCATTAATTTGAGCACGGCAGCATAGATAGGCATAGAAGTGGTGTCTAGGTATAGTAAAGTAGCCATGCGCTACGCAATGAAACCACATATAGCGCCACCTGGTGGAAAACAACAGAGTTAGCATTTTTATCTCAGAACGAGAGAGAAAAAAAAAAAGTGAATTACAAAGTTGTAGGGCATCATCAATTCAATACAAATCGACACCTTGCATACAGAAATGCCATGATTAGAAAGTGTAAAACTCAAGGCTGCGGACGTGAAGCGATACCTCATGGAGACCTTCCTACAAGTCATTGGGTATGGTGGCTGCATGGAGTAGCCTCCACGCTCACCTGACCTGACCCCATTGGACTTTTCTGTGAGTACACATCAAACAGCAGGTGTATGCGACCCCTCCATCAACATTGCAGGACCTACGACGACGTATCACAGATTCTCGTGCAAACGTGTCGCCTACCATATTGCACAACGTGCAGCAAGATACAGTATGCTGTCCAGAGTGCAGATGTGCATTGCAGCTGACGGGGGCCACTTTAAGCAAAGTTAAATGAGCGCCATATGCGTGACCAGCATTCAGTGTTTTTGGAGGGGAGAGGGGTGTCATGGGTTTCATATCATAACATTTCTGTATGCAAGGTGTCGATGCGTATTGAATTGATGACGACCTACAATTTTTTAATTCACTTTTTTTCTCTATCATTCCATTTGAGATAAAAAGATTGAGATAAGATCCATTGAGATAAAAAAAAAGTCCATTGTTTTCCACCAGGTGGCGCTATAGGTTGTTTCATTGCGCAGCACATGGCTACTTTACTCTACCTAGACACCACTTCTATGCCTATAGCTGCTGCCGTTCTCAAGCTAATGGTGGTGGACAGGATATAGGTGGACACACTGTTCATATGTGTGCAAATAATTATTTGCAGATATACTGTATATACAGTGCACACGAGGCATACAATAACTAGAAAAAAAAACACTACATCTCCAAAAATCACTTTGTTCTAATGCAGCTATGCAGAAAATTATATACCTTAACACGAGATTCTTGGTTTAATATTCCGATCAGACTGTATGAAGCCCACAGCCATGTCATGGCAAACCTGAGTGTCCCTAAGTTAAAGCCTTAAAAGGAAGGTGTCGTTAAAATAAAATATATTTGCAATAATTGACAAATGTAAAGTATTAATGTTATGTTTAAATAAAAAATTTTTTAATGAGAAAAATATAAAAAAAGAAGGGAATTTTGTTTACTTACCGTAAATTCCTTTTCTTCTAGCTCCAATTGGGAGACCCAGACAATTGGGTGTATAGCTACTGCCTCCGGAGGCCGCACAAAGTACTACACTTAAAAGTGTAAGGCCCCTCCCCTTCTGGCTATACACCCCCCCGTGGGAGCACGGGTCCCTCAGTTTTAGTGCAAAAGCAAGAAGGAGGAAAGCCAATAACTGTTTCAAAAACAAATTCAATCCGATAAACAATATCGGAGAACGTAACTTATCAACATGAACAACATGTGCACCCGAAAAACAAATACCCTAAGAAAAAACAGGGCGGGTGCTGGGTCTCCCAATTGGAGCTAGAAGAAAAGGAATTTACGGTAAGTAAACAAAATTCCCTTCTTTTTCGCTCCTAATTGGGAGACCCAGACAATTGGGACGTCCAAAAGCAGTCCCTGGGTGGGTAAAAGAATACCTCGTGATCGGGCTGTCAGGCAGCCCTTTCTTACAGGTGGGCCACCGCCGCCTGCAGGACTTGTCTACCTAGGCTGGCATCCGCCGAAGCGTAGGTATGCACCTGATAATGCTTGGTAAAAGTGTGCAGACTCGACCAGGTAGCCGCCTGGCACACCTGCTGAGCCGTAGCCTGATGCCGTAATGCCCAGGACGCACCCACGGCTCTGGTAGAATGGGCCTTCAGTCCAGAAGGAGTCGGAAGCCCAGCAGAACGGTAGGCGTGAAGAATTGGTTCCTTGATCCACCGCGCAAGGGTGGATTTGGAAGCTTGCGACCCTTTATGCTGACCAGCGACCAGGATAAAGAGTGCATCCGAACGGCGCAGAGGCGCCGTGCGGGAATGTAGATCCTGAGTGCTCTCACCAGGTCCAACAGATGCAAACCCTTTTCAAATTGGTGAACTGGATGCGGACACAAAGATGGTAAAGTGATATCCTGATTGAGATGAAAGGAAGATACCACCTTGGGAAGAAACTCTGGAATTGGACGCAGTACTACCTTGTCTTGGTGAAACACCAGGAAGGGAGATTTGCAAGATAACGCCGCCAGCTCTGACACTCTCCGAAGAGACGTGACCGCCACCAGAAAAGCCACTTTCTGTGAAAGCCGAGAAAAGGAAATCTCCTTCATAGGCTCGAAAGGTGGCTTCTGGAGAGCAATTAGAACCTTGTTCAGATCCCAGGGTTCCAATGGCCGCTTGTAAGGGGGAACGATATGACAAACCCCTTGCAGGAACGTGCGTACCTTAGGAAGTCGCGCCAGGCGCTTCTGAAAGAATACGGATAGCGCAGAGACTTGTCCTTTAAGGGAGCTAAGCGACAAACCTTTTTCCAACCCAGACTGCAGGAAGGAAAGAAAAATAGGCAATGCAAATGGCCAGGGAGAAACTCCCTGAGCAGAGCACCAAGATAAGAATATCTTCCACGTTCTGTGGTAGATCTTGGCGGAGGATGGTTTCCTAGCCTGTCTCATGGTGGCAACAACATCATGAGATAAACCTGAGGTCCCTAGGATCCAGGACTCAATGGCCACACAGTCAGGTTCAGGGCCGCAGAATTCAGATGGAAAAACGGCCCTTGAGACAGCAAGTCTGGACGGCCTGGTAGCGCCCACGGTTGTCCTACCGTGAGATGCCACAGATCCGGGTACCACGACCTCCTTGGCCAGTCTGGAGCGACGAGAATGGCGCAACGGCAGTCGGACCTGATTTTGCGGAGCACTCTGGGCAACAATGCCAGAGGTGGGAACACATAAGGTAGTCGGAACTGCGACCAATCCTGAACTAAGGCGTCTGCCGCCAGAGCTCGGTGATCGTGAGACCGTGCCATGAAAACCGGGACCTTGTTGTTGTGCCGTGACGCCATCAGGTCGACGTCCGGCATCCCCCAGCGGCGACAGATCTCCTGAAACACGTCCGGGTGAAGGGACCATTCCCCTGCGTCCATGCCCTGGCGACTGAGAAAGTCTGCTTCCCAGTTTTCCACGCCTGGGATGTGAACTGCGGATATGATGGATGCTGTGTTTTCCACCCACGTCAGAATCCGCCGGACTTCTTGAAAGGCTTGCCGACTGCGTGTTCCCCCTTGGTGGTTGATGTACGCCACCGCTGTGGAATTGTCCGACTGAATCCGGATCTGCTTGCCCTCCAGCCACTGTTGGAAGGCTCGCAGAGCAAGATAGACTGCTCTGATTTCCAGAACATTGATCTGAAGGGTGGACTCTCTCTGAGTCCACGTACCCTGAGCCCTGTGGTGAAGAAACACTGCTCCCCACCCTGATAGGCTCGCATCTGTCGTGACCACCGCCCAGGATGGGGGTAGGAACGACTTTCCTTTTGACAATGAGGTGGGAAGAAGCCACCATCGGAGAGAGTCCTTGGCTGCCTGAGAGAGGGAGACATCCCTGTCGAGGGACGTCGACTTCCCGTCCCATTGGCAGAGAATGTCCCATTGTAGAGGGCGCAGATGAAACTGCGCGAAAGGGACTGCTTCCATTGCTGCCACCATCTTCCCTAGGAAATGCATGAGGCGCCTCAAGGAGTGGGACTGGTTCTGCAGGAGAGATTGCACCCCTGTCTGCAGAGAGCACTGCTTGTCCAGTGGAAGCTTCACTATCGCTGAGAGAGTATGAAACTCCATGCCAAGATATGTTAGTGATTGGGTCGGGGTTAGATTTGACTTTGAAAAGTTGATAATCCACCCGAAACTCTGGGGAGTCTTCAGTGCCACGTCCAGACTGTGTTGGCATGCCTCTTGAGAGGGTGCCTTTATAAGTAGATCGTCCAAATACGGGATCACGGAGTGACCATGCGAGTGCAGGACAGCTACTACTGCTGCCATGACCTTGGTGAAGACCCGAGGGGCTGTTGCCAGCCCGAAAGGTAACGCTACGAACTGCAGGTGTTCGCTTTCTATAACGAAGCGTAGAAAACGCTGATGCTCTGGCGCAATCGGCACGTGAAGATAAGCATCTTTGATGTCTATTGATGCTAAGAAATCTCCTTGAGACATTGAGGCTATGACGGAGCGTCGAGATTCCATCCGGAACCTCCTGGTTTTTACGTGTTTGTTGAGCAACTTTAGATCCAGGACGGGTCGAAAGGACCCGTCCTTCTTTGGCACCACAAACAGATTGGAGTAAAAACCGTGACCTTGTTCCTGAAGAGGAACGGAAGTCACCACTCCTTCCGCCTTTAGAGCGGCCACCGCCTGCAGCAGAGCATCGGCTCGGTCGGGCGGTGGGGAAGTTCTGAAGAAACGAGTTGGAGGACGAGAGCTGAACTCTATCCTGTACCCGTGAGACAGAATGTCCCTCACCCAACGGTCTTTGACCTGTGACAGCCAAATGTCGCCAAAGCGGGAGAGCCTGCTACCGACCGAGGATGCGGAGAGAGGAGGCTGAAAGTCATGAGGAAGCCGTCTTGGTAACGGTTCTTCCTGCTGTCTTTTTTGGGCGTGACTGAGTCCGCCAAGAATCTGAGCCTCTCTGATCCTTTTGAGTCCTTTTGGACGAGGAGAATTGGGACCTGCCTGAGCCTCGAAAGGACCGAAAACCAGACTGACCCCTCCTTTGTTGGGGCTTGTTTTGTCTGTGTTGAGGTAAGGATGAGTCCTTACCCTTGGAGTGTTTAATGATTTCATCCAAACGCTCCCCAAACAATCGGTCACGAGAAAAAGGCAAACTGGTTAAGCACTTCTTGGAAGCAGAATCTGCCTTCCATTCTCTCAACCACAGGGCTCTGCGCAAAACCACGGAGTTGGCTGACGCCACCGCCGTATGGCTCGTAGAGTCCAGGACAGCATTAATCGCGTAAGACGCGAATGCAGACATTTGAGAGGTCAATGGTGCCACCTGCGGGGCAGATGTACGTGTGACCGAGTCGACTTGTATAAGCCCAGCTGAAATGGCTTGGAGTGCCCATACGGCTGCAAAAGCTGGCGCCAACGACGCTCCAATAGCTTCATAGATGGATTTCAGCCAGAGCTCCATCTGCCTGTCAGTGGCATCTTTAAGTGCCGCTCCATCTTCTACTGCAACTAAAGATCTAGCTGCAAGCCTGGAGATTGGAGGGTCCACCTTGGGACACTGGGTCCAACCCTTGACCACGTCAGGGGGAAAAGGATAGCGTGTATCTTTAAGCCGTTTAGAAAACCGCTTGGTGCATGTGACACCCCCGGAGCTTGGAAGTGTTCCAGCTGAGGGGGACCAGGGAGCAATGATGCCACAGTGTCCATGGTCTGAGTTACTGGTCTAGACTGCAATGTTTCAAGAATCTTTGACATGGTCATAGACAATCTGTCAGCAAAAGCTGCAAACTCCGTTCCTGTCACCTGGACAGCATTCACAGGTGGTACACTCTGGGTCACGTCCAGCAGAGGCCCCGGCTGTGCAAGTTGCACAGGGGCCGAGCACTGCACACAATGGGGGTCAGTGGAACCTGCCGGTAGAGCAGCCCCACATGCGGTACAGGCAGCATATAATGTCTGTGCCTTGGCACCCTTGCGTTTTGCGGACGACATGCTGTTGCCTCATTGTAATCTAGGAGGGTATATAGCCGAGAATCACCAGCGACCGTACAGTACAAAGTATTTGCAAACACAAAATACTCAGTATACAAACAGCACAAGTGGGGGTGAGCCCTTGAGGGCTGCTTACCGCCCGCTGAACAGCGGGTATGAGGCCGTAGAATCCCGTGTCTGGGTCTCCCCGTCTCCCCTCTGCAGCTCAGCGTGCAGGCAGGAATGGCTGCCGGCGTTCTGTGAAGAGGGGCGGACCGTGGGCGTGCCACAAACAAAGTGCGGGAAACTGCGTCCTACTGTGCCTGGTGTGAGGGCTGGAGTATGTAAAAAAGACTCCAGCCCTCAGCGCTGATGCTCTGTACAGCGTCCCGCCCTCCTCCTGACTGGCAGGTGCGGAGGCGGGAACGAACGAACTAGGCCGCAAAAGCCGGGGACTGTAGTAATAAGCGCGGCCGTGATATATGCACGGTCAGCGCGGAAGTCCCCGGCGCACCACAAGTCCCAGCCGCGTCGCAGTCCCAGCGGCCGGCGCGACCGTTCTCCCTGAGTCTACCCACTCAGCTAAGCTGAAGTGAGGAAATGGCACAAGCGCAGCAGCGCTGTTGTCCCCGGCGCACTAACACACCCAGCAATGCTGCGGTGTGCGCGCGTATGCACGGGGACACAGAGTACCTTGACGGAGCAGGGCCATGTCCCTGACGATACTCAGCTCCATATCCAGCGGCTTCTCCAGGGGCTGCGGATGGAGCACGGTCTCAGTGCCTGGAGACCGGTAAAATCCCACTTCGCCCAGAGCCCTAATGGGGATGGGGAAGGAATCAGCATGTGGGCTCCAGCCTCCGTACCCGCAATGGGTACCTCAACCTTAACAAGCACCACCGACAGAAAGTGGGGTGAGAAGGGAGCATGCTGGGGGCCCTGTATGGGCCCTCTTTTCTTCCATCCGACATAGTCAGCAGCTGCTGCTGACTAAATAGTGGAGCTATGCGTGCGTGTCTGACCTCCTTCGCACAAAGCAAAAACTGAGGGACCCGTGCTCCCACGGGGGGGGTGTATAGCCAGAAGGGGAGGGGCCTTACACTTTTAAGTGTAGTACTTTGTGCGGCCTCCGGAGGCAGTAGCTATACACCCAATTGTCTGGGTCTCCCAATTAGGAGGGAAAAAGAAAATTAAAATTTGATATTCCACTCTTAACCCCTTCACAACCATGGACGAATCTTTCTGTCATGGATCGTGTCCCGGTAAGCCCCGCCCCCTGCCGCGGGCAGGCGGCGTGGATCGGCACACATATCAGCTGTTTTCAACAGCTGACATGTGTGCCTACATGTTCCGAGTGGAATCGCATTCCACCCGGAACATTAACCCCTTAGATCTCGCTGCCAAAGTCTGGCAGCGAGATCTATATGCGCGCGGCCATGTTTTTTACTTACCGCCGCCCCCCTCCGGACGTCACGTGAGTGATCACGTGACGTTCGGTGGTTGCGATCGTAGCACAGGGTCATGTGATGACGCCTGCTGCTATGAAGTTTCACTTTCATTCTTCCTCGGCACGGAGCAGAGGAAAAAAGAAAGTGACTATTTCTGCTGTTTACAGCGGTATAGCTGTAATCAGCAGATAGCGATCAGCAATCGGATTGCTGATCGCTATAGCCCCCTAGGGGGACTAGTAAAATAAAATAAAAAAGTAAAAAAAAAAAAAAAAAAAAAAAAAAAAGTTTCTTTGTTGCTCCATTGGGAGACCCAGACAATTGGGTGTATAGCTTCTGCCTCCGGAGGCCACACAAAGTATTACACTTTAAAAAGTGTAACCCCTCCCCTCTGCCTATACACCCTCCCGTGCATCACGGGCCCATCAGTTTTATGCTTTCTGTTGAAGGAGGCACACATGCACACAAGCTCCACATTTTAGTCAGCAGCAGCTGCTGATTATTTCGGATGGAAGAAAAGAGGGCCCCAGGGCCCCCGGCATGCTCCCTTCTCACCCCACTAATGTCGGCGGTGTTGTTAAGGTTGAGGTACCCATTGCGGGTACAAAGGCTGGAGCCACATGCCGTTTTCCTTCCCCATCCCTTAGAGGCTCTGGGAGAAGTGGTATCCTAACCGGTCATCCAGGCACTGGGCTCCCTCCGCAGCCCCTGGGGGAATCTGCTGGACAGGAGACTGATTATCATCAGGGACAGGGCCCTGCATCATAAAGGTACTCTGTGTCCCCTTGGGGACGGTGCATGGAGCACTTGATCTCAGACGCTGCAGCGGCTGCTGTTTTTTGTGTCACGATCGGGACTACCGCGCCTGCTTGCCAGCCGCGGTATTAAATCTAGTCCCCGGCTTTTGCGGCCTAGTGCATTAAACTCCCGCCCCCGGGCCTGCCAGTCAGGGGTAAGGGCGGGATGGTCGGCGTGATGCCGACTGTGAGGGCTGGAGCATACTTTAGTGTCCTCCTCCCCCCTCACTCATCACTCTGGGGCACCAGATTCTCGCACTTTCTTGAACACGCCCACGGCTCCCTCCTCCCCTTAGAACGCCGGCAGCCATTGTTATAGTCACTTCTGCCGGTGGAGGAATACAGAACGAGCTCTGTAATGCTGGGAGGCCCAGGCAGGGAATCTGGTGGACACACAACCGCTTTGGGCGGTCGGTAAGCCGCACCGGTTACCAGGTGCTGGCCCCCTTGGGTGCCGAAGTATATATATATATATATATATATTATACTTTTCTCTGTTCGGCCGCATTATTACCCTTGGCTATATACCCTCACTGATTACTCTAAGAGGAGGCAACAGCATGTCGTCCGCAAAGAGCAAGGGTGCCAAGGCACAGGCTTATTTTGCAACCTGTACCTCTTGTGCGGCTATGCTACCTGCAGGTTCCACCTACCCTCATTGTGTGCAATGCTCGGCCCCTGTGGCACTCACTCAGCCGGAGCCTCGGGCACTGGTGGGACCCTCGGCTCAGGTAGAACCACCGGCTTCCACTGTCCAGGGGGCAGGGACAGAGTTTGCAGTTTTGACTGAGAAACTCTCTGAGTCGCTTTCACAATCCATGGCTCAGTCTATGGACAAATGGTCTGCTAAGATACTAGAAGCCTTGCAGTCCAGACCGGTAACACAGGCCCAGGGCACTGTGCGTTCATCGCCCCCAGCCCCCCCTCGGTTGGCGCTGCAAAGTGCTCCTGAGGTGACACTTAGGTCCCACAATGAGGACTCCGACTCGGACCGCAGTCCCAGACCAGCTAAGCGGGCTCGCTGGGGACCTTCGACTTCATCACGCTGCTCAGGGTCTCAGCATGAGGACTCTCTGGAGGATGAAGCGGAGGTCGCAGCTCAGGGCTCTGACCCTGACGTTGCTCTCAATCTTGATACACCTGAAGGGGACGCCATAGTAAATGACCTTATAGCGTCCATCAACCAGGTGCTAGAACTTTCTCCTCCAACTCCACCTATAGAGGAGTCTGCTTCACAGCAGGAGAAACACCAGTTTAGGTTTCCCAAACGTACACGGAGTGCTTTTTTCGATCACTCTAACTTCAGAGATGCTGTACAGAAGCACCGAGCATTTCCGGACAAGCGCTTTACTAAGCGCCTTAATGACACACGTTACCCCTTCCCCCCTGACGTAGTTAAGGGTTGGGCTCAGTGTCCCAAAGTGGATCCTCCAGTCTCTAGACTGGCGGCTAGATCCGTAGTATCAGTGGCAGATGGCTCATCGCTCAAGGATGCCACTGACAGGCAAATAGAGCTCCTGATGAAATCCATCTATGAAGCCATAGGCGCGTCTTTTGCTCCAGCATTCGCAGCTGTGTGGGCACTCCAAGCTATCTCAGCTTGTCTGTCTGAGATTAATGCGGTCACACGTTCCTCTACTCCGCAGGTTGTGTCTTTGACTTCTCAGGCGTCGGCCTTTTCGTCCTACGCCATGAACGCCGTCCTGGACTCTGCGAGCCGTACAGCGGTAGCATCCGCCAATTCGCTGGCAGTCCGCAGGGCCATGTGGCTACGCGAATGGAAGGCAGACTCTGCTTCCAAGAAGTTCTTAACCGGTTTGCCATTTTCTGGCGACCGCTTGTTTGGCGAGCAATTGGACGCAATTATTAAACAATCCAAAGGAAAGGACTCGTCCTTACCCCAGTCCAAACCAAACAGACCTCAGCAGCGAAAGATTCAACCGAGATTTCGGTCCTTTCGGCCCTCAGCCAGGTCCCATTCCTACACGTCCAACAGGTCAGAGGAACTCTTCTGCATGGCGGTCTAAGTCACGTCCTAAAAAGACCGCCGGAGGAACCGCCCCCAAGGCGGCCTCCTCATGACTTTCGGCCTCCCCACACCGCATCCTCGGTCGGTGGCAGGCTCTCCCGCTTTTGCGACGCCTGGTGGCCACATGTCCAAGACCGATGGGTGAGAGACATTCTGTCTCACGGTTACAGGATAGAGCTCAGTTCTCGTCCTCCGACTCGTTTCTTCAGAACATCTCCGCCCCCCGAGCGAGCCGATGCACTTTTTCAGGCGGTGAACACTCTGAAGGCAGAAGGAGTTGTGATCCCCGTTCCCCTTCAAGAACGTGGTCGCGGTTTTTACTCCAACTTGTTCGTGGTGCCAAAAAAGGACGGATCATTCCGTCCCGTTCTGGACCTCAAACTGCTCAACAGACACGTGAGAACCAGACGGTTCCGGATGGAATCTCTCCGCTCTGTCATCGCCTCGATGTCCCAAGGAGACTTCCTAGCATCCATCGACATCAGGGATGCTTATCTCCATGTGCCGATCGCACCCGAACATCAACGCTCCTGCGTTTCGCCATCGGGGACGAACACCTTCAGTTCGTTGCACTGCCTTTCGGCCTGGCGACAGCCCCACGGGTCTTCACCAAGGTCATGGCAGCAGTAGTGGCGGTCCTACACTCTCAGGGCCACTCTGTGATCCCTTACTTAGGCGATCTTCTAGTCAAGGCACCCTCTCGGGTGGCATGCCAACACAGCCTGACCATTGCTCTGGAGACTCTCCAGAGGTTCGGGTGGATCATCAATTTCCCAAAGTCAAAATTGACTCCGACCCAATCGCTGACTTACCTCGGGATGGAGTTTCATACTCTCTCAGCGATAGTGAAGCTACCGCTGGACAAACAGCGTTCACTACAGACAGGGGTGCACTCTCTCCTTCAAGCCCAGTCACACCCCTTGAGGCGCCTCATGCACTTCCTAGGGAAGATGGTGGCAGCAATGGAGGCAGTTCCCTTTGCGCAGTTTCATCTGCGTCCACTTCAATGGGACATTCTCCACAAATGGGACAGGAGGTCGACGTCCCTAGACAGGAACGTCTCCCTTTCTCGGGCAGCCAAAACCTCTCTTCAGTGGTGGCTTCTTCCCACTTCCTTGTCAAAAGGAAAATCCTTCCTGCCCCCATCCTGGGCTGTGGTCACGACGGACGCGAGTCTGTCAGGGTGGGGAGCGGTCTTCCTCCACCACAGGGCTCAGGGAACCTGGACTCCGACAGAGTCCTCCCTTCAGATCAATGTTCTGGAGATAAGGGCAGTGTATCTAGCCCTAAAGGCGTTCCAGCGGTGGCTGGAGGGCAGGCAGATCCGAATACAGTCGGACAACGCCACGGCGGTTGCGTACATCAACCACCAGGGCGGCACACGCAGTCGTCAAGCCTTCCAAGAAGTTCGGCGGATTCTGCTGTGGGCGGAAGCCACAGCCTCCACCATCTCCGTAGTTCACATCCCGGGCGTAGAAAACTGGGAAGCAGACTTTCTCAGTCGCCAGGGCATGGACGCAGGGGAATGGTCTCTTCACCCGGACGTGTTTCAAGAGATCTGTTGCCGCTGGGGAACGCCGGACGTCGACCTAATGGCGTCTCGGCACAACAACAAGGTCCCGGCATTCATGGCACGGTCTCAAGATCACAGAGCTCTCAAGGGCCATTTTTCCATCTGAATTCTGCGGCCCTCAACCTGACTGTGCGGCCATTGAGTCCTGGCTCCTAGCGTCCTCAGGGTTATCTCAAGATGTCATTGCCACTATGAGACAGGCCAGGAAACCAACGTCCGCCAAGATCTATTACAGGACTTGGAGGATCTTCTTATCCTGGTGCTCTGATCAGGGTTTTACTCCCTGGCCCTTTGCCTTGCCCACTTTTCTTTCTTTCCTTCAATCCGGAATGGACAAAGGTTTGTCGCTCGGCTCTCTCAAGGGACAAGTATCGGCGCTTTCCGTGTTTTTTCAAAGGCGTCTAGCCAGGCTCCCGCAGGTCCGCACGTTCCTGCAGGGGGTTTGCCACATAGTCCCACCTTACAAGCGTCCGCTAGAACCCTGGGATCTTAACAGGGTGCTGACGGCTCTCCAGAAGCCACCTTTCGAGCCGATGCAGGATGTCTCTCTATCACGCCTTTCGCAGAAGGTGGCCTTCCTAGTGGCAGTCACGTCACTTAGGAGAGTGTCTGAGCTAGCAGCGCTGTCATGCAAAGCCCCCTTCCTGGTGTTTCACCAGGATAAGATGGTTCTGCGTCCGGTCCCGGAATTTCTCCCTAAGGTGGTATCCCCTTTTCATCTCAATCAGGATATTTCCTTACCTTCTTTTTGCCCTCATCCAGTTCACCATTGTGAAAAGGATTTGCACTTGTTAGATCTCGTGAGAGCACTCAGGCTCTACATTTCTCGCACGGCGCCCCTGCGCCGTTCTGATGCGCTCTTTGTCCTTGTCGCTGGCCAGCGTAAGGGGTCGCAGGCTTCCAAGTCAACCTTGGCTCGGTGGATCAAGGAGCCGATTCTTGAAGCCTACCGTTCGTCTGGGCTTCCGATTCCTTCAGGGCTGAAAGCCCATTCTACCAGAGCCGTCGGTGCGTCCTGGGAATTGCGGCACCAGGCTACGGCTCAGCAGGTGTGTCAGGCGGCTACCTGGTCGAGTCTGCACACTTTCACAAAACACTATCAGGTGCATGCCTACGCTTCGGCAGATGCCAGTCTAGGTAGGCGAGTCCTTCAGGCGGCGGTTGCCCACCTGTAAGAAGGGGCCGTTTTTCGGCTCTTTTTAATCGAGGTATTCTTTTACCCACCCAGGGACTGCTTTTGGACGTCCCAATTGTCTGGGTCTCCCAATGGAGCGACAAAGAAGAAGGGAATTTTGTTTACTTACCGTAAATTCCTTTTCTTCTAGCTCCTATTGGGAGACCCAGCACCCGCCCCTGTTCCCTTCGGGCTGTTGTTCTTTTGTGTACACATGTTGTTCATGTTGAATTGTTCTTTTGGTTCATGGTTTCAGTTCTCCGAACATCATTCGGATTGAATTTTCCTTAGACCAATTTATAAGTTTCCTCCTTCCTGCTTTGGCACCAAAACTGAGGAGCCCGTGATGCACGGGGGGTGTATAGGCAGAGGGGAGGGGTTACACTTTTGAGTGTAATACTTTGTGTGGCCTCCGGAGGCAGAAGCTATACACCCAATTGTCTGGGTCTCCCAATAGAAGCTAGAAGAAAAGGAATTTACGGTAAGTAAACAAAATTCCCTTCTTTAAAAAATTAAAAAAAAAACCAAAACCTAAAAGTTCAAATCACACCCCTTTCCCCCCATTGAAAATTAAAGGGTTAAAAAATAAATAAATATACACAGATTTGGTATCGCTGCGTTCAGAAATGCCCGATCTATCAAAATATAAAATCAATTAATCTGATTGGTAAACGGCGTAGTGGCAAAAAAATTCCAAACGCCAAAATTACGTTTTTTGGTCGCCGCAAGTTTTACGCAAAATGTAATAACAGGCGATCAAAACGTAGCATCTGCGCAAAAATGCTACCATTAGAAACATCAGCTCGAGACGCAAAAAATAAGCCGTCACTGAGCCATAGATCCCAAAAAATAACGCTACGTGTTTCGGAAAATGGCGCAAAATGTGCGCCACTTTTATTGGACAAACTTGTGAATTTTTTTTAACCCCTTAGATACAAGTAAACCTATACATGTTTGGTGTCTACAAACTCGCACCGACCTCAGGCATCATACCTACACATCAGTTTTACCATATAGTGAACACCGTGAATAAAACATCCCAAAAACTATTGTGCCATCACACTTTTTTTGCAATTTTTCCACACTTGGTATTTTATTGCTGCTTTCCAGTACACTATATGGTAAAACTTATGGTTTCATTTAAAAGTACAACTTGTCCCGCAAAAAACAAGCCCTCATATGGCAAGATTGACGGAAAAATAAAGTTACGGCTCTCGGAAGAAGGGGAGCAAAAAACAAAAACGCAAAAACGGAAAGTGCCCCGGGGCTGAAGGGGTTAAACACTAGGGGGAGCAGCTGCTGAAATCCAACTAGTACTGTAGAAATATCTCACGTTACAGCTGCAGTAACAGTGGGTGGTATCTGCTCTCCTGTGTGTGATGTCACAACTCCGCTCCCAATCTGGGTGTTCCCAAAAGGATAAGAGAATGAAGTTTAGGATCACAGTGCCGAGCCATTTTGTTGGTGGCCACCAACGAGTGATCCTAATAGGTCTAAAGTGTCGGTAAGGACAGCTGCATAGTGCTCCACTGTATCCCGCCCCACACTGCCTGACTGTTTCCCAATGCCTCGCTCAGCTCGCTGACTATTCTAATGCCACATACCCTTACCTCAGACCTGCGCCTCGGCAGCCTGTCCTGTCAGACATCACAGTACGAGCAGCGGAGGCCTGAGGTGAGCACACGCGGGGAGTGAATGGCAGAGTGGGGAGCAGTAATGGTGCAATCACCGTTGCCCAGCGCGGGTACTCACCCCATCCATCCCGGCGGGTGACAGGGTGAAAGTGCACTTGCTGTGTGCGCCACAAGAATGGCACTGATCTCTTCCCTCGGCTGTGACCTGGACAGCCCAGGGGGCACGGCCATTTCACAACAGATGCCTTCTGTATGTAACTAAATAGGGTCGGATTCCGACCACTGTCCTCTAGCCCAGGAGGCTGCCATAAAGGAAGTGAGTAACTGTCGTTACAAGCACCAAATCCATGATGGCAGCCCCCAGTGCTTCAGTAAAACTAGAATTAATTAAAAACTAAAACAGTGAATTTAATTTTGTATTAAAAAAATAGGATTTCATAATCCCCATTAATACAAAAATAGAAAACCGCGATACCTTACTTTTAAAAAAGTGCGGCGCTGCACACCAACCACCGCTGTAGTTACAGTGTACCAGCAGGGCAGGCGACCTGCTGCCTCACAACACCCATGCTGCAAGGCTGAGCCACCATGACACAAAACCACCACTGAGCACCAACACCCATGTGAAAGGAGCTGGCAGACACCTTCCACAAGCTCAGTGTGTGACCAGAGCAAAAGGCAGAACAATGCATGTTGTATCCTTTTTTTACTTTGACCAGCACTCCTCCAATTTGGCACAAGTGTTTTTAATTAGCAGGAGCCTGCAAGAGGTCTGCCTTTTCTTTGCTCTTCCTTCACATTCTGGGAGCTGGAAGAAGGAAAGTTATTCAGCTCCATTCACAGGGTGTTTGTGCTGTGTGGCCTGGAGTCTTGGGGACTCAGCCTTGCAGCATGGGCGCTGTGTAGCACCAGGTCACCTGTCGTTGTGGTAGTGGTTGGCGCACAGCACTACACCTTCAAGGCTGTGTGTCCACGCTAGAATGTCCCTGCGGATTTTTCTGCCTGAAAATCCGCGATTTTCGCAGCAAATCCGCACCCGCGGATTTACCGCGGATTTTGATGCGGATTTCATTTTTTTTTTCCCCCCATTCAAAACCAAAAATCCGGACCAAATCTGCACCAAACAACTGACATGCTGCAGATTTTTCCGGATCAAAATCCGCGGCAAATCCACAGCGGAAAAATCCGCAGCATGGACACAGCATTTCCAAAATGCCATTGAAATGGCTTGGAAGTGCTGCTGCTGCAGATTTTCGGCAAATCCGCGGCAAAATCCGCGCGAAGTCCGCAGCGTGGGCACATAGCCCAAGGCATCAGAGTTCGGGACCCACTCAGATTCGCCTTGATAGTGCTGTGGGCTTCATACAGTCTGTTCAGAATGTTAAACCAAGAACCTCATGTTCAGGTGTATACGTTTTTGCCTAGTGGCATTAATCAACCTAGGATGTTGGAGGTTATGGTCCATGTCTTTCTACAACACGTGAGCACTATCAGTGTTTTTCTCATGCCAATTGCACTTGTGGATATCAAAGACAGACAATGGAGAAAATCTATTCCGCACATGCGAGAGAATCTGCTCACAGTGAATGACACTCCGCTCACTCTCTAAAGGTCCAGTCACACTAAGCAACTTACCAGCGATCCCAACAACGATAGGGATCGCTGGTAAGTTGCTAGGAGGTTGCTGGTGAGCTGTCACACTGCGACGCTCCAGCGATCCCACCAGCAACCTGACCTGGCAGGGATTGCTGGAGCGTGGCTACACGAGTTGCTGGTGAGCTCACCAGCAACCAGTGACCAGCCCCCAGTCTCCTAGTTACAGCACACATCAGGTTAATTAACCCGATGTGTGCTGCAGCTAAATGTGCACAGAGCAGGGAGCAGCGCACACTGCTTAGTGCTGGCTCCTTGCTCTCCTAGTTACAGCACACATCGGGTTAATTGCCTGATGTGTGCTGCAGCTAAATGTGCACAGAGCAGGGAGCAGCGCACACTGCTTAGTGCTGGCTCCTTGCTCTCCTAGTTACAGCACACATCGGGTTAATTACCTGATGTGTGCTGCAGCTACATGTGCACAGAGCAGGAGCCGGCAGCACAGGCAGTGAGAGCGGAGGAGGCTGGTATCAAAGGTAAATATCGGGTAACCAAGGACAGGGCTTCTTGGTTACCCGATGTTTACATTAGTTACCAGCCTCAGCAGAAGCTGGCTCCCTGCTCACTGCACATTAGTTGTTGCTGTCTCGCTGTCACACACAGCGATCTGTGCTTCACAGCAGGACAGCAACAACTAAAAAATGGCCCAGGACATTCAGCAACAACCAACGACCTCACAGCAGGGGCCAGGTTGTTGCTGGATGTCACACACAGCAACATCGCTAGCAACGTCACAAAAGTTGTTCGTTACCAGCGATGTTGCTAGCGATGTTGCTTAGTGTGACGGGGCCTTAAGAGCTTGATCAGTGTAATTACCATCACACATCCAATTCTCTCACATGAGATACTGTATGCTAATGTGAGTGAGACCCAAGGCTCAGACTGGGAGATAAATACAGGGGGGGGGGGGGCACATTTCAAGCATTTATAAGAGACCTGACCACCAAGTCTCCCACCCTGTGCCAGCTGCTGCATAGCCATTTATGAAGCAGATCAGGAGAGCAGGTGGTCTAGTCTTCTGTTCTCTACACAGTCCATGTGAAACTAGCTTGAAGAGAACCTGTCACCACTTTTTTGCCCTATAAGCTGCGGCCACCACCACCGGGCTCTTATATACAGCATGTTAGAATCCTGTATATAAGAGCGCAGGGTGCTGGGTAGAACATAAAAAACACTTAATACACACCTAGAAGGTCGCTTCGGTGCACAGCGGTCGGATGGGTTGCGCCATTCTCCGAGGACTGGCGCCTCCCCGTCCGACCATCTTGGTCTTCCTTATTCTGAAGCCGCGGTGCATGACAGGCAGATCAAAGTGCGCCTGCGCAGGACCTCAATGCTAGTGCGTGTGTATGACAGATGCGTCATGCACTGCGGCTTCAGAATAAGGAAGACCAAGATGGCTGAAAGGAGAGCCACCGATCCCGGAGAACGGCGCCACCCATCTGACCGTTGTGCACCGGAGTGACCTAGGTATTATAAAGTGTTTTTGTTTTATGTTATACCCAGCGGCCTGGGCTCTTATATACCGCATGTTAGAATACTGTATATAAGAGCCCAGTTGTGGTGGCCACAGCTTATAGGGCAAAAAACTGGTGACAGGTTCCCTTTAAAGGGAACCAATCACCAGAATTTTCGTATGTAACCTAAAGCCAGTGCTATACTGGCACTACCAGGCTGATTCTCTACATACCAAATTTCAAAACCTAAAATCAGCCTCTTCAGTGACAGCAGCTGAGGATCAGAAAATAGGGGAAGGGGGGGGGGGGGGTATGCATAGTTATGCTAAGTCTAACAGGGAGGGGATAAGTACTATACAATCGATTCAAATATTCACTAGTAGGACCTTTGAGGCCATACCCATGTGACCAGAAGGGATGGGGCCCCAGCCAACAAAGCTGATACCAGGAAGCAACATTTTTCTGTTGGCTGAGGCCCCACCCCTTCTGGTCACATGGGTATGACCTCACAGGTCCTACTAGTGAATATTTGAATCGATTGTATAGTACTTATGCTAATTCTAACGGGAAGGGGATAACTATGAATGCCCCCCAGCTATTCTCTAATCCTCAGCTGCAGTCCCTCAAGGAGATGCTGATTTTATAAACTTTCTTTGATTTCAAAACCTATACATCCGACCTAACCACTACAGGTATGTAGAGAATCAGCCTGATAGTGCCAGTATAGCACTAGCTTTAGGTTATAAACAAAATCCTGATTGGTGCACTTTAAAAAGGGGATTAAAATTATGAAAATCAAAAATGAATACATTAACAGCACCCTAGTCCAGCAGCAGAGATTGTATTCCATGGTTATTGAACCAACCACCACCTCACTTTTGGAATCCCCAAGGCTGGTTATGATTTGTAGGGTTGGTGTCACGTTATATTGTGTCTACTAATTATCAGTGGCATGGGAGGTTTCAGGTGGTTTACAAGAAACCTGGCTGTTAGACTAGGGTCCTGTGTATTGATTTATCTAGAATACAAACAATGGAGAGTGAGAAATACCTAAATAGTAAAGGAGGAAATTGAACCACAAAACAATGGACACATTCCAGCTCTCAATAATGAAATACTCCACCTTACAAAATGGTATAGAGGTCCAGTATAAACAAACCAACATACAAATAATGCAAGTTACCAGAGCCAATTTGGCAAACTAATAATAATATCAGAACATCGTAGAAGTAGACAATGGGCTAAGATTGAAGAGGAAGAAAATAAATAGTGCTGCAGTGGAGGGTTATTCATTAATTGAGAGCTGGAATGTTACAGGGTTTTCTCCATTGTTTTGTGGTTCAATTCCCTTTTTAAATGTTTTTAGTGTTCTCTTGCTCATGCTTTGATAAATATCTTGCACTTTGCAATATGCGCAAAAGTCACCTGTTTAAGACACATTAATCAGGCATTTACATTTACTATAGAAGCCTGTGCATTTTCTAGCATATTGTTTGGAAAGGTATGTATTCTAGATAAGTGGAGGAAAGACAAAGGCCTTAATTTAGGAATTTCACAAATCAACTCTTGCTACTGAAGTTTACATTTCTAAACTCACAACTTTTCAAAAACTGCCAATATTGGACAAATGTATACTGTATATACTAGCTGTTTCCAGCCAGCTAATGCTCGGCACGCCCACTATGATCACCTCCTCAGTGTATGCAGGACTCTGCTGTGGGTATACAGCTCCCTCCCCAAGGTTATACAGCTCACCAAAAGGTATACAGCTGTCCTCCCACCAAGGGTATAATACAGCCCTCCCCCCCCCCCCAAGGGTATACAGCTCCCCCCCTCCAAGGGTATACAGCTGACCTCCCCCACAAGGATATACAGCTGTCCCTTCAAGGTTATACAGCTCCCCTCTCCCCAAGGGTATACAGGTTCCCCCCCCCCCAAGGGTATACAGCTCTCTTCCCTGGAATATAGCTCTCCCCCCCAAGGTAAGTGTTAATCTCCATGGCACTACACTGCAGAGTTGAATATTGGTAGGTTTCCCGTCTGGTTGGGGGTGTAAGGGTTAATCACCGTGACACCACACTGCAGCCTTGAATATTGGGTTTCCCGGCGGGCTGGCGGTGTAAGGGTTAATCACTGTGGCACTCCACTGCAGTCTTGAATATTGTCGACTTTCCCGGCAGGCTGGCGGTGTAAGGGTTAATCATTGTGACGGGTTAATCACTGACACTACACTGCACGTGGAGGGGAGGAGTCACATGATCAGTTCCTCAGCGTGCTGGTTGTCATGGTGCTGGATGAGGTGAAGCTTGTGTGGGGTCAGGAGGGGTTTAGAGTGTGGATGTAGCAGAGCTGTGTGTATAATGGGCGGGAGGGCGGAGCCGCGTGTGGTAATGGAGGGGGCGGAGCCACGTGTGGTAATTGAAGCGGAGCCGCATGTGGTAATGGACATGGGGCGGAGCCGTGTGTCTTAATGGGGTGGGGGTGGGATTAGCGAGTAATCACAATGGCACATACATAAACATTATATATTAGAGAATATATCTATATCTATCTCTCTCTCTCATTTTGAAGGTATCACACACTTCTAAAAGGTGTTATCGCGTCACTATTGTGCGTACAAGCTCATTTTTTTTTTAGAAAATCAAATGTTTGCTTGAAAGATCGCTGGAAAGTTGCTGGTCATTTATAAAAAGTATGTATCATAGCTTATAAGAGACTTATTAAACAGTGACATTTTATGCTGACAAGTGATAATTTTTAAGCAAGTTTAAAGATCTGGCTTCATGACAATCGAACGATATTATGATCGCTACCAGCTATTACACATTGCTATTATTGCCGTCATTAGAACGATATTGCGATTTATGCCCCATCTAATAAGGGATTTTGAGTGGTAGGATTTATGGGGATTATGGTTTTTGTGCCACTTGTCCCAAGATTATCCTTCCAGGTTCTCTGGTTAAAACAAATTATCCACTGAATACCTAGTAAACTTGCTGTTTGCCGTATGTGCTCCTCTGCTGGGACACTTACGAATCAGAAAACTTTGCCTGGAAATCAGCTCATAGGGAATGAACAGAGCAGGTCCAATTTAAAAAGTATTATAACTTTAGTGGTGCAATTCTCGGCAGTCAGACCCCATCAATCAAGTTATCACTTATTCTATGGTCACTTTTAGTGGCAAACCCCTTTAAATAGGATGAAGGAAACAGATATTTTGACAGACTGATGAGATTCTATGATGAGGCAGTGCTGGTGGCAGCCGGCAGCACACCAGAGGCTGAGCTCCATCCACTCCCTTATCTACCTCGAATCTCATCAGTAACTGCTTATTTTCAGCGTGCTATTGATTTATGAATTAACAATTTGAGTTATGTCCAAAAATCACGGTAATCCTACCTGAATATCTTCACGGACAGTATGTTGCTTTCAAAGTCTCGTGCCTTCTTATGACCAGTGTGAATAATCTCATCAGGGATGTTGGCCAGTCTTGCTGCATTGAATCCATAGCTTTTAGGGCAAGCTCCCTTGATAAACTTGTAAAGAAAAGTGATTGTCTCCTGACTGGGATCCTCACATTCATTTTCAACCATACAAGCCTAATAAAGAGTAACGATATATATACCATTAGTGCAACAAGTGGGATATACAATCAACCACCTCCCCCCCGCTTAACAGAAGTAGTAACTTACCATGTGCCCCAGCCGTACAGCCGCACAATGAGAGTAATCCTCCACTAATGAATGATAGTGTGTGGAAAACAACGTGCGGCATTTAATCCTTTCAGAGAGCTCCTTAACAACAGCACTGGCAATGGCTGTCCCATCAAATGTAGCCGTGCCCCTCCCTGTAAAATACAGTGATACAATCAGCATGGAAACTCAGACTTCAGTCATCCTTAAGTCAGCTTTCATATTGCGTTTTTAACCTATGTTCACTGGTTCTGTAGGGGAATCCTTCCGAATCCCCCCCCCTCCAAAATGGGTTTCGGACGCATATGCCGACGGGGATATTGACTATAATGGAACAGACTGAGTCAGCGTGCGCTCTGTCTTGCACAATTTTCAGGCATATACATTTTCTGCAGGCGAGCACCCGAACGTTTCGGACGGATGCCCTGACGGGACCACTGACCGTAGGTAAAAACGCAATGTGAAAGCGGCCTTACAAAAATCAAAAAGCTTTTATTAGTAAAAAGGGGTTGTCCAGGCTTGGGGCTCAGATTTGCAATCTCTATGCACACAGTGCACGCTCTTAGGAGTCCCCAATACCTGGGTGGGCAGCGTGTGTCCACAAGTTTGCAATTTGCATACATGCAGTCATGTACAGACTAGACGTGCGCTTCCTTGCTCAATACAATTAATTGAGCGAGGCGGAATAAGTCTAGTCGGAATGTGGCGAGAAGTATGCAAATCGCATATTTTTCATCCCATGCCTGAGCTCTCCCGGCACCAGAGAATCCTGACAATGCGCCCTGTGCATTATGTAGATTCAAAAAGAGAAACTGCAGACTTGAACCAAGCCTGGACAACCCCTTTAATTTAACCCCCTTCCTTCAGACTATGGCAATTTTCTGTTTTAGAACTTTTTTTTCTCTTCTTCCAAAAGCCATAACTTTATTTTTCAGTCATTATAGCCATATGAGGGCTTGTTTCTTCCAGGACGAGTTGTACTTTTGAATGACACCATTAATTTTGCCAGTGTACTGATAAATGGGAAAAAAATTCCAAGTGTGGTGAAATTGAAAAGAAAAAAAAGAAAAAAAAAAAAGTTCAATTCCTCAATTGTTTTTGTGTTTTATTTTCCATTGAAAACTGACCTGGCAGTCAAAAAAAAAAAAAAAAAGTTGCTGTCACCATTTTTTGAGACCAGCAAGAGTCATTTTTTGGGATCTGGGGCTGTAGTAATGCTTATTTCATGCACCCTGCGCTGATGTTTTTACTGATAACCTTTGGGGTAGATACAATATTTTCATCATTTGTTATTGCAGACTGCCAAAAGAAGAGTAATTCTCGAGTTTAATTTTTTTTGCTTGTTACACTGTTTACCAATCAGGTTAATTTATTTTATGTTCAATCTTTTTTATTAAGTATTTTTTCACAATTACAATAATCATCATGAACGTATATTGAAAACATTTACAAATTTCCAACACAAGAATGTAACGAACTGTTTGGTTATGTCCTTTTGTAGGTTAATTTATTTTATATGACAGATTGGTGGGCATTTCTGAACGAGATACCAAATGTGTATTTTTTTTATTTACATTGAGAACAAAAAATAAAAAAGGGGGGAGAGTTGAACCTGTGTTTTCTTCATTACTTTTTATTGTTATTTACTAGTCTCCTTACGGGACTTGTAGCTGCGATTATCCTATTGTTTGTGCCCTATGGAGCAGAGCATCAGCACCGCTCTGTAGAGCAGAAATCACCATTTCCTATAAATGCCGGCATTCACAGGAGGATCGTAATGACACTGGGGTCATCAGCTGACCCGACTGCCAGGACAACCCATCAGTGCAAGGAATAGTGTGCTCCTTGCCGATGCGTGTTAAATCCGGATGTCACAGATTGTAGTGGGATTTAACTGGTTAACAGCCGTGGACAGCTCTTATAGGCACATGACTGATTAACATCAGCTGACATGTGCAGGGAAGGATGTCATATGTCGTTAAGGGGCATACTCGTTTGCCTCGTGTTTCAATAATTTTTATTAACTTCTAGGCAAAGTAAAAGAATTGAACAACATTTTTGAGATTTTTTGAGTAAGAATTGTCAATACATATAACATTTGATCTAAGCATAAAGATTAACAATATCTTGGAGGGGGGGGGGGGGGAATGGGGTGGAAAAATTAAGGAAAAGGTTTTTATTTGGGGAAACAAAGGAACAGGGATGGAGAAGTTGGAAGGAAAAAGGATAAGGAAGAACAATCACCTACTAATTACAGTGCATAGTTTTCTCAAATAAATATCTAATTAATATTGGTGATTTAACCTTATTATAATTAACAGGAAATAACTGAAAACTAATCTAGATATAATATTGAAAGGAAAGAGAAAGAAATAGAACAAGAGAGAAGAATAAAAAAATAAAATAAAAAAAAAACACCAGGGAAGGGGGAGGGGATGGATGCATGTAAGGGGTGGGAGGCAGGTATGTTTGGAAAGGAGGTAGAGCTGGTACATAATATTTTCTAGGGATTATTGCTTTTTATAAAGAGATTCCAGCTATTCCACCTTCTATGGTATGAAGGGAACAAGTTATTGATTATCGCATGACTGGTTTGCCTCGTGGATACATCCTCCTACTGTATATATTGCTCTTTAAATAATGCAAAATAAAAAAAAAAGTTCGTCCACGAACATTCAAAACTGATCGGCTCAGTCGACATCTGCAGGGAGACATGTACGCTCACTGTGCGAGCCCGCATCAAAAGGAGGGACACGACCTTGGATATTCCAGTACCTCTAAGGTTGTGAAGGGGTTAAAGGTTTTTGTTTTACCTGCAATAGCAGAGATGTTATGTATTGACAGGTCTCTGTTGAAACATTGACGTGGGACGGATATCTAAGCCAAATTAAAAATCAGATTGCACATCGCTCTGCGATACATGAACGAAAAAGATGGAACAGAAAAGCAAACTGAACCAAAGAATCTACAGAAAGTATCGACTTTAGCAAATTTTTTTTTTTTTGAGCCGATCAGAGGGGGTTAATAGCCGAAATAAACATCAACCCTCAACTGGTGAGGTGGGATTTTTGTCACGCAACTGGTGATGTGGGGATTTCTATAACCCCAGTGTTTAGAAATCTCTAATTTTTACAGAAAATGCAAAGATCCCGTTTGCTTTGTTTTCTTATTGGCGATTGATTACACATGAGTATACCAAATGTTTGACATCCACAAGTATCAGAAAATGTAATACATTGATGATTCATTCCAATATTTTCCAATGAATGGCAGCTGAACAAACTTTCCTTGGGGTGTTGCAAACCCCATCTCACCAGTTGAGGGTTAAGGATGACCCGCAAATAGAGATTCGGCTTCATCAGTGTGACACATTGGATCTTTACATATTGGGATAATGAATCGACAAGGAAAGGACATAAAAAAAATAAAATGCACCTTTAATGTCAGTGTAGTGTATTCCTCATAAAGAGATTGCATTTTAACCCCTTCACCCCCCAGCTTGTTTTCACCTTCCTGATGAGGCCAAATATTACGACTACTGAGGTTATAACTCGGAAACGCTTCAACAAATCCTGGTGATTGAAGTTGGTTTTTTCCGTGACATTGTACTTCCTGAGAGCAGGAGATTTAGGTTGACAATTTTAGGTTATTTGTGAAAATATAGGAATTTTGGTGAAAGGTTTGCTATTTTCATACTTCAATTTTTATGCCCTTAAACCAGAGAATTGTGTGGCATAACACAGTTAATAAGCAATTTCCCTTGTGTCTGCTTTACATCAGCACCATTTCTTAAAAATTTTTTTTTTGGTTAGGAAGTTAGAATTAAAAGGATCAGCAGCAATTTCTCATTTTTCCCAACTAAATTTACAAAACCATTTTAATTTAATTTATTTTTTTAGGGACCACATCACATCTGAAATGGTTTTGAGAGGCCTAGGTAACCGAAAACACCCAAAAGTGACAATTTTAAAAACTGAACCCCTCAAAACCACATCCAAGAAGTTTACCCTTTAGATGCTTTTCAAGAATTAAAGCAATGAGGAAGGAAAAAAAATAAAAATAAAATTTTACTTTTTGCATCAAAAATATTGCTTTAGTCTCAAATGTTGGCATTTTCATAAGAGTAACAGGAGAAAATGGAAGGCGGGAGTAATGGCATATCAAATGCTGAGCACACAGATCCTATATGTGGTGGAAAACTACTGTTTGGGCGCACAGCATGGCTCAGGAAGGAGGCAGCGCCATTTAAGTTTTGGAACACAAAACCGGCTGAAACAGACGCCATGTCACATTTGAAGAGCCCTTGATGTGCCTAAACAGTAGAACCCACACCCCACAAGTGACCCAGCATGTCAATTTATGTTTGCAGAGACAAGTGCTCTCAGTGGGGAGAACACAGGGAAAGGCTGCAATGCCCAGATTCCTGATCGTGGGTACAAACTGCTGCATTTTCCTGTGGAGAACACTTGCGTCTCTACATGAGGGATCACACTGCGTCTAGAATGCAGCGTCTCCATATCGTAATGTACCCTTAAACTGCCTAAAACATACCGAGTTCATCCAGGAGCACCAGGGAATGTTCAGTCGCGTGCTGGAGTATACTTGAGGTTTCACTTAATTCCACAAAAAAAGTGCTTTCACCTACAAGATTATATAAAAAAAACAAAAAAAACCCCAAACCATCATTAGTTAAGAAATGTTGGACAAGCATTTGATATCTGACTGTTCAGACAAACATTACCTGGTCTTTAGATTTACCAAGATGATAGTAAAAGGGTTGTGGGATTCACCATGGGGGTGGGCAGACAAGTGACCACATGTATGCTATTTGCATACTTAAATATAAAATGACCATTACTCCATTTCAGAAATAAATAGTGCACATGAAAGAAGGGAATTTTGTTTACTTACCGTAAATTCCTTTTCTTCTAGCTCCTATTGGGAGACCCAGACAATTGGGTGTATAGCTTCTGCCTCCGGAGGCCACACAAAGTATTACACTCAAAAGTGTAACCCCTCCCCTCTGCCTATACACCCTCCCGTGCATCACGGGCTCCTCAGTTTTGGTGCAAAAGCAGGAAGGAGGAAACTTATAAATTGGTCTAAGGTAAATTCAATCCGAAGGATGTTCGGAGAACTGAAACCATGAAACAATTGAACATGAACAACATGTGTACACAAAAGAACAACTAGCCCGAAGGGAACAGGGGCGGGTGCTGGGTCTCCCAATAGGAGCTAGAAGAAAAGGAATTTACGGTAAGTAAACAAAATTCCCTTCTTCTTTGTCGCTCCATTGGGAGACCCAGACAATTGGGACGTCCAAAAGCAGTCCCTGGGTGGGTAAAAGAAAACCTCTATAACAAGAGCCGACACGACTCCCTCTTACAGGTGGGCCACCGCCGCCTGAAGGACTCGCCTACCTAGACTGGCATCTGCCGAAGCATAGGCATGCACTTGATAGTGCTTTGTGAAAGTGTGCAGACTAGACCACGTAGCTGCCTGACACACCTGCTGCGCCGTCGCCCGGTGCCGCAATGCCCAGGACGCCCCTACGGCTCTGGTAGAATGGGCTTTCAGCCCCGAAGGAATCGGAAGCCCCGAAGAACGGTAAGCTTCAAGAATCGGTTCCTTGATCCACCGAGCCAAGGTTGACCTGGAAGCTTGCAAACCCTTACGCTGACCAGCCACAAGGACAAAAAGCGCATCTGAATGGCGCAGGGGCGCTGTGCGAGACACGTAGAAACGGAATGCTCTCACTAAATCTAATGAGTGCAAATCCTTTTCAAAGCGGTGAATTGGATTAGGGCAAAATGAAGGTAAGGTGATATCCTGATTGAGATGAAAAGGCGATACCACCTTAGGGAGAAATTCCGGAACAGGACGGAGAACCACCTTATCCTGGTGAAAAACCAGGAAGGGGGCTTTGCATGACAGTGCTGCAAGCTCCGACACTCTACGGAGAGAAGTAACTGCTACTAGAAATGCCACCTTCTGCGAAAGACGTGATAAGGAGACATCACGCAGTGGCTCAAAAGGCGGTTTCTGAAGAGCCGTTAGCACCCTGTTAAGGTCCCAGGGTTCAAGCGGGTGCTTGTAAGGTGGGACTATGTGGCAAACTCCCTGCAGGAACGTGCGGACCTGCGGAAGCTTGGCCAGGCGCTTTTGAAAGAATATTGAAAGTGCCGATACTTGCCCTTTGAGAGAACTAAGTGACAACCCCTTATCCATTCCGGATTGAAGGAAGGAAAGAAAAGTGGGTAAGGCAAAAGGCCAGGGAGAAAGACCTTTATCAGAACACCAGGACAAGAAAATCCGCCAAGTCCTGTGATAGATCTTGGCGGACGTCGGTTTCCTGGCCTGTCTCATAGTGGCAATGACATCCTGAGACAGCCCTGAAGCCGCTAGGAGCCAGGACTCAATGGCCACACAGTCAGGTTGAGGGCCGCAGAATTCAGATGGAAAAACGGCCCTTGCGACAGCAAGTCTGGGCTGTCTGGCAGCGCCCACGGCTGACCCACCGTGAGATGCCACAGATCCGGGTACCATGACCGCCTCGGCCAGTCTGGAGCGACGAGAATGGCGCGACGGCAGTCGGACCTGATCTTGCGTAGTACTCTGGGCAGCATTGCCAGAGGAGGAAATACATAAGGTAGTCAAAACTGCGACCAATCCTGAACTAGTGCGTCCGCCGCCAGAGCTCTGATCCTGAGATCGTGCCATGAAGGTCGGGACCTTGTTGTTGTGCCGTGACGCCATGAGATCGACGTCCGGCGTTCCCCAGCGGCGACAGATCTCTCGAAACACCTCTGGGTGCAGGGACCATTCCCCCGCATCCATGCCCTGACGACTGAGAAAATCTGCTTCCCAGTTTTCTACGCCCGGTATGTAAACTGCTGAGATGGTGGATGCTGTGGCTTCCACCCACTGCAGAATTCGCCGGACTTCTTGGAAGGCTTGACGACTCCGCGTGCCGCCCTGGTGGTTGATGTATGCGACGGCAGTGGCGTTGTCCGACTGGATACGGATCTGCCTGCCTTCCAGCAGCTGCTGGAAAGCCACTAGGGCCAGATACACTGCCCTTATCTCCAGGACATTGATCTGAAGGGAAGACTATCGGAGTCCAGGTTCCCTGAGCCCTGTGATGAAGGAACACCGCTCCCCACCCTGACAGGCTCGCGGCCGTGGTGACCACAGCCCAGGTAGGGGGCAGGAAGGATTTTCCCTGTGAAAGAGAAGTGGGAAGAAGCCACCACTGAAGGGACGTCTTTGTTGCAAGGGAAAGAGAGACGTTCCTGTCGAGAGAGTTCGACCTGTCCCATTTGCGGAGAATGTCCCACTGGAGTGGTCGCAGATTGAATTGCGTGAAGGGCACTGCCTCCATCACTGCTACCATCTTCCCCAGGAAGTGCATGAGACGTCTCAAGGGGTGAGACTGAGTCTGAATCAGAGATTGCACCCCTGCCTGCAGTGACAGCTGTTTGTCTAGTGGTAGCTTGACTACCGCTGACTGTGTATGAAACTCCATCCCTAGATAGGTCAGAGAATGGGTCGGTGTCAACTTGGATTTTGGGAAGTTGATGAGCCACCCGAACTGCTGGAGGGTCTCCAGAGCGACGGTAAGGCTGTGTTGACACGCCGCCCGAGAAGGTGCCCTGACTAGGAGATCGTCCAAGTAAGGAATCACCGAGTGCCCCTGAGAATGCAGGATCGCCACAACGGATGCCATGACTTTGGTGAAAACCCGTGGGGCTGTCGCCAGGCCGAAGGGTAAAGCCACGAACTGAAGGTGTTCGTCCCCTATGGCGAAACGCAAAAAGCGTTGATGTTCTGGTGCGATCGGCACATGGAGATAGACATCCTTGATGTCGATCGATGCGAGGAAGTCTCCTTGTGACATCGAGGCGATGACCGAGCGGAGAGATTCCATCCGGAATCGTCTGGTGCTCACGTGTTTGTTGAGCAATTTGAGGTCCAGAACGGGACGGAATGATCCGTCCTTCTTTGGTACCACAAATAAGTTGGAGTAAAAACCGCGACCCTGTTCCTGAGTGGGAACGGGGGTCACGACGCCTTCTTTTTTCAGAGCGTCCACTGCTTGAAAAAGTGCGTCTGCTCGCGCGGGGGGCGGGGAGGTTCTGAAGAAACGAGTCTGAGGACGAGAGCTGAACTCTATCCTGTAACCGTGAGACAGGATGTCTCTCACCCATCGGTCTTGAACATGTGGCCACCAGGCGTCGCGAAAGCAGGAGAGCCTGCCACCGACCGAGGATGCGGTTCGGGGATGCCGTGAGTCATGAGGAGGCCGCCTTGGAAGCAGTGCCTCCGGCGGTCTTTTGGGGGCGTGACTTAGAACGCCACGCATAGGAGTTCCTCTGGCCTTTGTCCTGTCTATTGGACGAAGAGGACTGTGGCTTGGCGAAGGGACGAAAGGACCGAAACCTCGATTGTAATTTTCCGCTGCTGAGGTCTCTTAGGTTTGGACTGGGGTAAGGAGGAGTCCTTTCCCTTGGATTCCTTAATAATCTCATCCAATCGTTCGCCAAACAATCTCTCGCCAGAAAACGGCAAACCGGTTAAGAACCTCTTGGACGCAGAGTCTGCCTTCCATTCGCGCAGCCACATGGCCCTGCGGACTGCAACAGAATTAGCGGATGCCACCGCTGTACGGCTAGCAGAGTCTAGGACTGCGTTCATGGCGTAGGAAGAAAACGCCGACACCTGAGAGGTTAAAGATGCAACCTGCGGGGCAGACGTACGTGTGACCGCATTAATCTCAGCCAGACAAGCTGAGATAGCTTGGAGTGCCCACACTGCTGCAAAAGCCGGGGCAAAAGACGCTCCCGTGGCCTCATAGATGGATTTCACCAGGAGTTCTGCCTGTCAGTGGCATCTTTTAGTGATGAGCCATCTGCAACCGAAACCACGGATCTAGCCGCCAGTCTGGAGACTGGGGGATCTACCTTAGGACATTGAGCCCAACCCTTAACTACGTCAGCGGGGAAGGGGTAACGTGTGTCAGTAAGGCGCTTAGTAAAGCGCTTGTCCGGAACCGCTCTGGGCTTCTGGACAGCATCTCTGAAGTTAGAGTGATCAAAAAATGCACTCCGTATACGTTTGGGAAACCGAAACTGGTGTTTCTCCTGCTGAGAGGCCGACTCCTCTATAGGTGGAGGCGGTGGAGATAGATCTAACACCTGATTGATGGACGAGATAAGATCATTTACTAAGGCGTCCCCTTCAGGTGTATCAAGATTGAGAGCAACATCAGGGTCCGAGCCCTGAGCTGCGACCTCCGCCTCGTCCTCCAGAGAGTCCTCAAGCTGGGAACCCGAGCAGCGTGAGGAAGTCGGGGATGATTCCAAGCGAGCCCGCTTAGCTGGTCTGGGACTGTGGTCCGTGGAGGAGTCCTCCACGTGAGACCTAGGGCCCACCCCGGCCGGGGTGTACCCAGAGGGACCTGGAGGTGCCGATCTAACCGGGTCCGGGGCCTGTGTAAGGACCGGTCTGGACTGCAGGGCTTCCAGCAACTTGGCAGACCATTTGTCCATAGACTGAGCCATGGATTGTGAGAGTGACTCAGAGCTTGTCAGCAAAAACTGCAAACTCAGTTGCTGCCACCTGGACAGTAGAAGCAGGGGGGTCTGCCTGAGCCGAGGGGCCCACTAGTGACCGAGGCTCCGGCTGAGCAAGCGTAACAGGGGTCGAGCATTGCTCACAGTGAGGGTAGGTGGAACCCGCAGGTAACATGGCCCTACAAGAGGTACATGTCGCAAAAAAATCCTGTGCTTTAGTGCCCTTGCTCCTTGTGACCGACATGCTGTTGTGTCCTAGGAGCGTGATCACTGAGGGTATACAGAAAAAAGGGTAAACAGCCCGGCCGAACAGAAAAGTATATATATACACGTATCTATACCGGCACCAGAGGGGACCAACACCGAGTGACCGGTGCGGCTTACCGACCGCTAAAAAGCGGGGTGTGTGCGCTCCAGATTCCCTGCCTGGTCTCCCAGAGCTGCAGAGCTGTTCTGTGTGATTCTCCACCGGCAGAATGTCCTAAAGATGTCTGCCGGAGCTCTCAGGGGAGGAGTAAAGCCAGGGGCGGCGTTAGAAAAAGTGCGGGAATCTGGGGTCCCCGCAGTGATCAGTGAGGGGGGAGGGAGCATACAGGATGCCCCGGCCCTCATATCCGACGTCAGGTCGGCTGTCCCGCCCCTATCACTGATAGACAGGCCCGGGGGCGGGAGTTTTCCACTAGGCCGCGATGAAGCCGGGGACTAAATTTAATACCGCGGCCGACAAGCAGGCGCGGTAGTCCCCGGTCTTCACAATTGAGCAGACAGTTGCGGCGTCCGGAACCCAGGCGCTCCATACACAGTCCCCATGGGGACACAGAGTACCTCGTGGATGCAGGGCCCTGTCCCTGAAGATAGATAAGCTCCTGTCCAGCAGATTCCCTCAGGGGCTGCGGAGGGAGCACGGTCCCAGAACCTGGATGACCGCTTCGGATCCCACTTCTACCAGAGCCCTCAGGGATGGAGAAGGAAACACGGCATGAGGCTCCGGCCATCGTACCCGCAATGGGTACCTCAACCTTAACAGCACCGCCGACATAGTGGGGTGAGAAGGGAGCATGCCGGGGGCCCCGTGGGGGCCCTCTTTTCTTCCAACCGATACAATCAGCAGCTGCTGCTGACTAAAATGGAGATGTGTGAGTGGATGTGTGCCTCCTTCCACACAAAGCATAAAACTGAGGAGCCCGTGAGGCACGGGAGGGTGTATAGGCAGAGGGGAGGGGTTACACTTTTGAGTGTAATACTTTGTGTGGCCTCCGGAGGCAGAAGCTATACACCCAATTGTCTGGGTCATCCAATGGAGCGACAAAGAAATAAGAAACTTTGTAATATATCTTATCAGAGGAATCTGCTTTATTCTCCATGACTGTTAAGAAGGGAATTTTGTTTACTTACCGTAAATTCCTTTTCTTCTAGCTCCAATTGGGAGACCCAGACAATTGGGTGTATAGCTTATGCCTCCGGAGGTCACACAAAGCATTACACTCAAAAGTGTAAACCCCTCCCCTCTGCCTATACACCCTCCCGTGCATCACGGGCTCCTCAGTTTTGGTGCAAAAGCAGAAAGGAGGAAACTTATAAATTGGTCTAAGGTAAATTCAATCCGAAGGATGTTCGGAGAACTTAAACCATGAACCAAGAAAAGAAGGGAATTTTGTTACTTACCGTAAATTCCTTTTCTTCTAGCTCCAATTGGGAGACCCAGACGATTGGGTGTATAGCTACTGCCTCCGGAGGCCACACAAAGTATTACACTAAAAAGTGTAAGGCCCCTCCCCTTCTGCATATACACCCCCCGTGGGATCACGGGCTGCTTCAGTTTTAGTGCAAAAGCAAGAAGGAGGAAAGCCAATAATTGGTTAAACAATTCAATCCGAAGGAACATCGGAGAACTGAAACCATTCAACATGAACAACATGTGTACCCGAACAACCAAAAATCCCGAAGGAACAGGGGCGGGTGCTGGGTCTCCCAATTGGAGCTAGAAGAAAAGGAATTTACGGTAAGTAACAAAATTCCCTTCTTCTTCGGCGCTCCATTGGGAGACCCAGACGATTGGGACGTCCAAAAGCAGTCCCTGGGTGGGTAAATTAATACCTCAAGTTTGGACTGTAAAAACAGCCCTTCCCTACATGGAGGCAACCGCCGCCTGCAGGACTCTTCTACTTAGGCTGGCATCCGCCTAAGCGTAGGCATGCACCTGATAACGCTTGGTGAAGGTGTGCAGACTCGCCCAGGTAGCCGCCTGGCACACCTGCTGAGCCGTAGCCTGGTGCCATAATGTCCAGGACGCACCCACGGCTCTGGTAGAATGGGCCTTCAGCCCTGATGGAACCGGAAGTCCAGCAGAACGGTAGGCTTCAAGAATTGGTTCCTTGATCCATTGAGCCAGGGTGGATTTGAAAGCCTGCGACCCTTTGCGCTGACCAGCGACAAGTACAAAGATTGCATCCGAGCGGCGCAGGGGCGCCGTGCGGGAAATGTAGATTCTGAGCGCTCTCATCAGATCCAACAAATGCAAATCCAATTCATATCGATGAACTGGATGAGGACAAAGAAGGGAATTTTGTTACTTACCGTAAATTCCTTTTCTTCTAGCTCTTATTGGGAGACCCAGACGATTGGGGTATAGCTACTGCCCTCTGGAGGCCACACAAAGCACTACATTAAAAGTGCAAGGCCCCTCCCCCTCTGGCTATACCCCCCCCGTGGTATCACGGGTTCTCCAGTTTTAGTGCCAAAGCAAGAAGGAGGAAGCCAATAACTGGTTTAAACAAATTAACTCCGAATAACATCGGAGAACTGAAAAACCGTTCAACATGAACAACATGTGTACCCGCAAACAACAAAAAAAACATCCCGAAGGACAACAGGGCGGGTGCTGGGTCTCCCAATAAGAGCTAGAAGAAAAGGAATTTACGGTAAGTAACAAAATTCCCTTCTTCTTCAGCGCTCTATTGGGAGACCCAGACGATTGGGACGTCCAAAAGCTGTCCCTGGGTGGGTAAAGAAATACCTCATGTTAGAGCTGCAAAACAGCCCTCCCCTACGGGGGTGTCACTGCCGCCTGCAGGACTCTTCTACCTAAGCTGGCATCCGCCGAAGCATAGGTATGCACCTGATAATGCTTGGTGAAAGTGTGCAGACTGGACCAGGTAGCTGCCTGGCACACCTGTTGAGCCGAAGCCTGGTGACGTAATGCCCAGGACGCACCCACGGCTCTGGTTGAGTGGGCTTTTAGCCCTGAAGGAACCGGAAGCCCCGCAGAACGGTAGGCCTCTAGAATTGGTTCTTTGATCCATCGAGCCAGGGTGGCTTTAGAAGCCTGCAACCCCTTGCGCGGACCAGCGACAAGGACAAAAAGTGCATCGGCACGGCGCATGGGCGCCGTGCGGGAAATGTAGATTCTGAGTGCTCTCACCAGATCTAGCAAACGTAAGTCCTTTTCATACCGGTGAACCGGATGAGGACAAAAAGAAGGCAAGGATATATCCTGATTAAGATGAAAAGAGGATACGACCTTAGGGAGAAACTCCGGAATAGGGCGCAGCACTACCTTGTCCTGGTGGAACACCAGGAAGGGAGCCTTGGATGACAGAGCTGCCAGCTCAGACACTCGCCGAAGCGATGTGATCGCAACAAGAAACGCCACTTTCTGTGACAGCCGAGAAAAGGAAACTTCCTTCAGAGGCTCGAAGGGCGGCTTCTGGAGAGCAACTAGTACCCTGTTCAGATCCCATGGATCTAACGGCCGCTTGTACGGGGGCACAATATGACAGACCCCCTGCAGGAACGTGCGCACCTTAGAAAGACGTGCTAGACGCTTCTGAAAAAACACGGATAGTGCCGAAACTTGCCCTTTAAGGGAGCTGAGCGACAAGCCCTTTTCTAACCCCGATTGCAGGAAGGAAAGAAACTTGGGCAATGCAAATGGCCAGGGAGACACTCCCTGAGCAGAGCACCAGGATAAGAAAATCTTCCACGTTCTGTGGTAGATCTTAGCCGAATTCGACTTTCTAGCTTGTCTCATTGTGGCAACGACTCCTTGAGATAATCCTGCAGATGCTAGGATCCAGGACTCAATGGCCACACAGTCAGGTTCAGGGCCGCAGAATTCTGATGGAAAAACGGCCCTTGGGACAGTAAGTCTGGTCGGTCTGGCAGTGACCACGGTCGACCGATCGTGAGATGCCACAGATCCGGATACCACGACCTCCTCGGCCAGTCTGGAGCGACGAGTATGATGCGGCTGCACTCGGATCTGATCTTGCGTAGCACTCTGGGCAAGAGCGCCAGAGGCGGAAACACGTATGGGAGCTGAAACTGCGACCAATCTTGAACCAAGGCGTCTGCCGCCAGAGCTCTTTGATCGCGCGACCTCGCCATGAATTCCGGGACCTTGTTGTTGTGCCGGGATGCCATTAGGTCGACGTCCGGCACTCCCCAGCGGCGACAGATTTCCTGAAACACGTCCGGGTGAAGGGACCATTCCCCTGCGTCCATGCCCTGGCGACTGAGGAAGTCTGCTTCCCAGTTTTCTACGCCTGGGATGTGAACCGCGGATATGGTGGATGCTCTGTCCTCCACCCACATTAGAATGCGCCGGACTTCTTGGAAGGCTTGCCGACTGCGCGTCCCTCCTTGGTGGTTGATGTATGCCACCGCTGTGGAGTTGTCCGATTGGATTCGGATCTGCTTTCCTTCCAGCCACTGTTGGAAGGCCAGTAGAGCAAGATACACTGCTCTGATCTCCAGAACATTGATCTGAAGGGTGGACTCCTGCGGAGTCCACGTCCCCTGAGCCCTGTGGTGGAGAAATACTGCTCCCCACCCTGACAGACTCGCATCTGTCGTGACTACTGCACAGGATGGGGGCAGGAAGGATCTTCCCTGAGACAATGAGGTGGGAAGGAGCCACCATTGTAGGGAGTCCTTGGCCGTCTGGGAAAGCGAGACTTTCCTGTCCAGGGACGTTGACTTCCCGTCCCATTGGCGGAGAATGTCCCATTGAAGTGGGCGCAGATGAAACTGCGCAAAGGGAACTGCTTCCATGGCTGCCACCATCTTCCCTAGGAAATGCATGAGGCGCCGCAAGGGATGCAACTGGCCCTGCAGAAGAGATTGCACCCCTGTCTGTAGTGACCGCTGCTTGTTCAGCGGAAGCTTCACTATCGCTGCTAGAGTATGAAACTCCATGCCAAGATACGTTAGTGATTGAGTCGGTGATAGGATCGACTTTGGAAAGTTGATGATCCATCCGAAAGACTGTAGGGTCTCCAGCGTAGCATTCAGGCTGCGCTGACATGCCTCTTGAGAGGGAGCTTTGACCAATAAATCGTCTAGGTAAGGGATCACCGAGTGTCCCTGAGAGTGCAAGACTGCTACCACCGCCGCCATGACCTTGGTGAAGACCCGTGGGGCTGTCGCCAGACCAAATGGCAGAGCTACGAACTGAAAATGGTCGTCTCCTATCACAAAACGTAGAAAACGTTGATGTTCTGTAGCAATTGGCACGTGGAGATAAGCATCTTTGATGTCTATTGAGGCAAGGAAGTCTCCTCTGGACATTGAGGCAATGACAGAACGCAGGGTTTCCATCCGGAACTTCCTGGCGTGCACATGTTTGTTGAGCCGTTTTAGGTCCAGAACAGGACGGAACGAGCCGTCCTTTTTTGGAACCACAAAGAGATTGGAGTAAAACCCTTGCCCTTGTTCCTGAGGAGGGACTGGGATCACCACTCCTTCCGCTCTTAGGGAGTCCACCGCCTGCAGCAGAGCATCTGCTCGGTCTGGATGTGGGGAGGTTCTGAAGAACCGAGCTGGAGGACGAGAATTGAACTCGATTCTGTACCCGCGAGACAAAATGTCCGTCACCCACCGGTCTTTGACCTGTGACATCCAAATGCCGGAAAAGCGGGAGAGCCTGCCCCCGACCGGCGATGCGGAGGGAGGGGGCTGGAAGTCATGAGGTAGCCGCTTTGGAAGTGGAGCCTCCATTTGCTTTCTTGGGGCGCGTGTGAGCCCGCCACGAATCTGAGTTTCTTTGCGTCCTCTGAGTCCCTTTGGACGAGGTAAACGGTGTCTTGCCCGAACCTCGAAAGGACTGAAACCTCTGCTGCCACTTTTTCTGCTGAGGTTTGGTTGTTCTGGGTTGTGGTAAAGAGGAGTCTTTACCCTTGGACTGCTTAATGATATCAGCCAATGGCTCGCCAAACAGTCTATCTCTAGATAAAGGCAAACTGGTTAAACATTTTTTGGAACCAGCATCTGCTTTCCAGTCCTTTAACCACAAGGCTCTGCGCAAAACTACCGAATTGGCGGACGCCATTGAGGTGCGACTGGTAGATTCTAGGACCGCATTGATAGCTGAAGACGCAAACGCCGACATCTGCGTGGTAAGGTGCGCCACTTGCGGCACTGCTGGATGTATAGCAGCATCCACTTTTGCTAAGCCAGCTGAAATAGCCTGGAGTGCCCATACGGCTGCGAATGCCGGAGCAAACGACGCGCCGATAGCTTCATAGACAGATTTTAACCAAAGGTCCATCTGTCTGTCATTGGCATCTTTAAGTGAAGCGCCATCCTCCACTGCAACTATGGACCTAGCTGCGAGTTTGGAAATCGGGGGGTCTACCTTTGGACACTGTGTCCAGCGCTTGACCACCTCAGGGGGGAAAGGGAAACGCGTATCTTTAGATCGTTTAGAGAAACGCCTTTCTGGGTGAGCGTCGTGCTTCTGGATTGATTCTCTGAAGTCAGCGTGATCCAACAAAGCACTCAATTTACGCTTGGGATAAAGGAAACGAAACTTCTCCTGCTCCGCAGCCGCCTCTTCTGCTGAAGGGGCTGGGGGAGAAATATCCAACAGCCTATTGATGGCTGAGATAAGGTCGTTTACCACGGCATCCCCATCAGGGGTATCCAGGTTGAGAGGGGTTCCAGGAATGGATTCCTGATCACTCTCATCAGACACATCACAGGGAGACTGATTGCGCTGAGACCCTGAGCAGTGTGATGACGTCGAGGGTCTTTCCCAGCGAGCTCGCTTAGGGTGGCTGGGGCTATCATCTGAGTCATAATCCTCGGCCTGTGAAGCCGGGGACCCCCCTGTGGGCTGGATTAATTCCAAGTGAGGGGGACCTGAGGACAGAGGCCTCGCCGTGCCCAAAGACTGAGCCCCATGCATAGATTGCAAGGTTTCAAGGATTTTTGCCATAGACACAGACATATTATCAGCAAAAACTGCAAAGTCTGTCCCTGACACCGGGGCAGGACTTACAAGCGTCTCAGCCTGGGTCACTACCTCTCCTGACTCCGGCTGGCGAAGCAGCACCGGGTCGGAGCATTGCACACAATGGGGGTCATCGGAGCCTGCTGGTAGATTAGCCCCACATGCAGCACACGCAGTATACACAGCCCTAGCCTTGGCAGCCTTGCGTTTTGAGGATGGCATGTTGTTGCTTCCACAGAGGGATCTGGGAGATGCAGCCAGAAGCGACCTCACAGTGCAAGAAATACAATATCTCTATATCCTACACAGTACACCGATACACCGTGAGGCACTAGAGGGACCAGCACAGAAAAATCGCTTACCGCCCGCTTAAAAAGCGGGTGTGTGGTCGCCAGATAGCCCCTAGTCCAGGTCTCCCAGAGCCTTGCGTCCTTCCTCCAGCCAGACTGCATGTAATGGCTGCCGGCGTCCTGAGAGAGAAGGGGGGCGGGCCCTGGGCGTTCCTGGCTAAGAGCGGGAAGCCTGCTTCCCTCTGTGCCTAGTGTGAGGGCTGGAGCATGTAAATCAGGCTCCAGCCCTCGTCGCTGCTAGCGAACAGCGTCTCTCCCCTACCCTGAATGACAGGGTGGGGGCGGGAACGAATCGGAGCTGCCGGCGTCCTAGGCCCAAAAAGCCGGGGACTCAATTTATAACCGCCGCCGCCGTAAAAGCGCGGACGGCGGATCCCCGGCGCACCACAAGTCACAGCAGCGCCGCCCGGTCCAGAGGGGGTCGGCGCTGCGTTCCCATACACAAAAAATCCCCCAGTAATCTGTAGGGATACTAACTCCAACGTTGCGGTCCCCGGCGCACTACAACACCCAGCCAGCCCGGAGTGTGTCTGTGCCTGCCGGGGACACAGAGTACCTGTATGATGCAGGGCCTGTCCCTGATCGTACTCCTGCTCCGTCTCCATCAGGTTCTAATGGGTCTGTGGATGGAGCCCGGCGTCAGAGCTGAGAGGCCGGCAGGATCCCACTTCCACAGAGCCCTACCAGGGGATGTGGAAGGAAAACAGCATGTCAGGCTCCAGCCCTGTACCAGCAATAGGTACCTCAACCTTACAACACCATCCAGGGGTGAGAAGGGAGCATGCTGGGGACACTATATGTGTCCTCTTTTCTTCCATCCGAAATAGTCAGCAGCTACTGCTGACTAAAATCTGTGGAGCTATGCATGGAATGTCTGACCTCCTTCGCACACAAAGCTAAAACTGGAGAACCCGTGATACCACGGGGGGGGTATAGCCAGAGGGGGAGGGGCCTTGCACTTTTAATGTAGTGCTTTGTGTGGCCTCCAGAGGGCAGTAGCTATACCCCAATCGTCTGGGTCTCCCAATAGAGCGCTGAAGAAAGGAAGGTAAGGAGATATCCTGACTGAGATGAAAAGGGGGATACCACCTTAGGGAGAAACCCCGGAATCAGGCGCAGCACTACCTTGTCTTGGTGAAACACCAGGAAAGGAGCTTTGGATGACCGCGCTGCTAGCTCGGACACTCTCTGAAGAGACGTGACCGCTACCAAAAAGGCCACTTTCTGTGAAAGTCGAGAAAGTGAAACATCCCTCAGAGGCTCAAAGGGCGGCTCCTGGAGAGCAATTAGTACCCTGTTCAGATCCCATGGGTCTAACGGCCTCTCGTACGGAGGGACAATGTGACAAACCCCCTGCAGGAACGTGCGTACCTGAGGAAGTCGTACTATGCGCTTCTGAAAGAATACAGACAGCGCTGGGACTCGTCCGTTAAGGGAGCCGAGCGACAAACCTTTTCCCAAACCAGATTGCAGGAAGGAAGGAAAAGTAGGCAATGCAAATGTCCAGGGAGACACTCCCTGAGCAGAGCACTAAGATAAGAATATCTTCCACGTCTTGTGGTAGATCTTGGCAGACGTCGGCTTCCTAGCCCGTCTCATGGTGACAATGACGTCTTGAGATAATCCTGAAGACGCTAGGATCCAGGACTCAATGGCCACACAGTCAGGTTCAGGGCTGTAGAATTCAGATGGAAAAAACGGCCCTTGGGACAGTAAGTCTGGTCGGTCTGGTAGTGCCCACGGTCGGCCGACCGTGAGAGATGCCACAGATGCAGGTACCACGACCTCCTCGGCCAGTCTGGGGCGACGAGGATGGCGCGGCGGCAATCGGAGCTGATCTTGCGTAGCCCTCTGGGCAACAGTGCCAGAGGGGGAAACACATAGGGTAGCTGGAACTGCGACCAATCCTGAACTAAGGCGCCTGCCGCCAGAGCTCTTTGATCGTGAGACCGCGCCATGAAAATCGGGCCCTTGTTGTTGTGCCGAGACGCCAGTAGGTCGACGTCCGGCCTCCCCCAGCGGCTACAGATTTCTTGAAACCCGTCCGGGTGCAGAGACCATTCCCCTGCGTTCATGCCCTGGCGACTGAGGAAGTCTGCTTCCCAGTTTTCTACGCCCGGGATGTGAACTGCGGATATGGTGTATGCTCTGTCTTCCACCCACATCAGAATCCGCCGGACTTCCTGGGAGGCTTGCCGACTGCGTGTTCCGCCTTGGTGGTTGATGTATGCCACCGCTGCGAAGTTGTCCGACTGAATTCGGATCTGTTTGCCTTCCAGCCTCTGCTGGAAGGTTTGCAGGACAAGATACCCTGCCCAGATTTCCAGAACATTGATCTGAAGGGTGGACTCCTCTGAAGAGAGTCCTTGCCCGTCTGAGAAAGGGGTACGTTCCTGTCTAGGGACGACGACTTCCCATCCCATTGGCGAAGAATGTCCTATAGAAGTGGACGCAGATGAAACTGCGCGAAAGGGACTGCCTCTGCATGAGGCGTCTTAAGGGGTGTGACTGGCCTTGAAGGAGAGACTGCACCCCCGTCTGTAGTGAACGCTGTATGTTCAGCGGGAGCTGCACTATCGCTGAGAGAGTGTGAAGCTCCATGCCAAGATATGTCAGCGATTGGGTCGGTGTCAGATTTAACTTTGAAAAGTTTATGATCCACCCGAAACTCTGGAGAGTCTCCAGCGCCACGTTCAGGCTGTGTTGGCATGCCTCTTGAGAGGGTGCCTTGACAAGTAGATCGTCCAAGTAAGGGATCACAGAGTGACCCTGAGAGTGCAGGACTACTCCCACTGCTGCCATGAACTTGGTGAAAAGCCGTGGGGCTGTCGCCAGACCGAAGGGCAGGGCTACGAACTGAAGATGCTCGTCTTCAATAACGAAACGTAGCCAACACCGGTGCTCTGGAGCAATCGGCACGTGGAGATAAGCATCCTGATGTCTATTGCCGCTAGGAATCTCCTTGAGACATTGAGGCGATGACGGAGCGGAGGGATTCCATCCGGAACCGCCTGGTTTTCACGTGCTTGTTGAGCAGGTTTAGGTCCAAAACGGAACGGAAAAAGCCGTTGTCTTGGTACCACAACCAGATTGGAGTAAAAACCCGTATCTTGTTCCTGAGGAGGAACAGGGATTACCACTCCTTCTGCCTGCAGAAGAGCATCGGCTCGGTCGGGAGGTGAGGAAGTTCTGAAGATCTAGTCGGAGGACGAGAACAGAACTCTATCCTGTACACGTGAGACAAAATGTCTCTCACCCACCGGTCTTTGACCTGTGGCAGCTAAATGTCGCCAAAGCGGGAGAGTCTGCCACCGACCGCGGATGCGGAGAGAGAGAGGGCTGAACGTCATGAGGAAACCGCCTTGGTAGCGGTTCCTCCGGCTGCTTTCCTTGGGCGTGATTGAGCCTGTCAGGAATCTGCGCCTCTGAGCCTTTTGAGTCCTTTTGGACGAGGACAATTGGGACCTGCCCGAGCCTGGGAAGGACCGAAACCTCGACTGTCCCTTCCTCTGTTGTGTTGTTTGATCTGGGCTGGTGTAAGGAAGAGTCCTTACCCTTGGACTGTTTAATGATTTCATCCAATCGCCCACCAAACAGTCAGTCACCAGATAATGGCAAACTGGTTAAGCACTTTTTTGGAAGCAGAATCTGCTTTCCATTCCCTCAACCACAAGGCTCTGCGTAAAACCACGGAGTCGGCGGACGCCACTGACGTACGGCCCGTATTGCAGGACAGCATTAATAGCGTAAGTCGCAATGCAGACATTGCGAGGTTAAGGACGCCATCTGCGGCACAGATGTACATGTGACAGTGCCCACGTGTGCAAGACCAGCTGAAATAGCTTGGAATGCCCATACGGCTGCGAATGCCGGAGCAACCGACACGCCGATAGCTTCATAGACAGAGTTCAACCAGAGGACCATCTGTCTGTCAATGGCATCTTTAAGTGAAGTCCCATCTTCCACTGCAACTATAGATCTAGCCGCAAGCCTGGAGATTGGAGGATCCACCTTTGGACACTGGGTCCAGCGCTTGACCACGTCAGGGAGAAAAAAGGATAACGTGTATCCTTAATACGATTGGAGAACGCTTATCTGGATAAGTGTGGTGTTTCCGGATTGCTTCTCTGAAGTCAGAGTGGCCAGAAAAGTACTCAAAATACGCTTGAGATACTGAAAAGGGATTTCTCCTGCTGTGAAGCTGACTCCTCCACCAGAGGAGCTGAGGGAGAAATATCCAACATTCCCTTGATGGACGCTAGGAGATCATTCACTATGGTGTCACCATCCGGAGTATCCGGATTGAGAGCGGTCTCAGGATCAGAGTCCTGATCAGCTACGTCTGCCTCATCATACAGAGAGTCCTGCTGGGACCCTAACCAGTGATGAAGCCGAGTGCCGCTCCCAGCGAGCTCGCTTAGACTGTCTGGGACTGTCGTCCGTGTCAGAGCCTGCGCCCTGGGATGCATGGGACCCCCCCGGAGCACTGATTTGTTCCAAATGAGGGCGGCCAGGGAGCATTGTATCAACATTGCCCATGGTCCGTCTGGACTGCAAAGTCTCTAAGATGTTAGTCACAGTCACAGACAATCTATCAGCCGAAACTGCAACTCCGTCCCTGTCCCTGGACAGGGTTCACAGGTGGTTCCTTTGGCCACCTCTAGCAGAGACCCCGGCTGACCAAGTGCTACAGGGGAGCATTGCACACAATGGGGACAGTGGAACCTGCCGTGTGGAACAGTATCACGTGCAGAGCAAGCAGCATAGAAAGCCTGTGCCTTGGCACCCTTTCTTTTTTGCTGCTGTTGTCTAGCCATCTAGAAGCATAAGGGTATGTGCGCACGTTGCTTTTTACCTGCTTTTTTGCTGCTTTTTCTTCTGCGCTGTTTAATGCCAAAATGGATGTGTTCTTCTATTCAAGCAAAGTCTATGGGAATTTGGGTTTCTTGTTCACACTATGTTGTTCAAAATGCTGCCTTTTTGTGGCAGAACTTTGGTCAAAAACTCAGCTTTTCAAAGAAGCAACGTGTCAATTGTTTTTGCCATTTGGGTTTTGCACTGCAAAGCTGAGTTTTTGACCAAAGTTCTGCCACAAAAAGGCAGCATTTTGAACAACATAGTGTGAACAAGAAACCCAAATTCCCATAGACTTTGCTTGAATAGAAGAACACATCCATTTTGGCATTAAACAGCGCAGAAGAAAAAGCAGCAAAAAAGCAGGTAAAAAGCAGGTAAAAAGCAACGTGCGCACATACCCTTAGCCAAGAATAGCGACCGAACAGTGCAATGTATAGCATACAAGCAGAAAGTACAAATGAACACTTCAGCACATGCAGTACAAGCAGCATAGAAAGCCTGTGCCTTAGCACCCTTGCTTTTTTGCTGCTGTTGTCCAGCCATCTAGGAGTATATAGCCAAGAATAGCGACCGTACAGTGCAGTGTATAGCATACCAGCATAAAGTACAAATGAACACTTCAGCACATGTAATACAAGCAGCCTAGAAAGCCTGTGCCTTAGCACCCTTGCTTTTTGCTGCTGTAGTCTAGCCATCTAGGCATAAAGTACAAATGGCATTAGTGGGGTCAGCACTTCAGGTGCTGCTTACCGCCCGCACAAAGGCGGGTGTGTGGTCGCCCGAATCCTGTGACTGGTTGCCCAGAGTTTGTCTCCCTTCTCCAGCCCAGACTGCGTGCAGGAATGGCTGCCGGCGTCTTGTGAAGAGGGGCGGGCCGTGGGCGTGCCCCAGACAAGAGCGGGAAACTGGCGTCCCACTGTGTCCAGTGAAGGGGGCTGGAGAATGCAAAGCAGACTCCAGCTCTCGGCGCTGACTTTCTGTACAGCGTCCCGCCCCTCCCCTGACTGGCAGGGCTGGGGGCGGGAACGAAGCGAAAACTAGGCCGCAAAGCCGGGGACTCGAGTAATAAGCGCGGCCGTCCTATGTGCACGGCCAGCGCGGAAGTCCCCGGCGCACCACAAGTCCCAGCCGCGCCACAGTGTAAAACACCCCGCAGCGGCCGGCGCGGCAGTTTCTAACACACAAATTCACTCAGCTAAGCTGCAGTGAATAATAGCACAAGCGCTCCGCGCTGTTGTCCCCGGCGCACTAGCACTCCCAGCAATGCTGGTGTGTGTGTGCGCGATGTGTACGGGGACACAGAGTACCTTAATGTAGCAGGGCCCTGTCCCTGACGATACCCAGCTCCATATCCAGCAGGTTCTCCGGGTCTGTGGATGGAGCTCGGTCTCAGTGCCTGGAGACCGGTAAGATCCCACTTCACCCAGAGCCCCGAGGGAGGATGGGGAAGGAAAACAGCATGTGGGCTCCAGCCTCCGTACCCGCAATGGGTACCTCAACCTTAACAAACACCGCCGACAAAAGTGGGGTGAGAAGGGAGCATGCTGGGGGCCCCGTATGGGCCCACTTTTCTTCCAACCGACATAGTCAGCAGCTGCTGCTGACTAAAAACAGTGGAGCTATGCGTGGATGTCTGACCTCCTTCGCACAAAGCATAAAACTGAAGCAGCCCGTGATCCCACGGGGGGTGTATATGCAGAAGGGGAGGGGCCTTACACTTTTTAGTGTAATACTTTGTGTGGCCTCCGGAGGCAGTAGCTATACACCCAATCGTCTGGGTCTCCCAATGGAGCGCCGAAGAAATTCAACATGAACAACATGTGTACACAAAAGAACAACAGCCCGAAGGGAACAGGAGCGGGTGCTGGGTCTCCCAATTGGAGCTAGAAGAAAAGGAATTTACGGTAAGTAAACAAAATTCCCTTCTTCTTTGTCGCTCCATTGGGAGACCCAGACAATTGGGACGTCCAAAAGCAGTCCCTGGGTGGGTAAAGAATACCTCGGTAATAGAGCCGAAAGACGGCCCCTTCCTACAGGTGGGCAACCGCCGCCTGGAGGACTCGCCTACCTAAGCTGGCATCTGCCGAAGCGTAGGTATGCACCTGATAGTGTTTCGTGAAAGTGTGCAGACTCGACCAGGTAGCCGCCTGACACACCTGCTGAGCCGTAGCCTGGTGCCGCAATGCCCAGGACGCACCCACGGCTCTGGTAGAATGGGCTTTCAGTCCTGAAGGAACCGGAAGGCCAGAAGAACGGTAGGCTTCAAGAATTGGTTCCTTGATCCACCGAGCCAAGGTTGACTTGGAAGCCTGCGACCCTTTACGCTGGCCAGCGACAAGGACAAAGAGCGCATCCGAGCGGCGCAGGGGCGCCGTACGAGAAATGTAGAGCCGGAGTGCTCTCACAAGATCTAACAAGTGCAAATCCTTTTCACATTGGTGAACTGGATGAGGACAAAAAGAAGGTAAGGAGATATCCTGATTGAGATGAAAAGGGGATACCACCTTCGGGAGAAATTCCGGAACCGGACGCAGAACCACCTTGTCCTGGTGAAACACCAGGAAGGGAGCTTTGCATGACAGTGCAGCTAGCTCAGACACTCTGCGAAGTGATGTGACTGCCACTAGGAAGACCACCTTCTGCGAGAGGCGAGAAATAGAAATATCTCTCATTGGCTCGAAAGGTGGTTTCTGAAGAGCCATTAGCACCCTGTTCAGATCCCAGGGTTCTAGCGGGCGCTTGTAAGGGGGGGACTATGTGGCAAACCCCCTGCAGGAACGTGTGTACTTGCGGAAGCCTTGCTAGACGCTTTTGAAAAAATACAGAGAGCGCCGAGACTTGTCCCTTAAGAGAGCCGAGAGACAGCCCCTTTTCCATTCCGGATTGAATGAAAGACAGAAAAGTGGGCAAGGCAAATGGCCATGGAATAAAACCCTGATCAGAGCACCAGGATAAGAAGATCCTCCACGTCCTGTGGTAGATCTTGGCTGACGTTGATTTCCTGGCCTGTCTCATAGTGGCAATGACCTCTTGAGATAACCCTGAAGACGCTAGGATCCAGGACTCAATGGCCACACAGTCAGGTTGAGGGCCGCAGAATTCAGATGGAAAAATGGCCCTTGAGACAGCAAGTCTGGTCGGTTTGGTAGTGCCCACGGTTGACCCACCGTGAGATGCCACAGATCCGGGTACCACGACCTCCTTGGCCAGTCTGGGGCGACTAGGAGGGCGCGGCGGCAGTCGGACCTGATCTTGCGTAACACTCTGGGCAGCAGTGCCAGAGGAGGAAAGACATAAGGCAGTTGAAACTGCGACCAATCCTGAACTAAGGCGTCTGCCGCCAGAGCTCTGTGATCTTGAGACCGTGCCATGAATGCCGGGACCTTGTTGTTGTGCCGGGACGCCATTAGGTCAACCTCCGGCTTCCCCCAGCGGCAACAGATCTCTTGAAACACGTCCGGGTGAAGAGACCATTCCCCTGCGTCCATGCCCTGGCGACTGAGAAAGTCCGCTTCCCAGTTTTCCACGCCCGGGATGTGTACTGCGGAGATGGTGGAGGCTGTGGCTTCCACCCACAGCAGAATCCGCCGAACTTCCTGGAAGGCTTGCCGACTGCGCGTGCCGCCTTGGTGGTTGATGTATGCCACCGCCGTGGCGTTGTCCGACTGAATTCGGATCTGCCTGCCTTCCAGCCACGGCTGGAACGCCTTCAGGGCTAGATACGCTGCCCTTATCTCCAGAACATTGATCTGAAGGGAGGACTCTGGCTGAGTCCAGGTACCCTGAGCCCTGTGGTGGAGGAAGACCGCTCCCCACCCTGACAGACTCGCGTCCGTCGTGACCACAGCCCAGGATGGGGGCAGGAAGGATTTCCCCTTCGACAAAGAAGTGGGAAGAAGCCACCACTGAAGGGATGCCTTGGCTGCCCGAGAAAGGGAGACGTTCCTGTCGAGGGACGTCGATTTCCTGTCCCATTTGCGGAGAATGTCCCATTTGAAGAGGACGCAGATGAAACTGTGCAAATGGAACTGCCTCTATTGCTGCCACCATCTTCCCTAGGAAGTGCATGAGGCGTCTCAAGGGGTGCGACTGGGCTCGGAGGAGAGATCGCACCCCTGTCTGTAGTGATCGTTGTTTGTCCAGCGGAAGTTTCACTATCGCTGGGAGAGTGTGAAACTCCATCCCGAGATATGTCAGCGATTGTGTCGGTGTCAGTTTTGACTTTGGGAAATTGATGATCCACCCGAACCTCTGGAGTGTCTCCAGAGCAATGTTCAGGCTGTGTTGGCATGCCACCCGAGAGGGGGCCTTGACAAGAAGATCGTCCAAGTAAGGGATCACTGAGTGTCCCTGAGAGTGTAGGACTGCAACCACTGTTGCCATGACCTTGGTGAAGACCCGTGGGGCTGTTGCCAGGCCGAAAGGCAATGCCACGAACTGAAGGTGTTCGTCCCCGATGGCGAAACGCAGGAAGCGCTGATGCTCTGGTGCAATCGGCACGTGGAGATAAGCATCCCTGATGTCTATTGATGCCAGGAAGTCTCCTTGGGACATCGAGGCGATGACGGAGCGGAGAGATTCCATCCGGAACCGTCTGGTTTTCACGTGTTTGTTGAGCAGTTTGAGGTCCAGGACGGGACGGAAAGATCCGTCCTTTTTTGGTACGACAAACAAGTTGGAGTAAAAACCGTGACCCCATTGCTGAAGGGGAACGGGGACAACTACTCCTTCTGCCTTCAGAGAGTTCACCGCCTGCAGAAGAGCATCGGCTCGCTCGGGGGGCGGAGATGTTCTGAAGAAACGAATCGGAGGACGAGAATTGAACTCTATCCTGTAACCGTGAGACAGAATGTCTCTCACCCATCGGTCTTGGACATGTGGGAACCAGGCGTTGCAAAAGCGGGAGAGCCTGCCACCGACCGAGGATGCGGTTTGTGGAGCTCAGTTGTCTCCCCTCTGAAGTTCTCAAGCGTGGCGTTCAGAGAGGAGGAGGGGGCCGTGGGCGTGCCTGTAAAAGTGCGGGAATCTGGTGCCCCACGGTGCTCAGTGAGGGGGGAGGAGGATACAAAGTATGCTCCTGCCCTCAGCGCTGATGTCCAGTGCAGCGTCCCGCCCTTACCCCTGACTGGCAGGCCCGGGGGCGGGAATATGCGGCACTAGGCCGCAAAAGCCGGGGACTAAAGTTATAAGCGTGGCCGGCAAACAAGCGCGGCCAGCGCGGTAGTCCCGGCGCACTAACACACCCAGCAGCTGCTGCAGTGTCAATTACCCAGGCGCACTATGCGCCGTCCCCAAGGGGACACAGAGTACCTCAGAGTCGCAGGGCCTTGTCCCTGATGATACCCGGCTCCTGTCCAGCAGATTCCCCCAGGGGCTGCGGAGGCAGCGCGGTCCCAGCGCCTGGTGACCGGTCAGGATAACATTCACCCAGAGCCCCTAAGGGATGGGGAAGGAAAACAGCATGTGGCTCCTGCCTATGTACCCACAATGGGTACCTCAACCTTAACAGCACCGCGGACCCGAGTGGGGTGAGAAGGGAGCATGCTGGGGGCCCTGTATGGGCCCACTTTTCTTCCATCCGATATAGTCAGCAGCTGCTGCTGACTAAGATGTGGAGCTTGCGTGGATGTGTGCCTCCTTCCACAAAGCAATAAAACTGAGGAGTCCGTGATGCACGGGAGGGTGTATAGGCAGAGGGGAGGGGTTTACACTTTTAAGTGTAATGCTTTGTGTGACCTCCGGAGGCATAAGCTATACACCCAATTGTCTGGGTCTCCCAATGGAGCGACAAAGAAAATCTGTATTTTGTGAGAACAAAGTTAGAGACCGGAGATGACGGTGCTAGGTCTATGTAGATAGCAGGGAGGAGGTAGTAGGAGGGAAGAGCTCCGGCTCGCGCTTATCCTCCGCAGCCTCCTCTCTTCCTTCTACACAGAATCTCATCCCCCGTCTCAGTAATGTAACTTTCTGTCATGTAACAGCCCACCCACAAGGGGGAAGTGTGATCATACATGCATCGAACGCTGTCACAATCACTGCGGATGTCAATCCGGTAAGAGAACACCGGAGTATAAGACGGACCCCATTTTTCTTTTTTTTACCTTTTTTGTGTCTTAATTTGGGGTGCGTCTTATAAAGCGAAAAATACGGTATATTTCTTATGGCTCAACGCTTGGGGAACCCACCACTGTAGTTCTTTCAAGCAGTTTCCTACTGAGTTTGTAAGCGCTGTTCTGAAGCTGGCCGGGGGTTCTTGGGACCACCATTAGGGCCCAATCTCAGCCTCAGTGCCACTATGCTCATCCAATGCTCATCCAATGCTGCAAAAGCAAAGCTGCTTCATATAGAAGCATCGGAGCATACAGTGCGGCCCAGTACAGCTGCTGCTCTGAGCGGTCAATCAAGCAATGGGGAGAAGTGCACTCCACTCCTAAAAAGACATTGTGGGACAAACTTCAATTTATTGTATATTTTCGTTAGCGAGTGTCCATGGCTAGATGTCTATTATGTAAGAATCTTTATGGCCCCCCCTAAAGTTTCTTCAGTGAAATATGTAGTGTGCTGCCAAGTCGGCCGTATTACCTGACATGATTCTGTCCGATGCTCCCAGCCTGGTAAATACTCTGTCCACAGGAGTCAGCTTACACACTTCTGCGGGCACGTAACAGCCCAGCTGTGCCATAACCACCATGAGACCGGCCTGCAAAGACAAACAGCAGAGAAATAGGAAATAAGGAGACTAAGCCAACAGACCTCAGGCCTAATATCATAGCTTATAGACTACAGAAATATTATCAATTGTGTATGGCTGAAAATAAAAAGACATTTCCTCTATTTTAACATAGTCTGGAAATCTGTAGCAATTTCCCTAGCTTAATATAAACAAAAAAAAACAAACAAAAAACCACACCTGCTATAATACGGCTGATGGGTACACTAGGAAAGTTATGGTCGACCATCTCCACCATAAACAATTTCACATACAGACGAGTGAATCTATTTGCTCATCATAATGGATGCATTCGTCAAGTAGCACTGACAATATTGCATTGGGCCTACAAGTCAGGAGGAGTCAGGGATACCAGCTGCTGTGGTCACTACAACAGGGTTCTGTGCATCAATACAATAAAAAAATACGGCATATACTCTTTTCGTTTAGAAGACGCACCGGATTATAAGACGCATCCCATATTTAGAGGGGGAAGATATTAAAAAAAATATTTTTTAATGTTAAAATGAGGGTTTGTCTTATAATCCTAGCGTGTCTTATGGCTCACCAGGGGGGGAGCGGCGGTGGTGGAGTGGCTCAGGAAGGTCACAGAAGGTAGGGCTGGCAATACTGCGGGCTCAGAAGAGGGGGGGGGGGGTCGCGGTTCAGGAGTGTCAGTGGGCGGAGGCTTGGCGATACTACTGGCTCGGGGGGTGTTGCAGCAGGAGGCACCATTGATCTGCTGGCAGAGTGCGGGCACCATTGAACCCTCCGCGGCTGACTTCGTGAAAATTGCCGCGAAGGCGGCACGTGCACAGGTGAGACTTTATGGCCATTTTCTTGAAGTCCATTGCATCAATATGCACAGGCACCGCAGCCATTTTCTTGAAGTCCATTGCATCAATATGCACACGCACCGCAGCCATTTTTCTTGAAGTCCATTGCGTCAACTGTGGGTGATTCAATGGAGGCAGCAGCCCCGCTGTCAGGTCAATAGCACTCACCGCATCGCCAACCCTCCGTCCTGTGACCCTCCTGAGCCGCTCCCCTGCAGTGACACTCCCCTCCTTCGAGCCCTCTGTATTGCCGACCCTGCCTCCTGTGGCCCCGCTCCACCACTGTCATATCCGGAGTAGAAAATGCACCCCCCCTTCATTTTATCCCCAGTTTTGGGAGAAGAAAAAAAAAAAAGAAGGGAATTTTGTTACTTACCGTAAATTCCTTTTCTTCTAGCTCCTATTGGGAGACCCAGACGATTGGGTGTATAGCTACTGCCTCCGGAGGCCACACAAAGCATTACACTAAAAAGTGTAAGGCCCCTCCCCTTCTGGCTATACACCCCCAGTGGGATCACTGGCTCACCAGTTTTAGTGCAAAGAAGGGAATTTTGTTTACTTACCGTAAATTCCTTTTCTTCTAGCTCCAATTGGGAGACCCAGACAATTGGGTGTATAGCTATTGCCTCTGGAGGCCACACAAAGTATTACACTTAAAAGTGTAAGGCCCCTCCCCTTCTGGCTATACACCCCCAGTGGGATCACTGGCTCACCAGTTTTAGTGCCAAAGCAAGAAGGAGGAAAGCCAATAACTGGTTTAAAGACCAATTCAATCCGAGGAAACATCGGAGAACTGAACCATACCACATGAACAACATGTGTACCCGAAAAAACAGAAAAACCCCGAGAAAACAGGGCGGGTGCTGGGTCTCCCAATTGGAGCTAGAAGAAAAGGAATTTACGGTAAGTAAACAAAATTCCCTTCTTCTTTTTCGCTCCTAATTGGGAGACCCAGACAATTGGGACGTCCAAAAGCAGTCCCTGGGTGGGTAAAAGAATACCTCGTGATAGGGCCGTCAAACAGCCCTTTCCTACAGGTGGGCAATCGCCGCCTGAAGGACTTATCTACCTAGGCTGGCGTCTGCCGAAGCGTAGGTATGCACCTGAAAATGCTTGGTAAAAGTATGCAGACTCAATCAGGTAGGTGCCTGACACACCTGCTGAGCCGTAGCCTGGTGCCGTAATGCCCAGGATGCACCCACGGCTCTGGTAGAATGGGCCTTCAGCCTTGAGAGAACCAGAAGCCCAGTAGAACTGTAGGTTTCAAGAATTGGTTCCTCGATCCCCCGAGCCAGGGTGGATTCAGAAGCTTGCGACTGTTTACGCCGACCAGCGACAAGGACAAAGAGTGCATCCGGGTGGCGCAGGAGCGCCATGCGGGAAGTAGAACCTGAGTGCTCTCCCCAGAACCAACAGATGCAAATCCTTCTGAAATTGATGGACTGGACGAGGACACAAAGAAGGTGAGGTGATATCCTGATTGATATGAAAGTGGGATACCACCTTAGGGAGAAATTCCGGAATCGGACGCAGAACTACCCTGTCCTGGTGAAGGACCAGGAAGGGAGATTTGTATGAGAGCGTTGCTAGCTCGGAAACTCTCCTAAGAGACGAGACCGTTACTAGAAGGCCACTTCCCGAGAAAAGCGGGAAGGGAGACCTCTTTCAAAGGCTCGAAAGGCGGCATCAAGAGAGCAATTAGAACCTTGTTCAGATCCCAGGGCTCTAACGGCCGCTTGTACGGAGTGCTGAGACGACAAACTCCCCGTAGGAACGTGCGTACCTGAGGAAGTCGTTTCTGAAAAAATACAGATAGCGCTGAGACTTGTCCCTAAAGGGAACTGAGCGACAACCCTTTTTCCAACCTAGATTGCAGGAAGGAAGGAAACAGACGATGCAACCGGCCAGGGAGAAACACCCTGCGCCGAGCACCGAGATAAGAATATCTTCCACGTCCTGTGGTCAATCTTGGCGGACGTTGGTATGCTAGCCTGTCTCATGGTGGCAACCACGTCCTGAGGTAATCCTGACGACACTAGGTTCCAGGACCCAATGCCACACCATCAGGTTGAGGGCCGTAGAATTCAAATGGAAGAATGGCCCTTGAGACAGCCAGTCTGATTGGTCTGGTAGTGCCCCCGGTTAGCCTACCGTGAGGCACCACAGAACCGGGAACCACAACATCCTCGGCCAATCTGTAGCGACGAGGATGGCGCGGCCGCAGTCGGTCCTGATCTAGCGCAGCACTCTGGGCAACAATGCCAGAGGTGGCACATAAGGTAGCTGGAACTGCGACCAATGCTGAACTAAGGCGTCTGCCGCCAGAGCTCGATGATTGTGAAACCGTGCCATGAAGCTGGCACATTGTTGTTGTGCCGTGACGCCATTAGATCGACGTCCGGCCTCTGTCAGCGGCGCCAGATCTCCTGAAACCCGTCCGGGTGAAGAGACCATACCCTTTCGGCCACACCCCGGCGACTTAGGAAGTCAGCTTCCTAGTTTTCCACGCCTGGGATGTGAACTGTGGATATGGTGGATGCCGTGTCTTCCACCCACATCAGAACCTGCCGGACTTCCTGGAAGGCTTGCCGGTTGCGCGTTCTTCCTTGGTGGTTGATGTATGCCACCGCTGTGGAGTTGTCCGACTGAAGTCGGATTTGCTTGCTGTCCAGCTGCTGTTGGAAGGTTTGTAGGGCAAGATACACTGCTCTGTGTTCAAGAACATTGATCTGAAGGGTGGACTCTTGCTGAGTCCCCGTACCCTGAGCGCTGTGGTGGAGAAAAACTGCTCCCCACCCTGATAGACTCGCGTCTGTCGTAACTATCGCCCAGGATGGGGATAGGAAGGACCTTCTTTTTGACCATGAGGTGGGAAGAAGCCACCACCGTAGAGATTCCTTGGCCGCCTGAGAAAGAAAGACGACTCTGTTGAGGGAGGTCGACTCCCCGTCCCATTGGCGGAGAATGTCACATTGTAGTGGACGCAGATGAAACTGCGCGAAAAGAACTGCCTCCATTGCTACCATCTTACGTAGGAAGTGCATGAGGCGTCTCAATGTGTGCGACTGGTTCTTAAAGAAGAGATTGCAGCCCGTTGTGAATGCTGTTTGTCTAGCGGAAGCTTCACTATCGCTGAGAGAGTATGAAACTCCATGCCTAGATATGTTAGCGATAGGGTCGGGGTCGGATCTGACTTCAAAAAGTTGATGATCCACCCAAAACTCTAGAGAGTCTCCAGCGCAACGTTCGGGCAGTGTCGGCATGTTTCCTAAGAGAGTGCCTTGACAAGTAGATCGTCTAAATATGGGATCACAGAGTGACCCTGAGAGTGCAGGACTGTGACTACTGCTGCCCTGACCTTGGCGAAGACCAGTGGGACTGTCGCTAGCCGGAAGGTAGAGCTACGAACAGAAGGTGTTCGTCTCCTATAACGAAGCGTAGAAACGCTAGTGCTCTGGATCAATCGGCACGTGTGGATAAGCATCCTTGATGCCTAATGATGCTAGGAAATCTCCTTGGGACATTGAGGCGATGACATGGCGGAGGGATTCCATCCGGAACCGCCTGGTGTCCACGAGCTTGCTGAGCAGTTTTAGATCCAGAACGGGACGGAACGGCCCGTTCTTATAGGCACCGCAAATAATTTGGGGTAAAAACCGTGACCTTGTTCCTGAAGAGGAACGGGGGTCATCACTCTTTCTGCCTATAGAGTGCACCCTGTTTGCAGAAGAGCAGCGGCTCGCCCGGGAGGTGGAGAAGTTCTGAAGAATCGAGTTGGAGGACGAGAAGTGAGCTCTATCCTGTACCCGTGAGACAGAATGTCTCACACCCAACGGTCATTGACCTATGGCAGCTAAATATCGCCAAGGCGGGTGAGCCTGCTACCGACCGAGGATGCGGAGAGAGGAGGCCGCAAGTCATGAGGAAGCCGCCTTGGAAGCGGGTTTTCAGACTGTCTCTTTTTTGGGCGTGACGGAGCCCGCCAAGAATCTGAGCTCCTCTGATCCTTTTGAGTCCACATTGGACGAGGAAAAATGGGACCTGCCCGAGCCTCGAAAAGACCGAAACCACGACTGCCTCCTGCTCTGTTGGGGTTTGTTGTGTCCGGGCTGAGGAAAGGATGAATCCTTACCCCTGGACTGTTTAATGGTTACATCCAAACGCTCACCAAACAGTCGGTCAGCAGAAAAAGGCAACTGGTTAAGCAACCTGTTTTGGAAGCAGAATCTGCCTTCCATTCACTTAACGAGCAGACCAGGCTCTGCTTAAAAACACGGAGCAGCGGAGGCTACTGCCGTACGGTTCGCAGAGTCTAGGGCAACCTGATCGCGTAAGAAACAAATGCAGACATTTGAGAGGTTAAGGATGCCACCTGCGGCACAGATGTACGTGTAACCGTGTCAATCTGTGTAAGACAAGCTGAAATAGCTTGGAGTGCCCCAAGGGTGAGAATGCTGGAGCCAACGGTGCGCCGACAGTCTCATAGATGGATTTAGACCAGAGATCCATCTGTCTGTCAGTGGCATCTTTAAGTGCAGCTCCATCTCCCACTGCAACTATGGATCTAGCTACAAGCCTGGAGATTGGAGGATGCCGCTAGGGACACTGGGTCCAGTCCTTGACCACGTCAGGGGGCAGGGATAACGTGTATCCTAAGCCGTTTGGAGAAGCGCATATCTGGATAAGTGTGGTGTTCCTGGACTGCCTCTCTGAAGGCAGAGTGGTCCAGAAAAATACGTGAAGCTGACTCCTCCACTGGAGGAGCTGGGTGAGAAATAACCAACATTCTATTGATGGACGCTATAAGATTATTCACTATGGCGTCACCATTAGGTGTATCCAGATTGAGAGCGGTCTCAGGATCAGAATCCTGAGCCGCTACTTCCGCCTCATTACACAGAGAGTCCTTCTGCTAGGACCCTGATGAAACCGAGGGCCGCTCATAGTGAGCCCGCTTAGGCTGTCTGGGACTGACGTCTGTGCAGAGCCGTGACTCTGGGATGCGTGTGACATTCCCGGAGCTGTTAGTTGTTCACACTGAGGGGGGCCATGGATCAATGATTCAACAGTGCCCATGTTGTGAGAGACATGTCCGGACTGCTAGGCTTCTAGTATCATAGCCATAGTCTCAGAAAATCTGTCAGTAAATACTGCAGACACCGTCCTCATCCTCTGGCCATTAGCAGAGACTCCGGCTGAGTTGGATATAATGGGGGTCTATGTAACCTGCCGGCCGTATAGCCGTACATGCTGTACCGGCTGCATAGAAAAACATGTGGTTCTGCACCTTTGTTTTACACAGAGAATATGCTGATAACTCCTCCGCACAATCCAGGAGGGTATATACAACGTGCGACCAAACAGTGCAATGTATATAGTACAAGCATATCTATAAGTGCACTTCTGCACTAGTGGGGTTAGCACCACAGGTGCTGCTTAACGCCTGTTGCAGCGATTGTGTGACTATCAGAATGCCAGGTCTTCCACACTTGTCTCTGTATCGTACAGAAACTGACACTAATGGCTGCCGGCGTCCTTGTAGAGAAGGAAGCCGTGGGCGTGCCTGAGAAAGTGCGGGAATCCGGTTTCACAGTGCACACAGTGAGAGGGGTGGAGTATGCAAAACATACTCCAGCTCTCAGCGCTGCTGTGCTATGCAGCGTCACGCCCCTACCCTGACTGTCAGGCCTGTGGGCGGTAACGAAGGGAGACTAGGCCCAGAAGCCGGGGACTCGAGTTAATAAGCGCGGCCGGCATATCAGTGCTGGCCGGCGCGGAAGTCCCCGGCGCACCACAAATCCCAGCGGCGCCTTAAATAAAAATGGCAGCGGCGGTTAGCGCAGTAGTCACCCAATACACTAACACACCCAGCAACGCTGTGGTGTGCGATGGCACTAGTGCGGACAGCGCCGCTGTCCCTGGCGCACTAACACACCCAGCAGTGCTGCCGTGTGTCTGCGCGGTCCCCACGGGGACACAGAGTACCTCCATGTAGCAGGGCCATGTCCCTGAAGATACTCCGCTCCATGTCCAGCAGATACCAGGGGCTGTGGATGGAGCACGGCCTCAGTGCCTGGAGACCGATAGAATCCCACTTCACCCAGAGCCCTGTAAAAAGGGATGGGGAAGGAAGCAGCATGTGGGCTCCAGCCTCCGTACCCGCAATGGGTACCTCAACCTTAACAAACACCTCCGACATGAAGTGGGGTGAGAAGGGAGCATGCTGGGAGCCCTGTATGGGCCCTCTTTTCTTCCATCCGACATAGTCAGCAGCTGCTGCTGACTAAACAGTGGAGCTATGCGTGGATGTGTTGCCTCCTTCGCACAAAGCACAAAACTGGTGAGCCAGTGATCCCACTGGGGGTGTATAGCCAGAAGGGGAGGGGCCTTACACTTTTAAGTGTAATACTTTGTGTGGCCTCCAGAGGCAATAGCTATACACCCAATTGTCTGGGTCTCCCAATTAGGAGCGAAAAAGAAAGCAAGAAGGAGGAAAGCCAATAACTTGGTTAAACAAATTCACTCCGAGTAACATCGGAGAACTGAAAAACCGTTCAACATGAACAACATGTGTACCCGAAAAAACCCAAAAATCCCGAAGGACAACAGGGCGGGTGCTGGGTCTCCCAATAGGAGCTAGAAGAAAAGGAATTTACGGTAAGTAACAAAATTCCCTTCTTCGTCGCTCCATTGGGAGACCCAGACGATTGGGACGTCCAAAAGCTGTCCCTGGGTGGGTAAAGAAATACCTTATGTTAGAGCTGCGAAGACAGCCCTCCCCTACGGGGAGGCAACTGCCGCCTGCAGGACTCTTCTACCTAGGCTGGCGTCCGCCGAAGCATAGGTATGCACCTGATAATGTTTGGTGAAAGTGTGCAGACTCGACCAGGTAGCTGCCTGGCACACCTGTTGAGCCGTAGCCTGGTGTCGCAATGCCCAGGACGCACCCACGGCTCTGGTAGAATGGGCCTTCAGCCCTGATGGAACCGGAAGCCCAGCAGAACGGTAGGCTTCAAGAATTGGTTCTTTGATCCATCGAGCCAGGGTGGCTTTGGAAGCCTGCGACCCTTTGCGCTTACCAGCGACAAGGAGAAAGAGTGCATCGGAGCGGCGCAGGGGCGCCGTGCGGGAAATGTAGATTCTGAGTGCTCTCACCAGATCTAACAAATGTAAATTCTTCTCATACCGATGAACTGCATGAGGACAAAAAGAAGGCAAAGAGATATCCTGATTAAGATGAAAAGAGGATACCACCTTCGGGAGAAACTCCTGAATAGGGCGCAGCACTACCTTGTCCTGGTGGAAGACCAGGAAAGGAGCCTTGGATGACAGCGCTGCTAGCTCAGACACTCTCCGAGGAGATGTGATCGCTACCAGAAAAGCCACTTTCTGTGATAGTCTAGAAAGTGAAACCTCCCTCAGAGGCTCGAAGGGCGGCTTCTGGAGGGCAACTAGTACCCTGTTCAGATCCCATGGATCTAACGGCCGCTTGTACGGGGGTACAATATGACAAACCCCCTGCAGGAACGTGCGCACCTTAGGAAGTCGTGCTAGACGCTTTTGAAAAAAGACGGATAGCGCCGAGACTTGCCCTTTAAGGGAGCCGAGCGACAAACCTTTTTCTAACCCAGAATGCAGGAAAGAAAGAAAGGTAGGCAATGCAAAAGGCCAGGGAGACACTCCCTGAGCAGAGCACCAGGATAAGAATATCCTCCACGTTCTGTGGTAGATCTTAGCGGACGTGGGCTTCCTAGCCTGTCTCATGGTGGCAACGACCCCTTGGGATAATCCTGAAGACCCTAGGATCCAGGACTCAATGGCCACACAGTCAGGTTCAGGGCCGCAGAATTCCGATGGAAAAAAGGCCCTTGGGACAGTAAGTCTGGTCGGTCTGGTAGTGCCGACGGTTGGCCGACCGTGAGATGCCACAGATCCGGATACCACGCCCTCCTTGGCCAGTCTGGGGCGACGAGTATGATGCGGCTGCAGTCGGATCTGATCTTGCGTAGCACTCTGGGCAAGAGTGCCAGAGGTGGAAACACATAAGGGAGCCGGAACTGCGACCAATCTTGCACTAAGGCGTCTGCCGCCAGAGTCCTGTGATCGCGAGACCGTGCTATGAAGGTTGGGACCTTGTTGTTGTGCCTGGACGCCATTAGGTCGACGTCCGGCCTTCCCCAGCGGCTACAGATTTCCTGAAACACGTCCGGGTGAAGGGACCATTCCCCTGCGTCCATGCCCTGGCGGCTGAGGAAGTCTGCTTCCCAGTTTTCTACGCCGGGGATGTGAACTGCGGATACGGTGGAGGCCGTGGCTTCCACCCACGTCAGAATCCGCCGGACTTCCTGGAAGGCTTGCCGACTGCGTGTCCCTCCTTGGTGATTGATGTATGCCACCGCTGTGGAGTTGTCCGACTGAATTCGGATCTGCTTTCCTTCCAGCCACTGCTGGAAGGCTAGTAGGGCAAGATACACTGCTCTGATTTCCAGAACATGGATCTGAAGGGTGGACTCCTGCTGAGTCCACGTACCCTGAGCCCTGTGGTGGAGAAAAACTGCTCCCCACCCTGACAGACTCGCGTCTGTCGTGACTACCGCCCAAGACGGTGGTAGGAAGGATCTTCCCTGTGATAATGAGGTGGGAAGAAGCCACCATTGCAGAGAGTCCTTCTGTGAAAAGGATACTTTCCTGTTCAGGGATGTTGACTTCCCGTCCCATTGGCGGAGAATGTCCCAATAAGAGGACGCAGATGAAACTGCGCAAACGGAACCGCCTCCATTGCCGCCACCATCTTCCCGAGGAAGTGCATGAGGCGTCTTAAGGAGTGCGACTGACCTTGACGGAGAGTCTGCACCCCAGTCTGTAGTGACCGCTGCTTGTCCAGCGGAAGCTTCACTAGCGCTGAGAGGGTATGAAACTCCATGCCAAGATACGTTCGTGATTGGGTCGGTGACAGGTTTGACTTTGAGAAGTCGATGATCCACCCGAACGTCTGGAGAGTCTCCAGCGCAACATTCAGGCTGAGTTGGCATGCCTCTTGAGAGGGTGCCTTGACAAGTAGATCGTCCAAGTAAGGGATCACAGAGTGTCCCTGTGAGTGCAAGACTGCTACCACTGCCGCCATGACCTTGGTGAACACCCGTGGGGTTGTCGCCAGACCGAATGGCAGAGCTACGAACTGAAGATGGTCGTCTCCCATCACGAAACGTAGAAAACATTGGTGCACTGTAGCAATCGGCACGTGGAGATAAGCATCTTTGATGTCTATTGATGCTAGGAAATATCCTTGAGACATTGAGGCAATGACGGAGCGGAGGGTTTCATCCGGAACCGCCTGGCCTCCACGTGCTTGTTGAGCAGTTTTAGGTCCAGAATGGAACGGAAAGAGCCATCCTTTTTTTGGCACTACAACCAGATTGGAGGAAAACCGTGTCTTGTTCCTGAAGAGGAACAGGGATTACCACTCCTTCTGCCTGCAGAAGAGCATCGGCTCGGTGGGGAGGTGGGGACGTTCTGAAGAATCGAGTCGGAGGACGAGAACAGAACTCTGTCCTGTGCACGTGGGCACAATGTCCCTCACCCACCGGTCTGTGACCTGTGGCAGCTAAATGTCGCCAAAGGCGAGCGAGTCTGCCATCAACCGCGGATGCGGAGAGATGAGAGAGCTGAGAGTCATGAGGAGACCGCCTTGGTAGCGGTTCCTCCGGCTGCCTTCCTTGGGCGTGATTGAGCCCCCGGAAACTGAGCCCCTCTGAGGCTTTTCAGCTCTTTTGGACGAGGACAATTGGGACCTGCCCGAGCTTGGGAAGGACCGAAACCTCGACTGTCCTTCCAGGACAGCATTAATAGGGTAAGTCGCAATGCAGACATTGCGAGGATACGGACGCCCCTGCGGCACAAATGTACATATGCTCAAGACCAGCTGTGCAAGAACAGCTGAAAAGCTTAGGGTGCCCATACGGCTGTAAATGCCGGAGCAACCGACACGCCGATAGCCTCATAGACAGATTTCAACCACAGTCTATCTGTCTGGCATCTTTAAGTGAAGTCCCATCTCCACTGCAACTATAGCTCTAGCCGCAAGCCTGGAGATTGGAGAATCCACCTTTGGACCCTGGGTCCCGCGCTTGACCACGTCAGGGGGAAAAGGATAACGTGTATCCTTAATACGTTTGGAGAAAACGCTTATCTGGTAAGCGTGGTGTTCCTGGACTGCTTCTCTGAAGTCAGCGTGGCCAGAAAAATACTCAATATACGTTTGAGCTACTGAAATGGGACTTCTCCTGCTGTGAAGCTGACTCCTCCGCTGGGGGAGCTGAGGGAGAAAGATCCAACATTCCATTGATGGACGCTATAGGATCATTCCTTATGGCGTCACCATCCGGTGTATCCGGATTGAGAGCGTTGTCAGGATCAAAGTCCTGATGAGCTACGTCTGCCTCATCATACAGAGAGCCTCCTGGGACCCCCCCCGGGGAACAGATTTTATTCCCAATGAGGGTGGCCAGGGAGCAATGATTTGCCCATGGCCTGTCCGGACTGCAAGTCTCTATCCCAATTCAACTCCATCCCTGTCCTTGGACAGGGTTGACAGGTGGTTCCTTTGGCCACGTCTAGTAGAGACCCCGGCTGACCAAGTGCTCCAGGGGAGCATTGCACACAATGGGGTTCAGTGCCGTGGAACAGTATCACATGCAGTAAAAACAGCATCGAAAGCCTGTGTTGCTTATATGCTGCTGCCGACTAGCCATCTAGGACATAGAGCCAAGAATGGCGACCGTACAATGCAATGTATAGCATACAAGCATAAGTACAATGAACACTGCAGCACATGCAATACAAGCAGCATAGAAAGCCTGTGCCTTGGCACCCCTGCTTTTCTGCTGCTGTAGACTAGCCATCTAGGGGAATATAGCCCAGAATATCGACCATACAGTGCAATGTATAGCATACAAGCATAAGTACAAATGAACACTGCAACCCCTGCAATACAAGCAGCATAGAAAAAACCTGTGCCTCAGCACCCCTGCTTTTCTGCTGCTGTAGTCTAGTCATTCTAGGCGAAAATAGCCCAGACTAGCGACCGTACAGTGCAGTGTATAGCATACAAGCATAAATACACATGAACACATCAGTACATGCAATACAAGCAGCATAGAAAGCCTGTGCCTTAGCACCCCTGCTTTCCTGCTGCTGATGTGTCGCCATCTAAGAGGCCATATAGCCAAAAATAGCGACCTATGCAGTGTAAGCATAAAAATACAAATGGACAACTGCGGTATTTAGTGGGGTCAGCACTTCAGGTGCCGCTTACCGCCCGCCTATAAGCGGGTGTGTGGTCGCCCTAGTCCTGTGCCTGGTTGCCCAGAGTCCGATCTCTCAGCTCGGACTGCAGGAATGGCTGCCGGCGTCCTTCTCCAGCTCGTGTGAGTAGGGGCGGGCCGTGGGCGTGCCCCCAAGTCAGAGCGGGAAACCGGCGTCCCACAGTGTCCAGTGAGAGGGCTGGAGCATGTAAATAAGGCTCCAGCCCTCGGCGCTGCTGATTGACAGGGTGGGGGCGGGAACGAAGCGGAGCTAGGCCGCAAAAGCCGGGGACTGGATTTATAAGCGCCGCCGCCGTAAAAGCGCGGTCGGCGCTAAGTCCCCGGCGCACTACAAGTCCCAGCCGCGCCGCCGCTCCCGGAGCGTCCGGCGCGGTAGTTCCCCATACATAAAGTCACTCAGCTAGGCTGCAGTGACTGTAACCCTTTACTGTCCCCGGCGCACTAGCACACCCAGCAAGTCTGGAGTGTGCTGTGCCTGTGTGTACGGGGACACAGAGTACCTGAATGGTGCAGGGCCATGTCCCTGAACGGTACCCAGCTCCGTATCCAGCAGGTTCAATGGGTCTGTGGATGGAGCCCGGCCTCAGGGCTTTGGGGCCGGTAAGATCCCACTTCCTCAGAGCCCCTCAGGGGGATGGGGAAGGAAAACAGCATGTGGGCTCCAGCCGCCGTACCAGCAATAGGTACCTCAACCTTACAAACCACAAGCGGGGTGAGAAGGGAGCATGCTGGGGGCCCTATATGGGCCCTCTTTTCTTCCATCCGATATAGTCAGCAGCTACTGCTGACTAAACAGTGGAGCTATGCGTGGATGTCTGACCTCCTTCGCACAAAGCAGAAAACTGGTGAGCCAGTGATCCCACTGGGGGTGTATAGCCAGAAGGGGAGGGGCCTTACACTTTTTAGTGTAATGCTTTGTGTGGCCTCCGGAGGCAGTAGCTATACACCCAATCGTCTGGGTCTCCCAATGGAGCGACGAAGAAAAGTTTTATAATCTAGCAAATACGTTATATAGAAGCAGATCCTGAACCACCAGAAGGAGGGGGTGTCAGCGGTCTAATACAGCAGCAATCAAACTTGATGCAGCTATTAAACCCCTTAGATGCCACAGTGGCTTTTGACAGTAGGATCCAACGGGGTCAACGCCACTACATTCGTGGGTGGCCAGTAGGTTGACGTACAATACCATCTGTTTGGTATGTGAGTGCATTAGGGGGGAAAAAAAAAAAAAAATAATGAAGATACCTGAATTTACATGGCAAGGTACTGACTGCAACAAGGTGCAAAAAAGCCAACTGTTCCGACTCTGCATCTTACTTCTCACAGCCCCTGCAGGTAGCAATGTGACCCCATCCAGTAGCATTATGCAGAGCAGCAGCATACAGATATCTTTGAGTCTCCATGTATTCCCCCCCCTATAGTTTGCATACAAATCAGAGTGAAAAGGGGGTTAATGCCATGCATCAGCCAAAATGAAGATGTAGCACGTTGATGTTATAAACATATTCTTTTATTCCATCGGTCTACGCGTTTCGAGGATATACCTCTTCTTCAGGACCAGTGCATCAACATAGACTATGTTGATGCACTGGTCCTGAAGAAGAGGTATATCCTCGAAACGCGTAGACCGATGGAATAAAAGAATACGTTTATAACATCAACGTGCTACATCTTCATTTTGGCTGATGAGCGGCATTAATCCCCTTTTCACTCTGATTTGTATGTACATCCACATGGGGCTGCAGCAGACGCCATCATCCTATGCTCTATCAGTGGTTGTGACTATCACAACCATTTCAGGTGAGTATTTTTCCTGATCTACCTCACTGATCTGTTGGTATTACACTATCAGCGCTCCTTATTTTTCACCCCCCTATAGTTTAACAGCTGGAAGTTTCTGACTACTCTAATTATAGTTGTAATATTTTGTTGGCACAAAGATATCGAATCCCATTAGTATTCGAGTAATACAAAATGCACCGTTCACAAGCATCAGCCACAGTAACCTCAGAGTCAATTGCAGGACTCAGGGGCCAAACACCCCAATGCTTACCTGTCTGAGCAGAGTGGATTTGCCACCCATGTTCGGGCCGGTCACGAGCACACAGTGGGCGTCACTATCATCTACTTCCTCGTCCGTGCAACCAATTAGAATATCATTTGGTATGAAGTCATCTCCAAAGAAGGTTTTCGTAATGCAAGGGTGACGAGATCCGCGGAGCTCCAAAATTGGTGCAGCGTCATCAGGTATCAGGATGTCAGGCCTGCAAACCGGTCCGTCCCCACCTCGGCTGTACTGCGCCAAGCAAACTAGGACGTCTGCAACATGAAGATATAACGTGAGCAACTCCATTAATAATATTCCATATTTAAATTATGATGTGCGGACTGAGCACTCACATGTCCTGACCAATAAGTGGACTGTGACAATCGTTATTAGGAAAATAAACAATGGAAATTTTAAATGAGGAGATTATACACACACAATGAAAGGAAAATTATTTGATCCCTTGCTGATTTTGTAAGCTTGCCCACTGACAAAGACATGAGCAGTCTATAATTTTAAAGGGTAGGTTAATTTTAACAGAGATAGAATATCCAAAATAAAATCCAGAAAATCACATTGTATAAATTATATAAATTTTCATTTTGCAGAGAGAAATAAGTATTTGATCCCTCTGGCAAACAAGACTTAAAGGGAACCTGTCAGCAGAAATTTCGCCTTAAACCTAACAGATTCCCCCTCTGCAGCTCCTGGGCTGCATTCTAGAAAGGTCCCTGTTATTATAGTGCCCCCTTTCTGACCCAAAAAAAGAGTTTATATCGAGGTACCTTTTTTGCTTCTGATTCTCTAAATGTGTCACGGGGGCGGGCTGCCTGATGGCCGTTATTCTGCCCCCTGTTCCTGTATGCCGCCCCCATCGCCGATTTCTATACTTCTGGACGCCGCCCACTGCTCCAGCCATCCCCGCGCATGCCCAGTGCTCATCTCTCGTGGATGAGCACTGTGCTCAGTGTCACCGGTGGTGACGTGCGCGCAGGGTTTAGATTATGGGCGGTGCTGTGATGTTAATTACCAAGCAACCGCCCATAATCGCGGGACCGCGCATTCCCCCTCGGCCTGCTTCTTTCTGCGCAAGCGCGGTGCTGCTGAACTCCTCCTGATCGGTGTAGTCACTGCTCCGCGCTTCTCCCATCTATTTCCTGCCTCAGGGCAAGATGGGAAGGAGGTGACGTGAGTTCAGCTGCAGCGCGCTTGCGCAGAAAGCAGGCAGAGGGGGAATGCGCGGTCCCGCGATTATGGGCGGTTGCTTGGTAATTAACATCACAGCACCGCCCATAATCTAAACCCTGCGCGCACGTCACCAGCGGTGACGCTGGGCACAGTGCTCATCCACGAGAGATGAGCACTGGGCATGCGCGGGGATGGCTGGAGCAGTGGGCGGCGTCCAGAAGTATAGAAATCGGCGATGGGGGCGGCATACAGGAACAGGGGGCAGAATAACGGCCATCAGGCAGCCCGCCCCCGTGACACATTTAGAGAATCAGAAGCAAAAAAGGTACCTCGATATAAACTCTTTTTTTGGGTCAGAAAGGGGGCACTATAATAACAGGGACCTTTCTAGAATGCAGCCCAGGAGCTGCAGAGGGGGAATCTGTTAGGTTTTAGTCGAAATTTCTGCTGACAGGTTCCCTTTAATACTTGATGGCAAAACCCTTGTTGACAGCCCAGCAGTCAGACATTTTCTGTAGTTGATGATGAGGTTTGCGCACATGTCAGGAGGAATTTTGCTCCACTCCTCTTTGCAGATCATCTCTAAATCATTAAGACTTTGAAGCTGTCGCTTGGCAACTCAGGGCTTCAGCTCCTCCATAGGTTTTCTATGGGATTAAGGTCTGGAGACTGACTAGGCCACTCCATGACCTTAATGTGCTTCTTTTTGAACCACTCCTTTGTTTCCTTGGCTGTATGTTTTGGGTCATTGTCGTGCTGGAAGACCCAGACACGACCCATTTTTAATGTCCTGGCGGAGGGAAGGAGGTTGTCACTCAGGATTTTACCGGACATGGCTCCATCCATTGTCCCATTGATGCGGTGAAGTAGTCCTGTGCCTTTAGCAGAGAAACACACCCAAAACAATGTCTCCACCTCCATGCTTGACAGTGGGGAGGGTGTTCTTGGGGGTCATAAGCAGCATTTCTACTCCTCCAAACACGGTGAGTTGAGTTAAGACCAAAGAGCTTAATTTTTGCCTCATCCGACCACAGCACCTTCTCCCAACCACTCTGCCAATGAACTCCTGGATAATTATAAAACTTCAGACAGGACTGCTGCACATGTGCTTTCTTGAGCAGTGGGACTTTGCGGGCACTGCAGGATTTTAAGCCATTACAGCATAATGTGTTACCAATGGTTTTCTTGGTGACAGTGGTCTCAGCTGCCTTGAGATCATTAACAAATTCCCCCCGTGTAGTTTTAGGCTGAGTTCTCACCTTCCTCATGATCATGGATACCCCACAAGGTGAGTTTTTGCATGAAGCCCTGGATCGGTCGATTGACACTCATTTTGTATTTCTTCCATTTTCTTATTGCACAGTTGTCTCCTTTTCACCCAGCGTCTTATAGTTTTGTAGCCCATTCCAGCCTAGTGCAGATCTATGATCTTGTCACTATGTTGTAGAGGTTAGAGCAGGGGTCTCAAACTCGGCTGGGTGTATGGGCCGCACAGAGGAAAAAAACAATAATTTGGGGGGCTGCATTCTTTGCAGGACAAAGTGACATTTTTATTGGTACCATATTATATATATATATATATATATATATATATATATATATATATATATATATATATATATATATATATATATATATATATATATATATATATATATATATATATATATATATATATATATATATATATATATATATAAAATTTTATTTATATTTTTTTTTACACACCTTGGGATCACTGATTTTGAACATTTTCACTTGTTCATTATATCAAACGTGCACATTCTTTGTTTAAATATAAACAAAGAGAATTTTGTTACTGACCGTAAATTCTTTTTCTTATAGTTCCATATTGGGAGACCCAGACCATGGGTGTTTAGCTTTTGCCTCCGGAGGACACACAAAGTACTACACTTAAAAGTGTAGCTCCTCCCTCTGAGCTTATACACCCCCTGGTAGCCAGTCCTAGTCAGTTTAGTGCAAAAGCTGAAGGAGAATAGCCACCCACAAGTAGAACCGAGTAAGAACCGGAACAACCGGAGACTCTCCACAACAGCCGGTGATAACACACGGAACAAGAAAATTGCCAACAGGCAACAGGGAGGGTGCTGGGTCTCCCAATACGGAACTATAAGAAAAAGAATTTACGGTAAGTAACAAAATTCTCTTTTTCTTTATCGTTCCTTTGGGAGACCCAGACCATGGGACGTTCCAAAGCTGTCCCTGGGTGGGAATAAACAGAAAAAACTAAGAAGTAGGCGCAGCCTAACTTCACAAGTGGGCGACAGCCGCCTGAAGGATGCGTCTGCCCAAGCTCGCATCTGCCGAAGCATGAGCATGCACTTAGTAGTGCTTCGAAAAGGTATGCAGACTAGTCCAAGTGGCAGCCTGACAGACTTGTTGAGCCGTAGCCTGGTGCCTAAAAGCCCAGGAGGCACCAACAGCTATGGTCGAGTGAGCTTTGATCCCCGGCGGGGGAGGCACCCGAGTACTCTGGTAGGCGTCCAAAATGGTCGATCTAATCCAACGGGCAAAGGTCGGCTTAGAAGCAGAGAGACCCTTGCGCCGCCCTGTGGTTAGCACAAAAAGAGAGGTGCACCGCCTAAGCGCAGCGAGACACAAATCCGGAGAGCACGCACCAGATACAGAGTATGCAGCGCTTTCTCAAAGCGATGAACAGGGGCCGGACAGAAGGAAGGCAAGGAAATATCCTGGTTAAGGTGGAAGGGAGAGACCACCTTAGGAAGAAAGTCCGGGGTCGGACGGAGAACTACCTTGTCTTGGTGAAAAACAAAAAAAGGTGACTCCGAGGAGAGCGCAGCCAAATCAGAGACTCCCCTGAGAGAAGTTATGGCAACTAGAAAGGCCACCTTGTGAGAAAGACGATACAAAGAAACCTCCCTAAGAGGCTCAAAGGGGGGTTTCTGCAATACCGTGAGGACCAAGTTAAGGTCCCAGGGATCCAAGGGCCGCCGATAAGGCGGAATGATGTGAGACGCACCTTGCATGAAGGTGCGGATCTGAGCCAGCTGGGCGAGACGCCGCTGGAAAAAAACTGATAGAGCTGACTCTTGTCTTGTCCCTTGAGAGAGTTGAGGGACAGTCCTAGCTGCAGACCGGACTGTAAAAAAGACAGAAGGGTCGGCAACGAAAATGGCCAAGGAGAATGGCCGGAAGAGCGACACCAGGACAGGAAAATATCCAAGTCCTGTGATAGATCTTGACGGAGGAAGACTTACGGGCCCGAGTCATAGTGGAGATTACTTCAGGAGGAATACCAGAAGCCGTCAAAACCCAGGACTCAAGAGCCACGCCGTCAATTTGAGTGCTGCAGAATTCGGGCGGAAAAACGGACCTTGCGAGAGCAGGTCTGGACGGTCCGGAAGATGCCACGGCATCTCCACGGACAGTTGGAGCAGGTCCAGATACCAAGCTCGCCTGGGCCAGTCCGGAGCAATGAGGATGACCCGACGGCCCTCCATTCTGATCTTGCGCAGGACTCTGGGCAAGAGAGCTAGAGGCGGGAAACACATAGGACAGACGAAACTGGGACCAATCTTGAACCAGAGCGTCCGCGGCGAAGGCCTGAGGATCGTGGGAGCGAGCCACGTAAACCGGAACCTTGTTGTTGTGACGGGATGCCATTAGGTCCACGTCCGGAGTGCCCCACTTGCGGCAGATTGACTGAAACACTGCCGGGTGCAGAGACCACTCGCCACCGTCCACGGATTGACGGCTGAGATAATCTGCCTCCCAGTTTTCTACGCAAGGGATGTGGACTGCGGATATGGTGGACTTGGAGTCCTCCGCCCATTGAAGAATGCGTTGGACCTCCAACATTGCCAGGCGGCTGCGTGTCCCGCCTTGGTGATTGATGTAGGCAACCGCTGTCGCGTTGTCTGACTGGACTCGAATGTGCCTGCCCGCCAACAGGTGGTGAAAGGCTAGGAGAGCAAGAAGCACAGCTCTGGTTTCCAGCACATTGATTGAAAGGGCTGACTCGGACGGACGGAGTCCAAGTGCCCTGAGCTCTGTGGTGGAGATGTACCACTCCCCAGCCGGATAGGCTGGCATCCGTGGTGAGAATCACCCAGGACGGAGCCAGGAAGGAGCGCCCTTGGGACAGGGAGAGGGGTCGAAGCCACCACTGAAGAGAGGTCCTGGTCCGTGGCGACAGAGCCACTAACCTCTGTAAGGAGGAAGGCCGCTTGTCCCAACAGCGGAGAATGTCCAGCTGCAGAGGACGCAGATGGAACTGGGCAAAGGGAACCGCCTCCATGGAAGCCACCATTTGACCCAGCACCTGCATCAGGCGCCTGAGGGAATAACGGCGGGGCCTCAGGAGAGAGCGCACCGCTAGCCGGAGAGACTGCTGTTTGATTAAGGGCAACTTCACAAGTGCTGGCAAAGTCTCGAACTGCATCCCTAGGTACGTGAGACTCTGGGTCGGAGTCAGAGTGGATTTGGGAAGATTGACAATCCACCCGAATTGGGCTAGGGTGGCGAGAGTGAGCGAAACACTCCGCTGACAGTCTGCGCTGGATGTACCCTTGACCAGAAGGTCGTCCAGATAAGGAAGCACTGCTAACCCCTGGAGGTGCAGGACCGCAATCACTGCCGCCATGACCTTGGTGAATACCCGAGGGGCCGTGGCTAACCCGAAGGGGAGAGCCACGAATTGGAAATGATCCTCTCCTATCACAAAACGTAACCAACGCTGATGTGACACTGCGATTGGCACATGTAGATAGGCATCTCTGATGTCGTGGACGCCAGGAACTCCCCTTGGGTCATAGAGGCAATGACTGATCGCAGACTCCATGCGAAAATGCCGCACCCGGACATGCTTGTTGAGAAGCTTGAGATCCAGGATGGGCCGGAAGGTACCGTCCTTTTTTGGAACTAGGAAGAGATTTGAGTAAAAACCTCTGAACCGTTCCTGAGCGGGAACTGGGACAATCAATCACTCAGTTTGCCTGCAAGGACGCCACGGCCTGCGAGAAGGCAGCGGCCTTGGAGCAGGGGGAGTTGAGAGAAAAAAATCTGTTTGGAGGGCTGGAAGAGAATTCTATCCTGTAGCCGTGAGATATGATGTCTCTCACCCACTGATCGGAGACCTGCTTTAACCGAGCGTCGCCAAAGTGGGAGAGCCTGCCACCGACTAAGGACGTGGCTGGAGCGGGCCGAGAGTCATGAGAAAGCTACCTTAGTGGAAGAACCTCCTGCGTTCTTCTGCGGACGCGCTTTTGGGCGCCAGTTGGATTTCTGATCCTTGGCTGAGTTAGCGGACGAGGCGGAAGGCTTAGAGGATGACCAGTTGGAGGAACGAAAGGAACAAAACCTCGATTGATTCCTACCCTGGGCGGGTTTCCTGGTCTTGGTTTGTGGCATGGAAGTACTCTTCCCGCCAGTAGCTTCTTTAATGATTTCATCCAGCTGTTCACCAAACAGCCGTGAACCAGCAAAAGGGAGCCCAGCAAGAAACTTCTTGGATGAAGCATCTGCCTTCCACTCTCGAAGCCACAAAATCCTGCGGATAACAAGAGAATTAGCTGAAGCCACCGCAGTGCGGTGAGCAGCCTCTAGCATGACAGACATGGCATAAGATGAAAAGGCTGAAGCCTGAGCAGTTAAGGTAACCATCTCAGGTATAGATTCCTTGGTGAGGGAATGCATCTCCTCTAGAGAAGCAGAGATGGCTTTGAGAGCCCACACTGCTGCAAAAGTCAAGGAAAACGCGGCCCCCGCAGCTTCATACACAGATTTGGCCAGAAGGTCAATCTGACGGTCAGTGGAATCCTTAAGTGAGGTGCTGTCAGCCACCGACACAACGGTCCGGGCTGATAGCCTAGACACCGGAGGGTCTACCTTTGGGGAGTGAGACCACTCCTTGACCACCTCAGGTGGAAATGGAAACCGGTCATCAGAACCACGCTTTGGAAAGCGTTTGTCAGGGCAGGACCTGGGTTTGGTCACAGCGGTCTGAAAACTAGAGTGGTTAAAGAACACACTCTTCACTCTATTAGGCGAGGTAAACTGATGTTTTTCTGCCAAAGAGAGTTGCTCCTCTGACACTGGCGGATTGAGATCCAGCACAGAATTAATAGAAGTAATCAAATCACTAAGATCTGAGTCACCCTCAGAGAAATCGATGGGATACATAGCCTCCGAGCCCCCAGTGAGGGCATCCTCCTCATCTTGAGAGTGAGCTCTTGAGACAGAGCCGTGGGATGGGGAAAGGAGGAAACCCTGCGCCTTCTCTTAGAAGGACGGGGTCTGGGATCAGATGATGAATCCTCCGTGAGCTCTGATGGACGGAGGTCAGAGGATAGGAGTCCTCTGTCAAGAGTATTAGAGGCACCCCGAGAGGGGGGCTGATGCATATTCATCAAAGTCCTGGACAAAAGTCCCATGGACTCAGCAAATGACTGGGATATGGACCTAGAAAAGGACTCTACCCAGGCCGGGGGTTCAATCACAGGTGCAGCAGCAGCCTGAGAGACCACTGGGGGTGAGACTCCAGGCTGTGGCACCGCCAAGTTAGAGCAACCATCACAGTGTGGATAAATGCTCGGCTCAGGCAGCAGGAGCTTACATGCAGTGCATGCAGAATAAAGCTTTGGAGCCTTGTTCCTTGTGTGAGACATGCTTCTGGAGTGGGGGCTTTGCAGAGAATGAACCCCAGAAAGAATATACAGAGGTCCACAACCGGAGACCGGCTGTGGCTTACCAGACCGCTGAGCGCGGGTGTTGTGTGCCCTCCAGATCCCGAAGCCCGGTCCCCCGTCCCCCAGTGCGCAGCACCTCAGCAGAGATGCAGAATGCAGGATGTCCCAGAGCAGAGTGAACTCTGCCTGAGAAATGGAGGGGGCGGGACTAGGGGCGTTCCTATAAAAGAGTGGGAACTGGAGGGCTATAGAGACCTGCCAGGAAGGAGGGACGCCCCAGCAGTGGGGAGTGTCCCTCCCCTGTGTAGAACGGCCGCCGGGAGGAGCCGAACCTGTCCCTCTGCATGAGTGACATGCGAGGGCAGGAAAACGAAACTAGGCCTCCGGCGAAGTCAGGGCCTAAATTTAAGCGGCGAGGCCGTCAAGCAGACATCATCGGCGCGGTTCTCAGGCAAAAGCTGGAGAACCCGCCGGAAAAGTTAAAAACAATCACATACAGCATACTCTCCCCTTACAATAAAGAACCGGGACCCCCAACATAAACGTCTCAGGTACTTAGCTGCTGAGACGCAGGGCCATGTCCCTGGGGATGAGTGCTCCGGTCCAACAGAATCCTCAAGGGGCTGTGGATGGAGACCGGACTCCTGCCAGGCATGGAGACCGTGCTGGCTCCCACTCAAGCCAGAGCCCAGAAGGGATGGTGAAGAAGCGCGGCATGTATGGCTTCAGCCTTGTATATCAACCTTAACAACACCGCCGACACAGTGGGGTGAGAAGGGACATGCCGGGAGTCCAGACGTGGACCCGCTTTTCTTCAAACTCTTTCCAAAAGTCAAACAGATGAGAATGCATGTGTGGATGTATGACCTCCTGAACACAAAGCGATAAACTGGCTAGGACTGGCTACCAGGGGGTGTATAAGCTCAGAGGGAGGAGCTACACTTTTAAGTGTAGTACTTTGTGTGTCCTCCGGAGGCAGAAGCTAAACACCCATGGTCTGGGTCTCTCAAAGGAACGATAAAGAAATTTATTTTTTTTACATTTTATCCCTTTCTTGTAACTAATAGTCTTACAATTAGCACTATATAGAAATTTTGACCAACATCTTTAGTAATGTTCCCCATGTTATAGTAATGTGTTCATCCTTGTCCCCATCCTATAGTAATGTCCCCAATCTATAGTAATGTTCCCCATCCTTGTCCACTTGTAGCAATGTCCCCATCCTATAGTAATGTGCTCACCTTGTCCCCATCCTATAGTAATGTGCTCACCTTGTCCCAATCCTATAGTAATGTGCTCACCTTGTCCCAATCCTATAGTAATGTGCTCACCTTGTCCCAATCCTATAGTAATGTGCCCACCTTGTCCCAATCCTATAGTAATGTGCCCACCCCTGTCCCCATCCTATAGTACTGTGCCCACCCCTGTCCCCATCCTATAGTAATGTGCCCACCTTGTCCCCATCCTATAGTAATGTGCCCACCTTGTCCCCATCCTATAGTACTGTGCCCACCTTGTCCCCATCCTATAGTAATGTGCCCACCTTGTCCCCATCCTATAGTAATGTGCTCACCTTGTCCCCATCCTATAGTAATGTGCTCACCTTGTCCCAATCCTATAGTAATGTGCTCACCTTGTCCCAATCCTATAGTAATGTGCTCACCTTGTCCCAATCCTATAGTAATGTGCCCACCTTGTCCCAATCCTATAGTAATGTGCCCACCTTGTCCCCATCCTATAGTAATGTGCTCACTTTGTCCCCATTCTATAGTCATGTGCCCATCCTAGTTCCCATCCTATAGTACTGTGCCCACCTTGTCCCCATCCTATAGTAATATCCCCAGCCTTGTCCCCATTCTATAGTCATGTGCCCATCCTAGTCCCTATCCTATAGTAATGTGCCCATCCTAGTCCCTATCCTATAGTAATGTGCCCATCCTAGTCCCTATCCTATAGTAATGTCCCCATACTATAGTAATGTCCCCATCCAATAGTATTGTGCCCATCCTTCTAATGTCCCAATCCTATAGTAATGTCCCCAGCCTTATCCCCATCTCATAGTAATGTGCGCACTTTGTCCCCATCCTGTAGTAATGGGTCAGCTGCTCCCCTCACCTTCCACAGACGCAGGAGTGAAGCTGAGGGGAGTGGTCTGCGGCCCCAGATCCACAGTGATTGGAGAGATCGGTCACAAGGCCGATCTCTCCAATCAGAGCTGGGGGCGGGTGAAGCAGACGTCACCCAGCTCCAGCCGATGATCAGTGATACAGCTGCCCTGATCTTGGCTGGATTTCAATGTTTCAGCGATTTTCAATGGCTGAAACATTAGTGGCTGTGATTGGCTAACGAACGCCGCTCAGCCAATCACAGCCTCCGTAGGTCCGGGGAGGAGACACCACCCCTCCTGAGGTCCCCTCCTCCCCGAATCTAAGGTATTTGCAGCGATCACAGCCACCGGGGCTGCGCTTTCGCCATGACGTACTGGGGACGTCATGGGTCCTTAAGTACCAGGGAGCCATAACGTACCCAGTACGTCATAGGTCGCTAAGGGGTTAACGTCACACACACACACACAAACCATTCTTCTCACCTGTCCCGCGTTCCCTCCGCTGCCTCATCTCTGCTTCGTGCGGCCCCCAGCCCGTGCCCCTGGTCACTATCGCGGCAGGTGCAGTGTCACCGTCAGTGATTTATGTGAGATTATTGTATTGCCGGCGCGAGATCACAGGGCCGGCACCACATTCATCTGACAAATTGCAGACAGTGGCTGCGGCCCCTGCACCTGCCGCGATAGTGAACAGGGGCACGGGCCTGGGGGCCGCACGAAGCAGAGATGAGGCAGCGGAGGGAGCGCGGGACAGGTGAGAAGAATGGTTGGGGTGTGTGTGTGTTGGACGTTAACCCCTTAGTGACCTATGACGTACTGGGTACGTTATGGCTCCCTGGTACTTAAGGACCCATGACGTCCCCAGTACGTCATGGCGAAAGCGCAGCCCCGGGCCGCGTGTTTGAGACCCCTGGGTTAGAGTCTGAGTCTGTGGACAGGTGACAATGTAAGACAGCTGTCTTTAATGCAAGTAATGAGTTGATTAGGAGCATCTAACAGGTCTGTAGGAGCCAGAACTCAATGGTTGGTAGCAGGGCTGTGGAGTCGGTAAGCCAAACCTTCGACTCCGACTCCTCAAATTCTCTTGCACCGGCTCCGGCTCCTACATATATTGCTTATAGTTAGGTGAAAAATTTATTGTAGTACATGAATATGTGTATGTGAACATCAGACATTTAATAATTTTTATGATACAATAATCAAGATATTTGGATAGAACATAAAATATATTTATTGGAATACAACTTTAGAACACAAAAAACTGTAATAAATTGTAAATATGTAATACACTATGTAATATACAGTAGATTACATATATATCTTGTGTGTGTATATACACTGTATATATATATATATATATATATATATATATATATATATATATATATATATATATATATATATATATATATATATATATATATTACATATTTACAATTTATTAGTTTTTTTGTGTTTTAACCCCTTAACGACCTTGGACGTACTGAGTACGTCATGGTGACATGGTGCTAAAGGACCCATGACGTACTCAGTACGTCCTGGCGAAATCGCGGTCCCGGAGCCCCGGGGAGTGAAATTTACTTAAACGGTGGATTCGGGAAGGAGGGGACCTCTGCCTGACGTCAGGAGGGGTGGTGCCTCCTCCCCGAACCTACAGAGGCTGTGATTGGCTGACGAACGCCGCTCAGCCAATTACAGCCACTGTAATGTTCCAGCCATTGAAAATGGCTGGAACATTGAAATCCAGCCCTGATCAGTGCTGCTGTAGCACTGGCCATTGGCTGGAGCTGGGTGATCGATGCTTCACCCGCCCCCAGCTCTGATTGGAGAGACCGGTCTTGTGACCGCTCTCTCCAATCAATGTGGATCTGCGGCCTGTGACCGTCCCTGGAAGCCGAAGCTCTGCGGGTGCCCATCGGTAAGTTGCTGCCCCCGCTCGCCCGCCCCTGTCCCAGCCGCTCGCCCGCCCGCCCGCCCCTGTCCCAGCCGCTCGCCCGCCCCTGTCCCAGCCGCTCGCCCCTGTCTCCGATCGCCCCGCCGCCACGCTCGATTTACCGCTGTCCCGGCCGCCGCTCCGATCCACCGCTGTCCCGGCCGCCGCTCCGATCCACCGCTGTCCCGGCCGCCGCTCCGATCCACCGCTGTCCCGGCCGCCGCTCCGATCCACCGCTGTCCCGGCCGCCGCTCCGATCCACCGCTGTCCCGGCCGCCGCTCCGATCCACCGCTGTCCCGGCCGCCGCTCCGATCCACCGCTGTCCCGGCCGCCGCTCCGATCCACCGCTGTCCCGGCCGCCGCTCCGATCCACCGCTGTCCCGGCCGCCGCTCCGATCCACCGCTGTCCCGGCCGCCGCTCCGATCCACCGCTGTCCCGGCCGCCGCTCCGATCCACCGCTGTCCCGGCCGCCGCTCCGATCCACCGCTGTCCCGGCCGCCGCTCCGATCCACCGCTGTCCCGGCCGCCGCTCCGATCCACCGCTGTCCCGGCCGCCGCTCCGATCCACCGCTGTCCCGGCCGCCGCTCCGATCCACCGCTGTCCCGGCCGCCGCTCCGATCCACCGCTGTCCCGGCCGCCGCTCCGATCCACCGCTGTCCCGGCCGCCGCTCCGATCCACCGCTGTCCCCGCCGCCGCTCCGATCCACCGCTGTCCCCGCCGCCGCTCCGATCCACCGCTGTCCCCGCCGCCGCTCCGATCCACCGCTGTCCCCGCCGCCGCTCCGATCCACCGCTGTCCCGGCCGCCGCTCCGATCCACCGCTGTCCCGGCCGCCGCTCCGATCCACCGCTGTCCCGGCCGCCGCTCCGATCCACCGCTGTCCCGGCCGCCGCTCCGATCCACAGCTGTCCCGGCCGCCGCTCCGATCCACATGTGGGGGGAGGGTGGCTTGCAGTGCTCCACATGTGGGGGGGAGGGTGGCTTGCAGTGCTCCACATGTGGGGGGAGGGTGGCTTGCAGTGCTCCACATGTGGGGGGAGGGTGGCTTGCAGTGCTCCACATGTGGGGGGGAGGGTGGCTTGCAGTGCTCCACATGTGGGGGGAGGGTGGCTTGCAGCACATGTGGGGGGGGAGGGTGGCTTGCAGCACATGTGGGGGGAGGGTGGCTTGCAGTGCTCCACATGTGGGGGGAGGGTGGCTTGCAGTGCTCCACATGTGGGGGGAGGATGGCTTGCAGTGCTCCACATGTGGGGGGAGGATGGCTTGCAGTGCTCCACATGTGGGGGGGAGGGTGGCTTGCAGTGCTCCACATGTGGGGGGAGGGTGGCTTGCAGCACATGTGGGGGGGGAGGGTGGCTTGCAGCACATGTGGGGGGGGGAGGGTGGCTTGCAGTGCTGCAAGCCACCCTCCCCCCACATGTGCTGCAAGCCACCCTCCCCCCCCCCACATGTGCTGCAAGCCACCCTCCCCCCCCCCACATGTGCTGCAAGCCACCCTCCCCCCCTCCCCCCTCCATGTTCTGGGGCCCCCCCCTCCTCCATGAGCCATCTCTCTCTCCCATCAGACTCTGCCCCCCTCCCCGATCTGCTGCCTGCTCTCTCCCATCCTCTTCATCTACTGCCCCCTCTCACCCTCCTCAATCTGTTGCCTCCTTCATCTGCTGCCTCTTCTGTCTGCTGTGATCCTGCTGCCTAGATCCATCCTGTAAGGTAGGTATCCCCATCTCACCTCCCCCCCCCCCCCCCCATCCTCTGCCGCTCCTCCACCCGCTGCGCCATTTCCCATCATCCATCCGTTGCGCCCTTTCCCATCCTCTGCCGCTCCTCCATCCGCTGCGCCATTTTCCATCTTCCATCCGCTGCGCCCTTTCCCATCCTCTGCCGCTCCTCCATCCGCTGCGCACTTTCTCATCTTCCATCCGCTGCGCCCTTTCTCATCTGCCGCCCCGCCCTCTCGCATCGCATTATCCAGCGCAGTTGCTTGCTTCCAGACTGGAGTGGATGATGCGATGCGAGACTCGTGCATTGCTCTCACGTTTGGCACTGGTCTTAGTGGCAGGCGCTCATATTTTTTTTTTTTTTATTCATTTTTTTTTTTTTTTTACTGATGTCTGTATTTTTTATTTCGCCAAACTAATTTTTTTGTATGGGGGGGGGGGGTCTAGTTTCCAAAATGGGATCACATGTGGGGGAGCTCCATTGTTTAGGCACCTCAGGGGGTCTCCAAATGCAACATGGCGTCTGCTAATAATTCCAACCAATTTTACTGTGAAATGGCGCTCCTTCTCTTCTGAGCCCCGCCGTATGCCCAAACAATTGATTTCCACCACATATGAGGTACCTGTGTACTCAGGAGAAATTGCACAATACATTTTATGGTGCATTTTTTCCTGATACCCTTGTGAAAAAAAAGCTACCTGTTTGAAAAAACAATTTTGTGGTAAAAAAAATAATAAAATATTTTCACGGCTGAACATTACAAACGTTTGTGAAGCCTCCAGGGGTTCAAAGTGCTCACTAAATAGCTAGATAAATTCCATGAGGGGTCTAGTTTCCAAAATGGGATCACATGTGGGGGAGCTCCATTGTTTAGGCACTTCAGGGGGGTCTCCAAATGCAACATGGCGTCCGCTAATAATTCCAACCAATTTTGCTGTGAAATGGCGCTCCTTGCCTGCCGAGTCCTGCTGTGTGCCCAAACATTTGATTTCCACCACATATGGGGTATCTGCGTACTCAGGAGAAAATGCACAATACATTTTATGGTGCATTTTTTCCTGATACCGTTGTGATAAAAAAAGCTACCTGGTTGAAGCAACAGTTTTGTGGTAAAAAAAATTTTTTTTCTTTTCACGGCTCAACGTTATAAACTTCTGTGAAGCCCCCAGGGGATCAAAGTGCACATCAAACATCTAGAAAAAATATTTGAGGGGTCTAGTTTCCAAAATGGGGTCACTTGTGGGGGAGGTCCATTGTTTAGGCACCTCAGGGAGTCTTCAAACCCGACATGGCGTCCGCTAATGAGTGCAGCTAATTTTGCACTCAAAAATTCAAATGGCGCTCCTTGCCTTCCGAGTCCTGCCGTGTGCCCAAACATTTGATTTCCACCACATATGGCGTATCTGCGTACTCAGGAGAAAATGCACAATACATTTTATGGTGCATTTTTTCCTGATACCGTTGTGATAAAAAAAGCTACCTGGTTGAAGCAACAGTTTTGTGGTAAAAAAAATTTTTTTTCTTTTCACGGCTCAACGTTATAAACTTCTGTGAAGCCCCCAGGGGTTCAAAGTGCACATCAAACATCTAGAAAAAATATTTGAGGGGTCTAGTTTCCAAAATGGGGTCACTTGTGGGGGAGCTACATTGTTTAGGCACCTCAGGGAGTCTTCAAACCCGACATGGCGTCCGCTAATGAGTGCAGCTAATTTTGCGTTCAAAAATTCAAATGGTGCTCCTTGCCTTCCGAGTCCTGCCGTGTGCCCAAACATTTGATTTCCACCACATATGAGGTATCTGCGTACTCAGGAGAAAATGCACAATACATTTTATGATGCATGTTTCCTGATACCCTTGTGAAAATACTAATTTTTATGGCTAAAGTAACATTTTTGTGTTAAAAAAGTAAAATTTTCATTTTTTCGTCTACATTGCTTTGGTTGCTGTGAAGCTCCTAAAGGGTTAATAAACTTCTTGGATGTGGTTTTGAGCAGAGTGAGGGGTGCAGATTTTAGAATGGGGTCACTTTTGGGTATTTTCTGTTGCCTAGGTTTCTCAAATCACTCCAAATGTGATGTGGTACCTAAAAATTTTTTTTATGTAAATTTTGTTGGAAAAATGAGAAATTGCTGATGAACTTTGAACCCTTCTAACTTCCTAACGGAATTTTTTTTTTTTTCAAAAATTGCGCTGGTGTAAAGCAGACAAGTGGGAAATGTTATTTAGTAACTATTTTGTGTGACCTATCTCTCAGATTTATGGGCATAAAATTTCAAATTTTGAAAATTGCGAAATTTTCAAAATTTTCGCCAAATTTCCGAAATTTTCACAAATTAACGCAAAACATATCGGCCTAAATTTACTACTGACATGAAGCACAATATGTCACGAAAAAACAATCTCAGAATCGCCAGGATCCGTTGAAGTGTTCCAGAGTTATAACCTGTCAAAGTGACACTGGTCAAAATTGCAAAAAATGGCCGGGTCTTTAAGGTGAAAACAGGCTGGGGGCTGAAGGGGTTAAAGTTGTATTCCAATAAATATTTTATGTTCTATCCAAATATCTTGATTATTGTATCATAAAAACAATTAAATGTCTGATGTTCACATTGTACTACAATAAATTTTTCACTTAAATATAAGCATTATACTAAATGTTGTTATTTAGTAAAATATTCAGCACATTCTGCATTGCACTCCTGTCCCCAATTTATTATATATTTTAGGAGTCGGAGTCGGTGCATTTTATACCGACTCCGACTCCACCAAAATGAGCTCCGACTCCGACTCCGACTCCACAGCCCTGGTTGGTAGGGGATCAAATACTTATTTCTCTCTGCAAAATGCAAACACATTTTTATAAAATTTATACAATGTGATTTTCTGGATTTTATTTTTGATATTCTCTGTTAAATTTAACCTACCCTTAAAATTAGACCGTTCATGTCTTTGTCAGTGGGCAAACTTACAAAATCAGGAAGGAATCAAATAATTATTTCCTTCACTGTACACACTTCCCCAAGTGAGCGTTCCCTCTATTTCCCAAATCCCTACTGATTACTCATTATTTCTAGGAAGCCCCTTACAGTATTACGGTTCTTACCCAATACAGCGAAGCACTCCACCGCCGTCTGCCACTCCTTGTAGTTCTTATCGAAGTTGTAAAACAGCCTCCTCATACAGTCTTTAAGGGCAGCGTCTCTGCGCTCTTCTGCGTTTACCAAGTCCCCAAACATATTTTCTATGGCTTTGGTCCAATAACGTTTGAAGCCTTTTTTTGTCGACTTCAATTCATACGACTCTGGTAAATTACGCTCAGTGACGCTCTCTGGAATCTCCATTTGGTAACGGTTCTTTGCCGTCCCCCAATACACAATATTTTTGCACCCGAGTCTTTTCCGCTGCTTCTCCAAATAATCAGCCAGATTCTGCTCCGTCGCCTTAATGTCTCTCAGGGCTTCATCATAATCTGGATCAAAACCGGCTTTAGGAGTGATCACACCAGTTTTTTTAGCTTTCTCGTGATCAAATGAAGTATCCCAGCGCTTTAACTCAGTGGACAGATCCGGAAAGCGTCCTTTGGGACTTTTATCCTTGAGACTGACCACCTGTGTTAGAATATTGGACTTGAAATCATCAACGGCATCTTCCATTATCATGACAACTTCACGCATGACCTTAAAGCCTTCAAGAGCAGAGAGGAAATCTGCTATCTTCTTCTTGCTGTAGGTGGTCTCCTCGTACATAACGGCTCTGCTGTCTGGGTGGTTTTGGCTTTTGAGTGGAGAGCCAATGCTATGGATTTTGCTCAAAAGTCTTTCAAGATCTGGAAGTTTTTTCAGCAGGTCCCCAACCTCTGACACCTTCCCCGGAATGGCCATGAGGTCTTCAACCGCGTTAAGCCGATCATTAATGGAGAACGGATTGCACAGTGGAGCACAGAGCCACTGCTTTAAAAGACGCTTGCCAAAAGGAGTGAAGCAGGTGTCCAATTTCTCCAGGAGTGTCCCTTCTGTGGACCCGTTGGTGCCATTCTGAAGAATCTCCAAGTTCGTTAGCGTGACGCCATCAAGAACCATTCGTTGAGTTGTTTTAGCAAAGTAACTGGTCGGAGTTTGGGCTCCTTTGATGTCCACGTCAACGGGGATATACTCTTCAAAGTTTGCCATCGATAGCAGCTCTTGGTCAATGAGACATTTTTTAAGGTAAAAAATGCAAGCCCCAAGTGCAGAAAGAGCAAGTTCATGATTGTCACCAGGGGTAAGTGCTAAAGAGTCACTGTCAGACGTCATGTTTTTCAGAACTAGTGGCAAAGTGCCATTTTCACGCTCTTCCTTGCCTTCTTTTACGAAATACCCCTCTTCAGCCAAGATCTTTAGTGTTTTTGTAGCATCCCAGAACTGAGAGGAAGAACTTAATGCCTCCTGAATTGCAGAGGAGAGGCAGCTTTTAAGGACTTTTTTCGTGTCCTGCGACGGATTACACTTTTCAAACAAGATCTGTACTGGGGGATAGTGGGCAACCAAGGTCCTAAATCTAGAACAGTGGCGGTCATCATAAAACTGGCCAACGTGAAATTTACCTACAGAGGTGTCCACAAAGCAGACGCCGTATATTCTCTGCTGAGCAGACGAATCGTTCAGCTTCTCTTTCAGGCATAGCAGGTATTTGCTATGACTTTCTGAGGGACTGCCATCTAACACGCTGTAGGTCTGAGTGCCTTTGGTAATAATCCTGCACATTTCTCTTCTCACAACTTTATCAAACTTCGTAGGGTGAGACATGGATTTGCAACGTACTTCCATCATGTCTGGGGTTTCGGTCTGCTCTACCCGAGCAGCTTTATACCCCTTCTGAACTAGAACATCTGAGAAACGTCCAAATGCAATCTCAGGGAATCCGGAGTGAGCCCACGAGCCCTTCATGAATGTCAGGCCTAACTCATTCACCCCGATAACTGCGTCCATGTGGTAAAGTTCATAAAACTTCCCGACCTTATAAAATATGACTGTATCAAAGTGCTGAGATTTCAGCTGCCACCATTTTCTCATGCCTGGAGTGCATTTATTAAGGAAGTCATCAGGAACAAGCAGCGTTCCCGGGTCATAATCGTCATCATTCTGTCGCCTTCGTTTGGCGTCTTTCCTTCGTCCGTCTTGAAGCCATTCAAGCTTTTCATGATCCCATGTAGCAACGCCAGCAGCAACTCCGGAGTTTGCCTGCGATTCAAACGATTCCGGGGCAGAAAACGATGACAGCTTCAACTTGGCATCTGCAGATACACTGACTGCTCTTTTGGGAGTCTCTGGCAGATGATTTTGCAATTTCTTAACAGGAGGCTTGGACACACTTCCTCTCTTGCGTTTGACGGGGACCTTGACTGGGCTGTCTTCTTCTGTTGCAGACTCTGATGCACACACGTTATCCTCATCTTCTCCACTGCTGCCCTCATCACTGCTCGCAGCGTCCTTCACGTTTGGCTTGAACTCTTCTTCAGATGCTTCCTCATCGCTGTCCGACTGAACCATAATTCGCCTCCTCTTTGCCTTTCCGTTCTTTTTGGCCTGACGACTCGGCCTTCCATTATTTGGCTCAGGAATCTGATCGTCGCTTACAGAACTTTCTTCTACCTGATCAATGAAACAAAAAAGGAGATTCTCCTGTAAATTTGACTCGATGGTACCTAAATACATTATTGCCATGCCTGTGATCAATGACCAAGTAATTGTTTTTTTTTCAATCAATACATTCAAATAGCCAAAACTTTCATTAACTATTTGAGGTCTTTTACAAAAATCAAGTTGTACTTTTAAATGCAGGGGCATTGTAGGGCACGCAAGTTTTTTTTTGTTTTTTTTTTTTATGGGGCAGGGTGGGGAAGGCCATCAAAGGCAAAACAAAAATATAAAAAATAATGTGCAATTCCGCTTTATTTTTTTTCCTTGCAGTGATATACTTACTTTACAATTCAATCATGTTTCAAGTAAATAAAAATGTAGCAAAGAAAAAAAAATAAATTAAAAAAATTGTATGTTTGCATTGCTTACCTCCATTTCCTCCTCTGAATCCGACGGTTCTGTGCACACCGCCAGAGACAGCCTCTTCTCTTTATCAGCTGACACGGCGTCATCTGCCATTTTCATTGCTCTTCGTATCTCAGGTCTGGTGCTGAAAAATAAACCTCCTTTTTGGGTTTCTTTGGCCGATGAACCTGAAACAAAGAAAAAAAATATATTTCAGAAGACAGCCCGAAAATGGTCACATTGGACCAAATCCTATTAACCAGACTAAATTTGGGATATCAAAAGAAGGGAATTTTGTTTACTTACCGTAAATTCCTTTTCTTCTAGCTCTAATTGGGAGACCCAGACAATTGGGTGTATAGGCTATGCCTCCGGAGGCCGCACAAAGTATTACACTTAAAAGTGTTAAGCCCCTCCCCTTCTGCCTATACACCCCCCGTGCTCCCACGGGCTCCTCAGTTTTGGTGCAAAAGCAAGAAGGAGGAAAAGATTATAAACTGGTGTAAAGTATATTCAATCCGAAGGAATATCGGAGAACTGAAACCAAACAACATGAACAACATGTGTACACAAAAAAACAGGGGCGGGTGCTGGGTCTCCCAATTAGAGCTAGAAGAAAAGGAATTTACGGTAAGTAAACAAAATTCCCTTCTTCTTTGTCGCTCTATTGGGAGACCCAGACAATTGGGATGTCCAAAAGCAATCCCTGGGTGGGTAAAATAATACCTCGTAATAGAGCCGTAAAACGGCCTCTTCCTACAGGTGGGCAACCGCCGCCTGAAGGACTCGTCTACCTAGGCTGGCATCCGCCGAAGCATAGGTATGCACCTGATAGTGTTTCGTGAAAGTGTGCAGGCTCGACCAGGTAGCCGCCTGACACACCTGCTGACCCGTAGCCTGGTGCCTCAAAGCCCAGGACGCGCCCCCGGCTCTGGTAGAATGGGCCTAGAGCCCTGAGGGAACCGGCAGCCCGGTAAGCTTCGAGAATTGGTTCCTTGATCCACCGGGCCAGGGTTGATTTGAAAGCCTGTGACCCTTTACGCTGGCCAGCGACAAGGACAAAGAGTGCATCCGAGCGGCGCAGGGGCGCCGTACGAGAAATGTAGAGCCTGAGTGCTCTCACCAGATCTAACCAGTGCAAATCCTTTTCACATTGGTGAACTGGATGATGACAAAAAGAGGGTAAGGAGATATCCTGATTGAGATGAAAGGGGGGTACCCCCCTTGGGAGAAATTCCAGAACCGGACGCAGAACCACCTTGTCCTGGTGAACACCAGGAAAGGGGCTTTGCACGACAACATTGCTAGCTCAGACACTCTCCGAAGTGAAGTGACTGCTACTAGGAAAATCACGTTCTGCGAAAGGCGTGAGAAAGAAATATCCCTTATTGGATCGAATGGTGGTTTCTGAAGAACCATCAGCACCCCGTTCAGATCCCAGGGTTCTAACGGCCGCTTGTAAGGATGAACGATGTGACAACCCCCTGCAGGAACGTGCATACCTGTGGAAGTCTGGCTAGGCGCTACTGGAAAAAACACAGAGCGCTGAGACTTGTTCCTTAAGGGAGCCGAGCGACAAACCCTTTTCCAGTCCAGATTGAAGGAAGGACAGAAAAATGGGCAAGGCAAAAGGCCAGGGAGAAAAACCCCGAGCAGAGCACCACGACAGGAAATTTTTCCACGTCCTGTGGTAGATCTTGGCGGACGTTGGTTTCCTAACCTGTCTCATAGTGGCAATGACCTCTTGAGATAATCCTGAAGACGCTAGATCTAGGACTCAATGGCCACAGTGTCAGGTTGAGGGCCGCAGAATTCAAATGGAAAAAACGGCCCTTGAGACAGCAAGTCTGGTCGGACTGGTAGTGCCCACGTTTGGCCTACCGTGAGATGCCACAGATCCGGGTACCACGACCTCCTCGGCCAGTCTGGAGTGACGAGGATGGCGCGGCGGCAGTCGGCCCTGATTGTGCGTAACACTCTGGGCAACAGTGCCAGCGGAGGAAACACATAAGGGAGTTGAAACTGCGACCAATTCCGAACTAAGGCGTCTGCCGCCATAGCTCTGTGATCGTGAGAGCGTGCCATGAATGCCATGACCTTGTTGTGCCGGGACGCCATTAGGTCGACGTCCGGCCTCCCTCAGCGGCAACAGATCTCCTGAAACACGCCCGGGTGAAGAGACCATTCCCCTGCGTCCATGCCCTGGCGACTGAGAAAGTCTGCTTCCCAGTTTTCGACGCCCGGGATGTGAACTGCGGAGATGGTGGAGGCCGTGGCTTCCACCCACATCAAAATCCGCCGGACTTCCTGGAAGGCTTGACGACTGCGTGTTCCGCCTTGGTGGTTGATGTAAGCCACCACTGTGGAGTTGTCCGACTGAATTCGGATCTGCTTGCCTTCCAGCCACTGCTGGAACACTTTTTAGGGCAAGATACGCTGCCCTGATCTTCAGAACATTGATCTGAAGCGAGGACTCTTACTGAGTCCACGTACCCTGAGCCCTGTGGTGGAGAAAGACTGCTCCCCACCCTGACAGACTCGCGTCCGTCGTGACCACCTCCCAGGATGGGGGTAGGAAGGATTTCCCATGCGATAATGAAGTGGGAAGAAAGCCACCCCCTAAGGGAAGCTTTGGTTGACAGAGAGGGAGACGTTCCTGTCGAGGGACGTCGGTTTCCTGTCCTATTTGCGTAGGATGTCCCAATGAAGAGGACGCAGGTGAAACTGCGCGAAAGGAACTGCCTCCATTGCTGCCACCATCTTCCCCAGGAAGTGCATGAGGCCCTTCAAGGGGTGTGCTTGACCTTGAAGGAGAGATTGCACCCCTTTCTGTAGTGAACGCTTGTTGATCAGCGGAAGCTTCACTATCGCCGATAGGGTATGAAACTCCATGCCAAGATATGTCAGCGATTGGGCTGGTGTCAGATTTGACTTTGGAAAATTGATGATCCACCCGAAACTCGAGAGCCCCCAGAGAAGCGTCGGGGCTGTGTTGGCATGCCTCTTGAGAGGGTGCCTTGATCAGCAAATCGTCCAAGTAAGGGATCACCGAGTGACCCTGAGAGTGGAGGACCGCAACTACTGTAGCCCTGACCTTGGTGAAAACCCGTGGGGCTGTAGCCAGGCCGAACTGCAGTGCCACGAACTGCAGGTGTTCGTCTCCTATGGTTAAGCGCAAGAAGCGTTGGTGCTCTGGAGCCACCGGTACGTGGAGAAAAGCATCTTTGATATCGATCGATGCAAGGAAATCTTCTGGGGACATTGAGTCGATGACGGAGCGGAGGGTTTCCATCCGGAACCGTCTGGTCTATACGTGTTTGTTGAGCAGTTATGGGTCCAGGACAGGACGGAAAGACCCGTCCTTCTTTGTAACCACAAACAGGTTGGAGAAAAACCCGTGACCCTGTTGCTGAAGAGGAACAGGGACCACCACTCCTTCTGCCCTCAGGGTGCCCAGCGCCTGCAGAAGAGCCTCGGCTCGCTCGGGAGGCGGGGATAACCTGAAGAATCGAGTCGGGGGACGAGAGGCGAACTCTAACTTGTAACCGTGAGACAGAATGTCTCTCGCCCAACGGTCTTTTACCCTTGGCAGCCAGGAGTCGCAAAGGCGGGAAAGCCTGCCACCAACCGAGGATGCGGATTGAGGAGACCGAAAGCCATCAAGAAGCCGCTTTGGTAGCGGCACCTCCGGTGGTCTTTTTGACTTAGACCGCCATGAATCGGAGAGCCCTTGATCTATTCAGAGGCCTTTTGGACGAGGAGAATTGGGACCTGCCCGCGCCCCGAAAGAACCGAAACCTCGACTGCCCCATCCTCTGTTGGGGTATGTTCGGTTTGGGCTGGGGTAAAGATGTATCCTTTCCCTTGTATTGTTTGATGATTTCATCCAAACGTTCGCCAAACAGTCGGTCGCCAGAAATTGGCAAACTGGTTAAACGCTTTTTTGGAAGCAGAATCTGCCTTCCAGTTCCGTAGCCACAAGGCCCTGCAGAGTACCACCGAATTGGCGGAGGCAACCGCCATACGGCTCGCAGAGTCCAGGACAGCATTAATAGCGTAAGACGCAAATGCCGACGTCTGTGTGGCTGCGTCAATTTGCGCTTGACCTGCTGAGATAGCTTGTAGCACCCATACGGCTGCAAATGCTGGTGTAAAAGAAGCGCTGATAGCTTCATAGATGGATTTCAACCAGAGCTCCATCTGCCTGTGAGTGGCATCTTTGATTGATAGACGCTATAAGATCGTTCACTATGGCGTCCCCGTCAGGCGTATCAAGATTGAGAGCGGCCTCAGGATCAGAATCCTGATCAGCTGTCTCCGCTTCATCATCCAGGGATTCCCCCCGCTGAGACCCTGACCAATATGAAGATGTCGAGGGAATTTCCCAGCGAGCTCGCTTAGACGGTCAGGGGCTGGGGTCTGTATCAGAGACCTCACTCTGGGATCTATGAGACACCCCGGGGAGACCTCTGGTCCAACTGAGGTGGGCCAGGGAGCAATGATTCAACAGTGCCCCTGTGCTGAGATACCGGTCTGGATTGCTCAGTGGATCCTGCCGGCAGAGGGGTCGTACATGCGGCGCAGGCAGCATAGTAAGCCTGTGGTTTGGCGCTCCTGCCTTTTATGGGCGCCATGCTGTTGACTTCCCTGAGCAACACAATATATATACAGAATCAACTGTGCACCATACAGTGTAAAGCATACCTTATAAACATATGATTTAAAATTACACTCCTGCACAAATGTGGCTAGCACCACAGATGCTGCATACCCCCCGCATAAAGCGGTTGTGAGGCCACCAGGGTCCCTGCCTGGGTCTGTCAGAATTTGTCCCCCTCTGCAGCATTCAAGGAGCTGACAGGAATGGCTGCCGGCTTCTGAGGAGAGGACAGTGAGGGGGGTGGAGTATGCAAAGCATGCTCCAGCCCTCAGTGTTGCTCATCCTGTGCAGCGTCCCGCCCTTCCCCTGCTTGTCAGGGCTGTGGGCGGGAGGAAGAAAGACTAGGCCGCAAAAGCCGGGGACTCGAGTAATAAACGCGGCCGCCGTAAAAGCGCGGCCGCGCGGAAGTCCCCGGCGCACTACAAGTCCCAGCCGCGCCTCAGTGTCAAAACATGGCGGCGGCGGTCAGCGCGGTAGTCTCCCTACATAAACACACTCAGCGATGCTGAGTGTGTAATGGCACGGCTGCCGGCGTCCTGAGAGAGGAGGAAGCCGTGGGCGTGACCCTTAGAAAGTGCGGGAACTGGTGCCTCACAGTGCAGTGAGGGGAGTGGAGTATGCAAAGCATGCTCCAGCCCTCACTGCAGCTCGTCTGTAAAGCGTCCCGCCCTTCCCCTGCCTGTCAGGGCTGTGGGCGGGAGGAGGAAACACTAGGCCGTACAAGCCGGGGACTCAAGTAATGAGCGCGGCTGCCATAAAAGCGCGGCCGCGCGGAAGTCCCCGGCGCACTACAAGTCCCAGCCGCGCCTCAGTGTTAAAAACATGGCGGCGGCGGTAGTACGGTAGTCCCCCTACATAAACACACTCAGCGACGCTGAGTGTGTAATGGCACATTAACCCGGTCAGCGCCGCGGTCCCCGGTGCACTAGCACACCCAGCAATGCTGGAGTGTTGCTGTGCGCGGTCCCCACAGGGACACAGAGTACCTCCAAGTAGCAGGGCCATGTCCCTGAACGATACCCGGCTCCTATCCAGCAGAGTCTTAGGAGCTGTGGATGGAGCACGGTCTCAGTGCCTGGAGACCGGTAAGATCCCACTTCACCCAGAGCCCTGAGGGGGATGGGGAAGGAAAACAGCATGTGGGCTCCAGCCTCCGTACCCGCAATGGATACCTCAACCTTAACAACACCGCCGACAAGAGTGGGGTGAGAAGGGAGCATGCTGGGGGCCCTATATGGGCCCACTTTTCTTCCATCCGACATAGTCAGCAGCTGCTGCTGACCAATCTGTGGAGCTGTGCTGTGCGTGTCTGACCTCCTTCGCACAAAGCAAAAACTGAGGAGCCCGTGGGAGCACGGGGGGTGTATAGGCAGAAGGGGAGGGGCTTAACACTTTTAAGTGTAATACTTTGTGCGGCCTCCGGAGGCATAGCCTATAATAATAATAATAATTTTATTCATTTATATAGCGCTATTAATTCCACAGCGCTTTACATACATTGGCAACACTGTCCCCATTGGGGCTCACAATCTAGAGTCCCTATCTGTATGTCTTTGGAGTGTGGGAGGAAACCGGAGTACCCGGAGGAAACCCACGCAAACACGGGGAGAACATACAAACTCCTTGCAGATAGTGTCCTTGGTGGGATTTGAACCCAGGACCCCAGCGCTGCAAGACTTCAGTGCTAACCACTGAGCCACCGTGCTGCCCTGCAATTGTCTGGGTCTCCCAATAGAGCGACAAAGAAATCCATTCTTTATAAGGCTAAGTTCACATTTCCATTGTTTTCAATCCGTCAGGTCCGTCCACAACGGATCAGTTTTTTAGATGTCAACTGATGCAACTGATGTGTTTTTCACAGGATTCCTTTCACAGGAATCCTGTGAAAAAACTGATCCGTTGCGTCCGTTACATCCGCTGTGCGTCCATTTTTTGACAGATCAGTCATGATCCGTTCGTGTTTGAGACAGCCCAGTGGGCGTGCCAAACATGCTGGGCATGCTCAGTAGAGCATGACGGAATCCAGCGCTGGATTCCGTCGTAAGACTGATTATGACGGAATCCAGCACCATAGAGATACATTGCAAGTGTGACAGATGGCGACGGATTCCTGCGCGGTGCGTTGTTTTCGACGGCCCGAATCGTTTGTAATGATGGTGCTTTTTTGGTGCATTTTTTTGTCAATTCTGACTGTCAGTATAGAAAGTGTGACAAACTGACAAAGCAAGAAGAATGATCATGCCACATTGTCAGGTTTGTGACAAACTGCAGACAAAAAAAAAAATGCAACATGTGCACAGCAAATCTGATTTCTCAGACTTTGCTGAGAAGTCAAAAGTTAGAACTTGCTGACAAAACTGCACCAAAAAAAAACTACAAAAAACAAAAACTGCAGCGTGCGCATACAGCCTTAAGGCCACTTTACACACAGATAGATCTGTGGTTGCAGTGAAATCATGAACATATTGTTCCATTTGTACACAGCCACAAACCTGGCACTGATTGTCCACAATTTCACTGCAACCACAGATCTGCCGCAGATTTATCTCTGTGTATAAAGTGGCCTTTACTGTACTTTTCGTTTTATAAGAGGCACTGAATTATAAGAAGAATGACCACGGCACTTCTGTTATGGTAGCCAAGTAGGATCCAATCCCTTAGTACGGTGTGAAAGAGACTTAGCACTCAGATTGCTGAACAGAAGCTGTGATTTTTTTTATTTTGAAGTCCTCACAAAGTGAACAGAGCACAGACATTTCAGTCCTAATACCGCGGATCAATGTGCATGCTGGAGATCGCCTGTGGCTTAGTTTCATAGACGCTGAATGAGAGACCACGGTGTCCACTGATGCATCAGGGCAGCTTCAAGGACACTGGTCTCCATATCAGCGTCTATGAAAAAAAAAAAAAAAAAAAAAATAGCTTTTCTTCCGCATCTGAGTGCCAAGTCTGTCTTTCGCAGTGGATTATAAGACGCACCCCAAATTTAGAAGAGGTAAATAGGGGAAATTTTTTTTTTAAATATTAAAAATGGGGGTCAGTCTTATAATTCTAGTGCATCTTATAATAGCTCACCAGGGGGAGCAGCGGTGGTGGAGGGTCACAGGAAGCATGGTCAGCGATGCTGCGGGCTCGGAGGAGGGGGTGTCGCGGCTCAGGAGGGTCAGTGGACGGAGGGTCGGCAATGGCGTGGGCTTGGATGACGGAGTGTCGCAGCTCAGGAGGATCAGTGATACTGTGGGATAAGGGTATCGCGGCGGCAGTTATCTGCCGGCACGCTGTGGGCTCCATTGATTTGCTGGCGGTTGATGCAATGGACTTTAAGGCTATGTGCGCACTTACCGGATTTTGCCGCGGATTTTCCGCGGATTTGCTGCATGTTTCGCTGCAGAAAATGTTCATAACATCTCTGCAGTGAATCACCAGCAAATCCTATGGAGAAAAAAAATCCTGTGCGCACTGGGCGGAATTTGACAGCTGCATGTTTTGCTGCGGGAATCCCACAGCAAAAACAAGTGCATGTCACTTCTTTTCCGCACATCGCTGCGGGATTTCACTCCATTGACTCCAATGTTAATCATGAAATCCCGCAGGGAATAACGCAGGCAGCAAATTCTGTGCGGTTCACTGCGTTTTCCTGCGTTATTCCCTGCGGTATTTCGCGGTTTACCTCTGGTAATGTACATCGCTTGTCTGCGGTTTGCAGGGAAGTGATGTCATTACAGGAAGAGGAAGCCGTGCAGAGAGTAAACACACACACAGATCACAGACACAGACATCACAGACACAGATAGACATCACAGACACATAGAAAGAAAACGGAAATATAGAAAACAAAGAACGTGGGCTCCGCTGCATATTTACCGTCCAGCCGAGGTAAGCACACAGCGGCGGCCCGGTATTCTCAGGCTGGGGAGGGAGAGGGGCAGGGTTAATGTCCCCCGCCTCACTCCCCCTCCCGCAGCCGAGAATATCAGCCGCAGCTGCCCCGGCACTGTCGCATGCATTATGCGGCACTACCGGCGTGTCCCCGGCTCTTCTTGCCGCCGTGTAGCAGTGGCAGCAAGGTAATACAAGGGGTTAATGATGGTGGGGGACCACCGCCATTAACTCCAGGCTTGATCATGGCAGCGTCTATGAGACAGCTGACATGATCAACCCGTAAGTAAAGTGAAAAAAAACACAGACACCGAAAAATCCTTTATTTTAAATAAAACAAACAAGCCTCGTTCACCCTTTTATTAACCCCTCCCGCACCAAAGCTCCGGCGTAATCCACCGCTCCGGCGTAATCCACAGGGTCCTGCGCTGCTTACATCCAGCCGCGACTGTCACTGACACAGCGCTGAATGAAAGCAGCAGACAGCAGAGGTAATTACCGGTCATTTCCCACGGCCGGTAATGTGAACTCACTGCCGAACGTGGGAAATGCAGCGATCTGTCATCTATCTATCCCTCTGTCTACTCTTCTGTCTATCTACTATCTCAGAATTAAATGACTTTTTTTTTCAATGTGCTTTATTGCATTGAATGCAATAAAGCACATCCCAACCCGCATGCGGCAAAACCGCGGCAATACCGCGAATAATACCGCGGTAAAACCGCAGCAAACCGCATGCGGTTTTCGGGTGCGGTTTCCCGCGGTTTTTTACCGCGGGTGCGGTAATCTTTGAGAGCATGCGGAATTTTCTCAAGAAAATTCCATTTCCCAGTGCGCACATAGCCTAAGAAAATGGCCACAGAGGCAACATGTGCGCAGATTGGCCTCCGAGGCAATTTTCTTAAAGTCCATCACATCAAGTACAGGTAGTTTAATGGGGCCCGCTGCCGCGATACCCCTGGGACCACAGTTATCGCCAACCCTCTGCCCTGTAACCCTCCTGAGCCGCTCCACTGCAGTGACAATCCCCCGTCTTCCGAGACATCAGTATTGCCGACCCTGTGCCACCACCGCCACCCAGGTAAGGCATATCCATATTAGAAGACGCACCCCCAGTTTTGGTGGGCGGTGGGGGAGTGTGCATTCTAAAAGAGTAAATCCATCCCCACATGGCTACTCTTTTTCAAAATAAGCTTAGCTAAAACTGTACCTGAATAATTCTTCACATATTTTGCTCCCACCCATCCTCTGGTTGGAGGTTCATCAAAAAACTGGACATGAACATGGAGGGACTTTCCCTTTCCTCTCACGTGCGTCTCTTGTTCGGGATGGTTGTAAACCAAGGAAGGCCACCATGGGTAACCTGGCATCTTGGCCCAGACAAGATCTCCTGGAGCAAAATCACAAACCACACTGAAGGGCGACAAAGAAAGACAAAAAAAAAAAATTACATTTTAACAACTGCAAGAAAAAAAATATTTGGGGCATTAAGCACAAAAGGGTGTCTTATTTCCATAGAATGATGTAAAACTCCCATTTTCAAGAACTCGTGAAATTCTTGTTAAGAGAGGCCCCTACAAAGGTCCCTGGCAGCTTCAGAGGACAACGTCCCTAAGGAGATCTGAACACGAAGGCCCTGTGCGCACTACAAAAAGGAATTTTCTTAAGAAAATTCTGGAGGCTCAGTAAGATTTCCGCACCTGCGGGAAAATACCACACCGAAATCCGCATGCGTTTTGTTGCGGATTTTGTGCGGAAATGTCGCAGCCAGCGTCGGACTGGCTACTGGAGGAATCTCCAGTAATACCAGGCCTGGCCGTGGTTACCTGCACTGAACTCTGGAGCTGTCACCTGAGCTCCGGAGTGCAGCCTAGACTAAACTGCGAGCACCAAGTGATTGATTCCCCGGCGATTGCAGTTTAGTTCTGGCCGGGCTGATCTCCGGAGCTCAGGTGACAGCTCTGGCGTGCAGCCCGGCCTCTCTACAGCTGTCACCTGAGCACCGGAGATCAGCCCGGCCTGAACTAAACAGCAATCCCCGGGGAAACTATCACTCGGCTATCGCAATTTAGTCTTCGCTACACTCCGGAGCTCAAGTGACAGCTCCGGAGTTCAGTGCAGGTAACCGAATCCAGGCCTGGCATTACTGGAGATTCCTCCGGTAGCCAGTCCCGCAGCTACCTGCGGAAAAGAAGTGACATGCAATTGTTTTTGCTGCGGGAGTCCCACAGCAAAACATGCAGCTGTCAAAATCCGCCTAGTGCGCACAGCATTTATTTTTCCCGTAGGATTTGCTGGTGATTCACCGCAGGGATGTTATGAACATTTTCTGCAGCAAAACAGGCAGCAAATCCGCGGGAAATTCCGTCTAGTGCGCACAAGACCTGTAAATCTCCACATGCATAAAGGGCGAAATATGCAAAACAAAGGTATGAAAACATGATGCATGGGAACGGGGGTTCCAAAAGAAGGGAATTTTGTTTACTTACCGTAAATTCCTTTTCTTCTAGCTCCTATTGGGAGACCCAGACAATTGGGTGTATAGCTTCTGCCTCCGGAGGCCACACAAAGTATTACACTTTAAAAAGTGTAACCCCTCCCCTCTGCCTATACAACCTCCCGTGCATCACGGGCTCCTCAGTTTTGGTGCAAAAGCAGGAAGGAGGAAACTTATAAATTGGTCTAAGGCAAATTCAATCCGAAGGATGTTCGGAGAACTGAACCATGAACCAAAAGAACAATTCAACATGAACAACATGTGTACACAAAAGAACAACAGCCCGAAGGGAACAGGGGCGGGTGCTGGGTCTCCCAATAGGAGCTAGAAGAAAAGGAATTTACGGTAAGTAAACAAAATTCCCTTCTTTGTCGCTCCATTGGGAGACCCAGACAATTGGGACGTCCAAAAGCAGTCCCTGGGTGGGTAAAAGAATACCTCGATAAAAAAAGAGCCGAAAAACGGCCCCCTCTTACAGGTGGCCAACCGCCGCCTGAAGGACTCGCCTACCTAGGCTGGCATCTGCCGAAGCATATGCATGCACCTGATAGTGTTTCGTGAAAGTGTGCAGACTCGACCAGGTAGCCGCCTGACACCTGCTGAGCCGTAGCCTGGTGCCGCAATGCCCAGGATGCACCTACGGCTCTGGTAGAATGGGCTTTCAGCCCTGAAGGAAATCGGAAGCCCAGAAGAACGGTAGGCTTCAAGAATCGGTTCCTTGATCCACCGAGCCAAGGTTGACTTGGAAGCCTGCGACCCCTTACGCTGGCCAGCGACAATGACAAAGAGCGCATCAGAACGGCGCAGGGGCGCCGTGCGAGAAATGTAGAGCCGGAGTGCTCTCACTAGATCTAACAAGTGCAAATCCTTTTCACATTGGTGAACTGGATGAGGGCAAAAAAAAGGTAAGGAGATATCCTGATTGAGATGAAAAGGGGATACCACCTTAGGGAGAAATTCCGGGACCGGACGCAGAACCACCTTATCCTGGTGAAAAACCAGGAAGGGGGCTTTGCATGACAGCGCTGCTAGCTCAGACACTCTCCGGAGTGATGTAACTGCCACTAGAAAGGCCACCTTCTGCGAAAGACGTGATAGAGAGACATCCCGCAGTGGCTCGAAAAGTGGTTTCTGAAGAGCCTTTAGCACTCTGTTAAGATCCCATGGTTCCAGCGGCCTCTTGTAAGGTGGGACTATGTGGCAAACTCCCTGCAGGAACGTGCGGACCTGCTGAAGCCTGGCTAGACGCTTTTGAAAAAACACGGAAAGCGCCGATACTTGTCCCTTGAGAGAGCCGAGAGACAAACCCTTGTCCATTCCGGATTGAAGGAAAGAAAGAAAAGTGGGCAAGGCAAACGGCCAGGGAGTAAAACCCTGATCAGAGCACCAGGATAAGAAGATCCTCCAAGTCCTGTGATAGATCTTGGCGGACGTTGGTTTCCTGGCCTGTCTCATAGTGGCAATGACATCTTGAGATAACCCTGAGGACGCTAGGAGCCAGGACTCAATGGCCACACAGTCAGGTTGAGGGCCGCAGAATTCAGATGGAAAAATGGCCCTTGAGACAGCAAGTCTGGTCGGTCAGGGAGTGCCCACGGTTGACCTACCGTGAGGTGCCACAGATCCGGGTACCACGACCTCCTCGGCCAGTCTGGAGCGACGAGGATGGCGCGGCGGCAGTCGGACCTGATCTTGCGTAACACTCTGGGCAGTAGTGCCAGAGGAGGAAATACATAAGGCAGTCGAAACTGCGACCAATCCTGAACTAATGCGTCCGCCGCCAGAGCTCTGTGATCTTGAGACCGTGCCATGAATGCCGGGACTTTGTTGTTGTGCTGAGACGCCATGAGGTCGACGTCCGGCGTTCCCCAGCGGCAACAGATCTCTTGAAACACGTCCGGGTGAAGAGACCATTCCCCTGCGTCCATGCCCTGGCGACTGAGAAAGTCTGCTTCCCAGTTTTTTACGCCCGGGATGTGAACTGCGGAGATGGTGGAGGCTGTGGCCTCCGCCCACAGCAGAATCCGCCGAACTTCTTGGAAGGCTTGACGACTGCGTGTGCCGCCCTGGTGGTTGATGTACGCGACCGCCGTGGCGTTGTCCGACTGTATGCGGATCTGCCTGCCCTCCAGCCACCGATGGAACGCCTTTAGGGCTAGATACACTGCCCTTATCTCCAGAACATTGATCTGAAGGGAGGACTCTGTCGGAGTCCAGGTTCCCTGAGCCCTGTGGTGGAGAAAAACCGCTCCCCACCCTGACAGACTCGCGTCCGTCGTGACCACAGCCCAGGATGGGGGCAGGAAGGATTTTCCCCTCGACAAAGAAGTGGGAAGAAGCCACCACTGAAGAGAGGTTTTGGTTGCCAGTGAAAGAGACGTTCCTGTCTAGGGACGTCAACCTCCTGTCCCATTTGCGGAGAATGTCCCATTGAAGTGGACGCAGATGAAACTGCGCAAAGGGAACTGCCTCCATTGCTGCCACCATCTTCCCTAGGAAGTGCATGAGGCGCCGCAAGGGGTGTGACTGGGCCCGAAGAAGAGAGTGCACCCCTGTCTGCATCGAACGCTGTTTGTCCAGCGGAAGCTTCACTATCGCTGAGAGAGTATGAAACTCCATCCCGAGGTAAGTCAGTGATTGGGTCGGTGTCAATTTTGACTTTGGGAAATTGATGATCCACCCGAACCTCTGGAGAGTCTCCAGAGCAATGGTCAGGCTGTGTTGGCATGCCGCCCGGGAGGGAGCCTTGACTAAGAGATCGTCTAAGTAAGGGATCACCGAGTGGCCCTGAGAGTGTAGGACCGCCACCACGGATGCCATGACCTTGGTGAAGACCCGTGGGGCTGTCGCCAGGCCGAAAGGCAGTGCCACAAACTGAAGGTGTTCGTCCCCGATGGCGAAACGCAGGAAGCGTTGATGCTCCGGTGCAATCGGCACATGGAGATAAGCATCCCTGATGTCGATTGATGCTAGGAAGTCTCCTTGGGACATCGAAGCTGTCACAAACCACCGGGGGGGTCACTCAGAAATCCCCCGCGCTGGCTACCAGTACGTCACAATCGGGGGGTAACACGTGGGGGTCACCCCTCCTTTATACCTCCCGACCGACAGACAGAGCACGTGACGCGCTCTCTAGCGCCCCTCTTATAGTCAGGCCAATTATGGAATTGCCCGACAATAAGCAAGGAGGCCGCTATACTACTTATGCCGATTATTGAAGGGTCCCCGGTGAGAGTAAGGTATATATTCCCCCGACCTCCGCGGGCGGAATATATAAAATCTCCCCGAATCTCACTGGCCTCCCCACAATAATCCTTGGCACAATTCGCTGCCACCAACCGATTTACGGTAACTATTAGCCGAACACACAGACGTGGGATTCAAGATCGAGATAACAGAACAGCCCAAGATTAATTATATAATTTAATCAGCCTAAAGCACACTAGAACTACAATATATACAATAGGGAATCTACAGAATATACATATGTCAGAGTACAGTTACAATCAAAGCATGGGTTACAAACAGGCATACACAGTTCCAGCAGTTACCTTGTTGCGTCTGGCCACAGGGGGGCGCTGTAGGCCAGGTTTCTAGGATCCTTCCCACAGATGTTTCCTACACGTGCCCCCAGCGAAAAGAACCCCGGAAAATGGCCGAAGTAGGGTTATCAACCTGGGCAGATCCAGGTCCCCTCCTACCTTAGTGACCTCACAGGGAAGCACTGCTCCACCCCTGGCTTGAGTTATGGACAATCCACAACATGGAATATGGCCATAACTTTGCCTGGGAGCGTCGTAGGCGGACGCCAATGCTCTCATTGTGACAGTTATGAATTTAGCTACAGAACGAGGGGACTCATGACCTGTCTGCCAGTTCCCCATTGGCTGATATCACGCCTGGGGCATTTCCCAATGTCCTGCTCCCATAAAAAGGGTGTGCCGGCATCGTCCGCATGCGGAGACACCATTTTTATGGTTGCCATATTTATCGGAAATATGGCTTGCGAGATATGAACCATTTTTTACTGGAGTCGTTCTGTCTGGCTATTTCCATAGCCTTGCTAATGAGATACAACTCTTGTTACAGGGTGACGGCAGGGAGTCATCCTGTGTCCATTGTTCCCACACCACCTCATTTCCATATCACAGGACATGGCCATGGAGGTGTAAGTGGAACACTGAGAACAAGAAGGGAGGGGGCACTGCCAGGGAGTGATGAGGGATTATGACTGGAGTCATAATTCATCTTCATATCCCGGGATTTGCCTCACACCTCCCCCCTTTTGAGGGCGCTAGGGGGCAGCACACTCCGGTGTTCCCCCGTGCGCCCGTCCGCGACCTCTCCTTGTCGGGACAGCCCGTCTGCGTTACCGTGGTCACGGCCCCTTTTGTGGCGAATGGTGAAGTTGTATTGCTGGAGCGCAAGGCTCCATCGCAACAATCGCCCATTCGTCCCAGAGACGGTGTGCAACCAGCTGAGGGGATTGTGGTCCGTCTCCACGATGAAATGGCGCCCGTATAGATAGGGTTGCAGACGCTGCAGGGCCCACACTATGGCCAGGCACTCCTTCTCCATCGTGGAATAGGCAACTTCCCTTGGTAACAGCTTCCTGCTCAGGTACAAGACTGGGTGCTCTTGGCTCGCAGAGTCCACCTGGCTGAGCACCGCACCGAGGCCGAAGTCACTGGCGTCGGTCTGTACTACAAACGGCCGCGTGAAGTCGGCTGCCTGTAGCACGGGCGGGCTGGACAGGGCGTCCTTTAGGGCCCGGAAGGCTGTCTCGCAGTCCATTGTCCAATCGACTGCAGAGGGCAGCTTCTTCTTGGTGAGGTCCGTCAAGGGCTTTGCCAGGCTACTATAGCATGGAACAAACCTCCTATAGTACCCAGCGGTCCCCAAGAAGGACATCACCTGCTTCTTGGTCCTGGGGGTGGGCCAGGATGCGATGGCTTCCACTTTCTCAGGCTCGGGCTTCAGTGTTCTCCCACCTACCCGGTGACCGAGGTACTGGACCTCGCTCATGGCCAGCTGACACTTTCCCGGCTTGATGGTCAAACCTGCCCGGTGGATCCGCCTGAGCACCTGTGCTAGATGCTCTAGGTGGTCCTCCCAGGTGGGACTGAAGACGGCAATGTCATCCAGGTACGCGGCCGCGTACCCTTCAAGTCCCTTGAGCAGGGTGTTGACCATCCGCTGGAAAGTGGCAGGGGCATTCCTCATCCCGAATGGCATCACCGTGGACTCGTACAGTCCAAATGGGGTAATAAAGGCAGAGCGTTCCCTGGCCTTGCGAGTCAGGGGGATCTGCCAATATCCCCGGCTCAGGTCCATGATGGTCAGGTACTGAGCCCCGGCCAACTGATCGAGCAGGTCATCGATGCGTGGCATTGGGTACGCATCGGCGACCGTGACCGCATTGAGCCCCCTGTAGTCCACGCAGAACCGAGTGGTTCGGTCCTTCTTAGGGACGAGGACTACAGGCGAGGCCCAAGCGCTGTTGGATGCCTGGATCACCCCCAGCTTCAGCATCTCGTCAATCCTGGCGCATGTGTTGCTGCACCTCCAGGGAGACCCGATATGCTGAACGCCGGATCGGGGGATGATCCCCAGTGTCCACGTGATGGACAGCCAAGTCAGTCCTTCCGGGCTGGTTGGTAAACAACCCCCGGAAGGGGAGGAGGGTGGCCCACAGCTGGGACCGTTGGTCTTCCAAGAGCTGGTGGCCAACCTCCACATCCTCAATGGATCCGCCTGCCCTAACCTGGGCTAGCATATCCAAGAGGGTTTCCGCTTCTCCCTCCTCGGGCAGGTTGCACACGGGGAGCGCACATGCCTCCCGCTCATGATGTGCCTTCATCATGTTCACATGGAAGGGCTTCCGCCTTCCACGGGCAGGGTCCAGGGTGACCAGGTACGTTACAGGGTTGAGCTGCTGGTACACGAGGTATGGGCCTTCCCAGGCTGCCTGAAGCTTGTCCTGTGGTACGGGGACCAGTACCCACACCTTTTGACCCACTTGGTAGGTCCTCTCACAAGCGTTCTGGTCGTACCAACGCTTCTGATCGGCCTGGGCTTGAGCCATATTGTCGTGTACCAGTTGCGTCAAGGCCTGCATTTTGTCCCGGAAGCGCATGACATACTCGATAACCGACACTCCAGGGGTGGCCAAATCCCCTTCCCAAGCCTCTTTCACCAGAGCCAGGGGGCCCCGCACACGTCGCCCGTACAGGAGCTCAAACGGTGAGAATCCTGTTGAGGCCTGTGGAACCTCCCGGTAAGCAAATAACAGGTGTGGGAGATACCGCTCCCAGTCACGCCCATGGGAGTCGACCAACATCTTAAGCATCTGCTTTAAGGTGCCATTGAACCGCTCGCACAGGCCATTAGTCTGTGGATGGTACGGGCTGGCCACCAGATGTCGCACCTGGACTTGCCTACAGAGGGCCTCCATCAGCTGGGACATGAATTGGGTCCCCCGGTCAGTGAGCATTTCCTGGGGAAAACCCACTCGGGAGAAAATCTCCAGCAATGCGGTGGCCACCTTGTCAGCCCGAATGGACGACAAGGCCACTGCTTCTGGGTACCGGGTGGCATAGTCCACTACCGTCAGTATGAAGCGTTTCCCGGAGCTGCTGGGGATGGCCAGCGGGCCGACCAGATCCACAGCCACCCTCCTGAAAGGCTCATCGATGATTGGCAGAGATACCAGTGGGGCTTTGGGGCGTGGCCCCGCCTTCCCCACTCTCTGACAGGTTTCACACGAACGGCAGTAGGCAGCCACATCGGCCCCCATTTTTGGCCAGTAGAAATGCTGGTTTAACCTGGCCTTGGTCTTAGCGATCCCTAGGTGTCCGGCCATCGGAATCTCATGTGCGATCCGCAACAACTCCGTCCGGAACGGATAGGGTACCACCAACTGTCGGTCCCTGGGCCACGCCTCCGGTGAACCCTGCTGGACCGTGGCCCGGTACAGCCGTCCTTGGTCCCAGACCACTCGCTCCGGGTCCGAGTCCGAGGGAGGCTGTGCCGCCTGCTCCTTAAGAGCTTTCAGGCTGTCGTCAGCTTCTAACGCTGCCTGAAACCCCTGACTAGATGTGGCCAGAATCGACGTGACTGTCACATCTTCAGTCAGTACCCCGGGACCTGTGTCCTGGCCTCCACCTGACTCGGCTGCCACTTGATCAGAAGGGGAAGAGCTATCGGACCTCCGGGAGGCCCCTTGGCTTCCAGCACTCCCACTGCGGGTGACAGCGGCCACAGCCGCTGCGACCGTGGGTCGTGCCTGCTCCTCCTCCGTTCCTGACCAAGTCGCCGGTTCAGGCAGACCTACCTGGCTTCCTGACACCCCGGTTGTGGGGGAACCATGCACCGAGATCTTACCTGGGAGCACTTCCGCTCCTGGACCGGCCCCAATCTCACCTGCCTGTTCCCCTCCTGCAGCAACAGAACCCCGCTGTGAAATCTCTGGGGACCCCACATTTGCTGTGGTAGCCCCCACCCCACACACTGGTCCTCCCCCTGCAGCACCCTGCTCTCTGCTTATCCCTGCAGAGGGCAACAGATCCCAGCTCACAGGCTGATTACTTGTAGAGGCATTGTCACACCTTTCTCTGACCCCCTCCCCTGTCACAGCTGCAGCTGAGTGTGTGTCTATGGTGTCTATGCAAGCAGAAAAATCAGAGTTCACTCCCTCCTCCCTTACATCATTCATAGATAACACATTAACATTGTTAGGAGTCATGTCAGTACGGGCTGAAGGTTCAGCCCTTGGGGGGGGCCCAAACTGGGAGGTTATCTGCCCCAAATCTGTCCCAAGTAGCACGTTTGCAGGGATCCGATCAGTTACCCCCACCTCCCTCACCCCCCGCCCTGCGCCCCAGTCCACATAAATGTCAGCAACAGGCAGCGCCGGGTCAGTGCCTCCAATCCCGGAGACAGCGAGGGTTTTTCCAGGGATCAAGTCTTGGGGGGACACCATCTCAGGCCGCACCAGAGTCACCTCCGAGGCGCTGTCTCGCAGTCCTATGGTCACAGACCGGCCGACGGTGACAGGTTGGAAGCTGTCCAGGGACCTACCACCACCCCCACCCACACAATACACCTTGGGCGGCCCTTGGGACGGGGACGGAGCCGGGGCCTTGGGACGCTGAGGGCACATGGCCTTGAAGTGTCCAGGTAGGTTGCACTGGTGGCACCGTCTTGGTTCCGCCACGGGCCTGGAGAGGGGAGTTGAGGGGGACACCCCCTGCAGTCTAGGGGCAGGTGGGGCAGTCGCAGAATTCATCTTACCCCCTCTCCAGGTGCTGCTGGTGGCCGCTCTCCTGGCCTCAGGGGCCCGGTTGTTGGTGTAGTCATCGGCAAGGGCAGCTGTAGCCGTGGACCCCTTTGGCTTCTGGTCTCGGATGAACTGGCGGAGATCCTCAGGGCAGTTCCACAAGAGTTGCTCCGTGATGAACAAGTCCAGGATCTCCGGTCCGGTGGAAAGCTGCAGGCCTTGGGTCCAGTGGTCGGCAGCTCGGGCAAGTGCCCGCCGGTGGTCAGCCCAGGAGTCCTTTGGTCCCTTCTGTAGGCTCCGGAACTTCTTGCGGTAGGACTCTGGAGTGAGGTTGTACTGTTGGATCAGGGCCCGCTTGATGGTGTCGTAGCCCTGATCTGCCTCAGCAGGCAAGTCCCCAAGGATATCCAGGGCCTTACCCCTTAAACGGGGGGTCAGGTATTTGGCCCACTGGTCCTTGTTCAGATGGTGCTGCAAGCAAGTCCGTTCAAAAGCAGTCAAGAAAGAGTCCAAGTCTCCATCCTTCTCCAGCACTGGGAAGTCCTCAACACGGACCTTTGGAAGTTTGGTGTCTTGAAGGTCACGTGTGGCTGATGAGGGCCGGAGCTGAGCTAGCTGCAGCTGGTAGTCACGCTCTGCCTGGCGCTCTTCACGCGCTGCCTGCCGCTCCGCAGCCTCAGCCTCACGCGCTGCTTGCCGCTCTGCCCTGCGCTCTGCCAGGAGTCCCTTGTAGCCCTCTTGGTCTCCAGCCTGGAGAAGGGCCATAGCCATTTGAAGAAGGCTATCCGAGCCTCCCAGGCTCGGTGGAATGGCACGTGGTGATCTGCGGCCCGCTGCGGAGCCTGGTGATTCACTGTCCATTGCAGAGCGGAGGGCTGGCATCTGGCTCGTTGAGGACCCTTGGGTGAGCTGCTCCTCATCTTGTCCATAATTGCCAGCTTGTGCGCTGTCCTCTGCAGAACGGTTTTCTGGCGTCGAGCTCCTGGAGGGCTCGTGGACAACCTCCTCATTACTGTCCACAGCACCGTCCTCCCTCTCTTCGGCTCCTGCTTTAGCATTGGCCAGTTGCCTAGCTCTGCTCCTGGTGCCATCAGCCATTCTTGCAGACTTTTGGTCACTGACACAGAACTGACACCTGATGCCTCCACACACACCTTACAGTATCTGCACTCTGACACTCTAGTGTTGAGCTAGTCTGAAGACCCCAGCAGCCACAGCTGCTGCAGGCAGTCTTTAGTGTCTGGGAGTATGGGTCTCACACTCACACACACTATTATCTCGATCCCACCGCTATGCCCCCAATATGTCACAAACCACCGGGGGGGTCACTCAGAAATCCCCCGCGCTGGCTACCAGTACGTCACAATCGGGGGGTAACAAGTGGGGGTCACCCCTCCTTTATACCTCCCGACCGACAGACAGAGCACGTGACGCGCTCTCTAGCGCCCCTCTTATAGTCAGGCCAATTATGGAATTGCCCGACAATAAGCAAGGAGGCCGCTATACTACTTATGCCGATTATTGAAGGGTCCCCGGTGAGAGTAAGGTATATATTCCCCCGACCTCCGCGGGCGGAATATATAAAATCTCCCCGAATCTCACTGGCCTCCCCACAATAATCCTTGGCACAATTCGCTGCCACCAACCGATTTACGGTAACTATTAGCCGAACACACAGACGTGGGATTCAAGATCGAGATAACAGAACAGCCCAAGATTAATTATATAATTTAATCAGCCTAAAGCACACTAGAACTACAATATATACAATAGGGAATCTACAGAATATACATATGTCAGAGTACAGTTACAATCAAAGCATGGGTTACAAACAGGCATACACAGTTCCAGCAGTTACCTTGTTGCGTCTGGCCACAGGGGGGCGCTGTAGGCCAGGTTTCTAGGATCCTTCCCACAGATGTTTCCTACACGTGCCCCCAGCGAAAAGAACCCCGGAAAATGGCCGAAGTAGGGTTATCAACCTGGGCAGATCCAGGTCCCCTCCTACCTTAGTGACCTCACAGGGAAGCACTGCTCCACCCCTGGCTTGAGTTATGGACAATCCACAACATGGAATATGGCCATAACTTTGCCTGGGAGCGTCGTAGGCGGACGCCAATGCTCTCATTGTGACAGTTATGAATTTAGCTACAGAACGAGGGGACTCATGACCTGTCTGCCAGTTCCCCATTGGCTGATATCACGCCTGGGGCATTTCCCAATGTCCTGCTCCCATAAAAAGGGTGTGCCGGCATCGTCCGCATGCGGAGACACCATTTTTATGGTTGCCATATTTATCGGAAATATGGCTTGCGAGATATGAACCATTTTTTACTGGAGTCGTTCTGTCTGGCTATTTCCATAGCCTTGCTAATGAGATACAACTCTTGTTACAGGGTGACGGCAGGGAGTCATCCTGTGTCCATTGTTCCCACACCACCTCATTTCCATATCACAGGACATGGCCATGGAGGTGTAAGTGGAACACTGAGAACAAGAAGGGAGGGGGCACTGCCAGGGAGTGATGAGGGATTATGACTGGAGTCATAATTCATCTTCATATCCCGGGATTTGCCTCACAGAAGCGATGACAGAGCGGAGAGATTCCATCCGAAACCGTCTGGTTCTCACGTGTCTGTTGAGCAGTTTGAGGTCCAGAACGGGACGGAATGATCCGTCCTTTTTTGGCACCACGAACAAGTTGGAGTAAAAACCGCGACCACGTTCTTGAAGGGGAACGGGGATCACAACTCCTTCTGTCTTCAGAGTGTTCACCGCCTGAAAAAGTGCATCGGCTCGCTCGGGGGGCGGGGATGTTCTGAAGAAACGAGTCGGAGGACGAGAGCTGAGCTCTATCCTGTAACCGTGAGACAGAATGTCTCACCCAATCGGTCTTGGACATGTGGCCACCAGGCGTCGCAAAAGCGGGAGAGCCTGCCACCGACCGAGGATGCGGTTTGGGGAGGCCGAAAGTCATGAGGAGGCCGCCTTGGAGACTGTGCCTCCGGCGGTCTTTGGAGGACGTGACTTAGACCGCCATGCATCAGAGTTCCTCTGGCCCTTCTGTGGCCTGTTGGACGTGGATGATCGGGACCTGGCTGAGGGCCGAAAGGACCAAAACCTCGATTGAATTTTTCGTTGCTGAGGTCTGTTTGGTTTGGACTGGGGTAAGGACGAGTCCTTTCCCTTGGATTGCTTAATAATTTCATCCAATCGCTCGCCAAACGAACGGTCGCCAGAAAATGGCAAACCGGTTAAGAACTTCTTGGAAGCAGAGTCTGCCTTCCATTCGCGTAGCCACATGGCCCTGCGGACTGCCACCGAATTGGCGGACGCTACCGCTGTACGGCTCGCAGAGTCCAGGACGGCATTCATGGCGTAGGATGAAAATACCGACGCCTGAGAAGTCAAAGACGCAACTTGCGGAGCAGAGGTACGTGTGACCGCATTAATCTCAGACAGACAAGCTGAGATAGCTTGGAGTGCCCACACTGCTGCAAAGGCTGGGGCAAAAGACGCGCCTGTGGCTTCATAGATGGATTTCATCAGGAGTTCTGCCTGTCAGTGGCATCCTTGAGCGATGAACCATCTGCCACTGATACTACGGATCTAGCCGCCAGTCTAGAGACTGGAGGATCCACCTTGGGACATTGAGCCCAACCCTTAACTACGTCAGCGGGGAAGGGGTAACGTGTGTCATTAAGACGCTTAGAAAAGCGCTTGTCCGGAAATGCTCTGTGCTTCTGGACAGCATCTCTGAAGTTAGAGTGATCGAAAAACGCACTCCGTGTACGTTTGGGAAACCTAAACTGGTGTTTCTCCTGCTGAGAAGCAGACTCCTCTACAGGTGGAGGCGGGGGAGATAGATCCAACACCTGGTTGATGGACGCTATAAGGTCATTTACTATGGCATCCCCTTCCGGTGTATCAAGATTGAGAGCAACGTCAGGGTCAGAGCCCTGAGCTGCGACCTCCGCTTCATCCTCCAGAGAGTCCTCAAGTTGAGACCCCGAACAGTGTGATGAAGTCGGGGAAGGTTCCCAGCGAGCCCGCTTAGCCGGTCTGGGACTGCGGTCCGTGTCGGAGTCCTCCCCGTGAGACCTAGGTGTCACCCCAGGAGCACGCTGCTGCGCAGACCGAGAGGGGCCTGGGGGCGATAAACTCACAGTGCCCGAGGCCTGTGTAAGGACCGATCTGGACTGCAAGGCTTCTAGTATCTTAGCAGACCATCTGTCCATAGACTGAGCCATGGATTGTGAAAGCGACTCAGAGTTTCTCAGTCAAAACTGCAAACTCTGTCCCTGCCACCTGGACAGTGGAAGCCGGGGGTTCTACCTGAGCCGAGGGTCCCACCAGTGCCCGAGGCTCCGGCTGAGCGAGTGCAACAGGGGCCGAGCATTGCTCACAGTGAGGGTAGGTGGAACCTGCAGGTAACAGCCGCACAAGAGGTACAGGTTGCAAAATAACCCTGTGTCTTGGCACCCTTGCTCTTTGCGGACGACATGCTGTTGTCTCCTCGGAGAGTGATCACTGAGGGTATATAGCCAAAAGCAAAACAATGCGGCCGAACAGAGAAAATGTATACATACACATATATATATATATATATATTTACATATATATATTTACTTCGGCACCCCAGGGGGACCAGCACCGGGTAACCGGTGTGGCTTACCGACCGCCCAAAGCGGTTGTGTGTCCACCAGATTCCCTGCCTTGGGCCTCCCAGAGCTGCAGAGCTCGTTCTGAAATCCTCCACCGGCAGAAGTGATTGTAAAAATGGCTGCCGGAGCTCTCAGGGGAGGAGGGAGCCGTGGGCGGCGACTAATAAAGTGCGGGAATCTGGTGCCCCACAGTGATCAGTGAGGGGGGAGGAGAACACCTAAGTATGCTCCAGCCCTCACTGCCGACGTCCAGTCGACCGTCCCGCCCTTACCCCTGACTGGCAGGCCCGGGGGCGGGAGTTATGGTACTAGGCCGCATGAAGCCAGGGACTAAAGTTAATAACGCGGCCGGCAAACAGGCGCGGTCGGCGCGGTAGTCCCGGTCGTCACAAAAAAACAGCAGCCGCTGCAGCGTCTGTGACACAGGCGCTCCATGCACCGTCCCCAAAGGGACACAGAGTACCTTTAGATGCAGGGCCTTGTCCCTGATGATACCAAGTCTCCTGTCCGGCAGATTCCCCCAGGGGCTGCGGAGGGAGCCCGGTCCCAGTGAATTGTGACCGGATAGGATCCCACTTCTCCCAGAGCCTCTAAGGGATGGGGAAGGAAAACGGCATGTGGCTCCAGCCTTTGTACCCGCAATGGGTACCTCAACCTTAACAGCACCGCCGACTTAGTGGGGTGAGAAGGGAGCATGCCGGGGGCCCTCTTTTCTTCCATCCGATACAATCAGCAGCTGCTGCTGACTAAAATGGGAGCTTGAGCGGATGTGTGCCTCCTTCAACACAAAGCATAAAACTGAGGAGCCCGTGATGCACGGGAGGTTGTATAGGCAGAGGGGAGGGGTTACACTTTTTAAAGTGTAATACTTTGTGTGGCCTCCGGAGGCAGAAGCTATACACCCAATTGTCTGGGTCTCCCAATGGAGCGACAAAGAAACGGAATTATTATTATTAAAATTGATTATACAAATGATGTTTCGGTCACATAGGACCTTCATCAAATTAGATTCACACAGTAATGAATAGCCAGGGGACAACGAGGAAATTAGTGCTAGAGTATATATGCGTCTGTCACGCTAGGAGCGCATTTCCCTGGCGTGACAGACGCATATATACTCTAGCGCTCATTTCCTCGTTGTCCCCTGGCTATTCATTACTGTGTGAATCTAATTTGATGAAGGTCCTATGTGACCGAAACGTCATTTGTATAATCAATTCTTCACACATATGAGCCATTTGAATAAAGAAAATCTCTTTTTTTGCAAGTATCTGAGTGCCGGATTCTTTTTCTCTAGGATGCAAAATAAGCCCTCACACAGCCCTGGATCCCCCTAAAATGTGAATGCTATATGGGTCTCGAAAAACGCTATTTTTTTTTGACAAATTTCAGAATTCTTTTTCAGTACTTTAAAAAAAAAAAAAAAAAAAAAAAAACAAAAAACAAAAACACTCCCCAAAACTATACATGTTTGGTATCTACGAACTCCTACTGACCTGGGGAATCATATTGCCTGGTAAGGCTAGTTTCACACTTGAACGGCATCCGTTCCATTGCGTTGTGTGACGGATGCAACGGATGCGTTGCATATAATGGCACAACTGATGCAACAGTTTGTACAAAGCAACGAAAAGCTTTTTTTTTTAATTTTTTTCTTCTTTACAGGTTTACCGGCAGCAGACTATTGTGAACGATCAGCTGAGCGCTCTCACATGCCGGCGGGCGGGCGCTCAGCTGAGCGCTCTCACATGCCGGCGGGCGGGCGCTCAGCTGAGCGCTCTCACATGCCGGCGGGCGGGCGCTCAGCTGAGCGCTCTCACATGCCGGCGGGCGGGCGCTCAGCTGAGCGCTCTCACATGCCGGCGGGCGGGCGCTCAGCTGAGCGCTCTCACATGCCGGCGGGCGGGCGCTCAGCTGAGCGCTCTCACATGCCGGCGGGCGGGCGCTCAGCTGAACGTTCAGCCACCGAGAAACAAAATAAAGTTTCTGTGATTAAAAAAAAAACAAAACAAACAAACAACATGCGCAGTGAAAAATAAAGGTTTCTGCCGCTCACAAAAACGTTACATGCTGCGTTCCTTCCGCCCGACGCAGCGTCAAAATAACAATGCTGCGTCGTCCAGTGGATGCAACGCTGACACTTGCGTTACAGTGCGTCGTCCATACAAGTCTATGGAGAATAGCGCAGTGCGTTAACGGACTTCGCTATTCTCCATAGTGACGGACTGCGCTGAACCGTGAAAGTACCCAAAGTGTTACCATATAGTGAATATGGTGAACCACAACATACAAAAGAAAAAACAAAAAAAAAAGACATTGTGCAATAGCACTTTTTTTTGCAAACTGCACTTGGAATTTTTCCCACTTTTCAGTACGATATGGGGCAGAATTAATGGTGTCATTCAAACGTACACTCGTTCCATAAACAAAAAAAAAACAAAAAAAAAAAACACTCATGTCTATATTGACAAAAGAGTAAAAAAATTATAGCTTTTGGAAGAAAAAAATTAAGACAAAAGAAATTGGCGGGTGAAGTGGTTAAATGAGATCCTCAAGAGTGCGTGCCCACAGTCAGTGCTCACAGCGTTTTGGACGCAGCATGTTTCAGCCGGGTCCAAAATGCTGCAACGTACAGTAGATGAGATTTCGAGAAATCCCATGCCCACTGTGTGTGTACTGCCCGCATTGCAATCTGACCTGCGGTGCGGCTTCCCGAGCCACCGCAATTCAATTGTTTGTTGCGGAGACAGAAGCGTTGTCTGCAGGGAGAACAGAAGACAGAGACCACAACTGCCTGAACCCTGATAGTGGGCACGAACAGCTGCAGTCTCCTGCGGAGGAGACTCACAGCTCCGCACGTCAGGACCCGCCGCATCCTGAACACAGAGGATCCTGATTGTGTGCACGTACCCAAATATAAATTTTGTCAGAATAAAACCAATCATCTAACAAATCGGGGAGGCCTCCTAAGAGGAGAGTAGGATCAGGGTGCTACTCTTTTGTGAGAAGCCACCAGATGTGTGTCAGCGCTTTACTCCATTCTCCCTAATGAAAACACAGATCTTGGAGGAGGGGGGAAGAAGAAGAAGAAAAAACAAAAAAAAAACAAAAAAAAAAAATCGGCTGTAGTCTTGAGTATATAGATTCCTTTAGGCGCTATTCACACCAGCGTTATCATTAGGTATGTAGCAGAAGCCAAAACACGCAGGCCCGGCCTTAAAGGGAATACAATGGGGTAGACCTACACATGGGGAAAAAAAAAAAAAATCTGTTACACATTCACAGCTGTTTGTAAGATGCAGAATTCACCCTTCTACATTAAAAGACAATATGGGCAGTGAGGGTACGTCCACACGATCAGTGTTTGCAGCATCTTGGTTGTGCAGTACAAGCACAGAGGATGGGATTTATAGAAATCTCATGCACACTGTGCTTCTTTCAGTCACAGCGTAAACTGATGTTAGGTGCAGCTTCTCAGCCACAACATGGCAATTTACGCTTGGAGACCCAAGTGTTCTGAACGGGAGAACAACGAAAATCTGCTGCACCCAGACTCCTAATCATGGGCATGGACGCTGCGTTCTCACGCACAGGACACTAGCGTCTCCTCAAACTGAATAAGGGTATGTGCGCACTAGGCGTTTTTTTCACGCTGCGTTTTTATGTGCGTTTTAGTCTCAAAAAACGCACCCGCGGCTAAAAAAACGCGACAAAAACGCATGCGTTTTTGCCGCGATTTGCTGCGTTTTTTGCTGCGTTTTTGCTCACTGCGTTTTTAATCAGTGCACAATGCCATTAAAGATTGTTGATGAAAGGAAAGAAAAAAAAAAAAAAAGGTCTGATGTCATTTCCTTCTTCAAAATGTTCATTGTATGCAGGAGAGCAGACAGACAGCTGCAGAACTAGTGTATGCAGGAGAGCAGACAGCAGCTGGAGAACTACAAGGCTCAGCATCCTCCATTCACTAGTGTATGCAGGAGAGCAGACAGCAGCTGCAGAACTACAAGGCTCAGCATCCTCCATTCACTAGTGTATGCAGGAGAGCAGACAACAGCTGCAGAACTACAAGGCTCAGCATCCTCCATCCAGGACTGTATGCAGTTTTTTGCCCAAAAAGAAAAAAAAAAATGACATGGGCTTCGCCATATTTTTGTATGCTAGCCGGGTACAGCAGGCATGTACGGGCTGCCCCCAACCCCCAGCTGCCTATTTGTACCCGGCTGGGAACCAAAAATATAGAGAAGCCCTTTTTTTTTTATTTCATGAAATAATTAAAAAAAAAATGACGTGAGCTTCGCCTAATTTTTGAGTCCAGCCGGGTACAACTAGGCAGCTGGGGATTGGAATCCACAGTACAGGGTGCCTAAGCTTTCTGGGCACCCCCACTGCGAATTGCAGTCCGCAGCCACCCCAGAAAATGGCGCTTTCATAGAAGCGCCATCTTCTGGCGTTGTATCCAACTCTTCCAGCTGCCCTGATGCCGGGTGGCTAGCCGGGTAATAATGGAGTTAGGGCTAGCTGTATATTATCAGCTAGCCCTAAGCCCGAAATTCATGGTGTCACGCCAATATTAGACATGGCCACCATGAATTTCTAGTAATGATAAAAAAAAAACAAAAAAACAAAAAAAAAAAAAAACACACAACACAGAAAAATATTTTTATTAGAAATAAAAACACAACACAATTAGTGACGCCATCTTTATTGAAATAAAGAACCCCCCTCCGCAGTAATCCTGGGTTAGGGTCCCGCGCCGTCCAATCCGGATCCAATATCATCTGATCGGTTTGCTGGAAGGCAAAGCGATCAGATGATGTGTCAGGATCAAGTGCCTGAATCCCATCACACATCAGCTGATTGTATAATCGGCTTTTATACAATCAGCTGATGCATCAGTAGAAGAAAAAAAAATAATACTCACTTATGTGCTGTGCTGATTACCGGCAGCTCCTGCAGCGATCGATTTTACAGGAGTCTGATCCTGTCCGATCGCTGCAAGAGCTGCCGGTAATCAGCTGATGAAGTCCCCTGACGGCAGGATCAGCTGATAGCTACCGAGACAGGGGCTGGGAGCGGGCATGGCACCGGGACCCTGCAGACAGGTGAGTATATATGACATTTTTTTTTTTCTACTGTTCACTTTTGTTTTCGCCGCTGCCTCCACCTCCCGCCCAGACATGGCGCCGCACGGAGCTGACATGCACAGGACGGGAGGTGGAGGCAGCGGTGACGGTACCGGGAGGATTCATGCTTCTGTGTTTACCAACAGAAGGAATCCTCTTCCTGTACACGTCACTTTACTGCCCACCCCTTGCGTTTATAGCTGCGTTTTTAGTCATAGAAACGCGGCTATATGCGTTTTTCATTGCGTTGTTGAACATCTCATTGAACTCAATGGGTGAAAAACGCAGAAATAATTGACATGCTGCATTTTTGTGGTCACCACAAAAACGCAGCTACAAAAAAACGCTGTGTGGACAGCACTTATGAAAACCCATAGACATTGCTGGGGAAGCAATGTCACTGCGTTTTCAGCACAAAAACGCGCTAAAAAACGCCGCTAAAAACGCGGCAAAAACGCCTAGTGCGCACAAGGCCTAACACTCCGTCCAGAACGCAGTGTCTTCCGGATCATGGGCACGTACCCTTAAAAGGGAACCTGTCACCAGATTTGGCGACTATAAGCTGCAGCCACCACCAGTGAGCCCTTATATACAGCATTCTAGAATACTGTATATAAGAGCCCAGGCCACTCAGTAGACCTTTGAAAACACTTTTATAAAACTCACCTAGAGGGGCAGTCCATCTGGCACCTCCTCTTTGCTGCAATCTCCATCTTCCTTCTATCCAGCTCAGACGGGCATTGCGATCCTGCGAAGGCGCACTTTGATCTGCCTTGCTGAGGGTAGATCAAAGTACTGTAATGCGCAGGCGCGAGGAAAGGTTAAAGACTGTCCGCGCATGTGCACTACAATACTTTAATCTGCCCTGAAGAGGGCAGATCCCAGTGCGCCTGCGCAGGGCCACAATGCTGGCTAGTGTGCATAACTTAAGATATGTCATGCACACGAGTCTAAGGAGGAGGACAGCGATCGCCGCAGAGAGGAGGCGCCAGATCGGAGAGCAGCGACACCCAGACCAGATCGCCCCCCTAGGTGAGTATAAAATGTTTTTACGTTCTACAGAACAGCCTGGGCTCTTATATACAGTATTCTGGAATGCTGTATTTAAGAGCTCAGAGGTGATGCCTGCAGCTTATAGTCACTAAATCTGGTGGCAGGTTTGCTTTAAAATTCTGCCTCCACCTGGCTGCCACTAAAATCTGTGGCACAAATTCACATGGAAAATCCACTGCAATTCTGCCCCTTGTATGTTTTTCACCCGCACTGCCATCATATGTACTGGAATTGCTGAGAGTTTCAGGATGGAGATTACACAAAGCTCATCTAAATGCTGCAGAATTTTCTCTATACAGAAAATGACTAGTGAAGAGGATTTTGAACTCTGGTGTAGGACGACTGGGTGCAGATTACGTTCAGATTTTCACCACTGATGAATCTGAAATATTTGGTGCAGATATTCAGGCCGACGATGGGTGATATTTGAGTCAGAATCAGTCGACAGACAGGCTGCAGACAGGGGGGGTGGGGACGCAGCCAGTGGACAGGGTAGACGAGACGCAGGCGGCGGCGACGGACAGGAACGGAGGGGGGTGTAGACACAGGCGGCAAACAAGAAAAGGGAACACGACGCAGCCGGCCCTAGAGGTGACAGACGGGGCGCAGCTGGTGGAAGTGGTAGTCGGGACGCAGGCGGCTCTACATGTGGCAGCGGATAGGGGTAGGCGGTAGACAGAGGGGGGATGCAGCTGGCCCTACAGGCAGCGGAAGAGGGAGGGAACAACGCAGCCGGCCCTACAGGCAACAGACGGTGAAGGTGGGAAGCAATCAGCTCTATAGGCGGCAGATTGGGGGAACGAAGCCAGTGGCGGACAGGTGGAAGCAACCGGCCCTACAGGTGGCGGACTGGGTAGGGAACACAACTCAGCCAACCCTACAGGAAACATACAAGAATGGAGGAGGTGGGTGACGTAGCTGGCCCCACAGGGGATGGACGGGGCACAGACAGCCCTACAGGCGGGGTGGGGGGACGCAGCCGGTGTGGACGGGGTAGTCAGGACGCAGGTGGCTCTACATGTGGCAGCGGACAGAGGGACGCGGCCAGCCCTACAGGAAACGGACGAGGGTGGACGCAGCCGGTCCTACAGGGGATGGACGGGTCAGCTCTCTGGGTGCCCGGCAATCAGTAAAGTTGGTCTCGAGGAGATGACCCTCACCACAGCCCCTACATCAGCTTTCCCAGGATCAAACGGGATCACACTGTGCACTTCAGAACTACAAATCCCAGCATGCCCAGTGCGCAGAGCAGCCATGTACCAGAGTATACCCGAGCTCAGTAACTGGCCGCTGCTCTGCTGGGAGCTGTAGTTCACATGTGCAGGGGCCGCACTCACCTGGGGGTGGCCGCTCGGGGGGTCTTCTTCCCTCCATGTTTGGGGGTCCCCGCTGACTCTTGAGGAGAAGTGCTGGCCTTGTGTCCGGTGATGGCGGGCACGTCAGCCTCGGTGGGAGACGCGGAGTCCCCGCTCTTGGCCTTGCTGGTCCTGGCCGGGGGAGACTTGGTGAAGAAGCTGAACAGGCTGCTCTGCTTAGACATGGCGCCTGTCACCTCTCCGCAGCCGAGCGCGGGAAAAGCCTTCTACCAGGTGGAAACCGCACTCACCGGAAGTGCGCGCTCCGTGCCAATCAGCGACAGGGTACAGCAGAGGGGCGGAGTCTCCGGCAGAGCACGTGGAGCGCAGCCTGTTGCCCTGGTGACCGGGCCTCTTGTTATGAAAGGACACTGTGGGAGAAGAGTCACGTGGTGTTATTTTTGCGCCACATTGTGCCCTGCCGCCATATCACATACACTGCGCTGTACAATCATTTCTCCTTCCAATGTTCATAGAAGTTTTGCATCTTTTTTTCCAATACCGGTGAAATTGTTATAAAATAATTCTAGTATAACAATATACATTAATAATATAGCATATACAATATACCAACATACACTACATTATAGCTAAATATATCATATAAAACATAAAAAAACCTATAAAATATAATCTATAATAATTGTATTTATATAGCGCCAACATATTCCATAGCACTTTACAATAAAACGGTTATTCCCATCTCCAAGCTTCTATCAATATATAGTAGGTGTAATAATAATAATAATATTAGTAAATACCTTCATTTAGAGATGTAGTATAGATCTCGTGATATAGCTGTGTCTCATACCTCATGTGCAGGGCATTGCAGCTTAGGTATCCATGGTTACGACCACGAGCAACTAACTATAACTATATAAGTGGATGTAACCATGGATACACAAACTGCAATGCCCTGCACATGAGGTAAGAGAAATGGCTTATCAGAGGAGCTATATTACGTGTGAGCTTACAATCTATATATATATATATATATATATATATATATATATATATGTATATAATTAGTTGTTTTTATATATCGGACACATTATTTTTTTCGGCCAGTAACCGATCTGGATTGGCAGCAGCTTTTTATTTGTTCATGTATTTTTTTAATTACTTTATATTTATTTTATAGATTCGACCTTTCGATATGTAGTTATCTTCCCCTGTAAGGCTACTTTCACACATCAGTTTTTTGGCATCAGGCACAATCCAGCAAAAAACAGATAAAACGGATCCGGCATCTGTTGCCGCCAGATGCGTTTTTCCCCCCTTAGACTTCTATTAGCGCCGGACTGTGCCGGACTGTGCCTTGCGTTCCATCCGCTTTCGCCAGATCCGGCAAAGTTTGCTTGTCCGGCGGACGGATGGAATGTTGAAGGGAATTTTTTTGTCTCTGGTGAAAAAATGGATTGCGCCAAATCCGGCGCCGTACGGCTTTTTTTTTTTAATGGAAGCCTTTGGGCGCCGGATTCGTCGTCATCCGTCATATGCCGGAAACCGGCGCTGGTTTCAGTTTTTTCTTTCTGGGCATGCCCAGACTGTGTAAATAGTCTCTCTCTCTCTCTCTCTCTTTGTCGATGTCTTGGTCAGTCCGTCGGTCTATCTCTCTGTCGGTCAGTCTCTCTCTGTCGGTCGGTCTCTCCCTCCCTCCTTTATACTCACAGATCACGGGGGCGGCACTGCACAGCTGTCACACTGCTCTGGCGGCTTCTCCTGCTTTTGAAAATGCCGGCCGCTCATTATTCCATCTCGTATTCCCTGCTTTCCCCGCCCACCGGCGCCTATGATTAATTGAAGTCAGACTCGCCCCCACGCTGCGTGACAGCTGTCTCACTACAACCAATCACAGCTGCCGGTGGGCGTGTCTATATAGTGCAGTAAAATAAATAATTTAAAAAAAAACGACAGTCCCGGGACTCTACCCGGCTCATCCTGAATTGCCCTGGTGCGGTGGCAATCGGAGTAATAAGGAGTTAATGGCAGCGCATAGCTGCCACTAAGTCCTAGGTTAGAGAAATGAATGTGTTCAGCTCACCCCTCTACACTCTAGGATCCACCACCGATGCACGGAACGCCCTGGCCTGGGCGGAAAGACACACTCATGGAGAGAAAAAAATATTCAACATCGGATAAACGGAGAGATTAGAATAAAACTGAAAATTTTATTAAATCCATTAAAAACAGGATGCAGCACGCAAAATGAGCATGGGGACACACAGTGAAAAACACGAGACTTATCCTACGCGTTTCAACCTTGCGGTCTTAGTCATGGATTGTTTGGTATCTGCACGGGAGAAATCTTGGATGTGATGGTGGGAAGAGGAGATGAGAGGGGAGTAAGGAAGGAGATCTTGTGAGGATCGAAAGTTACGTGCAGGTAAGTATCGGGAGACTAGGTCACATATATATGGAGGAGACAGGTTGTGGATGGCTTTGTATGTCATGGTTAAGGTTTTGAACTAGAGTCTTTGGCAATGGGAAGCCAGTGAAGGGATTGGCAGAGAGAGGAGAGATCGGAGAGTAGCGGGGCGACAGGTGGATTAGTCGGGCAGCATAGTTTAGAATAGATTGTAGGGGTGCAAGACTGTTAAGGGTGCTTTACAACACGAGACGATCTATCGTGCAATAGATCGTCGGAGTCAGTTTTTGTGACGCACATCCGGCATCGCTTGCGTATGACACCTCCGAGCGACGCAGTATCGCTCACAAATCGTGAGTCATGTACTCGTCGCTCGGTTTCATAATCTCGTTTAATTAAAATGGCGCCGGTTGCTCATCGTTCCCGGGGTAGCACACGCCGCTCCGTGTGACACCCTGGGAATGATGAACAGCAGCTTACCTCCGTCCCGCGGCACCCGCCGGCAATGCGGAAGGGCTGGGCGGGATGTTTACGTCCCGCTCATCTCCGCCCCTCCGATTCTATTGGCCGGCCGCTGTGTGATGTCGCTGTGACGCCGAACGTCCCTCCCCCTTCAGGAAGAGGATGTTCGCCGCCCACAGCGACGTCGCACAGCAGGTAAGTGCGTGTGACGGAGGTTAACGACTTTGTGCACCACGGGCAACTAATTGCCCGTGACGCACAAACGACGGGGGCGGGTATGATCGATCGTGAAATTGCACGATAGATCGTACCGTGTAAAGCAGGCTTTAGAATTGAGGCCACACACATACATGTCCAATACCAAAGAGAGTGTCTTATGCGTTAAGAAAAGACATTATAAAATCAATTCTTTTTTGAACTGCAGTAGCACTTTCTGTGTATCTACTTGCATTAAATGCAACAAACAACAAATGCAACAAACAATACATAGGTTGCACTGGCCACACATTAAAGGGAATGTATCGCGTTTTTTTATTTTTGTATTAAAAATAGTGATTATGAAATCAAGTAAATTAATACAAAATGAAAATCGCAGCTTATTTAGTTTTTATTTAATTCTAATTTTACTGGAGGCACTGGGGGCCATGCTGGATTTGCTGTGTGTGTAACGACAGTTACTCACTCCTTTATGGCAGCCCCTGTGCATAGAGAACAGTGGTCGGGATCCGAACCCATCATTTACGTTACAGTGGGCGTCTGCTGTGACCTGGATGCGCCCCCTGGGCTGTCCAGATCACAGCAGAGGGAGGAGATCAGCGCCATCATTGTGGAGCTCTCAGCGTATGCCGTTTGCTCCACTATACCCCTGTCAACCGCTGGAATATGTGAGTACGGGCCGCCTCCCCTCCCCCCGTTACCATCTCCGATGACACCCTATCCCTCCGCTCTGCCCAGCCCCCGCTCTGCCCCCGCTACTGCTACCGCCACCCCTCCTCCCCGCTGTTACCGTCTCCGATGACACCCCCTCCCTCCGCTCTCCCCAGCCACCGCCGCTGCTGTGTGTGTGGGCCACTGCATGTGAGTACCGCCGCTGCTACCACTGATACTGTCTGCACAGCTGTGTATCTAATCCTCTCCTGTGTGATACTGTCTGCATGGCTGTGTATCGAATCCTATCCTGTGTGATACTGTCTGCACGGCTACGTATCTAATCCTCTTCTGTGTCATACTGTCTGCATGGCCGTGTATCTAATCCTATCCTGTGTGATACTGTCTGCACGGCTGTGTATCTAATCCTCTCCTGTGTGATACTGTCTGCACGGCCGTGTATCTAATCCTATCCTGTGTGATACTGTCTGCACGGCTGTGTATCTAATCCTCTCCTTGTGATACTGTCTGCACGGCCGTGTATCTAATCCTATCCTGTGTGATACTGTCTGCACGGCCGTCTATCTAATCCTATCCTGTGTGATACTGTCTGCACGGCTGTGTATCTAATCCTCTCCTGTGTGATACTGTCTGCTGAGCCGTGTATCTAATCCTATCCTGTGTGATACTGTCTGCAAGGCCGTGTATCTAATCCTATCGTGTGTGATACTGTCTGCATGGCCGTGTATCTAATCCTATCCTGTGTGATACTGTCTGCACGGCTGTGTATCTAATCCTTCCTGTGTGATACTGTCTGCACGGCTGTGTATCTAATACTCTCCTGTGTGATACTGTCTGCACAACTGTGTATCTAATCCTATCCTGTGTGATACTGTCTGCACGGCTGTGTATCTAATCCTCTCCTGTGTGATACTGTCTGCACGGCTGTGTATCTAATATTCTCCTGTGTGATACTGTCTGCAGGGCCGTGTATCTAATCCTATCCTGTGTGATACTGTCTGCACGGCTGTGTATCTAATCCTCTCCTGTGTGATACTGTCTGCAGGGCCGTGTATCTAATCCTATCCTGTGTGATACTGTCTGCACGGCTGTGTATCTAATCCTAACCTGTGTGATACTGTCTGCATGGCCGTGTATCTAATCCTATCCTGTGTGATACTGTCTGCTGAGCTGTGTATCTAATCCTATCCTGTGTGATACTGTCTGCTGGGCTGTGTATCTAATCCTATCCTGTGTGATACTGTCTGCACGGCTGTGTATCTAATCCTAACCTGTGTGATACTGTCTGCATGGCCGTGTATCTAATCCTATCCTGTGTGATACTGTCTGCTGAGCTGTGTATCTAATCCTATCCTGTGTGATACTGTCTGCTGGGCTGTGTATCTAATCCTATCCTGTGTGATACTGTCTGCACGGCCGTGTATCTAATCCTATCCTGTGTGATACTGTCTGCTGAGCCGTGTATCTAATCCTATCCTCTGTGATACTGTCTGCTGAACCGTGTATCTAATCCTATCGTGTGATACTGTCTGCACGGCTGTGTATCTAATCCTATCCTGTGTGATACTGTCTGCACGGCTGTGTATCTAATCCTCTCCTGTTGTGTGATCCTGTCTACTGAGCCGTGTATCTAATCCTATCCTGTGTGTTACTGTCTGCTGAGCCGTGTATCTAATCCTCTCCTGTGTGATACTGTCTGCTGAGCCGTGTATCTAATCCTATCCTGTGTGATACTGTCTGCTGAGCCGTGTATCTAATCTGTCCTGGCTGATGTTGTCTGCTGAGCCGTGTATCTAATCCTATCCTGTGTGATACTGTCTGCTGAGCTGTGTATCTAATCCTGTCCTGGGTGAAACTGTCTGCTGAGCCGTGTATCTAATCCTATCCTGTGTGATACGGTCTGCTGAGATGTGTATCTAATCCTGTCCTGGGTGATACTGTCTGCTGAGCTGTGTATCTAATCCTATCCTGTGTGATACTGTCTGCTGAGCTGTGTATCTAATCCTATCCTGTGTGATACTGTCTGCTCAGCTGTGTATCTAATCCTGTCCTGGGTGATACTCCTGCTGTCTTCAGTGACACTTTAGACATTCCTGGTCACCAACAAAATGGCTGTGCACTATGTCCCTACATGTCATTCTCTGTTATCTGTTGTAAACACTCAGATTGGTAGGGGGAAGGCGTGCCAGCACACACAGGAGAGCAGACTCCACCCACTTTACTGCAGCTGTAATGTGAGCTTTTTCTACAGTTGGATTTCTGTAGGATTTCATAAGCTGTTCCCCCTAGTGTTTAACAGTGGAAACAGTGGAAAATATCAAACTTTTTAATTTTTTTTTATATTTTGCTCAATTAAAAAAAATAATAATATTTAAACAAAACATTAAAATATTATTACTTTACATTTTTTCAGTTATTTAAATTTTTTTTCTGACGATACATTCCCTTTAAGAAACCGCCTCTCAGAGCATGTGTATGATGCACAAAACCCTGCTACACGAAGCTGCATGCCATTTCCTACATTCTGGTGCTATTACTTGCAATACAACAAGTTCATCTGCCCAAAAAGGGAGGAGATAGAATGAGATATTTACATAATAGGAAAGCAAAATAGATATGATTATTTGAAACAAGTATGCCAAAAGGAACTGATCTCATGTACATCAATAGATAATTACGGTATGTTCAATATTAGTGTTGCTTTATTTTGTGATCGTTCTGCTATTAGAAAGTGTCTGAAGATTAAATGGAACTGCCGTCATCATTAACCTGTACTGGTAGGAGGGTACATATTGTTTCAAATTATCTGTAAGGCAATACGTCTGTGAGTAAGGACCCCCTATGGTTCGAAACGCGTAAGTCTTGACCACATGGTTTTCTCAACAAGTCGTTTTTAACATGAAGAAATAAAGGCCATTTTTATCGTAATACATTTTGGAATGTGATGCTGGATCTTTTTCGCATTATATTTACATAGGTGGCTATGTGGGGGTTCATACTGTGTATAGTGGGCTGTGTTTGAGTGGACTTTTACTGCACATAGAGAGGCTGTGTGTGGACTCGTACTGTATATTGGGGGCTCATTCTGTATATAGAGGGAAGTGCGGAGGCTCATACTGTATATAGTATGCTGTGTGGACTCCATGAAGATGCGGGGGCTGTTTGTGGGATCATACTGTAGAGAGGGGACTACAAAAGAAAACAAGTGAGCCGGAGTATGAGCTGGTATACATGCAGCTTGTAAGCTCATGTTCACACTGGCCAAAAGACATAAAAACCAAAAGCCTGTTTGCATTTAGCCCAAAAAGTTCTACATTGATCTAATGTGACCATAGCACATTCTTTCACATACCAGCTATGACACTAACATGGCTTTTTGTAAACTGGACTTCTTACGTCTTGCTTTCAAAAATGACTTTCTTCTTGCCACTCTTCCATAAGGCCAGTTTTGAGGAGTATAGCCATCCTATGGACAGATCTCCCACTGTAGCTGTGGAACTCAGCAACTCCTGCAGTAACCATGGGCCTCTTAGCAGCTTCTCTAATTAGTGCTCTCATTGCTTGGGATGTCACTATAAGTATGCGGCCATGTCTTGGAAGCTCTGCAGTTGTGCCATACTTCTTTGATTTTTGCTGATGGATTGAACAGTGCTCCATGAGATGTTCAGTGCTGGGACTATTAATTTTTAACCTAACCATGCAACTTTATCCCAGACCTGTCTGGTGTGTTCCTTGGCTTTTATGCTGCTGTTTGATCCCTAATGTTTTCAAACAAACCTCTAAGCCCAGTTTCACACATCCGGCTGTTTGCCTTTTTGGCGGATGCGTTGCACTCCCGTACAGTGTAGACAGTACAATGACAGCGCTGTAACTTCCTCGTCACATGCTCCGGTCACATGAGAGCATGTGACCGGCGCTTGTCGCGCTGCCATTGTACTGTATACATTGTACTGGCGTGCACCACATCCGACAAACCTCCGAAAAGCCGGATGTGTGAAACTGGGCTAAGGCCTTCACATACAGTCAGGGCCAGAAATATTTGGACAGTGACACAAGTTTTGTTATTTTAGCTGTTTACAAAAACATGTTCAGAAATACAATTATATATATAATATGGGCTGAAAGTGCACACTCCCAGCTGCAATATGAGAGTTTTCACATCCAAATCGGAGAAAGGGTTTAGGAATCATAGCTCTGTAATGCATAGCCTCCTCTTTTTCAAGGGATCAAAAGTAATTGGACAAGGGACTCTAAGGGCTGCAATTAACTCTGAAGGTGTCTCCCTCGTTAACCTGTAATCAATGATGTAGTTAAAAGGTCTGGGGTTGATTACAGGTGTGTGGTTTTGCATTTGGAAGCTGTTGCTGTGACCAGACAACATGCGGTCTAAGGAACTCTCAATTGAGGTGAAGCAGAACATCCTGAGGCTGAAAAAAAAAGAAAAAATCCATCAGAGAGATAGCAGACATGCTTGGAGTAGCAAAATCAACAGTCGGGTACATTCTGAGAAAAAAGGAATTGACTGGTGAGCTTGGGAACTCAAAAAGGCCTGGGTGTCCACGGATGACAACAGTGGTGGATGATCGCCGCGTACTTTCTTTGGTGAAGAAGAACCCGTTCACAACATCAACTGAAGTCCAGAACACTCTCAGTGAAGTAGGTGTATCTGTCTCTAAGTCAACAGTAAAGAGAAGACTCCATGAAAGTAAATACAAAGGGTTCACATCTAGATGCAAACCATTCATCAATTCCAAAAATAGACAGGCCAGAGTTAAATTTGCTGAAAAACATCTCATGAAGCCAGCTCAGTTCTGGAAAAGTATTCTATGGACAGATGAGACAAAGATCAACCTGTACCAGAATGATGGGAAGAAAAAAGTTTGGAGAAGAAAGGGAACGGCAAATGATCCAAGGCACACCACATCCTCTGTAAAACATGGTGGAGGCAACGTGATGGCATGGGCATGCATGGCTTTCAATGGCACTGGGTCACTTGTGTTTATTGATGACATAACAGCAGACAAGAGTAGCCGGATGAATTCTGAAGTGTACCGGGATATACTTTCAGCACAGATTCAGCCAAATGCTGCAAAGTTGATCGGACGGCGCTTCATAGTACAGATGGACAATGACCCCAAGCATACAGCCAAAGCTACCCAGGAGTTCATGAGTGCAAAAAAGTGGAACATTCTGCAATGGCCAAGTCAATCACCAGATCTTAACCCCTTCAGCCCCGGGGCACTTTCCGTTTTTGCGTTTTTGTTTTTTGCTCCCCTTCTTCCGAGAGCCGTAACTTTTTTATTTTTCCGTCAATCTTGCCATATGAGGGCTTGTTTTTTGCGGGACAAGTTGTACTTTTAAATGAAACCATAAGTTTTACCATATGGTGTACTGGAAAGCAGCAAAAAAATTCCAAGTGTGGAAAAATTGCAAAAAAAGTGTGATGGCACAATAGTTTTTGGGATGTTTTATTCACGGTGTTCACTATATGGTAAAACTGATGTGTGGGTATGATACCTGAGGTCGGTGCGAGTTTGTAGACACCAAACATGTATAGGTTTACTTGTATCTAAGGGGTTAAAAAAATTCACAAGTTTGTCCAATAAAAGTGGCGCACGTTTTGCGCCATTTTCCGAAACACGTAGCGTTCTTATTTTTTGGGATCTATGGCTCAGTGAAGGCTTATTTTTTGCGTCTCGAGCTGATGTTTCTAATGGTAGCATTTTTGCGCAGATGCTACGTTTTGATCGCCTGTTATTACATTTTGCGTAAAACTTGCGGTGACCAAAAAACGTAATTTTGGCGTTTGGAATTTTTTTGCCACTACGCCGTTTACCAATCAGATTAATTGATTTTATATTTTGATAGATCGGGCATTTCTGAACGCGGCGATACCAAATATGTGTATATTTATTTATTTGTTAACCCTTTAATTTTCAATGGGGGGAAAGGGGGGTGATTTGAACTTTTAGGTTTTTTGTTTTTTTTTTTAAATTTTTTAAAACTTTTTTTTACTTATTTTATTTTATTTTACTAGTCCCCCTAGGGGGCTATAGCGATCAGCAATCCGATTGCTGATCGCTATCTGCTGATCACAGCTATACCGCTGTAAACAGCAGAAATAGTCACTTTCTTTCTTCCTCTGCTCCGTGCCGAGGAAGAATGAAAGTGAAACTTCGTAGCACCAGGCGTCATCACATGACCCTGTGCTACGATGGCAACCACCGAACGTCACGTGATCACTCACGTGACGTCCGGAGGGGGCGGCGGTAAGTAAAAAAGATGGCCGCGCGCATATAGATCTCGCTGCCAGACTTTGGCAGCGAGATCTAAGGGGTTAATGTTCCGGGTGGAATGCGATTCCACTCGGAACATGTAGGCACACATGTCAGCTGTTGAAAACAGATGATATGTGTGCCGATCCACGCCGCCTGCCCGCGGCAGGGGGCGGGGCTTACCGGCACACGATCCATGACGGATATATCCGTCCATGGTCGTGAAGGGGTTAACCCAATTGAGCATGCATTTCACTTGCTCAAATCCAGACTTAAGACGGAAAGACCCACAAACAAGCAAGACCTGAAGGCTGCGGCTGTAAAGGCCTGGCAAAGCATTAAGAAGGAGGAAACCCAGCGTTTGGTGATGTCCATGGGTTCCAGACTTAAGGCAGTGATTGCCTCCAAAGGATTCGCAACAAAATATTGAAAATAAAAATATTTTGTTTGGGTTTGGTTTATTTGTCCAATTACTTTTGACCTCCTAAAATGTGGAGTGTTTGTAAAGAAATGTGTACAATTCCTACAATTTCTATCAGATATTTTTGTTCAAACCTTCAAATGAAACGTTACAATCTGCACTTGAATTCTGTTGTAGAGGTTTCATTTCAAATCCAATGTGGTGGCATGCAGAGCCCAACTCGCGAAAATTGTGTCACTGTCCAAATATTTCTGGACCTAACTGTAGCAGCTGTAGTTATACTGAGAATAAATTACACACAGGTGAATTCAATTTACTAATTATTAGGTGACGTCTGGAGGTAATTGGTCTCTCAGGATTTAATTCCGAGGGCTGAATACAAATCCACATCACAATTTTGAGATTTTCATTTTCAAAATATTTAAAAAACCATGTATCCTTTCCTTTACACTTCACAAATACTTGCTACTAATGCGGGCGTCACATGGTATGATCTATCGTGCGATCGCATGAGCAATCGTACCCGCCCCCGTCGTTTGTGCCTCACGGGCAAATCGCTGCCCGTGTCACACAAAGTCGCTAAACCGCCGTCACACGTACTTACCTGCTGAGCGACCTCGCTGTGGGCTGCGAACATCCTCTTCCTGAAGGGGGAGGGACGTTCGGCGTCACAGCGACGTCATACAGCCGCCGGCCAATAGAAGCAGAGGGGCGGAGATGAGCGGGACGTAAACATCCCGTCACACGGAGCGATGTGTGCTGCCCCGGGTACAATGAACAACCGGCGCAAAGAAAAAATAAACGATTTATTAAAAATAAGCAACGTGTACACGACTCACGATTTGTAACCGATTTGTGAACGTTCAGCGTCGCTCGGAGGTGTCACACGAAACGACGTTGCAAACGATGCCGGATGTGCGTCACGAAAACCGTGACCCTAACGACATATCGCACGATAGATCGTCTCGTGTGACGCCCGTATTAGTGTTGGTATATCACATAAAATCCAAATAAAATACACTTACGTTTGTGGGTGGGGGATATGGAAAAGTTCACAGGGTATGGATACTTTTTGAAGGCACTGTACATACAGTACATGACTACATTCATAGGATGGTATTATATGATGGATGGTGTACAGAGCACAATCTCCGAATTAACATCAGGTTTCCTATCCAAAACTAACAGTCCCTTTCTGAGCACCGACCTTGTTAAATGTGAACCCCAAATTTGCATTTCCAAACCACAATGTGTTCTGGTTTGTGACCAAGGGAAATAGAAATAGCACACACTTTCTATATTTTGATTGTGGTTAAACACGTTCTGTAGAACAGGTGCACATTGCAAGGTCTAAGTTAAGGGAACACACAGCACATTACCCATACAACACTTTACAGTCCAGCCTTATGCATATGTATGTACATTATATGGATAAAAGTACTGGGATATGGGGCACACCTTTTAACTGTTCCCGCCTTGGCCAAATTTTATTTGTTTTTATGTAGTATAATTTCCAGGTCATTATGACGATTACGCTGAATCAAACTTGCAGAATTTTTTTAATTTAAGTGCTAAGAACAAAAACAGAAATGTGTAAAGAATAAAATATATATATTTTTTTTTTTTGCATTGGCATTTTCTGAGATTCGTACCACCAAACTTTGATAGAGCTGTAAGAGAGCTTGTTTTATTTATGGAAGCTGATGTTATTTTCTTGATCTCATTCTGGAGTATATACAATGTCTTGATTGCTTTTTATTGCATTTTTTAGTGAGTTGCAGCAACTAAAAAACAGCCAATCTGACCTTTCAACTCTTCAGAGTTTTTAAGTTTCTAAAACTTTTAATTTATTAAAAAATCTTTAAAAATCCATTATAGGTCTATGTCACTCAAACATGTTTCAGGCACTGGGAAAACATTTAAAATACAAACAACCAATCATGGAGAGACTGCTCATAATCAAAATACATTGAAAACAGGTTCTGAACTTCACATTTAGAAATACAAAATAAATAAATAAAAATCAATAAATAAACAAAGTATCATTCCTGAAACATCCCTCTTGGGTATTAGGCTATGTGCACACTAGAAATGTCCTTTTTCTCAAGAAACTTTCTTGAGAGACATTCTTTCTGGGAGTTGAAGATTCCCGCACTTGCGGGAAAAAAACGCACCAAATCCGCGGTAAAAACGCATGCGTTTTTACCGCGGATTAGCCGCAATTTTACCGCAATTTCACCGCGGATTTTCCGCAGGTTGTTCCTGACACATGCAAGTAAAGAAATTCCGGGGGTATTCCGCAGGTAATAATGGACATGCTCATTTTCTCAAGAAAGTTTCTCAAGAAAAGTTTCTCAAGAAATTTTCTTGAGCAAAATCCGCAGCGTGCGCACAGCTATTTTTTTTACACATAGGTTTTGCTGGGAAATGTCTGCAGAAAGATTTGTAATCTTTCTCAAGAAATTTCCGCGGCAAATCCGCGGGTAAAACGGTCTAGTGCGCACATAGCCTAAGTGTTCAAATGTGTGATCCAGAAAGCTTCTCTAATTAGAATTTTAACAGGATTTTAATGTTATTTAACTGAAGATTACCCCTGGATCTGCAGGTAGCTATAATTTTTGGAGGTGACAGATTCCTTTTCTAAAATGTTAGTGTGTATTAGAGATAGAGCTTTTGCCCACAAACTGAATGTTCATTTCCCTACCATGAGCCATCTCCAAAGGCGTTTCAGAGAATTTGGCATTAGACCCAACCGGCCTCTCAACCGCAGACCACGTGGAACCACACTAGACCCAGACCTCCACATCTAGTATCTTCCCATCCATGATCATCTGAGACCAGCCACCCGGACAGCTGCATGCTCATTGTCCTCCTCAGGGTCTCCACCTGACTGCAGTTCATCGTCGAGTTAAGTTGAGTGGGCAAATACTAACTTTTGATGGCATCTGGCACATTGGAGAATCCCGGTTTTCACTGTACTAGGTAAACGGTAGACTGGCAACTGGTGGTTGCACCAGATGCTGACTGGTTTTCTGACCAAAGGACCATTTATTACTGTAAAACTGCACAATTTAGAGTGGCCTTTTATTGTGGCCAGCCTAAGGCACACCTGTGCAATAATCATGCTGTCTAATCAGCATCTTGATATGGGACACCTGTGAGGTGGATGGAATTATCTCAGCAAATGAGAAGTGCTCACTAACACAGATTTGCACAAATTTGTGAACATAGAAAAAGTCTTAGATCTTTGAGTAAAGTTAATGAAAAATGGGAGCAAAAACAAAAGTGTTGTTTATTTTATGTTATATTTTTGTTCAATATATGTTGATTTCTAAACTTTTACGTATTGCTCCAAGGAGGAAGAAAATAATGCTACTTTTTTCAAACCTACCTGTAAATATTTTAGGAGCTACATCTCAATGATGATAATTCAGAGATGTTCTGCTCTATATTGAAACAGAAGATGCCGCCATCACTCCGTGCGCTTGGTAGACGTGCACTTTTCAACATTACAATGATCCAAAACACAAATCACAAAACACATCTGCTGCATCTCTGAAGAAGAACAGGGTGAAAGAGATTCAGTGGTCAAGTGTCTCCTGATTTGAGCCCAACCAAACTCTTATGGGGAATACTTGTTATCACTCTCCATCCGGCATCCAGGCTCTATAAGAGCTTGATCATAGAGAATGGAAAAATAATAAATGTTGTAATGTGTCGCCAACGTGTTCATTCCATGCCTAAAGAGTTACAATATTTTTAAGTGAAGTGATGTGACTCGATTTGTGAAGTCTTTGCACAGCTCTCATTTTAATGAACACCATTGTGAAAGAGTTTACAGCAAAGGATAACAGCCTAGGATCATATGAGTATGGGGAGATAAGGTATGCACACCAGTGACTATGGAAGGGGAATACATGTAATAGCAGAAACTGCTGTGTGAATACTGACTTGAAAAATTCAATAGCTATACGTAAGAATGAAATGTGAAAAATGGAACCTGCATTATTGCCATGAATATATGAATAAAGATAAATTTAGCTACTGAATTGATCAATGCAATAGAGCCCCAACACTACGCCAAAGTATTTCTCTACGTTGGGGTCCCTAGCTTGTGTGTGTCCTCTCATGCAGTTAAAAAACTTACCGTGTATGGGAAGCTGAGACCCAGGCTATATATACGATGTGGATTGGCAATAGGTGTGTATGGGGAGGGTTCCCAAACGAAAAACTACTAACATTAAGGAATAACGTTTGGAACTCCATTCTATGTCTGAACTGGGTGCAAAAAACCTAAAAAAACATCACTATGGGGAGATAAGGTATGCACACCAGTGACTATGGAAGGGGAATACATGTAATAGCAGAAACTGCTGTGTGAATACTGACATGAAAAATTCAATAGCTATACGTAAGAATGAAATGTGAAAAATGGAACCTGCATTACTGCCATGAATATATGAATAAAGAGACATTTAGCTACTGAATTGATCAATGCAATAGAGCCCCAACACTACGCCAAAGTATTTCTCTACGTTGGGGTCCCTAGCTTGTGTGTGTCCTCTCATGCAGTTAAAAAACTTACCGTGTATGGGGAAGCTGAGACCCAGGCTATATATACGATGTGGATTGGCAATAGGTGTGTATGGGGAGGGTTCACAAACGAAAAACTACTGGTGTGCATACCTTATCTCCCCATAGTGATGTTTTTTTAGGTTTTTTGCACCCAGTTCAGACATAGAATGGTGTTCCAAACGTTATTCCTTAATGTTAGTAGTTTTTCGTTTGTGAACCCTCCCCATACACACCTATTGCCAATCCACATCGTATATATAGCCTGGGTCTCAGCTTCCCATACACGGTAAGTTTTTTAACTGCATGAGAGGACACACACAAGCTAGGGACCCCAACGTAGAGAAATACTTTGGCGTAGTGTTGGGGCTCTATTGCATTGATCAATTCAGTAGCTAAATTTCTCTTTATTCATATATTCATGGCAGTAATGCAGGTTCCATTTTTCACATTTCATTCTTACATATAGCTATTGAATTTTTCATGTCAGTATTCACACAGCAGTTTCTGCTATTACATGTATTCCCCTTCCATAGTCACTGGTGTGCATACCTTATCTCCCCATAGTGATGTTTTTTTAGGTTTTTTGCACCCAGTTCAGACATAGAATGGAGTTCCAAACGTTATTCCTTAATGTTAGGATCATATGAGAGCTGCTTAATTAGAAAAGTATATGAAACTTTTTATAATTTTTTTATCCAAAGTCTCCTTTACAATATCGGGACTCATGTTAGTTTTGTACTAAATATACGGCTTCTACTTGAAATCTTATTACAGTGGTGTGAATTTGCCATAACAATGTTAAATCAAATGCTCTGAATAGCAGTTCATCACAGTCTCCACAAGAGGGCGCACAAAACTAAAGAATCCATTGCTCAAATTGATTTATTCAGCCATCATGGTGTCATCCTGATTGCTGTGCACTGTGCTTGAACTCAGATACAGAACCCGATGATTATGCCTAGTGCTTATTATTACATCAAGATATATTTTTTACAGTGTTTTATAAGACTTGTCTCCTAATCCTGCAATGGTGCTTTGTATATTGTACAGTAAAGCCTTTGATCTGTATATACTTCTGCATTCCAAAAAGATAATTCTGTATTTCGAATATATATCATATATATCATTGCATCATATATCACATCACGTCCTATAATATACAGTTAAACATTAACGCTCTGCTTAAAACACGAAAAATTACCATCTTATTAGATTTGTCAATAGTGACCACCAGGGATCACTGCAGGCTCTATGCATTTAGAAAAATGAATGTAGAAAAATGTATAATGCCCACAGTGAAACATGGTGGTGGCAGTGTCCTTATGGGGGCTGCATGGGAGATGCTGTTGTTGAGGAGATACATTTCATTGATGATAATTCACAGATGTTCTGCTCTATATTGAAACAGAAAATGTCGCCATCACTCCGTGCGCTTGGTAGACGTGCACTTTACCAACATGACAATGATCCAAAACACATGACTGCTGCATTTCTGAAGAAGAACAGGGTGAAAGTGATTCAGTGGCCAAGTGTCTTCTGATTTGAACTAAACTGAACACTTATGGGGAAGTCTGAAGAGACAACTTGTCATCACTCTGCATCCAGCATTAAGGCCCTAAAAGAGATCATTCTTGAAGAATAGAAAAAGTAATGTGTCACCAACTTGTTCATCTCATGCCTAGAAGACTTGGCGCTGTCCGACTCCTTAATTCACGGAGGTCATACAAAATATTTGATGTAGTAGTTGTTATGTTGGGTGTACTCATTTTTGCATCAACTAATAAGAGTAAAACAGAGGTTTTTGTAATGAAAGTTATATTATTAACTTACAATATTAAACTCACTATATTGAAAATGTTCTATAGAACTGTCTTGCCAAAATTTTGAAAATTGTTATTATGTTCATTGAGATATTGATTAAATTCTTACTTTTCAAAGGGGGTGTACTTATTTATGCTGAGCACTGTACATATATACAGTATATATATTTGTCTTTACACATTTACATTATGACCTAGGATAAATTTGTTAACAATAAATAAGTCCACTTGTACATGTCATTATTATGCGGCGATACCAAATTTTATCTACTTTTACGTTTTTGTGATTTTTTTTTCAGAATAAAACAATTAATAATTGACAAAAAGGTGTTTTAGCCCTTTAAGGTTTATTTTTTTTATCAGGAGACTTGAAATTGTAATGCTTTGATTACTTTTATAATACATAGCAGCACTCCTCTATGCCCGTAAGGGCTTGCTCACAATAACGTATTAATCAGATGAGTGATATCTGATTTTTTTTATTGGATACCACTTTGGACTAATGATATTCTATGGGGAAGTGCTTAGCAGTGTTTTTTTCTTCTACCGATTTGGCATGAGAAAAAAAATTGCAGCAAATCGAATGAGACTCACAAGTTAGTCTATGGGTGCGTGGAAAATATCAGACTGCGCTGAGATGACATCCGAGTGCAGTCTGACTTCCACAGACTCACAGCAAAGAGAAGATGGAGGAATTTTGTTCTCCATCTTCTTCTCACCTGTGCTATGATTCTCTGGGAGAATCATATCTCACTAAGCTGATACTCTGATCAAGCTCAGATCAGAGTGTGATCGGAGTGTGATTAGCATAATCCATCAGATTGATGAGAGACTCTGTGGCCATGTGCTCTTAGCCTTAGGGCACTTTGCACACTACGACATCGCAAGCCGATGCTGCGATGCCGAGCACGATAGTCCCCGCCCCCCTCGCAACTGCGATATCCTTGTGATAGCTGCCATAGCGAACATTATTGCTACGGCAGTTTCACATGGACTCACCTGTCCTGCGACCGTCGCTCTGGCCGGCGACCCGCCTCCTTATTAAGGGGGCGGGTCGTGTGGCGTCACTGCGACGTCACACGGCAGGCGGCCAATAGGAGCGGAGGGGCGGAGATGAGCGGGATGTAAACATCCCGCCCACCTCCTTCCTTCCGCATATCCTACGGAAGCCGCAGTGACGCCGGTAGGAGATGTTCCTCGCTCCTGCGGCTTCACACACAGCGATGTGTGCTGCCGCAGGAGCGAGGAACAACATCGGACCGTCGCGTCAGCGTAATCATGCCGACGCTGCACCGCCGACGCCGACACCGCCGATGCCGCCGACCGACGCGTCAGCGTAATCACGCCGACACTGCACCGATGATGCGATTACGACGCTTTTGCGCTCGTTAATCGTATCATCGAGCCTTTACACACTACGATGTCGCATGCGATGCCGGAAGTGCGTCATTTTCAATTTGACCCCACCGACATCGCACCTGCGATGTCGTAGTGTGCAAAGCCCGCCTTAGTGTTACATTGGCTGACAAAGGCAAACCTGGGAGCCATTGTTAGACCTTTGAATTCCATATGTTCGGTGGCGTAAATTGAAGTTCATGGGCCCCAATGTAAAAGCTCCAATTATTGCAAGTCGTTAATACGGTGGTATTGGTCTTTTCATATAGACAAAAGGGACTTTCTGGGCCCCTTAGACACCAGGGACTAAGTACGATTACAACTCCTGCGCCTATTGTAGTTACACCCAGAATCGGGCTGGCTATCAGAGAAACCTCCAGCAATACCAGGCTTGGCTGCGGTTACTTGCATTGAACTCCAGAGCTCTCACCTGAGCTCCGGAGTGCAGCCTCGACTGAACTCAGGGTTTGCAGTCCTGAACCACGAGCACCGACTGATTCCCCGGCGATTGCGGTTCAGTTCATGTCACAGCTGCGGACAGACCAGGCTGAACTCAGAAGCTCTTGTGACGTCCTGGCAAAACCAGGTTGTCACAGAGACTGTACAAATCTTCCAGGTGCAGGACTCCATCCTCCTTGGCATTTTGTATTTTCAGGTGAAAACCTGAAAAAGACATTGTGTGCAAGTGCCCTTACGAGTGGAGCCTTTGTAAAACGACCGTTTACTACATCTAACCTAAACCCACCCCCCTCCCCCAGGATCTGAGTTATCTCCAATCCGGGCCGCGGCAGTAAAATATTAGCTATTTATGATAGCTGACACCCACTACTGGTGGCAGTCATCGACGCTGTGATAGTTTATTGTGGAGCAGAAGGGGTTAAAAAAAGGAATAAGGCACAAATTGAATATTTTGTTATTTGTGTAATAATATAAAAGTAGAGAATTTACCAAGAAATTATGGATCAGCCTGATTATATCCAAGTTTCCATTGATCATGTGCACTTGTCAGCCCTTTTCAAATCCCACGTATATTGATTTTTTATTTTTTTTGTTCTTCCAGGAAATAGTTTTTCCTGAAAATGTCTTTCTGTTTACAGTATTGACAGACCCAAAATATCCTCCAATTTCTATATGGATAAATTCTTACCATCTGCTCATACGCCCCGGGTTTTACACATTAATATTTATTAAAATGACAGTATTAGAAGGGACATCCAAGAAATGTACTCTACCGCCATGACGGCACCTGTCATATAGCAGATGTGGGGGACAGATTCATTCATGGTTCTAAAAGGAGACATTAAATATAGGAATTCTGTCTTTATTTTTTAGAGATCTGTTTATATTGACTGGTATGATGGCGGCGTATCAGCTTTTTGGTCCTGTGTTGTAATCTGACCACTGAAATACTTTTTTTTTATAGTGATATCATATATGTTGCAGTTTTATTAATGAATAAAAATAATAAAAGAGATACAAATAAAATATAATTATTTTAAATAATTCTGCTTGAGTCATTTAACACTGTAAAGGCCAATGACAAATATATTAATTATATGGTCATTAAAGGGTTATTAAAAATATTATTCTTCTCAATCCTCAAAATAGGAGATAACTTACGGATCACTGGGGATCCAACCACTGAGTTCAGCTTTTTCCAGCAGTCCGATAGACAGCGAATGGTGGGAGATAGAGTATGCGCACCCCCATTCATAGTTAATAGGTAGATAATACAGTTAAAAAAAAGACAAATGTGTATCACGATCCTGTTGCCTGACAATACTAGGGCCCAGGGGGCATACACTGCGAGTAGAAGAAAAGCGATTCTGGCAGCTAAATAGGAAAGGGTTCTTTACAGTTAGAGCAGTCAGACTGTGGAATACCCTACCACAAGAGGTAGTAATGCCAGATACTATAACAGCTTTTAAAAAAGGGCTGGATGATTTCCTCAGTACACAAAACATTGTTGGTTATAAGTGATTTAGTGACAAAATGTAGAATTGGTGGAGGGAGGTTGAACTAGATGGACCTAGGTCTTTTTTCAACCTATATAACTATGTATTCCAGAATTTCAATCTAGACCTCCAGCAATCAGTAAATTATCCACTATCCTATGGTACTTAATATTGGTAATAATGTCAACAGAGTCTCCCTTAGGCCTCCTTCACACTTCCGTGTTTCCGGTCCGTGTGCTGTCTGTTTCATACGTATCGGGCCAACACGTTCACACGCATACTAATTAAAGTCAGTAGAGATCTTCACACCTCAGTGTTTTCACCTGGGCTGTGTGTCCGGGTCTCACCCGGAGACAAATCCGTTTTTTTCTGGCAGCATGGGTCTAATACGGACATCACACGAATGGCATCTGTGTGACACATACCGGAAAAAAGTCCTCCCACGCCACTTATAGCTTGTTGAGATACTGGTCCTTGTGCTGTGGTGTTCCAATATCTGGAGGTCTTCTGTGCGTTATTTGGTGTGTCGTGGAAATATTGTCTGTTTATTTCCTCCCTATTCTTTATTTCCCCCTAAGCACATATTGTCTAATATCTCTGTGAATGATTACGGTGAGTTTTGAGTTTTCCCTGTCTGTCTTTCTGTGTGGGATTAATCACTCCTGTCATTGCTCTCCCCAGATGTGGGAAAGAGGAGGGTATTAGGCTGTGTGCACACGATGCGTTTTTTACCGCGGAAACACATGCGACAGAAAACTGTTCCCAGGCCCTGCCCGTTCACCCCAATTCCCCCCGGTGTCATACATACCTGTCCGGTCGCAGCGCTGATCCCCCGCGGCTCCCTCCTCCTTCACAGTGCACGGTGGCCGGTCACATGAGCAGAGCAGCTGACAGCCAGCACAGTGTTCAGTGTGAGCTGTCCTGGCTGCTTGGCAGTCTGCAGCTGTGACCCGGGGAGAGTGGGTGCAGATTTTTGCACCCACTCTCCTCAAATGGAGGGTCTGCCCTCCTAGAAAATGGGGGATACGTTTCCTGAACGTGCCCCCATATTCTAGAAGGTCCAGAGGCGACGTGGGACATCCATATGGATTTCTGCGGACCCATTTTTTTTTATTAAATTGGAGAACAAGGGAATGATTTGGGGAGTGTTTTTTCTAATAAAACATTTTTTGTTGTCTTTTTTTGCTTTTGTTTACTGTCAATTAGTTATGTCGGGTGTCTGATAGACGCCGTGACATCACTAATTGCTGGGCTTGATGCCAGGTGACATTACACATCTGGTATCAACCCCATTTATTACCCCGTTAGCCAACGCACCAGGGCGCGGGATGAGTTGGGGCGAAGCGCCAGGATTGGCGCATCTAATGGATGCGCCACTTCTGGGGCGGCTGCGGCCTGCTATTTTTAGGCTGGGAAGAGTCCAATAACCATGGCTCTTCCCACCCTGAGAATACCAGACCCCAGCTGTCAGCTTCACCTTGGCTGGTGATCTAATTTGGGGGGACCCCACGTTATTTTTTTTTTATTCTTTATTTATAAATAAAAAAAAAAACATGGGGAGCCCTCCAAATTGATCACCAGCCAAGATGAAGCTGCCAGCTGTGGTTTGCAGGCTACAGCTGTCTGCTTTACCCTGACTGGCTATCAAAAATAGGGGGGACCCCACGCCATTTTTTTCATTTTTTTTTTTTTTTTTTTATTGGATAAATACTAAGCTAGGCACCCTTTAGTGCCACATGAAAGGTACTAAAGGTGCCAGCTTAGAATATGCAGGCGGGGGTGGGACGTTCTATATATTTGACATCCCTTCATCCATTGACGCTTTTTAGGCTGTGTGTCCACAATCAGGGTTTGCAGCGTTATGGGCGCTGAGTGTTTTCCCTGCGTCCATAACGCTGCGTTGTGCAGTAGAAGCACAGTGGAAGGATTTTTGGAGATCCCATGCCCACTGTGCTTCTTTTCTCCGCAGCATAAACTGACCGGTAGCGTGGCTTCCCGAGCCTCAGCATGTCAATTTATGCTGCGGAGACGAGTGTTCTCTGCAGGTAGTATAGAGCTCCACAGCAGCCTGAACCCAAATCGTGGGCATGGGCAGCTGCAGGAAGGCTGACACTGTGTACTAGACGCCGTGTCGCTGGATCATGGCCACATAGCCTTAGGCCCCTTTCACCCGTCAGTGATTCTGGGACGTTTGTGCTTTTTTTTAAACGTACCAGGATCACTGACATACGCAGACCCATTATAATGAATGGGTCTGCTCACACGTCAGTGATTTTTCACTGCACGTGTCTCCATGCGGCGTACCCGCGTGTGCGTGATTGCCGCACGGAGACATGTCCATTTTTTTCTGGCATCACTGATGTCCCACGGACCACACAGTGGTGTGATCCGTGAAACACGTGCCAGAAAAAAACGTGCTTTTAAAATAAAAAACATTTTAACTCACCCGGCGTCCAGCGATGTCCTCTGCAGCCCGTCCTCCCTGTTCCTTCTGTGCCGGCTCATTATTGTTGCGCATATTCATGATGCACGACACAGCCAACCCGGAAGCAGCTGCTGCGGGGGTCAGCGCCGGCCGGATGCTGCACCGCGGGAGCGATCAGCACCATGGAGAGCGGGAGCGGGTGCAGGTGAGTTAATCTCTAAGTGCAATCACGGCACACGGAGGGACATGTGCGTGTTTTACACGCCAGTGAAAAACGTCAATGTTTTTCACTGACATGTGAAGCGGGCCTAAAAGTGAGAATATTGTTGCTACAGCAACATTTTGGGTGAAGTAGCTGTGGATTCAAAATGCTTAATATACTCCTGAATAAAATCCTTGAGGGGTGCAGATTCCAAAATGGGGTCACTTGTGGGGGTTTTCTGACGTATAGGTACCTAAGGGGCTTGGTGCGCGAAGTTTATTTCAACTTTTCCAAAATTCAAATGGTGCTCCTTCCATTCCAAGCCCTCCCATTTATCCAAACAGAATGTGGAGAAGGAAATGACATCACAGGTTTTTTTTTCCAAAGGTCTGTGTTCAACCAACTTTATTATCACTGACAAGTCTTAAAAAACGCACCTAAAAAAACGCATGAAAAACGCATGAAAAACGCATGAAAAACGCATGAAAAACGCATGAAAAACGCATGCGTTTTCGATGCGTTGTTTCTCAAAAAGCATTGTTTACAATTCTCCCCTCTGCCAGAGGGTGCGTTTTTTTCCGCGCGGAAAAAAAAGCAACGTGTGCACATACCCTTAGAGCAGGGCTGGCCAGGAGCAGGGCCAGGCTGGTGGTTCAGACCTCTTCACCATTAGAAGAACCTCAGGGGTAATGGACAGCTAGGCCCCCTAGCCTGAGGGCCAGTCTAGGAGCCTCGGTCCCCGGTTATCCCCTTACTGCACATGACACCATCATACTTATTAGACTGCTGTTTCAAGAGGCTTGGTCTAATGTAATTTGATCCTTAAAGGCATTGCCTCATCTTATCAAATGTCTAAGATTGCGCAACTGTAATTTACCTCTTATTAAAAATCTTCTAGGTTCTCAAGTACTTAGGGATTTTTAATTCCATAGTAATATGTCCTTAGGCATGGCCGGTCTTCTAGGCAAGGAGCAAGTTTTAGCTATACAGCTTGCAAGTGCTGCTCTGAAGTTGGTTGGATTACTGCACCCCTGCGTTCCTCCAGTAGAAGCAAAGCTGCCTGTGCTAGCAACATCGGAGACCATACAGTTGTGGTCAGCGGCTCAGCCATGCTGCTGCCTAAAACTGTCACTCAGCAGCAGTGTACCACCCCGCGAGGAAGGGGAGCAATGCTCCTCTTAAAGAGGTTGTCCGGTCAAAAGCGACAAGTCTATAGTCACTGTATGTGTCACTCTATGTAACTGCAGACTTTTGAATCCTCGCATTGTATGCACTGTGCGCTGTGGGGATTCTCCGGTGTCAGCACCAGTAACGTCAGTCACATGTCCGCAAGTATGCAATATGCAAACTCACGGACAGAATCTGACTATAGACTGTTTCCGGTGCACTCAATGCACGTTTCGGCACTGACACCGGAGAATCCTCATAATACACAGTGCGCGCGATGTGAAGATTCACAAATCTGCAGTCATATCGAGTTACACATACACAAAGAGTGACTGCAGACTTGTCATTTTAGACCGGACAACCCCGTTATTAGACCCAGCACATCTACAGATTGCAACAGGGGTGTCCAGCTCAGAATATTAATGGCGTGCACTGCACAAAGATTTCAATTAGTGCATTGTATGTGATAACTTATTAAAAGCTAGTTATAACAACACTCATGACAATATATATCGCTTATGAGAATAATATTCATAGCAAGCAAATTATTAACCAGCCGAAATAAATGTAGACGTTCTGTGAGCAGCAGCAAAGAAGTAAAACAGAATCTATTATTGTGCGTTTTTTAGAAACTCTGAATAGGCTTCTGCAGGACAAAAAAAAACAAATAAATTACATTACATCCAATGAAATCCAAGCATACAACAAATACATTATTTAATGTTTCCAAACATCAGCAAAACTGTAAATGAAAGCGCTTGCAAAACCTTCATCTTACCTCCTCGCATTCTGCTTCTCCCACAAAAAATGACATTTACTATACGAAATAAATACAATAAATATTTATGCACACATTTTTCTCTTAGCCCGTGAAACTTTTAGTATTTTTTTTACTCATTTAAGCATATTTCCAGAGATTTGGACAAAACCTGTTAAGAGTTGACTTGGGAGTCTGAGGATGTATATTGCAACATATTAAAACTCCTATATGTAACCATCCTTGTCATGCAGTCATGTGAATATCTATTGCCACCCAGGTGTGATGGGGGGAAGCGTTCTCCTTCCTGTTTGATATTTTACCATTATTAGAAAATGTATCACTATAAGCTTTTGGCTTTAGTCTTTCTGAAGGAGATATTTGCTTCACTTGTAAGAATTATGATGGGTTATCTACTTTGGACCCTTCATTTTTATTAGAAAGGAAGCCCTGACAATAAGCTGAATGCAGGGTGGTCTTCTACTGGATCTCCATGATCACCGGAATTCACGGAGCAAGCTGGCAGCAAGTATTCAGTTCTTTTGCAGTGCCACCACCGGGGAAATAACATATTATGAGCCTCCTGAATTGTAAAGCGCTGCGGAATATGTTGGCGCTATAGAAATAAAGATTATTATTATATTATAGAGTGCCTATTGTAAAAGTAAACTTTTTGTCACTTTTCTTATGTGCAGAACATTCTGTATTGTTCTGCCATACTCTCCTGCAGAGCCAGTATATGTTGCCTATGGTGCAGAGCGTTTTGCAGGATGAATGCTCTGCGGGTTGTTTCACAGCACTGGGTTTCACACTGGTCCTGGGAGGTGCTCTCGCAGATTCTTCTTTAGGGAGTGTGTTAGCTCAGGACGCCGCCAGTCATACTTTCTCCTTACCGTTGTGCTGTTGGCTCCTGTGGTGCTCAGTTGTCAGATCTTGGTCTCTCAACTCCAGGCTGCTGTTTACCCATCTCTCCCTGTCCTCCCCTGTTTCTGTTTTGACTTCGGGGCTTCTGACCTCGGACTTCCTCCTGACCACGTCGTCGCCTGCTCCCTGTATCTTGTATGTACTCTCCTGGAACCATGACCTTCAGCTTGTACCTCAACCTCGTCACTGTCTGCCCTTGTGTACTGTCATGCCCTCCTGCTTTATGATGTCAGCCTGTCTGACTACCTCTCCATTTACTGCATACTAGTAGTAGATACATATTGAAAAAATATGTAGGAGGCTGATGAAAAGGTTTCCTTGAAACGTGCGTCGAGGTGTTTTGGTGGTTTTCTGACCTTGTACTATGTAAGTATTGCACGGATGATTAATGTATGGAGAGACTTTAACCTCTGGTAATAGGTAGCCGGTTTTAGGTTGAAATTCGGTGCAATTTAAATATATTCTTAGCCTTAATAGATATATTTATGTCATCTTTTTTGCACTCAAATTGTTGGAATAGTTTTTTTACCATAATTGTATATATCTGTCAGGGCCGGGAGTACTGGTGGGCCCAGGAGGTGGATCCACCGGACCTTGCACCCCACCGGAGGGCAGGGCACACGGCAGCCGGAGCACTGGCGTGGCAGGGACAAGTATAAACAGGTCACCAGAGTCACAGAGTTCTTTAGGACAGTAATGTAAACAGGCAAGGTACCAGAGTGCAAGGACAAGAAGTCAGTAGGACACGGTACCAGGGGACCTGAGCACCTAGCTCATAAGACTAGCTACAAGACACGTTGATCAGGCCCTGCCCACATGGAAAGGCCAGTCTTATATACCCAGCACAGCCTCATGTCATTTCCTGCTGCAGGTGTGCTGGGCCTATAAGACCAGGAGAGTGGGCGCGGCCTGGTCCTATACAGAACCATGTGGCTAAGACTCAGAGTCAGACTCATAAGACCAGGAGCAGGACACAGGAGAGCATGAGCGGGAGCGGCAGCCATGACTGGTGAACACATGGACTGGATCAGTGGGTAAGGAGCAGTGCTGGGACACGGGGAGCGTGACAATATCACTGGCTGACCTTCTCATGTATTTATAGTAGTTATTTCTACTTTTGATTTCTTTAATATTTATTGCCTTTTCATATCATTGTAAAAAATATTTATTCTTATTTATAATTATTTATATATATATATTTTTGTAGAATATTTATTGAAAAATAGGAATGAAATTTATAAATCAATTGATTGGTTAGGGAGTAAAATTATACAGAGGTTTCTCATATATTTCAATTCCATTAGTGCAATATACTTATTTATTGGGGACGGTGTTGGTACGTTGCTCAATTTGTACTTTTTTTAATACATTTGATATATTTTATATAAATTTAATATTTTGAGCAGTATATTTCTTCACCTCTTATATCAATTAGTTTATGGTCAAAAATTTCTCCATTATGTTTTTTCAGGTGATTTATTTTTGTGTTTTTAATGGGTTGTGAATAAATTAATGTTTAAGAATCTTTTTGAAAAATAAAAAATAAATATTTGGTGCAATATACTCTATTCCTGTTTGTTTTTGATTGCATACTAGTAGTGTCTAGCGCCACCTTGGGACAGTTATCACACTGTTTTAAAGTTATTGATGATCAACCATTGCAAAGTCATGAATATTTATAATATATGTCATTATCTTATTTTCTCCTCTTCTCTCCAAACACTTTGCTGTCGTGCTGTTTTAACTGCCTAGCTCAAAGTCCCTCAGGAATCTGCTTTCAACTGCTGCTTAGCAAGATTTGTCACTCTGTTTATACAATTCGATTCTGGGGCCTTTCCTCTCTGAGAACAGGGTGGGAAGTAAAGGGGCTCATGCAGGAAAAATCTCATACACTGCTTAGAAATAGAGCATTGATTCTTGAAGAGCTGTAGTTGAAAAAAGATTTTTAGGGAGCTTGAAATGGGCAGTTAAAACAGCAAAACAGCATATAGAGGGTCAGAAGGAGGGAGATTAAGGTAATGAAGTGTATTACAAAAATTTACAACTTTGCTTTGTAAAGAGGGAATCAACAACTAAATTAAAAAAAAGTATAGTTTCTATTTTAAATCATTGGTGTGTAATGCACTTTTGCCGCCGCTGCAGCGGATCGAACCACTCAGATCCATGTGAGTACTTGTGGCTCGAGGGTCTCCGGACCCGGGGACTTGGGGCCACTCTAAATGTAAAAGGGGGGAGTTATTTACAAGGGAGTTATAGCTCGTGATGCCACCCGTGGTGTATGGTAAGGAAGGGGTACCCCCGCTGCCGATGGGAGTACCCGGGGTGATGGAGTGGGGCAGCAAGGTGTCGTTTCCCTCCACGGGTAGGGGAAAGCCCCAGGACTCGGTGGGAAGGCCGGGGGATGCAGGGGTCACTCAGGTACTCACTCAGTCATTAAGCAGATGCTGACAACCGGGTAAACCAAGTCTCTGGCTGCCGTTGTCTCTCAGAGGGGAGCTCGTCCGGGTCCCGTCCCCTACAGTGTTGCCTGGTGATCCGTGACCTGCTTCCTGGCACAATGTTTAACTTCAACGTGGTGGCCCAGTAGTCACTGTGGCTAAGTGTGGGAGCCTGCTCTCAGGGCTCACGCTTGGGATTTTCTTGGGCTGCTTGTATGGAAGGCCCTATCCCCCTCGTTGCGCTAGTGCCCCAATTCTGGAGCGGGTGGGAACAGATCATAAAGGCTTCATTCTCCTTAGGTTAATTGTTGGGTTGCGTGAAGCTTCTCCCCGACCTAGGGTCCGTGTACTCTGCCGTGCCTCCGGTCAAGGACTGGTGATGGGACTAGACTGCTGACTATCCTCTTTGACAGGTCCAGGCACCTAGTTGCAATCCCCTGCGACTGGGGGTCCGACTCCTCTAGGTCCCGACCACCGTCTGCAACCTAGACAGCTTCTCCTGGAGCCACCACTCCCAATCTCCTCTGAGCTCCTCTCATCTCGAGGGCTACTTCACTTCTCTCTTCTCTACACTCCTCTACTCAACTCACCTCCCCTCCCAGACCCCCCAGGTGGGCGGCTCTATTCCGTTCAAGCCATCCACTGGTGTGCCTGGTGGGTGTGGTGCAGGGTGTATCTAGGATTTGATTTGCTGTTGGTGTCAACACTGTATGATAGGGACCCAGAACCATGAGGGACTCGGATACTGCACAGAAGGACAGTTTGTGCAGTACCCTGTGACGACCTGATAGTCCAGGGGCGTCACACATTGACCCTAGAGATAGAGCCTCATTCTCTCCACTAGGACAAATGTAAATCATAGAAGGGGTTTCCCCACCCATGACCCCTTATACTAAACACAATGTAGAGCTGCTAAAAAACAGCTGATTGTCCTGGCAGACTTCACCTGAGGGGCAGTTTCACCCAGGGGCAGACATGTTAATGTGCAGCTGCACAGGGACTCAAGAAGTAAAGGGGCCACTACCACTTCAAAATTGGCAATCAGCTTCTGTCATAGACAGAAATTTTGGACTTCAAAGGGCCCATATACTGTTTTGCACAAGGGCTCTTTTCTGTCTATGTCCACCACTGGCCTGACCACTTAAAAAGTGAGTGTCACATAATTTGCACATGAACTGAAAGAACATTTTCTACAAGAACATCCACCGGATTTTTTTATTTAAATTTTGGTGGCTCCTGATTGAAGGAATCCACTAAAAAGCAAGGTACTTTTTTTGGTACAGATTTCGGAGCAGGTGTCTTTTAGAATTCGAGCAGGATGCGGGAGCAATTTACAGCTAAGCATATATGCCCCATAAGCCATAATAATAATAAATCTTTATTTCTATAGCGCCAACATATTCCGCAGCGCTTTACAATTCAGAGGTTCATATTCAAACAAGGAAGAGTTTTAGAAAATACAATAATTAGAGCAAAAATGACAACCCTGCTCGTGAGAGCTTACAATCTACACTGAGATGTGGGGGGATGAGGTAAAAGTGCTTATTTATAATGACAATCCAGCCATCTCAAAGAAATGGGGGATTTATAAAGGCTGCCTGAACCAGTCAGCCAAAACTCTGAGATGCTTTGGGCTGCAGTGGAGTTTGACGGGGATTGACTTTCTGAAAAGTCGTAAAGGTTCTATGTGAATTTAGTTTGGCTAGGGATTGTGATAGGCCATCCTAAAAATATGTGTTTCTAGGGAGCGTCTGAAGCCGAGTAAGTTGTGGATTGTCCTAGTTTCTTTGGGTAGAGCATTCTAGATGATTGGTGTAGCTCGGGAGAAGTCTTGGATCCAGGAGTGGGAGGTTCAGATTAGAGTGGATGTTAGTCGAATGTCGTTTGCGGAATGTAGAAAACGGGTAGGGTGATAGACAAAGAGATGAGGGTGGAGATGTAGGGGGGTGCTGCATTGTGGAGAGCATTGTGGGTGAGTACAAGCAATTTGAATTGGATCCTGTGATATATGGGCAGCCAGTGCAATGACTGGCAGAGCGGAAGCATCTGAGTAATGATTAGCCAGATAGGTGACCCTGGCTGCAGCATTAAGGATGGACTGTAGAGGAGAGAGTCTAGTTATGGGGAGACCAATTAATATAGACAGGCATTTACAGCAGTTACTGTAGCCTGTCCATCCCATTGAGAAAGTGTAAAGGGTACTTTACACGCTGCAATATCGGTACCGATATCGCTAGTGAGCGTACCCGCCCCCGTCGGTTGTGCGTCACGGGTAATCGCTGCCCGTGGCGCACAACATCGCTTAGGGGCACTTTGCACACTACGACATCGCAGGTGCGATGTCGGTGGGGGTCAAATCGAAAGTGACGCACATCCGGCGTCGCTGTCAACATCGTAGTGTGCAAAGCATTTTTGATATGATTAACGAGCGCAAAAGCATCGTAATCGTATCATCGGTGTAGCGTTGGTCATTTCCATGAATTGGGAAAGACCGATATTACGATGTTGTTCCTCGTTCCTGCGGCAGCACACATTGCTGTGTGTGAAGCCGTAGGAGCGAGGAACATCTCCTACCTGCGTCCCGGCCGGCTATGCGGAAGGAAGGAGGTGGGTGGGATGTTTACATCCCGCTCATCTCCACCCCTCCGCTACTATTGGCGGCCTGCCGTGTGACGTCGCTATAACGCCGCATGACCCGCCCCCTTAATAAGGAGGCGGTTCGCCAGCCAGAGCGACGTCGCAGGGCAGGTGAGTGCATGTGAAGCTGCCGTAGCGATAATGTTCGCTACGGCAGCTATCACCATGATATCGCATCTGCGACGGGGGCGGGGACTATCGCGCTCGGCATCGCAGCATCGGCTTGCGATGTCGTAGTGTGCAAAGTACCCCTTACACCCGTCACACGGACTTACCTTCCCTGCGATGTCGCTCTGGCCGGCGATCCGCCTCCTTTCTAAGGGGGCAGTTCGTGCGGCATCACAGCGACGTCACACGGCAGGCGTCCAATAGCAGAGGAGGGGCGTAGATGAGCGGCCGGAACATGCTGCCCACCTCCTTCATTCCTCATTGCCGGTGGAGGCAGGTAAGGAGATGTTCATCGCTCATGCGGTGTCAAACATAGTGATGTGTGCTGCCGCAGGAACGACGAACAACATCGGGACTCACCAGACGATTTTTCATAAATGACCTCTCTCAGACAAACGATTTTTGCCTCTTTTGCGATCGTTTAAGGTCGCTCCAGCCTGTCACACGCTGCGATATCGCTAACGACGCCAGATGTGCGTCACAAACACCGTGACCCCGACAATATATCATTAGCGATGTTGCAGCAAGTAAATGGTCCTTAAGGGTCTCCAGGGCAGGGATGACTATGAAACTTCCTAGTTAGCTTAACAGTTATGACTTGAAGACATATATTGGAATTTCCTTGTGTTATCCTTGCCTGAAAAGTACAGCCTTACTTCAACGTCTTCTATGTTTGCTGCTGTTTTATTGCACACAGCATAGAGTAATTCACTGCATGCGAGGGGTGAAGCTATATTTAGCTGTGCGCTTTCTCCTGGACTCTCTATTATCTTCCATCCTAAATCGGCAGCGGTGCCCTTGAAGAAATATAATAGCAGTGGTATACGGCGTGCAGATTTGTCTGTGCGTTCTTCCAGGCAAGTGCACACATTTCTTTATAAAGTAGTAATACATTCATGTGGAATAGATTCTCTTTAGAAGAATAGAACTTCAGTTTCATTGTTTAATTTAGTTTTCACTTGATTGAGATGTGTTATCTAATATGTAGAATCTATTATAAAATCATCCTGAAATGCGTCTGACACCACATACCACTCCCCAAAGTAAGTGGGACCTCATGATGTTATTTACAAGCACCATTTTATGTAATTTCTTACCCTCCTTTTCAACCATGCAATTTTCCATTTTTGGTTTTTTCCTTCCCTTTTACATTTAAAAATGTAATTCTTGTATTTAGATTTTTTTTTTTTCAGATTATAGCATTTACCGATTGGGTTGATTTTAGGAGCTATAATATGTGTATTTTATCATTGTATTTTTAATGGTGGAATGGGTAGTGATTCAATCTCTTATATGTATTTTTATTTTTTTCATACTTTTTTTTTAAATTATTAATTTTATCTTTTATTGTGTTGTCTCCTTGGGGGACATGAATCTGTGATTATCTGATCGCTTGTACTATACACAGCAATACAGTATTGTTATGTATACCAAAAAGCACAGCATATGAACGGAAGATAAAGTACTGTCATTTCAGTAGATCCCCGTCATGACAACCCATCGGCACCCTGTGATCGCCTCGCACGGGTGTGAATGGGCCTTTAGAATAGAGTGCACTGTCAAAGTATCACACTGAGATTTTTACAAATGGAATCAACTGTTATGGTGGTGGCGAGATCTGTTCAGACTTCAGATTCTGACATTCCGCCTGATAACTTCTCTGATGTTTGTGATCACAGCAGGCAGACTCCAGTGTCGACCAACTGATTGGTAGTTCATAGGCAGCCTAGCAACAGTTAATCTCTGCTGGTGAACTTGTGAGTCTCCTTTGATCACATATTGTAGGAAAGCCAATTACATCTGCTCCCCTCCTATATATGCTGGTTAGATCCTTCCTTCTATGCCAGCTATAGTTTATCTAAGTTGATCTGTTGAGGTCTTGTGATCCATACTAATTGGTAGTTATAGTACTTGTTACTGTGTCCGGTTGTGGAGTTAACCCTTTTTCTCTTTTTGTTGCTACCTTCCTGCTCTTGCTTTTCTCCTCAGTCTCTCATTGTTTGTTTCTGTCTATTTGCAGTGTATCAGAGTTTTGGTTTTCCGCTGTCTGTTTTTATCTGTGCTTCCATCTCACTTTTACCTCTTCCTTCTCTGGTGGGAGGGTGGAATCAGATTAGTTCTGGTCAGGTGCATAGCCAGGCATGTGACTCCGACATCTCAACCATTAGGGGTAATCCTGAGTTGAGGGATGGCCTTAGGACCCCTAGCGGGAGGGATAGCATAGGAGCCCCTGTCCATCGCTTTCCTACAATCACATCGTGACACACAGATTGGCAGCGGTTTTTTACAGATTAACAGTAGCGGGAAAATCTCCCCTCCATTTGTGACTGTGTAAGGGGGCTCAAGGCTACGCCAACCCTACAGAAGTTGCTGGCACGCAGGAAGGTTCATAAAATGTATTGGTCTGTATTGTGTATTTTGGTAGATGGCCACAAGGTGGCAAGGTGGCCCTGTGACAGCTTTCCTGATACCTTTAGGTAGGAAGGGGTTAAGTGAAAGGAGGGGGTCAGGGTATACATAGGCAGGATGTGGAAGGAGGGCAGGAGAGTCCCCAATAGGAGAAAGAGATAACAAGCCCAAAGCTTTGATTATAAAAAATCCTAAGGGTCAAACCTTTGACACTGGACACATGAGGTCCTGCTCTTAAGTGGACTGTTGGAACTGCATCTCCAGAAGAGGGGTTGAGTCTAGTCAGTTGGGGTGGCTACCGTCTTTCCTGGATTGAAAACCCAACGAATTTACCTGCAAGACTGAAGGTCAGGGGGCTCTAAAAGGAGAAGAGTAGGTCCTGGCCAGAAGCACGGGCGGAGGAGTGCTGTTGAAAGAAGCCCCTTCAATAGCATCAGCTAAATCCCTGTGGGTGGGACTGAGTGGCTAAAAGACTTTTTGAATTGGCTGGTGCAGTGTGACATCAGACAGGAGAATGAGGGGCCTAGTAGTATCTGAAGGAGCACAGGTGCCAGGATAGCGGTCAGCTTGTAAATTTAATTGTGGAATGAAGTCTGGAGGGAATCCCGTCAGGGTCAGAAGCGGTGCTCATGTTATGCGAGTTGAAAGTACCCCTGTTGCAAAAGCAAGTAAAGTTCCACTGTTTAAAAGAAGTACATCTGTGTCTGATTCATTGACTCAGTGGAAGAATACACTGTGCTGAAAGCATCCCTGCAGTGCAGTGGCGACCGGGACGCAAAGGGTTACCGAACGGCTGCGCTGCGGCCTGGCAACCCCTGTTTACATGACTACTAATGCCTCACCTAGCCACCTTACAGCTGTTAGAGGCCGATGATGGTTGAATAATACAGTCATCATCTACCAGCATCAAAGACAGCGAGCTGATATATACCGGTATGTCGGTAAGGGCTTAATGTAATCTGAACTTTGCATAAAGGGAGAGATCTGTCAATCAAGCTGAATTGGGGTGGGAAGCGCCAAAGGTGAATGACTAATGGACAATTCTCCCTGACTTTGGCACTTCTTAAAAGTATGATTTCCATTTAACACTGCTTCACCTTACTGTAAAATATAAGTTATTGGAATAAGAGCGCAATGCAACTTTTTCATACTGCCCTTTAATTTTGTCCCAATAACTTGCTATGGGATTGTACGGTTCCTCTCTGTATCTCGGATTCTATACAGAATCCCGATAGCATATTCTAAAGATATGCTACTGTGGCACCCCTGAGGCTTCAGTCGCCACAGGGTACTGCACTTCCTTTAAGGTGCAGTGCTTATTCTGGTTCTGGAGGAGGTCAGTAACGGTTCTACACCACACACAATCAAACATTCAACCGGGTTGCCCTCCCAACTGGGGACCGGGTCATGGTTGAGTCAGCAGGATGCCGCCACACTTAGGGGGCTCCCAGGTCCACTGGAACTGGGACTCAGGGTCAGGGAGGGACAGTCACTAGGGGGAGTCAGGAGTCGCATACAGGAGTAGAGCATTCTCCAGCAGAAGAGAAAAGGATAGGACGTGTTCACCGGTAGCTCTGGTGGGACATAGGAGTTTTAAGTGGTTGGTGGGATGTGAGCCTCTCAGCTCCCCTGGGACCAGCGCCAGGAAGGGTTCAGAGCCCTCAGGGGGCATACACTCGAGGTTGAGCCCCAAAATCTGCAGGACAGGGAAGTTTCAAGTTTCCCCGGCCACCCCAAAGTTCCCAAAACACGGTGGCAGACAGGGTCTGGTGCTGTGATCAAAGTCAAGCCCAACAGAAACCCAAGTTACCTGCATACGGGATTGAAGAAGAAGTTAGCAAGAACCGGGGTCCCCAAGAAGCTGCATGCCATGGGGATCCGACATCTTAGGCGCATTTGAGATGAGCCCACTGACTACCACATCGGCTCTGACCTCCACTGGATTCGGGATCGGCCGAAGCCCTTCACGGCAGGTGACCGTGACCCTGCGGGCTGCATACTGACTGAGTAAAAAGACCTGGAACCGCAGCCGCTGACTGAGTCTCTTCTTTGCCGGCGCCAGCGCCAACGTCCTATGAGGTCTACTACCTCCAGCATCCTCCCTGGGGCCGGCTCCACCTGCAAGGAGTGAAACCATCTCAGCTGTGACATCATCATCCGCCCCAGAGCACAGCGACCGCAGCAGCGGTTAAATACTTGCCCGCAAACCGTAGGTGGTGTCACTCCAAACGATTACCCTCACCATCCACCCTTCTGCCCTCTTATTGTGGACACCCCGGGGCTCGGAACCGGGCCAGGCCACCTGCGACACCGCAGAGGACCTGCGTCTCCCGGCCCGGCGACGACTACAATGTAACCCCTTGCCCCCTGAGTGCTACACTACCACTTTACAAGATGTGATTAACCCTTTAAAGCACGACTCCAGCATTTTTTTATTTTTAGCGCTGTAGTGGTGCTTTTAACCTAAAGTCCTTCCCCTTACTTCTATACTCACCCTCTGGCATCTTCAGCTTTTACGGACGCCGCTCCGGTCCTGAAATGCCATCTTGTTGCATAACTTCTGACTGTCCAAAAGTCAGAAGTTATGTCACAAGGTCTGAATGTAACTCTATGAGAGCCAGAACGAGACTCTCATAGACTTTTTATTGAGCTGTGACCTACAGTGCACTCTATGAAACACTAGAGCAGCCAGAAGGTCACAAATTGATTGAGACATACCAGAACGATATTGGAAAAAGATGAAGACGCTGGGGGGTCCATATAAGATAGGGGGCAGGGAGACTTAGATTTAAAGCACCACTCTAGTGGTGAAATAAAAAACAAATGCTGGAATGGTGCCTTATATTCACTGCTTGTATTGTTATTTTTTATGTAGTGTCCCTTTAAAAATTACCCTTTTCATTTTTCTATTTTCCGTAGCTCAACTTGGACCTGATTGGTGAATGTCTGAATGAAAGGCCGAGCAGCAGCGACAATTTCTTCATTCAGTGTGGGAGTAAACATGAGGGAGACATTCCCATTTGCAGTTTGGACAGTATCCGTAAACACAGCAATTATTGCCATGTTTAATGAATTTGTGCATCACCCATAAAGCACAAATAAAACACTTTAAAATGTCAGTCCTCTTGTAACGATGCTCATTACATACTTACAGGTCAGTGTAAATCAGAGGATAGAAGCCAAGCGTGGGCCGGGGCTCTCTGTGCTGAAGAGGGTCATTATTTATTATTTTCTGTGTAAGATGCCTCTGGGACTTTAATCCCTCTTCTTCTTGAAACTGGGTTCACTGTGTATACATTTATATTTTGCCAAGATTCCCCCTGACAAAGAGCATTTTCTGGGCAATTAATCGAGAAGAAGAGGAATTAAAGTCCCAAAGGCATCTTACATGGAGCATAGTAAATAATGACCCTGTTCAGTAACACAGCGTCCACCACCTGTGCCCCATTGCTCCATATATGTATACATATAGGTGTGCGATTATATACACCTGTGGCAATGGGAGGGAATGGAAAACCTGAATTTAGTGATTAAGAGATATGTCCCAATAATATCTGATCTCTCTCTCGATCTCTCTCTCTCTGATCTCTCTCTCTCTTTGATCTGTCTTTCTCTCTGATCTCTCTCCTCTCTCTGATCTCTCTAATCTCTCTCCTCTCTCTCCTCTCTCTCCTCTCTCTCTCCCTCCTCTCTCTGATCTCTCTAATCTCTCTCCTCTCTCTCCTCTCTCTCTCCCTCATCTCTCTGATCACTCTTTGATCTCTCTCCTCTCTCTCCTCTCTCTAATCTTTCTCTGATCTCTCTCCTCTCTCTCCTCTCTCTCTCCCCTCTCTGATCTCTCTCTGATCTCTCTCTGATCTCTCTCTCTCTGATATCTCTCTCTCTTTGATCTGTCTTTTGTCTCTGATCTCTCTCCTCTCTCTCTCTCCTCTCTCTGATCTCTCTCCTCTCTCTCTCTCCTCTCTCTGATCTCTCTCCTCTCTCTCCTCTCTCTAATCTTTCTCTGATCTCTCTCCTCTCTCTCCTCTCTCTCTCCCCTCTCTGATCTCTCTCTGATCTCTCTCTCTCTGATATCTCTCTCTCTTTGATCTGTCTTTTGTCTCTGATCTCTCTCCTCTCTCTCTCTCCTCTCTCTGATCTCTCTCCTCTCTCTCTCTCCTCTCTCTCTCCTCTCTCTGATCTCTCTCCTCTCTCTCTCTCCTCTCTCTGATCTCTCTCCTCTCTCTCTCTCTCCTCTCTCTCTGATCTCTCTCCTCTCTCTCTCTCCTATGTCTCTCCTCTCTGATCTCTCTCTCTCTCTGATCTCCATCTCTCTCTCTGATCTCTCTCTCCTGTTTCTCCTCTCTGATCTCTCTCTCTGATCTCCATCTCTCTCTCTGATCTCTCTCTCTGATCTCTCTCTTTGATCTCTCTCTTTGATCTCTCTGATCTCTCTGATCTCTCTGATCTCTCTCTGATCTCCCTCTCTCTCTGGATCTCTCTCTCTCAATCTCGCGCTCTGATCTCGTTTTACAAATAAATTCAAAAAGGAATGAACGAAAGAGAAATATAAATCAAATCAATGATTGGTGTGACCGCCCTTTGTATTCTAAACAGCACTAGTTCTTCTAGGTACTTGCACACAGTTTTGGAAGGAGCTCGGCAGGGAGGTTGCTTTAAACATCTTGGAGAACTAACCCCAGATCTCTTTTTTTTCTTGTAATGCTGCACAGACTTGACTATTATAACTACACGGATAACTGACTATATTATCCTATAATTTTTTATTATTTGAATAAATTTAAAAGAAAAATCCTTTAAAAACAATTACATGAAATAACTACTGAAATAAGCACACGGAAATCACACGTGTGCCAAAACCACGGCACACAAAGGGACATACGCACCTTTGTCATGTCAGAAAAAAACGTGTGCGTTTTTCACTGATGTGTGAAAGAGACCATAGAGGCACAAGAAATCCAAGAATCTAACACCTAAAGGCCCGTTTCACACGTCAGTGAAAAACACAGACGTTCTTCACTGACGTGTAAAACACGCACATGTCCCTCCGTGTGCCGTGAATCACGGCACACGTGGGTTGTCCAAGTGCAATCCGGGCTCCGTTCTCCGTGATCGGTGATTGCACATAGAGATTAACTCACCTGTGCCCGCTCCCGCTCTCCATGGTGCTGATCGCTCCCGTGGTGCAGCATCCGGCCGGCGCTGACCCCCGCAGCAGCTGCTTCCGGGTCAGCTGTGTCGTGCATTCATGAATATGCACGACAATAATGAGCCGGCTCAGAAGCAGCAGGCAGCACAGGCTGCAGAGAGCGCCGCTGAAGCTGGCTGAGTAAAAATGATTTTTATTTGATATGCACGTTTTTTTCTGGCACGTGTTTCACGATTCACACCACTGCGTGGTCCGTGGGACATCAGTGATGCCAGAAAAAAATGGACATGTCTCCATGCGGCAATCACGGACATGCGGGTATGCCGCACGGAGACACGGTCAGTGAAAAATCACTGATGTGTGAGCAGACCCATTCATTTTAATGGGTCTGTGAATGTAAGTGATTCTGGTACGTATAAAAAAAGCACAAACGTACCAGAGTCACTGACGTGTGAAACAGGCCTAAGGCTATGTGCGCACGTGTGCGCTCTGCACCGCACAGAAAAGGTCCGGTTCAGAGCGCAGCTGAACAGCTGCGTTCTGAAGCGCATGGTGCCGTCAGAGAACATGCGCTCTGCATGCTGCCTCTCCCTATAGACAGCATGCAAACCGCACGAAAGAAGTGACATGTCAGCCAGGACGTCACAGGTACTACAGCAACACACCCCACACCCCGGATAGGCACACCGAAGTCAAACAAAAATCCTTGTTGCCTCCCTCCAGGGGCTGATGTCCACACCAGGGGGTGGGCCAGGCGGTTGGCCCCACCCACCGAGGAGTTCACAGTCCTGGAGGTGGGAAAAGGAAGGCAGTTTTAGTGGAGTTTGGAGTTTTGGAGTTGGAGGCGTGAAGTGGCAGTAGAAGAGACTGACCATGTCCGGGTGCGTGGCCCGGGCACATACAGCAAGGTTGGCAGACGGTGGTGACCGTCTGCAGGAGAGGCTGATTGGAGTGAACCGTAAGGACCGGGGACGGGTGGTGGCCCGACGGTACTGGACCGGGGAGCAAAGAGAAGCCAGCACCATTCGGCAGGGCTTACGGACCCCGACCAGGCTTGGAGTCGCCGTAAAACCGGTCAAATCCGTTAGCGAAGGGAACCTCCGGGGTTTCCCAGCAGTCAAGACCCGATTGAAGGCAACAGCTCAAACCGTGAAGGGAAATACAGTCACCGCCAAGGCTACAGTTCCCAGGGCCAGAGCCTGCGGGCAAAAGGGGCTCCCTCAGCATCCATCCAAGCTGGGGAGCGGGTTACCGGTGGGAAGCCATTGGAACCGTGAACACAACACAGGTGCAGGGAAAGGCAGTCACCACCAACCTACCGGGAGAGCTACCGCAGCCGTCTGTGGGACCCGTCCATCCAGCCGTTTGTTTTACTGGAGACTTTGCATTCGTCATTGGCTGAGTGAGTACCACCGTGCCGTGTGGCACAGCGCTGCCCCCGCGACCCTGCACCTCACCAGGCCCCGTAACCCGCCTGCCATCCCTTCCTCACCGGGCCCCGGGACAACCAACCCCCTACCCACAGAAGGGAGAAACAACATCCAGGCTGCTCCCTGTCATCAGGCCCCGGGATCCCCGTCGAGAGCAGCGGTGGTGTCACAACCTCACCACAACCGTGGGTGGCGTCACGGACAATATCCCTAAACCAAACCACCCCTTTCACTCACGGGCGAGGAGCGCCGCTCGAGTCCCCGGGATCCGGCCCACCGCTCGAGCCACCGACCGAGCGAGCAGCAGCAGCAGCCGGACCCGAGCAGTGGGTGAGCGCAGCGTCCCCTCCCCACCCGCGACAACTTGGCGTCACGAACAGGATCTTACCGCTCTGCCATCTGGTGGAGGTGCGCCTTATGACCGCCGGAAGTGTCCGGCCGAAAATTTGGAGAAGCCGCTATTTTGGGCGCGACAAATCCCCGCTCGAGCGTCTTCCCGAGCAGTGGAGGCGCGAAGGCCGAGGCCCCGCCCCGATAGAGGAGGAACCGGAGAAAGACTAAGGGGGACGGAAACAAGATGTCCGCGCCCGACGGAGCCGCTGGAGGAGCGGCGGTCGAAGCCGCAGTGGCACCCGTGGATGGGAATGGGCCTGCTCAGGTCCCGGCCGCACTGGCGGGGGGCGCCGTGGCCCCAGCTCTCGCTCAGGTGATGCCATTCTCCTTGCCCTATGTGCCAGGAGCTACCTGGCTGCCGCAGTATGATGGGAAACCTGACGCGTTGCAGGTCTTCCGGAAGAAACTGTACCCCCTAACTGATAAGCAACATGCAGCAGTAGTGCTGGGGCAGCTAACCGGCGCGGCTGAGCAGGAGGCAGAGACCTGGGCCGAGGGGGACCGGTCCTCTGTAGCCACCATCTTTGAGAAGCTACAGACTGCCTTCGAGACTCGTACCGAAGTCGAGCTGCGGATGCAGTTTTATCAATGCCAGCAACGGCCCGCAGATAGCATTCGGGATTACGCCTTACGTCTGCAAACCGCCCTCCGCACACTGAAGCGGGTAGACACCATCAACGATGCGGATAGCAACAAAATGTTAGTGGAGCAGTTTGTACAGGGGATGAGGTCCTCGGAGGACCGCAAACAACTCCGTCTGTGGGCCCTAGAACACCCTGATGTGTACTTTGCCGTGTTAAAGGAACGGGCCATTAAAGCTCTGCAGCCCCCAGCATCGGAAGTCCCTGAGACAGCCCCATGGCCAGCTGAGACGGCTCCCGTCGTGGTGGCCCCTGCCCTCCCCACACCTCCGGTACCTGCAGCCCCAAGCGGAATGATGGAGGAACTGGCTGCCCAAGTCCGCCGCATGGATGGGGACCTCGCCAAGATCCTCGCCGCACTCCAGCCTCCGACCAGGTCCCAGCCCCCGGGGAAGATGCAGCTCGCCGACAGCCCTGAGGACGTCCCCTGGATGCAGCGGAGGAGGGCCAATGACTCACGGTATGGACTTCCGATTTGTTACAGGTGCAGCAAGCCCGGCCACTACTCTCGACGGTGTCTGTTAAACGAGCAACCCCTGGGGCCACGGGCCAATCCTCAGGAGTAGAACCCAGTGGCCCTCCCGACTGGCGGGACCGGTACATCGGAGCCCGGCCCATCATCCCCCTGGCAGTGGACGGCATCCCGCTGATGGCTCTCCTGGACACTGGATCGCAGGTAACCACAATCCCATACACACTGTATCAGCGGTATTGGGGAAAGGACGAACTAGCCCCCCCAGATGCCAGTATGACACTAATTGCCGCTAATGGACTCCCATTGACCCAAGTAGGGTACAAACAAGTGGCCATGACTGTGGGACGAGCTGAACTGCAACACCAGGGTTTGATTGTGATAATGAATGAACCCAGTGATCATAACCCGAAGGTAGTGCTAGGTACTAATGTGATGGAGCACTGTATGAGTGATGTGCTGACCCTACTGCAACAGCTGGCCGCCACGGCGGCGGGGAGCCGACAGATAGCTGTGCAGCGTGAGATCCGGGCCCTGATGTATCGCCAGCATGTGAATAAAACAGGGGGAGAGATTTGAGGAGTGAGAGTGTTGGATGCGGCCCCTTTAATTGTGCCTTCCAGGAGCGAGATGATGATTTGGTGTAGGGCAGCGGTAGGGCCCCAAGGGCGAGACTACCCCGCCATGATAGAGCCCATGCCCTCCTAACACTGGCCCACATTAATGGCCGCCCGAGGGGTGGTAGATGTCAAGAAAGGGAGAGTGCCCGTACGAGTGTTGAACTGTGGGGAGGAAGAGGTTAGGCTCCCCCGGTACGCTACCCTTGCCAAATTGCTCACTCTAGATCCCTACACCATCCATGAGGCCGTTCCCCCGATCTCCCCACCTACCGCCAGTTCTCCCCCATCCCTGGGGGAGTTAGACGAGTGGTGTCAAGAGCTACACGTCGGCACTGAGGATACCCCCACACACCACAAGGAAGGGTGCAGGAGTATGAGCGAGATTTTAGCAAACACCCTCTAGATTTTGGGCAGATTAAAGGGGTCCAACACCACATCCCTACTGGGCACACCCCCCTATTAAAGAGAGTTACAGGCCTATTCCCCCCGCACACTACCAATGCGCCATGTTGAGGAACATGAAGGAGGCGGCGGTTATTAGGGACAGCTGTAGTCCCTGGGCCGCCCCGTTGGTGCTGGTTAAGAAGAAGGCTGGCACCATGCGGATGTGTGTGGATTACCGGAAAATCAACCAGATAACTGTCAGGACCGGGAGGACTGATGGGCCCAGGAGGTGGATCCACTGGACCGAGTATCCCACCGGGGGGCAGGGTACACGGCAGCCGGAGCACTGGCGTGGCAGGGACAGGTATAACCAGGTCAGCAGAGTCACAGAGTTCTTCAGGACGGTAAGGAAAACAGGCACAGGTACCAGGGAGCAAAGACAAGAAGTCTACAGGACACGGCACCAGGGGGCCTGAGCACCTAGCTCAAAAGACAAAGCTTCCAGACACGTTGATCAGGCAACGCCCCTATGGAAGGGCCAGTCTTATATATCCAGCACAGCCGTAGGTCACTTCCTGCTTCAGGTGTGCTGGGTCCATAAAACCAGGAGAGTGGGCGCGGCCTGGTCCTATACAGAGGCATGAGGCTAATACTCAGAGTCAGACTCATGAGACCAGGAGCAGGACACAGGAGAGCACGAGCGGGAGCGGCAGCCATGACCGGTGGACACGTGGAGTGGATCAGTGGGTAAGGAGCAGTGCAATGACGGTGAGGCCGGATCAGTGGGTACGGAGCAGTGGTGCGATGCAGGTGCGACTGGATCAGTGGGTACAGAGCGGTGGTGCAATGCAGGTGCGACTGGATCAGTGGGTACAGAGCGGTGGTGCAATGCAGGTACGACTGGATCAGTGGGTATGGAGCGGTGGTGCGATGCAGGAACCAGCTCAGTGGGTAAGGAGGGCTGCTGGGACACCGGGAGCGTGACAATAACGCATAAGGATGCTTACCCTCTGCCCCGCATGTGTACTCACAGACGTATGAAGCCCACCTGGAGCACCTAGCCGAGGTGTTCGCATCCCTTGCTATGTATGGGATGAAGTTGAAGACCTCAAAGTGTCATCTGCTGAAGCCCAGAGTGCAGTACCTTGGACATGTGGTTGGTGCGGAAGGTGTCGCCCCCGACCCCGAGAAGATTACCGCTATCCAAGACTGGCCGAGACCGACCACGGTGAGGGAAGTGAGGCAGTTCCTGGGCCTGGTGGGATATTACCGTCGCTTCATCAAGGGGTACACGAAGATGGCTGCCCCCATGCAAGACCTCCTCGTGGGACAGACCAAGGGGGTAGACCCTTTGGAGCCCCATTGGTGTGGGAAGAAAAGCATGAGGAATCCTTCCGCCAGCTGAGAGCGGCTCTGACCGGAGAGGAGATCCTAGCGTACCCTGACTACAGCCGCCCATTCATCCTCTACACCGATGCCAGCAATGTGGGCTTGGGGGCTGTTCTGTCCCAGGTCCAAGATGGAAGGGATAAGGTAATTGCTTATGCTAGCCGAAAGCTCCGGCCGACTGAGAGGAACCCTGAGAACTACAGCTCTTTCACTTTCAAGCTTGAGCTCTTAGCACTGGTGTGGGCTATCACCGAGCGGTTCCACCATTACCTGGCAGCAGCCCAGTTCACCGCTTACACGGACAACAACCCACTGACCCATCTAGATACAGCCAAGCTGGGTGCGTTGGAGCAGCGGTGGGTGGCCAGTTTAGCCAACTACGATTTCACCATCAAATACCGGGACAGCCGTACCAACGTTAATGCCGATGCACTTTCCCAGATGCCCCACCTGTCAGAAGAGGGGCCAGAGGATGACGACCTCGAAGAGATCGAGTTGCCTGCATTTCACCGGCCGTTAACTGAGAAGGTGCATGTCCATCAACAACGGGTGAACCTGGACCCGCTGCCCAGTCAGGAGTGGCAGGAAGCTCAGGCCGGGCACCTGCTGTCCACCTGATCAAGACCCTGGTGGAACAGGGTTCTGCTGGGATAGACCCTGCCGCCCCTGCCGAAGCCCAACGTCTATGGTGAGAACGGACCCGGCTGTACCTACACCAGGGGAAGTTGTATCGTGAGCTGATTAACCCGAAGACCCACAAGAAGATTCGCCAGCTGGTGATTCCCCAGGCTAACGTGCCCACCGTCCTGAAGGCATACCATGATGGTGCTGGGCACTTCGGGTGGAAGAAGCTGGAGATGTTGTTGAGAGAGCGGTTCTACTGGAGTGGAATGCGGGAATCCGTGGAGGCCTGGTGCCGAGAATGTGGCCCCTGCACATTGAGAAGGAAGGACGAGGCCAGCCAGAAGGTACCCCTACACCCGATCATTACGCACCAACCGCTGGAGCTGGTTGCCCTCGACCAAGTAAATCTCACCCCCACCCGAAGTGGGTACACCTACGCTCTAACCATTGTAGACCACTACTCTAGGTTCATGGTGGTTGTCCCAGTCAAGGACCTAACCGGCCGTACAGCCGCTAAGGCATTCCAGGCTTATTTCTGTCGACCACATGGGTACCCCGAGAGGGTGCTTACCGACCAGGGCCCGGCCTTTGAAGCAGAGGTATTCCAGGAATTCTGGCAGTTGTACGGCTGCAAGAAAATCCGGACCACGCCTTACTATGCCCAAACCAATGGCATGTGTGAAAAGATGAACCACTTGGTCCTGGGCCTACTCAAGACGTTACCGCTGGATGAGCGGAACCTGTGGCCGGAGAAGCTACCTGACCTGGTCAATATGTATAACAACATCCCTTCCAGCTCTATGAAATGCACTCCAGCATACCTGATGAGAGCTCGTCCCGGCCGGCTACCAGTAGATTTGGAAATGGGCTTGGAAGTTCCAGAAGCACTCCCTTCGACAGCTGAATGGGACACTCGGCGGAGAGCACAGTACCGACAGGTGCAGGAATATGTTGAAAAGAACTTGTGCCGGAGTCGGGGACAACAGGAGCAGTGCTTCAACAAGAATTTGGAGGTTGGTGACTGTACACATTCAGTCATCAGGCCTTGTCCACAGGCTTTTTACTTCATGCAGCATTTGCTTGGACCTGTCCCGCCCACAGCCATGACTCAGTCATGGGTACGGGATTGAAATAGACCTGGTGAGTGCTGCTAAGAGCAGTTCTACTATTCATATGTGAGGCCGTATGGCACATTTTATAAAAATATTTTAGTGTAGGACTGCCTCAAATGAGATTTGCCGTGACGTGGCGAGGCAGCTCAAGAAATTGCAATTTTTTGCCAAAAATCTCAAAATTTTATATTAAGTACAGTTTGGAATTTTTAGTGCTGGAGTGCACATTTGGTGCTGGCTTTTTGTTTTTTCTTCAACAAGAAGGCGCCTGCCGATTCCTTCCAGCCTGGGGATGTAGTGCTGAAGCGAAAAAGAAGGACCCACAAGCTGGATGATCAATGGGAAAAACCCCGTATGTGGTACAGCCCACAGGATGGGAGAATAGGAAGGCCTACCAGATCAGCCGTGACCAGGGGGGAACTTTGGCCACGGTTTCCCGAGACCATCTAAAGAGGTGCCCACCAGCCTTGAGGGTAGCGGATGAAGCTCCGGTTTCCAGACCGGCGGAGAAAGAGAAAGAGGTAATCCACACCATGATGGGTGATTTTCCAGCAGACTGGCCTACGCAGAATGGCACGGTGATCCTTCCAGTGATACTGTTCCCACAACCCGTGGATGAAGAAATGATGGAAGCGGTCAACCATGAGCCAGTGCCCAGGGATGTACCTGTACCCAGCTCCCCTACGCCTACGCCTGCCCCACACGATAGCAGGGAGAAGGAACTGATTGTTCCCTCTGCCCCACTGCCTGTCACCGCTGACACCGGACCCCGAAGGTCCACTCGTCCCAACCTAGGTAGACCCCCACTTAGGTATAGGGAGACTACTCTGTAAAAGGGGGGGGGGGCTTTATGCGTTGGAACCACCAGTTTAAAAGTTGTGAATGAAAAGTAATCAACAGAAGATGTAACCTGGGCGGTGGCCCGATGGTAACGGACCGGGGAGCAAAGAGAAGCCAGCACCATTCGGCAGGGCTTACGGACCCCGACCAAGCTAGGAGTCGCCGCAAAACCGGTCAAATCCGTTAGCGAAGGGAACCTCCGGGGTTTCCCAGCAGTCAAGACCCGATTGAAGGCAACAGCTCAAACCGTGAAGGGAAATACAGTCACCGCCAAGGCTACAGTTCCCAGGGCCAGAGCCTGCGGGCAAAAGGGGCTCCCTTAGCATCCATCCAAGCTGGGGAGCGGGTTACCGGTGGGAAGCCATTGGAACCGTGAACACAACACAGGTGCAGGGAAAGGCAGTCACCACCAACCTACCGGGAGAGCTACCGCAGCCGTCTGTGGGACCCGTCCATCCAGCCGTTTGTTTTACCGGAGACTTTGCATTCGTCATTGGCTGAGTGAGTACCACCGTGCCGTGCGGCACAGCGCTGCCCCCGCGACCCTGCACCTCACCAGGCCCCGTAACCCGCCTGCCATCCCTCCCTCACCGAGCCCCGGGACAACCAACCCCCTACCCACGGAGGGGAGAAACAACATCCAGGCTGCTCCCTGTCATCAGGCCCCGGGATCCCCGTCGAGAGCAGCGGTGGTGTCACAACCTCACCACAACCGTGGGTGGCGTCACAGACAATATCCCTAAACCAAACCAGCCCTTTCACTCACGGGCGAGGAGCGCCGCTCGAGTCCCCGGGATCCGGCCCACCGCTCGAGCCACCGACCGAGCGAGCAGCAGCAGCAGCCGGACCCGAGCTGTGGGTGAGCGCAGCGTCCCCTCCCCGCCCGCGACACAGCGATTCGGGCAGCAGCCGAATCGCTGCGTTCTAATATGCCACGTGCGCACGGCTCCTGCACAATCTCCATAGATTGTGCAGGGGGCGCAGGACGCATGCAGTTACGCTGCGGTGCAGAACGCAGCGTAACTGCATGCAATACGCACACGTGCGCACATCCCCTAACACTGCGTGGTCTGAGTAAACTGGCAGTATTTTGAGTCTCAGTATAGCTAGGTAAAAGATGCCATTTAACAAGTAATAAAATCCTGCTTATAGCTCACTAACAATATCATATGTGTTTAGTATAAAGTAACCAAGTGCCAAATTAGAATGGGGCATTAATAATAGTTTAACCCTAGAACGTGCAAATGTGATGCCCTGGCCTATCAGGTCATCACAGGGTATTGTGCAATCTGCCCTTCTGTACAGTATCCACCTCCTCCTTGGTTACGGGCCCCTGACCTTTGGTGTTGCCAAAAAAAGCTAATCAAAATCCTAGAAATACTCTGCACCACACCGACCAGACACACCAGTGGACGGCCTGAGTGGAATAGGGTCGCCCACTTGGGGGGTTGGTTAAGGGGGGGTCAGGAGTGTCAAGAGCAGAACAGTGCAGTTTTGGAGGTGAAAGTGAGAGGAGGTCAGGAGCTGGGCTCCTTGGAACTAATAGGTGGCAGACGTTGGTCTGGGCCTGGTGGGAGCTGGACCCCGGTCACAGGGGATCATGACAAGGGGCACGGACTATCAAGGAGGACAGCAGGCTGCCTTGTGCCATCACCGGGCAGGGGCCAGGGCACGACGGGGGTACGTGGACCTTAGGTCAGGAAGTAGCTTCAGGCGTCCTGGCAATTTACGCGACGAGGACAGAGCCTTCAAGATCCGTTCTCCACCCGCTCCAAAATCTGGGTACTAGCACAACGAGGGGGATAGGACTTTCCCACTATACGGTCCAGAAAATCCCAAGCGTAAACCCTGAGAGCAAGCTCACCCAGTTAGCCATACTGGTGAGCGGGACCTGATCAGTTTTATACTCAAGGGACCAACCAGGAAACACTAGGTGCCAAAGCAAAGGTCACAGACTAACAGGCAACACCAATGGGCACGGGATCCAGGCGTGCTCCCTCCCAGAGGCAGCAGTGTCAAGAACTTTGGTTTACCACAGTTGTCGGTGTCAGTGTTACTGGACTGAGTACATAAGTGACCCTTACCATCCCAACGGCACCTCCCCGTCGCCCACATCGAGTCCCGGGGCATCTCCCCTACCCGTGGAGAGGTTAAACACCTGGCTGCCCACACCATCGCCACCGAGTACTCCCAACGGCAGCGGTGGTACTCTACCTTACCACACACCACGGGTGGCGTCACGAACTTCAAACAAAAACATCCTGTGTAAATATTTCCCCTTTATTCCGAGTGGCCGCGCGACCCAGACCCGTCGGGTCTGGAGATCCCTTGAGCCACCGTGGATCCGGATCCGAGGAGCCCGGCTTCTGACGCGGGGGGGCACATAACCATAGAAATCAACCATAGAAAACAAGTAACGTAGCAGATCTGCGAGGCCCCAGGTATACGTTCTTGGGTTAATAATTGTATAAAACCTAAGCAGTAATATGCTCTGTACTTACTAATCTAAATAGTGCACATAGTGGGAGTTCTGCCGCCAAATTTCTGTTTTTCTAGTCTTGTGGGTAGAACCCTGCTTATTTCAGTAGTTATTTGATGTAATTGTTTTTAAAGGATTTTTCTTTTAAATGTATTCCTTTTTTTTTTTTGCACAATATACTCAGTTGTCCGTGTAGTTCTAATTATCATTAGAGTTTGTCTGCTTATAATGATTTGACAGATATATATGGGTACCCCCTTTTTGTAACAGACTTGATTATGTTGGGATCAGGGCTCTGTGGGGGCCAGATCATCACTTCCAGGACTACTTGTTTTTCTTTACTCTGAAGATTGTTCTTAATGACATTGGCTGAATATTTAGGGTCCTTGTGCTGCTGTAGAATACATTTGGAACCAATCAGATGCCTCCCTAATGGTAGGGCCTGATGGATGAGAATCTCTCTGTTTTCTGAGTATTCTGGACACCATTAAGTATGAACAATGTCCATCTCTATTTGCTGAAAAGCAGCCCCATACTTGCACGGAGCCTCCACCGTGCTTCATTGCAGCCTGCAGACACATTATTGTCCAGCCAAATATTATCTTTTTGATGTAAAAGTGGTGGACTATGGTTATTGCGTTTCTACCCCTAGGAACGCCAATTGCATCATTGTATTGTAATGTGAATTACGTCTTACATCTTTTGTAAACATTGTGTCATGTCGATTGCATTGTATTGTGATATAAAGTGTGAAACGCATAAATAATGTGATATGTTCCTGTATAATGCAGATTAAGGTGTAATGTACTGAATAAGAAGGTAGTGCTATATAGGGTATTATACTGTATATAAGGTATATTGCATAGTGTATAATATAAAAATGTATATGGTAAGATATAGTAATTTATAAGATGTAGCAGAGTTGATAATGTAATGTATGTATATTAGGCTAAGGTGAAAAGTAATATAATGCATGATAGAGATAAGTGTTAGTAACGTAAGGTAAAATTTGCAAAGCATAGTAGTGTTGGTAACACATCATAATGTTTACGTAAGTGAAAGGTTAAGTCTGCCCAGCAACAAACCACAGGGACAGAAGCAGTTAACTGTTGGGACTATCCAACCTCTGAAGGGTCAGCTGACAGGGAAAGGATGGTTCTTTCTAGAATTATAGTCTGTCGGTCGTGAAGGTCGTATACAGTGGGTGGTCTGTGGCAACAGAGCAAAGGAGACAGAAGGCAAGATAGCGTGATTCTCAAGAGAAGCCGGAGACACAAAATGTGAATACAGTTGTAACTAGAATCCTATCTTCGGATGTAGTGGCTCCAGGTTATAGGAGCCGAAGGACGGAATCCTTATATATAGAGCCCTTAACCATCAAGGTACCAGATGATTTCTACTGGTGCAAGACTCTAGTGGCTTGGCCCCTTAACTGAAACTGAAAAAAAAAGGGGTCCATCTTATACTCTGGTGGCATCATACCGGAGGGGGGTGGCAGCGGTGGTGGAGTGGTGTCACAGGAGGCATGGGTGGTGCTGTAGGGCGATGCTGCAGGCGCTGCGGTGGGGGCTGTGCTGGCTGCGAGGGCCCTGCTGGTTGCAGAGGCTGTGGTGGCTGTGTGGAGCAGGGTGGTGTGGTGGGTGTCCCAGATGCTCTATCGGCGGTGCGAGCTACAAAGAAATGGCGCCCAGAGTCGGCGTGTGTGCAGATTGAGCTCTCTGCTCAATGACAAGCTGAGATGCGCATGCACCACCTCTGGGCACAATTTTCCTTAAGTCCGCTGCTGGAAGATCAATGGGCTTGCGCAGATCAGATCTTGAGCCGAGAGCTCCATTTGCGCACACACCAACTCCGGGCATCGTTAGTTGAAGCCCGCACCACTGACAAAGCATCTGGGATACCTGCCGTGGCACCCTGCTCCGCATCCCCAGCACAGCGCCTGCAGCCCCAGCATAGCACCCATTCGCCACCTCCTGGTAAGCTACAGTACATTCGGATTATTAGACGCACCCCTCATTTTCCTCCGAAATTTTTGAGAGGAAAAGTGCGTCGTATAATCTGGAAAATACAGTTTTTCTTTGGCTATGATCAGATCAGAGTAGCATATAATGAAATGTACCTTATTAGATAATGAGAACTTACTTTACATAAAAAGCCCTTAATGGACATTTTGCCACTTAACATTCTGAAATCAGCATGAAACGTTCTCCGGCATTCTCTACCGGTGTCCGGGCTCTGTGCCCTCAGCTTTCCCAGCCTCGTTCTTCCAGTAGATGGTGTGTTAGTTGCATGAAGCACTTTCGTCTGATCTCTTTTCTCCAGAGATACGCTGGCAGGAAAACTCTGTTCTCTGGATTCTCTGAAGTATTTCCACTGAAGAAAGAGCAGTAACTGTGTGAGAAATCAGTACTGAAGTCCCTGTAGCAATCAGAGTTGACCAAAGCCATTGTATCCTAAACCATGAGTTTTCTCTCTATTTGGCAGCATTTAGAGGTAATCGAGGCATTTTCTTTGTTTTCTCAAATAAAACAAAGGGAAAATCACTAAAGGAGTTAGTCCCCCTCTAAAAACATAAGTGATAAATATGTTAACAGGGGCATCTAACGCTGGGACCCTCGCCCATCATGTGAGTAGGGGTCACAAGCTTTCAATTCAACACACGTGGGACTAAGGCCCCCTTTACACGTCCGTGAAAACGCATGTGTTTCATGGACATGTCAAAGGTGCGTTTTCCCCTCCGTGTGCCGTGTTTATGGCACTACGTGTGTTCTCCGTGTGTTATCCGTGATAACACACGGAGAACGAGAACTTTCAACTCACCTGTCCATGGCGTCGCTGTCCGTGGTACTGATCTTCGGTCTCCAGTCCTGCCGACTCCCCGCAGCTGCTGCTTCCGCCGCAGTGAAGTGAATATTAAATGAGCATAATAAGCGGCGGTCGGAAGCAAGTGACAGCAGCGGCAGAGACAGGAGGGCAGGAGAAGGTGAGTAAAGTTTTGTTATTTTTTTCTCTGACACGTGTGTTTCTCCGGCGTGTGTCACACGGGACCGCATCCACACTACATCCGTGTGGTACGTGTGCGGGCCGCGTGACACCCGTGCTGCCGGAGAAAAACGGACATGCATCCGTGTGGAGCACACGGGCTCACGTCTGCTCCACACGGAGGCACGGGCCAATGGCAGCACACGTGCATGCACATAAACCCATTGATTTTAATGGGTTTACGTGTTCCCGTGTCTCTGGTGCATGCAGGCACAGACCTAGCAAGTACCGGAGACACGTGCGTGTGAAGGGGGCCTAAAGTAGATAGCAAATATGTAATCGGCCATGTCCAACAGATCTGTGAGGGTTATTATCTTAATAAACAAAAAACCTGTCTCCTATCTATCTATCTATCTATCTATCTATTTTTTATTAATATAAAAAATAAACAAAAGAAGGCAGCAACCCAAAATAGGCAAAAAAAGTGGACTTTAATTAGCCCATGAAGCATTGGTTAAATTAAAGTTCACTTTTCTTTTGTCTATTTTGGGTTGCTGCCTTCTTTTACTTATTTTTTTATATATATATTTGTCACACCCACCAGGTGTAGGATGCATTCAGACCTACGTGCATCTGAAGCACAACAAAAAAAACACCAAAAAAGAGTAGCCTGCAGCTACTCCTTCATTCCTCACCAGTCCCTGTATAGTCTCCGCATCTTTCGCCGAACAGGAACCTGGGACCCTATAAAGGCCCTATAGTAACCCTGACTAGTGAGGGGCAGGTGGGGTTCACTAGACCTTACCGCTGCACTAACAACACACCAGGGAAACAAAGGCAAACAGAGGAAAAGATAACAACAAAAGGATATTGTCTGAACACAGGAACCAAACTTGTACAACCTTTCTCAGAGGCGGCCAGGACACAAATGAGTTTGTATCTTTAGCAGGGAATGCTGGGATACACTACTATTTGAAGCTGAAGGGCGTGACTACTGAGTAAGTGCAGCTGATCACTTAGCAGGGAACTGCTTAGGAAAAGCTGCAGTAGCAAAAACTGGCACTGCAGTGCCAAAAGAAATGAGACCTATTTAAAGGGAATTTGTCACCAGATTTGGCGACTATAAGCTATGACCACCATCAGTGAGCTCTTATATACAGCATTCTAACATGTTGTAAATAAGAGCAGAGGCTGCTGTGTAGAACGTAAAAATCACTTTAAAATATTCACCTAAGGGCCGCGCAGGCGCACTACAATTCTTTGATCTGCCCTGCGCAGGAGCTCAATGCTGGCTAGTGTGCATGACGTAGGATGCGTCATGCACCCAGGCTTCAGAAGGACAAAGATGGTCGAAAGAGGAGACGCCGGTAATGGAGAACAGAGACACCTATCCGACCAGTGTGCACCGCACCGACCATTAGGTGAGTATTATAAAGTGATTTTTTACATTCTACAAAGGCTGTCACTAGTCTCTACATGCAGGGAGATGATATGTGACAATATTATTACAATTGGATATTTGTTTGGGAGGCCATGGACTCATCACATTTTTTTCTATTGTGCTGTTCCACTTTTATCTATCTATCTATCTATCTATCTACCTATCTGTCGCGGGCGGAGGAGGGGACGCTGCGCTCTCCCACTGCTCGGGTCCGGCTGCCGCTGCTGCTGCTCGGTGGTGGCTCAAGCGGTGGGCCGGATCCCGGGGACTCGAGTGGCGTTCCTCGCCCGTGAGTGAAAAGGGGATTGGTTTTGGGGATTTATTGTCCGTGACGCCACCCACGGTTGTGGTGATTTTTGGTAACACCACCGCTGCTCTGTATGGGGATCCCGGGAGCGGTGACAGGGAGCAGCAGAGTTGTTAGTTCTCCCCTCCGTGGGTAGGGGTTGGTTGTCCAGGGGCCCAGTGATGGGGTGGAGGATGAGTGATGGCAGGCCGGGTGCGGGGCCTGGTGAGGTGCAGGGTCGCAGGGGCAGCGCTGTGCCGCACGGCACGGTGGTACTCACTCAGCCTGAGACGATGACACAGTTCTCGGTAAAACACACGGCTGGATGGACGGGTCCCCCAGACGGCTGCGGTTGCTTCTTCCCCGTAGGTTAGTGGCGACTGTCTCTCCCTGCACCTAAGTTCAATGTTGGTAGCGATGGGTTCCCACCGGTAACCCGCTCCCCGACTTGGATGTGAGCATGGGGAGCCCCTTTTGCCCGCAGGCGCTGGCCCTGGGAAACGGTTGCCCTTGACGGTGGCGGTGTCTCCCCTTCACGGTTGGACGGTTGCCTTCTATTGGGACTTGACTGTTTGGAGACCCCGGAGGTCCCCTTCACTGACGGATTTGGCAAATTCACGGCGACTCCTAGCCTTGCCGGGGTCCGAAAGGCCCCTGCCAATGGTGCTGGCTTCTCTTCGTATACCGGTCCGGTACCGCCGGGTCACCACCCGTCCACGGTCCTTACGGCAAACTCCAATCGGACTCCACTGCAGACGGTCACCACCGTCTGCCAACCTTGCTGTCCTGTCCGGGCCACACACCCGGACTCTGTCAGGCAGTTGCTTGCTACTTTTCTCCTCACACTTGCTCCTCTACCACTCTCACTCCTCACTCCTTCCTAGCTTAACTCTGACTGTTCCTTTTCCCTCCTCCAGCACTGTGAACTCCTCGGTGGGTGGAGACCAACCGCCTGGCTCCACCCCCTGGTGTGGACATCAGCCCCTGGGGAAGGCAACAAGGATTTTTGTGTCTGGCTTAGATGTGCCTAACCGGGGTGTAGGGTGTGGTGATGTCATCACCTGTGACCCCTGGCTTGTCCAGGGCGTCACATATCCCTCTATTATCTATCTATCTATCTATCTATCTATCTATCTATCTATCTATCTATCTATCTATCTATCTATCTATCTATCTATCTATCTATCCATCTATCTATTCTCTATCTATTCTCTTCTATCTATCTAGTTATCATCTATCTATTCTCTATCTAAGTGCCAAAGTGCTATTATATGTTATATAATGATATATCAGGGCCTTGTGCAAATTTATCAGACACACCCAGGCTTGGTGATTGAGGGGCTGAAAGGTCTCACGGTCACATCAATAGACTCTGGCACTCTGCAGACAGGGCCTTGTTATAGATTTTGCATTAGGACCCAGGAGCTTCAAGTTCTTCCTCTTACAAAATATCCATGAAGAAGCTGAGTGCTGAGCTGTGACCGTCCATTCACTGCGGGTGTAGAGGTCTGCGCGGATGAAAGAATTTTTACACAAGTTACGTTTCAAATTGGGTTGAAAAGGAAAATAGACCTGCAGTATCCAACCTTGGCAAAGCGAGAAGTGCAGCGCCTTGGGCCCTATCATTGTAATTCTATTGAACCTCAATGCGCAAATGCGTTACGAAGACTTGACCTGCTAAGAAACACCTAATTTACCCAAGGAATTGCTACAAGAGAAATCCATTAAAATTTATTGCACACTATGAGAAAGTCCACGCTGCACAATCCCCTATCAGAATAGATGGGGACATATTTCTGAATGAGAAAAAACTACAATGAATTAGTAAAGTTCTTTGGATAATGGTTAATATTGCTCAATAATACTCTAGATAAAGAAGAAAACATTGCTGCTGTCTTCCAAAACCAGCGCCGCACTTGTCTATAGGTTGCAAGTCAGCTCCATTGAAGTGAATGAGACTGAGCTGTAATACTGCACACAGCCTGGTGACAGGTGTGGTGCTATCTTTTAGAAGAAATGCTTTTTTGGACATCCCCTTATATTCCTCCGATATATATTTCTCACTGCTTTGTAGCTTGATACTGTAGAAAAACTATTCCTTTGGTTCTGTTACGGTGACCATATTTTCCTCTCTTGTTCTTAAGTGAAATTTTCTGTAAGTAATAAAATTGCAAGATAATACTAGAGAAATTTGGAAGACACCGGTTAATAAGGCTGCTGGATGGTATCCCTGCGAACCGCCCCCTACCTGCGGGCCTCCCGGACTCCTCATTTGATTAGATTTTTTATGTGTGAACTAAGACTACCACCTTCAGCAGCACCTGTACTGCATTCCATAAAGGTGTATCTTATCCCCTGACTCCCTCTGTGTACCCCCCAAAAAACCTTTTGATATTCTCTGTGCTGTATGTAAATCCGAACGGTTGGGTCTAATGGGCGTCCTTGGTGTGGTGTCCATCCTTCTTCTCCACCTCTGATTGCCATTCTTCTCCACTGAGTCATCCTCCATGTAACTGGGGGAAATCTCGTGCCTGCGCATACGCATTGTTGGCTCGTGCATGTGCAGTTTGCACTGCCCTACTGCTTGCTGGCAGAGTCTAAAACATAAGCGTGCATGCACGAATCAGCAATGTGTCGGTGAAGGCGTGATATTTTACCCAGCTATGTCGTCATCCGTCTAGCCGGAGGAAATCTGGCCCTAGCACAAACACTTTACTGGCTCGCCCATGCACACTTGTGTTTTAGGCTTTGCAGTAGGGTAGAGCAAATTGCACATGCGCAAGCCGGTGGTGTGTGTGCGCAGGCGCAGCGCAGGCGCATATTTTCCCCCAACTATGTGGATGATGCAAGAGGTGTTCCACATGAAAATTAGAGGGAAAAGGATGGCGATCAACGTCGGAGAGGAGGAATAGATGCCTCACCAAACATGCCCATCAGACCGGACCGTCCAGATTTACATACAGCAGAAGAGAATATAAAAAGTTTTTTTGGGGGTTTGCAGGAGGAGTCAGGGGATAATGTAGACCTTTATAGAATGCAGCACAGGCGCTGCTGAAGGTGGTAGTCTTAGTTCACATGTAAAAAATCTGGTGACAAGTTGCCTTTAAATAATACAGACATAGTTAGTAAATTGCAAAACTTATCTCTATGATGTTACTGAATAAAACCCACTATACCCAGACCAATATACTGATGAGAAAAATACCACATAATGATAAAATTAGGCCCGTTTCACACATCCGGCATTTCGCCGGATCCGGTACGCATGCAGTACAGTACATTAATTTACAGGGGAAGCGCAACACCATGTGGTTGTGTGCTTCATGCACAACAGCATTTGTCCGCATGGTGTCGCGCTTCCACTCTAAATGAATGTACTGTACTGGATGCGTGTCGGATCCGGTGAAATCCCACATGTGTGAAACGGGCCTAATACCTCCATACTGATCGCTAACAAAAAAACACGCTGCTAAAACTGATATTACCGCCATCCCATGACCACTTAGTGACAGAGGCCAGTTATACTCCAGCGCTCTGTAGATGGTATAAATGTGACACCCTGGACTAGTCAGGTCGTCCCAGGTAGTCACACACAACAAACACCCCCTCCCGATTAGGTGACATCAGTCAAACTAAAAACCTTGTCACCACCCTCCAAGTTTGATGTCCACACCAGGGGGGCGGAGCCCACCGAGGAGTTCACAGGCCTGGAGGCGGGAAAAACACGAGACACAAGTTCAAGTTGTGAGAGTAGTTTTGACAGTGAAAGAGGGAGGTTGAGTCCTAGGGCAGACCTGCGCCCAGGCCTGCCATAGACTACTCCGGTGGCTGGGTTGGAGCCCAGTCACCTTTGGCAAAGAGGCAGTCGGTGGTGGCCGCCTGCAGGAGCTGGGATTACAGCCGGTGGAACCGTAGGGACCGGTGTCGGGCAGTGGCCCGCCGGTACTGAACCGGGGAACCGATTAGAAACCGGAGCACCAGGAGGGGTACTCAGACCCAGACGAAGCCCTGAACCGACAGGGCCGAGTCAAATCAACTGATTGCGGACTGGACTTTAGGACCTATCCCACACAAGTCCCGTTAGAAGACAACAGCCCAACCATACAGGGTAAAGCCACCCCCAAGGCAAAGAGACCCAAAGGGCCAGTGTCTGCGGGCAAACGGGCTCCTACGGCATATACAAGTCGGGGAGCGGACTACCGGTTTCTAGGCATAGGAGTCAAACATTTACACACAGAGGTGCAGGAGAAAGGTGGAAACCACCAACCTATACCGGGAGAAGCTTCAGCCGGCTGCGGGCCCCGTTCATCAATCCGTTTGGTTTACCAGAGACTCGAGTGTATTGTGTCAGAGTGAGTACACCAGTGCCTTCGGGCCGCGCACCGCGCTGCACTGCATCAGCGTCCAGCACGCATCACCCGCTCCCCCGCCTCAGCACCTAACTCGGGCCCCCGGGACCATAGCTCCCCTACCCACGGAGGGGTCAACATCAAGCTGCGCAACACCGTACCCGGGAGGCCTAGTTAACGGCAGCGGTGGTGTCCATCCATTCACCACAACCCGTGGGTGGTCACAAACTTACAACCCAAACCAAACAACCGCGGCCCCGGCCATGGAACTCCTCGCCCCAAGTCCCCGCGTGTAACGCCAACTCTCTTGCAGAGCGATGTGACCCCCGGGTCCGTGAAAGGCTCGAGCCACCACCCACAGTACGAGCATGGATCTGAGAGGCTCGGCGGTCGCAGCCGAGCCCGCGGGGCGGTACATAAGTATATACAATACAGTTAAATCCAGTGAGTCAGTGATAAAGTCATTCATTTTCTCTTTTCTTCTTCATCCAGTGCAGATTGCTCATAATATCTTCCTACCATGGTTTGTCTCTGTAATATGTAACACACAGGCATCCATGATTGATCACTTCTAGAGCACCCCGTCCACTTCTTTTCAACATGGTGCCATTGTGGGGGTTAATAAGTAATAACCTCTTTGAGTCCCCTATATATTAAAATTAACCGGACAGATGATTCTTGCTGTCCGAACCAGGGGCAGGATGAATCAGACACTTGCTGCATTATTGCAGCTGAAGCGATGAATCGAGGGCCTCCGCTCTGCAGAGCAAGTCATGGGATCAGACGGACTATCGGATAAACGAGGGAAAAAGGAGCAAAGGCGGAAAAACAACCAACAGTAGAAAAGTATACTGTTTCACTGAAGCGACTGACCAGGTCGCAACAACGAATACAATATACAATATATAATATAGTTTTAATAGCAGTACAGCGATATGCATGTATTCAACATGAAACAATCCTGTTCTGTCCTCTATTATAACTGGTCTCCCCTAAAGAGACCGTGCTGATACCACACTGGCTATGGAGGCCTAATATGTGTCCCTAACCGCTACACCTGGGAGTACACTCACAGCACTGTTCGCAGGACTGGTCCACTCTGAGACTTGATGGAACGGTGGTGCGCACTTCACTCTGGGCGATGCAGGACTTCTCTTCCCACGATTCACCGGGCAGCTGGGCTCATCAGGCGATGTCTCCTAGCAGTCCGGATACCGACTCTCCTGTGTGCGTCCCTCTGCACGTCTTGGAACTCTCTCACACTGTCTGCCACTTCCTGCTTGTCCCTGCACTTTTCTCAGGGCAGACCAAAACAAACACACAGCAGCAGGGGAGATGCGGGCCGTTCCATTGTGCTCTGCAGGAGAGCAGTCTCTTAAAGCCACAGTATAACAGAGTCTTAGGGGTACTTTACACGTTGCGACATCGCTAGCATCGGCTAGCGATGCCGAGCGCGATAGTAATCGCCCCCGTTGTTCTTGCGATATGTGGTGATTGCTGCCGTAGCGAACATTATCGCTACGGCAGTGTCACACGCACATACTTGCTTGGTGACGTCGCTGTGACTGCCGAAATATCCCTCCTTAAGGGGGGAGGTGCGTTCGGCGTCACAGCGACGTCACCGCGACATCACTAATCGGCCGGCCAATAGAAGCGGAGGGGCGGAGATGAGCGGTACATAACATCCTGCCCACCTTCTCCCTTCCGCATTGCCGTCGGGACGCAGGTAAGGAGATGTTTGTCGCTTTGGTTGGTTTACACACAGCGGTGTGTGGAGCTGCAGAAACGACAAACAACATCGTACCTGCGGTCGACCCGACATTATGAAAATGACCGACACTACACAGATCACCGATTTTCGCCGCAGTTGCGATCGTTTATTGTCGCACAAAGGATTTACATGTTGCGATGTCATTACTGGCGCCGGATGTGCGTCACTAACGACGTGACCCCGACGTTATTTCGGATGCGATGTCGCAGCGTGTGAAATACCCATTAAAGTTCACAGTTAAGCAACATCTTTAGTAAGGGCTGCACTCGCCTATACAGCCATGTATGTTTCACTCTAAAACATTGCGGCATTTCAGTTAAAATGTAAACTACCGCAATAATGCAGCTAGTGTCTGATTCATCCTGTCCCTGGTTCAGACAGCAAGAAACTTCTGTCAGGTTCCTTTTGAGCAAAGTGGCTGAGAAAAGTGACTGCAAATAGGCAAATGGTATACTTGCAATGGTGTGATGACTGCAGAAACCACCAAAACTTTACTCATGGTTGGACAAGCCGAATAATAATTCCCGCTTGAAGGCTTGAATAGGTAATTCGGGGCAAGGAGCAGCATCATCAGACACATCTCCACTTGAAGATAGTGCTGGCCTCAACTTGGGCGAGCCTGTCATGGTCGCACGCTCTACATACTCGACATTCACTCCATTCAAACAGCGTCCTTCAGTACCCCTTTCTCAAGATTGCTAGGTATCATATTGGTTGGACTTCTATTAATCAATAAACTATCCCCATTGATCTCTTTCTATATATTTTATCAGTTGTGTAGGTAACACTTTCCATTATTTGTAGAATGACTATTGAAATGTACCCCAGAAGAAGCTAAAAGATGAAACCCAAGGTCATGCAGGAGCTCCATGTTATATTAAACTTGATGATGTGTCTCAGTAAATGTTACTTTTATGAGTATGATTAAAGAGAACCAATCATCAGGGGTCCTGGGTTCAAATCCCAGTAAGCACACCATCTGCAAGGAGTTTGTATGTTCTCCCCGGTTTCCTCCCACACTCCAAAAAAAAAACCATACTCACAGGGAACTTAGATTGTGAGCCCCAATGGTGACAGTGTTGCCAATGTATCTAAAGCACTGTAGAATTAACAGCGCTATATAAATTAATAAATATTATTATATTATTATTATATATTGTGAGGTAGCGTGGTCGGCTGCGCAGCAGAAGACACGGGATCCAGGCATTAAGGTTCACAGCACACGGTTTAATGTCCAAACAAAAGTCCACAACAATATACATGTGCCTCTCCAGCAGAGAACTCAGGGAGTTGTGTTCACTCCCTCACACCCGGCACACCTGCCCTCGTTCCTGTTTCCATTTAACCCTTCCTTCAGCCTGTAGGGAAACAGCATTAACCCTGGAGTGGATTTACTTTCTATCATGGAGTGAGCACAACCGGGGCGAGACATACCGGCCGTCATAGATAACCCCGGTCACAGTCTCACAATCCCCCCCCCCCTCAGTTCAAGCGTGCGGGGTTGAACTCCCGCCATCAAACACGGGCCGCGGGACAAGGCATCGGCGTTGCCCTGCAACCTACCGGCCCTATGTTCAACCGTAAACCGGAAGTTCTGCAGAGAAAGGAACCACCGGGTAACCCGGGCATTCCGTTCCTTGGCGGACCTCATCCAGACCAGTGGAGAGTGATCCGTCACCAAGCGAAACTGCCGTCCCAGCAGGTAATAGCGTAGGGACTCCAAGGCCCACTTGATCGCCAGGCACTCCTTCTCCACTACGCTATAATTCCGCTCGGGAGGGGTGAGCTTCCTACTTAAGAAGGTGACGGGGTGTTCCTCCCCCTGAACCACCTGAGACAGCACTGCCCCCAGGCCGACCTCTGAGGCGTCAGTCTGTACTATGAACTCCTTCCGGAAATCAGGGTGTACAAGAACGGGCTGTCCGCATAGGACCCCCTTCAGGGCCCGGAAGGAGTCCTCGGCCTGCGGAGTCCAGCGCACCATGACGGACTTCTTGCCTTTGAGAAGGTCCGTCAAGGGGGCTGATAGTCCCGCAAAATCCTTTACAAACCTCCTGTAGTACCCCACGATACCCAGGAAGGCCCTAACCTGCTTCGTGGTCAGGGGTCTAGGCCACTTCTGGATCGCCTCAACCTTGTCAATTTGGGGCTTAATCACTCCTTGGCCTATCACGTAGCCCAAGTAGCAGGCTTCCGTGAGTCCCAACGCACATTTCTTGGGATTGGCTGTCAATCCGGCTGTTCGAAGCGCGTCCACCACCGCTTGTACCTGTTCCAAGTGGGTCTGCCAATCTGAGCTGTAAATAATGATGTCATCAAGGTACGCTGATGCATACGCCTGGTGGGGTTCCAGCACTAAGTCCATCAACCTCTGGAACGTGGCCGGAGCGCCATGTAACCCAAAAGGCAAGACAACATAGTGGAAGAGACCCTCCGGCGTAACAAAAGCGGTTTTCTCCTTGGCGGACTCCGTTAGTGGCACCTGCCAGTACCCCTTGGTCAGGTCGAGCGTGGTAAAATATCGCGCCTGTCCCAGCCTATCAATCAGCTCATCCACCCGGGGCATGGGGTAGAGATCGAACTTGGATATTTCGTTCAATCTCCTAAAGTCATTGCAGAACCTTAAGGAGCCATCGGGTTTTGGTATTAGGACAATCGGACTAGCCCATTCACTCCGGGATTTTTCGATGACCCCCAGGCGTAACATTGTCTTTACTTCCTCTGATATGGCTTGTCGTCGAGCCTCCGGTACCCGGTATGACTTCAGGCGTACCTTCAGGTGGGGCTCGGTGACAATATCATGTTGTATCAGACTGGTCCTACCGGGCAGCTCGGAGAAGACATCGGGGTTCTGCTGAACCAACCGTCTGGCCTCTCGCCTCCGTGTCTTGGTGAGGGCTTCTCCAATCCTTACTTCCGGTTCGTCCTCTCCGGAGGTCGCTGGAGCCGGATGTGAACGACCCGAAGAGGAGGGAGATGGGGAAAAAACAGCCATCAGGCTTTCCCGTTCCTGCCAAGGTTTTAATAGGTTGACATGGTATATTTGTTCAGGTTTCCGCCTACCGGGCTGCAATACTTTATAGTTAACCACCCCGACTCTTTCCTTTATCTCGTAGGGGCCTTGCCACTGAGCCAGGAATTTACTCTCCGCCGTGGGGATTAATACCAACACCCGATCCCCGGGTTTAAAGGTCCGCACGGTGGCTTGTCTATTGTAGCGGCCGCTTTGCGCGGCCTGAGCCTCCTGTAAATGCTCCTTCACAATTGGCATGACCGCGCTTATGCGGTTCTGCATACCTAAAATGTGTTCAATTACACTTTTATGGGGGGTGGGCTCTTGCTCCCATGTGTCCTTTGCCAGGTCCAACAATCCCCGGGGATGTCGCCCGTATAACAATTCAAAAGGCGAAAACCCCGTGGATGCCTGTGGCACCTCACGGATGGCAAACATCAAATAGGGAAGCATCATATCCCAGTCTTTCCCGTCTTTTGAAATCACCCTTTTGAGCATGGTTTTCAGGGTTTTATTGAAACGCTCGACTAAACCGTCCGTTTGAGGATGATACACAGACGTACGCAACTGCTTGATCTGGAGTAGCCGGCATAGCTCTTTGGTCACTTTAGACATGAATGGGGTCCCCTGATCCGTAAGGATCTCCTTGGGCAACCCCACCCGGCAGAACACAGCAAACAACTCCCGAGCTATAAGCTTTGCTGCAGTATGTCTGAGGGGTATCGCCTCGGGATACCGGGTGGCATAGTCAACGATCACTAGGATGTGTTGGTGCCCTCGAGCGGACTTTACGAGGGGCCCCACCAGATCCATCCCTATCCGTTCAAAAGTGACTTCTATAATGGGTAACGGTACCAACGGACTGCGAAAATGGGTCAGGGGTGCGGTAAGCTGACACTCCGGGCAGGTTTCGCAGAACCGTTTTACCTCCCCAAAGACCCCGGGCCAATAGAACCTTTGCAATATTCGCTCCTGCGTTTTCTTGACCCCTAGGTGGCCACTCATCAGGTGTTTATGAGCCAAGTCGAGGACCCGCCGGCGATACGGCTGGGGCACCACCAACTGCTCTACCCCCACGCCCCGTATTTCATCTACCCGGTAGAGTAAATCCTGCTTAAGAGCGAAATGGGGGTACCTTACCTGGGCACCGGGCAGCTGTGCCACCCCGTCAACTACTGTCACCCGACTCCGGGCATGTATTAATGTAGGGTCCTGGAGTTGGGCTGTCCCAAACGTATCCGGGGACGCCTCCAACTCCGGGATGGGTTCGACCGTCTCAGCCTCTCCTGCCAATACCTCTAGGGGCTACCTATCGGGTTCACATTCTGTCCCTATCATGGGAACCCCTACGGCAGGTGTCCCGGATTCAGGATTGTAGGGCTCAGGTCCCGGACTGACCAATATCTGAGGAGACTTAGGGGGTCCCTTCCATAAAGTCCAAAAATAGGGCAGATCCCTTCCTAGGATCACGTCATAAGGAAGAGTGTTAAGAAGTCCCACCTCATGTTGCACCTGACCGCAAGGTGCTGTGATGGTGACAATCCCCGTGGGATAGTCTCGGCGGTCCCCATGTATGCAAACCACCCCCACGGTACGTCCTGTGGCCTTTACTTTAGCCCTTAAGGTGGATCGCACAAGGGTCACTAAGCTTCCGGAATCCAACAATCCTGTAACCGGACATCCATTCACCTGTATTTGGCACAAGTGGGGCTCAGTCTCTGGGGAGACCAGGTCAGCGGTACACACCACCTGAGCATACATTGAACCCCGCCGGGTAACCCCACAATCTATGGGCTTCGTGGTCAGTGGACACTGGGCTTCCATATGTCCCACCCGCTGGCACCGCCAACATCTAATAGGGAAGGAAACCCCCTTGACAAGTTGTCGTTTAGGGTACAGAACCTTCCGGACCTCAGGAACGGCGGGCGCGGCCTCAGCCGGGATGGTAGCGGACTCCTGCACCGTTGTCAGCGGTGGGTCCTTGGCCCTAGGCTTGGAGGGGCCGGACCGACGGGCGGTACGCAAAGTCTCAGTGTCCCGTATCAAGTCTTGCGTAGCCACATGCTGCTCTACCAGGGACACTAATTGGTCCAGGGTACCCGGGTCACCCTGTCCTACCCACCGTTGAATGATGACGGGTAAAGTGCGCACAAAACGATCCACTACTACCCTTTCCACCATTTGCGCCGGGCTCAGAGTGTCAGGCTGCAACCACTTTTTTACAAGATGCAACAAGTCATAGGCCTGGGAGCGTACGGGTTTGGCTTCCTCATAGAACCACTGATTAACCCGCTGAGCCCGTACATAGGTATTCACCCCCAACCGAGCCAGTATTTCGGCTTTCAGGGTCGCATAGTCAATGGCGTCATCGGTACAGAGGTCCAGGTACGCTTTTTGGGGTTCCCCCGTCAGATAGGGCGACAATACCTCAGCCCACTGGGGGGTCGGCAGCTTTTCCCGCTCGGCCACCCGCTCAAACACCGCCAGGAACGCTTCCACATCATCCCCCGGGGTCATCTTTTGCAACGCTTGTCTCACCGCTTTCCGGACTCTGCCGTCGTCACCCGGTCCCGGGGTTGTTGCTGCCGGTCCGGCACGGATCGACTTGGCCAGGAGAACCATCTGTTCTTGGTGCCTTTTTTCCTGCACTTGCAAGGATTGCTGCTGACGTTCCAACGCCCGGAGCAGGTGTGCATTGGTCTGTTGCTGCTGTGCATTAGCCTGAGCCAGCTGCTTTAGTATGTCCTCCATGGCGTCACCGGGTTTGGGCTGTAGTATAGCCGCTCGAATCCAGGACATGTGCTACCGGGTCACCAGGGATGGATGCTACACCTCACCAGGCTGGCATGCCCGCCGATTCTCCACCATATGTGAGGTAGCGTGGTCGGCTGCGCAGCAGAAGACACGGGATCCAGGCATTAAGGTTCACAGCACACGGTTTAATGTCCAAACAAAAGTCCACAACAATATACATGTGCCTCTCCAGCAGAGAACTCAGGGAGTTGTGTTCACTCCCTCACACCCGGCACACCTGCCCTCGTTCCTGTTTCCATTTAACCCTTCCTTCAGCCTGTAGGGAAACAGCATTAACCCTGGAGTGGATTTACTTTCTATCATGGAGTGAGCACAACCGGGGCGAGACATACCGGCCGTCATAGATAACCCCGGTCACAGTCTCACAATATGTATAATTTTTGTATATAACCTAAAGCCAGTGCTATACTGACACTATCAGGCTGATTCTATACATACCTTTAGTGGTCAGCTCGGATGTTTTAAAATCCAAAAAAGTAAAGTTTATAAAATCGGTAGCTTCTTGAGTGACAGCAGCTGAGGATCAGATAATACCATGTTTTTCCAAAAATAAGACACTGTCTCAGGCCTCATTCACACGTTCGTGAAAAACCACACACATTTTTCACGGACGTGTCAGAGGTGCGTTTTGCCATCCGTGAGCCGTGTTTATGGGCTACGTGTGTTCTCCGTGTGTTATCCGTGATAACACATGGAGAATGGGAACTTTCTACTCACCTGTCCATGGCTGCTGTCCGTGGTGCTGATCTTCGGTCTCTGGTCCTGCCGACTCCCCACTGCTGCTGCATCCGGCCGCAGTGAAGTGAATATGCAATGAGCATAATGAGCGGCGGTCGGAAGCAAGTGACAGCAGTGGCAGAGAGAGGAGGGCAGGAGAAGGTGAGTAAAGTTTTGTTTCTTTTTCTCACAGACGCATGTCTTTTCTCCGGTGCGTGTCACACGGAACACATCCGTGTGGTCCGTTTGCATTACATGTGACACGTTTGCGTTCCGTGTGACACCCGTGATGCCAGAGAGAAAACGGACATGTCGGCGTGAGAAACACACGGACACACGTAAGTACGGAACGTACACACGTTCTGTAGGCAAATACTTACGTGTGTCCAAAACCATAGGAATACATAGGTCTACGTGTGTACGTGTCTCTGGTACGTGAGAAAAATGCCAAACACGTACCGGAGGCACGTACATGTGAAAGAGGCCTAAGGCCCTGCTGTCTCTGCCGCTGCTGTCACTTGCTGCCGACCGCCGCTCATTATGCTCATTGAATATTCACTTCACTGCGGCCGGAAGCTGCAGCAGTGGGGAGTCGGCAGGACCAGAGACCGAAGATCAGCACCACGGACAGCGATGCCAGGGACAGGTGAGTAGAAAGTTCCCGTTCTCCGGGTGTTAGCACGGATAACACACAGAGAACACACGTAGCCCATAAACACGGCTCACGGAGGGCAAAACACACCTCTGACACGTCCTTGAAAAACGTCTGTCAGGCATCTGGGTAGGAGCCCAGATTCCTTGTGACCAGGAGGCAGATGGTGGTTGCCGCCTGCAGGAGCCGGGAAGACGGCTGGTGGAACTGTAAGGGACCGGGACAGGGTAGTGGCCCGCCGGTACAGAACCGGGGAACCAACTGGAAACCGGAGCACCAGGAGGGGTACTCAGACCCAGCACGAGATCCAGAAGCCACTGGACCACGTTGAATTCACTGATTGAGGTCTGGACCTTAGGTCCTTTCACGTCCCAAGACCCGAAAGACGGCAACAGCCACCGAGGGGGATAGAAAGCCACCGCACAGGCAGAGAGATCCCACGGGCCAGCGCCTGTGGGCAAACGGGTTCCCTGACACACATAAAGTCGGGGAGCGGACTACCGTTGCTGAAGCATAGGCAGTCAAGTTCTACCACGGAGGTGCAGGAGAAAGGCGGGAACCACCAACCTGAGAAAGGGGCAAAGCGCACCCCAGCTGCGGGCACCAACCACCATCCTTTTTGGTTTACCAGAGACTCCGGTGTATCTGTCATAGTGAGTACAACAGTGCCCTCGGGCCGCGCACCGCACCACACCGCCCACACTTCGCAACCACCGGGCCCCGGGACCATCACCCCCTGCCCACGGAGGGGTCAACACCAGGCTGCATAACACCGTTCTTGGGAGCCTAGTTAACGGCAGCGGTGGTGTCCACATTCACCACAACTTGTGGGTGGCGTCACGAACTTACACCACTAAACTCCACGGCCTCGGCCGTGAACCTTTCCCACTGAAATCCCTACACGTAGCGCCAGCTTCCTTTCAGAGCAACGTGACTCCCGGGTCCGGGAGGAGCTCGAGCCACCCACCGACGAGCACGGATCTGAGCAGCTCGGCAGCCGGCCGAGCCCCGGGGCGGTACATTTCCACTTTGCATGCATGTATGCTAAATATGGGATTAATCCAGCTCCAGTAGCTTGTTCCTGTGGACCAAATGAGTTTGGTGTGGACCACTGAGCCCAGCAACTCTACATCATTTTTATTCAGTTGATTTTTAGCAGTGATAAAGCTACAGAATCCAGCAACTCTTTCGAAAGGCAACATATACAGTATCATGCACCTACATTGGGGATGAACGGGATGAAGGGGATTGGGGGGGATAAGGGTGAGGGAAATTTTCAGAGGTTTACAATTAAAATCATCTGTGCAGTAATTTTTTTATATTCCAGTTTTTCTAATGGTTCACGTAAACGTGATTTTAATGTTACTGCTCCCCTAGATACTATGGAAAACAGGCACGGTAATATCTGGAGTTCTTGCAGAAGTCATTGTTTTTTCAGAAACAGTTCCTGGAAATCTTCTCAGAATTGTTGCTATGGAAAACTGTATTGTGCTGTGAGATGAAGGCTTTCTCTGCCTTTTTTTAAATTAAAATCAGTGGGGAAAAAACAATAAAAATATCAGGTGCAGATGTGGCTATTGCTTAAAAAGGTCACATCATAAAATATATGTGGCAATACATATATAATAAATATGACACCATATAACTAGAATAGTGTAACATATGTTCCGTTTATGTGTCTAAAGGCCACTTTACATACAGAGATAAATCTGTGGCAGATCTGTGGCAGATCTGTGGCAGATCTGTGGCAGATCTGTGGCAGATCTGTGGCAGATCTGTGGTTGCAGTGAAATTGTGGACAATCAGTGCCAGGTTTGTGGCTGTGTACAAATGGAACAATATGTCCATGATTTCACTGCAACCACAGATCTGCCAAAGATTTATCTGTGTGTAAAGTGGCCTTTACACAAAATAAGAGAGTACACTATGTAATAAGCAATGGCACTATACATAGCAAGATAGAACACTTTATAATAAGAGACGATACTATACATAATAAGGCCTCTTTCACACGTCCGTGTCTCCGGTACGTGTTTGGTCCGTTTCCTCACGTACCGGAGACACGGGCACACGTAGACCCATTAAAATCAATGGGTCTGCGCTCACGTGCGTGGTCTGCCATGGACCTTGTGTACGCGTGGAGCATACGTGTGTCCGTGTGCTCCACACGTCAACATGTCCGTTTTTCTCCGGCATCACGGGTGTCACACGGAACGCAAACGGACCACACGGAGGTGTTCTGTGTGACACGCACCGGAGAAAACACACGTGTTTGAGGAAAAAAAAAACTTTACTCACCTTCTCCAGCTCTGCAGTCTCTGCCGCTGCTGTCACTTGCTTCTGACCGCCGCTCATTATGCTCATTGCATATTCACTTCACTGCGGCCGGAAGCAGCAGCAGCGGGGAGTCGGCAGGACCGGAGACCGAAGATCAGCACCACGGACAGCAACGCCAGGAACAGGTGAGCAGAGAGTTCCCGTTCTCCGTCTGTTATCATGGATAACACACAGAGAACACACGTAGGCCATAAACACGGCTCACGGAGGGCAAAACACACCTCTGACACGTCCATGAAAAATGTGCGTTGTTTTTCACGGATATGTGAAAGAGACCTAAGAGAGGACACTAACCAAATGTATGTAGTAAACCTTTATGCTAATGCTGTATAACAAAAGGACACTATGTAATAACAGGGCTATACATAATAAGGCAAGACATTATGTAATAACATATTTTGCTATACAAAACAAGACAGTACACTGTGCAATAAATTTCAGTGCTATACATATTATAAAAGGACACTATATAATAATAGATGGCACTGTATATACTCTGAAGATACATTATGTAACAATGGATGGTCCTATAGGTAAAATAGGACACCATATTTTAAAAAACAAAGCTATAAATAATAAGGCAGGATGTATTGTAATACAGGACGGCACTATATATTATATAGTATGAGATTACACTATATAATATTTGACAGTGCTATATATAAGAAGAGAGGATATTTTATAATAAGCGACTATAGTGCTATAAATAATAGCATAGCATGCAGTATAACAATGGATGTGCTGCACATATTAAATATTTAAAGGGAATCTGTCACCAGGCTTTTACAATGTAAAATGTAATCTGAAGACAGCAGGAGATAAACAATGACACAGAGTTCAACAATGTGACATTTATTACCCTGTGTGCTGTTGTTTACTTATAGTGAAAATTTTTATCTTGGGATTAACATTGCTGAACTACACTTACCACTGCGACCGCCCACATGTTCCTGCTCTCCCGGCCTCTGATGCGGCTCCCAGTGCTTGCGCATGTTGTACAGGTCTCATGGCAACATGTTTAGGACTTGTGTTTGCTCCCCACTTCTTAAAGGGCAGCGCGCACATTCTGGAAGTGTCCCCAGCCTATGGCTGGGAGGCATGGGATATTTAAGGCACCTTCCCCTGCTGCAGTACTGGGGACTGCCCTGTAGTGGTACTTGGTGTCTACCAGCATCCCAACCCATCCTCACCATCGGAGGATCTGGTAAAAATCCGGTAGACACTTAGTCACTCCCCTCTGGTAAGACCATGGACCCCACTGACTCCAATTCCCCTCCACTTTTGGACTTGTTTCAGGAGATGACCTTCCAATGGGAGCAGCAGGACCTAATCCTGACCTTCCTGTGGTTGGTGAACATTCATTTGAATGACCTGGCACTGACAGCCTCTTCTACACTAGCTCATACTCTAGCCCAGGCTGCAGCAACCACGACAGCTGATACTCAGCCTGCGATTTACGTATCTGGACCTGGACTGCGTCTGTCTGCCCCACCACAATTTCACGGAGACCCTAAACAATGTTGTGATTTCTTTAACCAGAGCATACTGCATTTTGAACTGCAGACACACCGGTTTTCTTCTGATCATGCCAAAGTGGCGTTCATAATGTCCCACCTGAGAGGAAAAGTATTTGCATGGTTTAAACTTTTATTGGAGAGAGGGGATCCAGTCACCTCAGATCTGCAGACCTTCCTGGGGGCTTTCAATGGGTCGGGCCATGTCACCTTTGCAGCATCTTCCCTTCTCAGGCTGTGACAGGGTAGCCAGACTGTAGGTCAATATGCAGTGCAATATGACATTGCCAACGACAAAGCACGGCAAAACGCGAATTGGGATCCCTATCTTACCTTGGTATGAGATCTGTACATGGTCTCTGATCTTCAATTTCACCACTGTCACTTTATTAGGATGGGACAATGAGGTGCTGGTAGTCGCCTTCTGAGAGGGCTGTTCCGGGAGGATCAAGGATGAGGTGGCTGGCCGCGACATCATCGCTACTCTAGACTACATGATTTCCTTGACTATTCAGATTAATCTCAGGTTCTAGGAATGTGCCAGAGAGGTGATGTGCATGAGGAGACCAATGCATCTGGCCCTATTCTTCCAGAGCTCTCTTATTTACCAACCCTCTGCGTCTGCCATTACTCCTGTAACGATGGTGGTCGACCGCGTTAAGCTGGCTGAGCAATGGCAGGAACACCGTCATGCCAAGGGATTGTGCTACTACTGTGGTAGCACGTAACATCTCATCTCCCGAGAAGTCAGGAAACTCCCAAGACTAGGGTCTGTTGGAGAAGTTGCCCTGGACAAGAGTAATTCCTCTCCTCCATGGACTCTGTCTGTAACCGTGTCACATGGAATTACCCAATTTGTTAGGATGGCTGACTTGGATTCTGGATCAACTGGTAATTTCCTTTGCCATTGTGGATCAGTATCAGATTCCAGTTCGACAAGTCCAGAGTCCTTTGATGGTGTCATCAATCAATGGAAGGGCCCTATCCGAAGCCGTTCAATTTGGCACTGAGCAGGTGGAGCTTCTGATAGGAATTCTGCATGCTGAGAAGATTGCCTTTTATGTGCTTACTAGCCTGTCTCAATTATTTCTCCTGGGCCTGCCTTGGCTACGTACTCATAAGCCCGTCTTAAATTGGAGATCCAGAGAGGTGCTCTTTTGGGGACAGTATTGCCAAGAAAGGTGTCTCATCCTTATATGGCTAGTTCGAGAGCCAGTGACACCATATACTCTGCCGGCTCTTCTCCTGCGTACTAGTCTTATGCTAATGTCTTTGATAAAAAGGAAGCGGAGATGTTGCCTCCACACTGGTTGAATGATTGTCCCATTGACATACTTCCGGGATGTTCGTCTCCCTGAGGCTCTATCTACCCTCTTTCTCAGGTAGAGATCTAAGCCATGTCCGATTACATCAAGGAGAATCTGACAAGGGGATTGATCCAAAAGTTTTCCTCCCTGGCAGGAGCCTTTTTTTTATTATTATTATTTTTAGAAGAAAAAGGATGGAACTTTCCAGGCCTGTATAGATTATAGATGTCTCAATGCTTTCCGATTAAAAATAAATATCTAGTGCCACTAATTCTGGCATTATTTGATCGTTTTAGAGGCGCCAGGATCTTCACCAAGCTTGACCTAAGGGGTGCTTACAACTTAATCCATATTCACAGAGGAAGACCGCTTTCAACATCCAGGATCATAACTACAAATACCAGGTCATGCTGTTTGGGCTCAGTAATGTACCAGTTGTCTTTCAAGAGTTTGCGAATAGTATCTTCAGAGATTTCTTTTACTATTGTTTGGTGGTGTACCTGGACGATGTTTTGTTCTTTCTCCTGACCTAACTTTTCACAGGAAGGACGTCCACCAAATCTTGCAAAGACTTCAGGAGAATTGACTATATGCCAAGTTTAAGAAATGCGTCTTTGAACAGTCCTCTCTTCCCTTCCTTGGATATATCATCTTCAATACGGAACTACAAATCTTCATTCCTCAAATTCAGCGATTATTAGGATTTGCAGGCTACTACCACCAGTTTATTCCTCATTTCTCATCTCAGACTGCCCCAAATTCAGTATAAACAAGAAGAGAAATGGCACAAAAATGGAATGCATAAATATCAATTTTATTAGCACCGATAAAAAATATGTGAATATCAGGCTAGTCATAAGAATTGCATAATCAAGTAAGACAGAAGGGGGGGGGGGATGAAGTCACAAAGCTGCAAATGGATACAAGACTTGGTATAGAACACAATTGATATAAAACAGTCCACCCGCCCCAAATTCAGCAATGATCTGCAAGGGCGTAAATCTGAAGATCTGAATTCCGGAGACCGAGACTGCATTTCTCTCCCTGAAAAAAAAAACCTTCTGCTCTGCTTCTGTGCTTCATAGGCCAGAGATCTATAAGCAATTCTTCCTGTAGTTGGATGCTTCATCCTAAAGGGACAGGGATGGTCTTCGCTCAAAAGTCTTTGTCCAGTCGAATGGTGACCTGTGGTTTCTTTTTTAAGGCCTTCTTTGCTCCTTAACACAACTATTTGGTAGGAGATCGAGAGTTTTTGGAAATGAAAATGGTTGTAGAAGAGTGGCATTACCTACTCGAAGGAGCAGTTCATCCAGTTATTATTTACAGCGACAATAAGAACTTGGCCTACCTACAGTCCACACAAAGCCTGAATCCGTGCCAAGACAGATGGTCTCTGTTTTTTGCTTGCTTCGACTTTGTCCTTCATTTTCGACTGGCAGACAAAAACATAAAGGTGGATGCCCTCTCTAGGTGTTTCCTACTCTCTGATCAAGAAGAAGAGCCCTAACATATCATGAAGCCTTCCTAGTTGATTACTTTGGCCCCAGTAAACGTGTGTCAAATTCCAGCAAGGAAAACTTTTGTGCCTGAGTCAGAAGGAAAACAAGTTCTGTTGTTGGGTCACTTTAAGATGACTGGTCATGCCAGGCAGAAAAAGACTACTCAACTCATCTCACGTCAGTATTTGTGGCCGTCCATGCAAAGAGACATTTTGGAAATAGTTTCTGCCTTGCCATCATGTGCTTGAAGTATAACTCTCAAGCAACTAACATCTGGTCTGCTTCTAACAACTCCTGTTCCCACAGTTCCCTGGCAGCACATAGATATGGATTTTATTACAGATCTACCAGTGTCCTCTGGATGCCCATTCATCTGGGTGGTGAGGGACCACTTCTCAAAGATGGCTCACTTCATTCCTCTGCCTGGTCTCCCTTCTGCTCCCGAACTTGCAAAGGAGGTCATCCAGCACATCTTCCATCTTCACGGGTTCCCTCTTCACAACAGCTCAGACATCCAGGGCATCCAGTATACATCCAGACTTTGGAGAGCTACTTGTAAGCTTCTGAATGAGTCCTTGAATTTCTCTTATGCACATCATTCACAGTCCAACGGTCAGGTGGAGGGGGTCAACCAAATACTAACACATTTTCAAAAGCATTTCACAAATGTGCACTATGATGACTGGGTCAAGCTATTACCATGGGCAGAATTCTTGTACAATAATCACATCAGCGAGGGTTCCATTAAGTTGCCCATCTTGGTTGGCTATGGTCAGCAGCCTTACTTCCTTCTTCTTGTGTCATCCATTTCCGGTATTCCTGCAGTTGACAGTGTCACTAAGGAGTTCTCTAAAATCTGAGAGAACGCCAAAAATGCTCTTGAGAAATCTTCTGAGCGGATAAAGAGACATGTAGACAAGCGATGCATTGATCCACCACATTTCTGGCCAGGGGATAAAGTATGGCTCTCCCCAAGATACAACCGACTCAAGAATCCGTCTTATAAGTTGGGTCCACGCTTTATCGGTCCCATCAAGGTCATCAAGCGTATTAACGCTGTGTCCTACAAGTTGAAACTTCCTGCCTCGTTACATGTGCCCAACTCCTTTCACATATTCTTCTCAAACCAGTCACCATATGTCGCTTCTTCAAGGACCCTTGTTCCACGACTGCACCGGTTTACTCTAAAGATGTCTATGAAGTGAAGAATATCTTGGCAATGAAGAAGATTAAGAGTAAAACTTTATTCCTGGTTGACTGAAAATAATTTGTCCTTAAAGAGAGATTATGGGAGCCCATGAAGAATATTTATGCTTCTTCTGAAGAAGTTCCTTTAGGGCTTGGTGAGAAGGGGGCGTAAGGAGGGGAGTACTCTAAAGGGTACTTTACATGCTGCGACATTGCTAGCGATCTCGTTAGCGATGTGAAATTCTAGATCGCAAGTGCAAAATGACATATGTGCGATCTCGAAAGATCGCACTTGCAATCTAGAATTTCACATCGCTAACGAGATCGCTAGCGATGTCGCAGCATGAAAAGTACCCTTAACTCTGACGGACATGCGTGCTCGCACTCCCCACTTCTTAAAGAGGCAGCATGCACACTCTGGAAGTGTCCCTAGCCTATGGCTAAGAGGCACTGGCTCTTGTACTATAATCCTGATGGATATTGCATTCATTGATTCTGAATTTACCCTGACTGGGGTGAGGGCCAGTGGGACACTAGTCCCAATACTACAATAAAGAAACACAAGTAAGGTAATACAAATGGGTGAGGAAAGACACAACAAAAAGCTCTTCATGATTTCTTCAGCAGGAAACTTCACAAATGCAACTGAAATGACACCCCAGTTATGCAGAGATGAGCTCCTTCAAGTGGTCAGTATAGAGAATATCTATCACCAGCATCGAGTAAAGCCAGGTGTGGGTATATATAGCGGAAGGGCTACTGCTGTGATTAAGTCTAAGGCTAAGGAGCCCACGGTACAATGTACCAATGTACCAATGTAATAGGTCATTTTATGCATGTGCGATCTCGAAAGATCGCACTTGCGATCTAGAATTTCACATCGCTAACGAGATCGCTAGCGATGTCGCAGTATGTAAAGTACCCTTAAGAGTAATCTCAGCCAACAGGGAAAAGTCCTTAACCCCTTCAGCATCAAAAAATGTAAATCCACTCCAAATAAAGATGTCTCCTGCGAACTCGACACACTCGTGACACCATGGGAAGATAACAAAAAAACTGGAGGAGGAGACCGCCAGCGAACCGGGGGATCAGTGTGGCCATGAGCCAACATGACAGTAAAATACTGCCAAATTTTGTTTTAAAAAAATGCTTAAATTAAAAACGTATCCATTAAATAATTATAATAATTATTCCATATTGGCCTCACATGTAAAACTGTCATTACCTAATGTGTGCCATGTTTATCAGTTCCTAGCAGACAACTTATAGCCTAACACATAATATAGATCTCAGGAAGCCTTTTTGTATCAGTAAATTACAGGTTTTCACTTTTTTATATTAAAAATGACTGCTGGATATATTAATTATGCAAGTTTATTAACATTTCAGTAATTGGATTAACAATGATCAAAGTGAGAAATGATTTGGCTGAAAATGGCATTTTGTCTAATAACTTCTTGCCTAGCAGTAAATTTAACACTGTCTCAGCTATATAATTATGAAATGGCTCCACAATTGAATTGTAAATTGCTGTGCTCGAAATTAGTAAAAACTGTTTTATGACTTCACAGTCTGCTCTTATCTTCTGCCCTGAGCCGAATCTGACCATTCAGCTTCTGATCACATCTAGACATCACTGGAACCTGGAGAGGAGCAGAACTGCTGAAGACCAGAGGCCTTACCACAACCTCTTTACGAATTGAGATCACCAAGAATTTAAAGAGAACTGTCGCGGGCGGAGGAGGGGACGCTGCGCTCTCCCACTGCTCGGGTCCGGCTGCTGCTGCTCGGTGATGGCGCGAGCAGTGGGACGGATCCCGAGGACTCGAGCGGCGTTCCTCGCCCGTGAGTGAAAAGGGGTTTGGTTTTGGGGATGTATTGTGCGTGACGCCACGCACGGTTGTGGTGAGATTGGCGACACCACCGCTGCTCTGGACGGGGATCCCGGGAGCGGTGACAGGGAGCAGCTTGGATGTTATTTCTCCCCTCCATGGGTAGGGGAGTTGGTTGTCCCGGGGGCCCGGTGAGGGAGGGATGGCAGGCGGGTTACGGGGCCTGGTGAGGGTGCAGGGTCGCGGGGGCAGCGCTGTGCCGCACGGCTCGGTGGTACTCACTCAGCCAATGATGAATACAAAGTCTCCGGTAAAACAAACGGCTGGATGGACGGGTCCCACAGACGGCTGCGGTGTTTCTCCTCCCGGCAGGTTGATAGTGACTGCCTTTCCCTGCACCTGTGTAGTGTAGACGGTTCCAATGGGTTCCCACCGGTAACCCGCTCCCCAGCTTGGATATGTGCTGAAGGAGCCCCTTTTGCCCGCAGGCTCTGGCCCTGGGAACTGTAGCCTTGGCGGTGACTGTATTTCTTTCTAACGGTTGGACTGTTGCCTTCTATTGGGACTTGGCTACTGGGAAACCCCGGAGGTTCCCTTCGCTAACGGATTTGACAATTTCAGCGGCGACTCCTAGCCTTGTCGGGGTCCGTAAGCCCTGCCGGTTGGTGCTGGCTTCTCTTTGCGTACCGGTCCAGTACCGCCGGGCCACCGCCTGTCCACGGTCCTTACGGCTAGCTCCAATAGGCCTCTCCTGCAGATGGTCACCACCGTCTGCCAACCTAGCTGTTCCATCCGAGCCACACACCCGGACCGCTTTCTGTCTGCTCCTTTACCACTTCACTCTCCTCTCCCTTTCACTTCCAAACTAAACTCAACTGACTCTTTTTCCCGCCTCCAGGACCGTGAACTCCTCGGTGGGTGGGACCAACTGCCTGGCCCACCCCCTGGTGTGAACATCAGCCCCTGGAGGGAGGCAACAAGTATTTTTGTTTGACTTAGGTGTGTCTGACCGGGGTGTGGGGTGTGTTGGTGTAGTACCTGTGACGTCCTGGCTTGTCCAGGGCGCCACAGAACCTCCTGCCATGATTTTGTAATATAAAGTAAATACTTCACTGTAATACTGATTAAATTGATACCTTTGGTGAAGAAATCCACTTTGTGGTTCTTCTTTAAAGGGAACCTGTCTGGTGCAATATGCACCTAGAACCACGAGGAGTTCTGGGTGCATATTGCTAATCCCTGCCCAACCATCCCTGTATACACTAGCATAGATAAAGAGATCTTTAGAAAAAGTAAATCTAAAGATCTTTTATGATATGCTAATGAGTGCAGGGCCTAGTTGCAAGGGCGTTAGTCCCTGCACTCATTCTGCCCTTTTAGCACACAGGGGTGTGCTAACATGGCATTCAATGCAGTATCACCAGCGGTAATGTGCGAACCTGTGTCCACTGTCAATGCTGATCTGAACGCCCGACAGATTCCCTTTAATCACCATCTGAACTTTTCTGCTAATTAGATTTCGGTGCACAGGTGTGGGAATGTCCAATGGGTCTTCTCCTCCCTGTCTATGATTTCCCGACCCCTCCATCTGCCCTCAGTTTGTGAAAGACGGGTCGCTGCTGAGATTTCAGAGGACGCAGGTTCACATTTTGTAATTCCATTTATTAAAGTTGAGAGGGCTATGCAATGTCATCGCTTGGCGCTTTGATTCAGGCCATTTCCCCAAATCTAGACAGCCATGGATCCCCTGGGGAGGAGGGGCGACATGACCAAGGGGGAGTTAGGGAGTGATGGGGTTAATAGGGACAGTTTGCTTGGCAGGCCTAATATGGCATTAAGTGGTGGTTTAGCTTGGGAGGAAGAGGAGGAGTAGGGAAAGGGTTAGTCTGGGAGAGGAGGGGGTTACCTCCTCTTCTTCTTCCGGACGCCAAGAGATCAGCAGCACGAGTCACCATGGCTGATCTCCAGGAACTTCAGCGCCTGATTGCAGCAGCCATTGCAGCGCACGGGCCCCTGGCAGTGCAGTCCCACATCAGGGCTGCCGGGGTTAACCCGTCGGCGCTTGCCCCTCGCTCCTCCAGCCGTGTTGTGCGCCAGTCGCGGCCCCCCCGCAGGTATTCCCCGGGTGCGGGGGGGGCGAGGAGGAGATGCCAGAGCCCCTCCAGGGACCCTCCGCAGCGGGCCGAGCAGCAGCGCAGGCCGGCTGCTGCTCCCAGCAGCAGCGGGAGGAATCTGCGTTCCAGCCGCGGTGGTCGGGAGGTGGGAGTGGCCAGCGTGGGGCCTACTTCCGGTCCCGGCCTCCGGGCTGGAGTTCCAGTGACGGCAGCGGCTCCAGGTCGGGAGCGCGCTCGGCGAGGGAGGGAGGCCAGCAGTTCCCCCTGCAGTCGGCGGGGGGACCGAGGGGCTGCAGGCGGCGGTAGGTCCAGCGCCAGGGGGAGGTCTGTGGTGCCTGACCCTGGCGCGGCAGTGAGCAGGGGTGACGGCGTGAGCCATGCGGCGACCGCCCGGTCACTCAGGACCGCTGTGCAGCCCCCGGATGTGGCGGTGTCCCGTGGGAGCGGGAGGACCCAGCGGCAGGAGGCCTGCAGCGGCCCAGGAGGGCCAGAGGCGGCGACGGCTGGGATCCAGAGCCGGGCGTCCATCAGTCCGCGTCCAGAGTCCCCTGGCAGTCGGCGAGGGGGTGGGCGCGGGCGCAAGAGGTCGAGGCCTGGGGTGCCGGCGCGGGGGACAGGACGGTCTCCTGGGCTGTCGCCCCAGGGCAAGAGACGGAGCGGGGACGGCACTGCCCACGCGGCGGCCCGGTTTGGCGGCCGTGGTGGGGGGGTGCCGCGGCGGCGCCCCCCGGATGTCGGATGGAAGAAGATGTCAGCGGCGAGGATGAGGAGGTCGTGCTGTCAGAGGAGTCGGATGGTCGGCAGACGGAGGACAGCGAGGCTGCGGTATCGGGGGACGCTGAGCCGCGGTTGGGTGAGACGGCAGCGGGGGCGGCAGGGGCTGCGCTGGCGGGGAGTGTCGGGGGCGGGAGGGCGGCTGTGGACACGGCAGCGCCCGGCGGTGTAGCGGTGTGGAGCCAGTTGTTGGGGCTGTTGCAGGGGTTGGCGGCGGTTGCCGGGGCTGGGGGGGGGGCGGCGCAGGCGCCGGCCGCGGCGTGGGTGGGGACGACAGGTCGGGGGGCGGCGGCGGTGGGAGGGGGGGACAGAGCGGGTGCGGTGGAAGGTGGGGGCGCAGGGGGGAGTGCGGCGGAGGGGGCAAAGGAAAAAGAAAAGGAGAAGGAGGATGAGGTGGTGCGCCTAGATGATAGGGCTAAAAGCGAAGTTTATGTTTGTTTTGAGGGCCCGCTGGGGGCTCATTTAAAGAAGGAGGTGCGGGAAAAAATTTGGAAAGGGGAATATGTGGAGATTTTTTCTCTGCTTCCCCTGGAGAAATTTAATTTGGATAGGGTTAAGCCGAGCGACTCCAAAAAGGAGAAGGACGAGGAGGAAAAGCGCCGTTATAGGCTTATTCCTCGGACTTTTGCAAACTGGTTGCAAGCGTTTGCGATTTTGGCGAGCGTGGTCGGGGAAAAGGAGTCGGAGCATTGTTCGGCCTTGTTTGGTTACATGGATGCGATAGGGGAGGCTTATCGGGTTTATGGCGGGCTGGCGTGGCTGCGTTACGACGAGCAATTCCGGCAGCGGAAGGCGTTGCGGCCGGATATGCGTTGGGACCATAAGGATATTTCCTTATGGATGCGACTGATGTCGGCACCGACTCAGCCCTTTCGGGGGGGTGCCGGGGTCCGGGTGCCGGGTCCCCGGCAAGTCAGAAAAAAGGTTTCTGTTGGCAATATAATGAGGGGCAGTGCAGGTTTGGAGCGGCATGCCGGTTTAAGCATGAATGCTCAGGTTGTGGGGGAGGACATAGCTTGTCCAAGTGCTTTAAAAAGGGGAAAGGAAAAGCGGGTGACGGGGTTGGAAAAAGGGATGATGCCGGTGAAGGTAGAAGCGATGGCCCCCTTTTTAAATAGGTATCCGGACGGCGAGGCAGCGGCGTTGTTATGGTTTGGTTTTTCTGACGGTTTCCGTATCCCGTCGGCTGTTAGTCCATCGCCCCCGCCGTACCGTAATTTACGTTCTGCTCGGGATCATGCGGATGTGGTGGATGAGAAGCTGAGAAAGGAGGTGGTTTTGGGCAGAATGGGCGGTCCTTATGACGCCCCGCCGTGTTCGAAGTTGGTGGTTTCGCCATTGGGGGTTGTGCCGAAGAAAGAGCTGAACAAATTTCGGCTTATCCATCATTTGTCTTACCCAGAGGGGTTATCGGTGAATGATGGCATTGCACCGGAGTTAGCGGCGGTATATTATGTGTCGTTCGACAAGGCGTTGGACCTGGTCAGGGCCGCGGGTCGGGGTGCGTTGATGGCAAAGGCTGATGTGGAAGCGGCGTTTCGGTTGTTACCGGTTCATCCAGATAGTCAGCATTTGTTAGGTTGCTGGTGGGATGGCAGTTATTATGTTGATCGGTGTTTGCCAATGGGTTGTTCAATTTCGTGTTCGTATTTTGAGGCGTTTAGTTCGTTTGTGGAGTGGGTGGTTCGGGATGTGTCTGGGCTTACGTCCATTATTCACTATTTGGACGATTTTCTTTGTGTGGGGCCGGCGGGTTCAATGGTTTGTGCGGGGTTGTTATTTGCGTTGCAGAAAGTCGCAGACAGCTTCGGAATTCCCTTGGCCCCCGATAAGACGGAAGGCCCGGCGCCTGTGATGCGTTTTTTGGGGATTGAGATTGATTCTATTGCCATGGAATGTAGGTTGCCGGAGGAGAAGGTTCGTGATTTGAGGGCCGCGGTGGCAGGGGTGAAGGCGGCAAAGAAGGTGCGGCTTAAGGTGGTGCAGTCCTTGCTTGGGAAATTGAATTTCGCTTGCAGGATTATGCCGATGGGGAGAGTTTTTGCGAGACGTTTGGCAACGGCGACGGCAGGTGTGCGGTCGCCGACACATTTCGTGCGAATCACGAAGGCGATCAAGGACGATCTTTTGGTATGGGATCAATTTTTGCAGTGTTTCAATGGCCGGGCCCTGGTGATGGAGAAGGTGGCGTCTAACGGGGCGTTACAGCTGTTCACCGATGTGGCTGGGTCGGCAGGGTTTGGGGCCGTGTTTCGAGGTCACTGGTGTGTGGGTCGGTGGCCACAGGCGTGGCGGGAGAGCGGTTTGATCAGGAATTTGGCTCTGTTGGAGCTATTTCCTATCGTGGTAGCAGTGGAGCTGTGGGGGTCGCGTTTTGCCGGGAGGAAGGTTTGCTTCCATTGTGATAACCAGGCGGTGGTGTTTGCTATTAACAACTTGTCAGCTAAGTCGGAGCCAGTGGTGGTGTTTTTGCGGCATTTAGTGTTGAGATGTCTGCAGCTGAATGTACAGGTGGTGGCAAAGCACGTTCCGGGAGTTGACAATGGGGTGGCTGACGCTTTGTCTCGTTTTCAGTTCAGCAGGTTTCGGGCGCTACTGCCTTGGGCGGACGAAGTCGGAGTGGAGTGTCCCGTGGATTTATGGAATCTGGTGAGGCGGTGATCTCAGAATTGATTCGGAATTCGGTGACTGAGGTGACTTGGTGCCGATATGCTAAGGTGTGGGCTGAATGGGAGGAGTTGCTGGGTCGGATGTTTGATGGGGTAAGCGTGGATTACTTGGTGGCATTACTGGCGTTGGTGAGTGTGGATTTCTCGGCCGGGCGATCGGCGTCGGCCGTGGCGCATCGGGTGGCGGCGGTGGCGTTTTGGTTAAAAATGAGAGGGGAACAAGATGTTTCGCAGGATTTTCGGGTTCGACGGGCCTTGCGGGGGTTCCGCCGCGGTGTGCGGGAGAGGGACAAGAGGCGTCCCGTATCGTTTGGTTTGTTGAGGCGGTTGGTGGGGGGCCTGAGCGGCATTTGTGAGTCGGTTTACGAGACTGTTTTGTTTACAACAGCTTTCGGTCTTGCTTTTTATGGGGCTTTCCGGATCGGTGAGTTGGTAAGCCCGTCCAGGGTGACAGGCGGCGGGTTGCTGCTTGAGGATGTGCGAGTGGGCGGTGATCAGGTGGAGTGCCGGATTAGTCGGTCGAAAACGGATCAGCTGGGTCGGGGTAGGTTGGTGGTGTTATACGCGGTCCCGGGGGAGGAGTTGTGCCCAGTACGTTTGGTGGAGCAATTCATGGCCGTGAGGGGAGGTTTACCGGGCCCATTTTTGCGGCACGTGGATGGGTCCTTTTTATCAAGGTTCCAGTTTGTAGCAGTTCTGCGGCGAAGTTTGCGGAATGTGGGGGAGCGCCCGGAGGATTTCGGGTCGCATTCCTTTCGGATAGGGGCAGCTACGGAGGCCGCTCGTTGGGGGCTTGGAGATGAGGTGGTAAAGCGTATTGGTAGATGGGAATCTTCTTGTTTTCGGCGGTACGTGAGGCCGCAGCTGTTGTAGCATTATGGTAACTTTGGTCTAGGTACAGGTGGTTTGGTGGTTTGGAAGTGGTTTTTATATGTAAAAAAAAAAAAAAAAAAAAAAAGAGGGGGTAATGTACAAGTGTTAGAGGACGGAGGTAGAATGGGTTTTTCTGAGAGGCGTTGATGGTGGTGATGTTATTGGTTTTAATTTCTGTTTTCGTTGTCTTTCTTTGTTGTAGGGATGTGCCTAATCTGGATTCTGGGGCATTCCTTCGTGTTCTGGGGTGCTCGGCGGGCGGCGGTTCGCCCGAATGGTCGGCAGCTAGGGCTGGATCGAGGGCAGGCGACTGTTCGGTGGATCGGTGTTCGGGGCATGGAGTGGGGCAGGGTGGTCCCAGAATTTGGTCGTTATTGTAAGGTTGACCGGCCTCCGGATGTGCTGGTATTACACGTAGGAGGTAATGATCTGGGAGTCCGGGCGTCACGGGATCTGATCCGGGATATAAAGATTGACTTACTGCGGTTGTGGAAGCAGTACCCGGGTTTGATTGTCGTGTGGTCAGACATAGTGACCAGGTTGTCATGGAGGGGGGCTCGGTCGGTGGAAAAGGTCAATAAGGCCAGGGCCCAGGTGAATCGTGTGGTTGCCAGGTTTGTGATCAGGAACGGTGGGATTGTGGTGAGGCACAGGGAGTTGGAGCCGGCAGATTGGCGGTTTCGGAGGGGTGACGGAGTGCACCTCAACGACATTGGAGTGGATTTATGGGCATTGGGCCTGCAGGATGGTGTTGAGCGAGCTTTTGGTGTGTGGCGGGTCCAGGCCACGTAAGGTGTCACGTGGTCTGTCCTGTGGCGGGGGGGTAGGTCTGGTCCAGAGGTTGGAAGTGACTGGTAACTGGACCGGGAGTCATTGTCTCGGTATGGTGGCTCTCGGTTCCGGGATGTGGCAGGCACGGGGTTCTGCCAAAGTGTGGGGGTGTCAATCCGTGGGTGATTGGCACCTCGTCTCTGGGTCGGTGTGTTGCGGCCAGGGGCAGGGGGAGTAGTAGTTATGGACTGGGCCTGCCCCCGGGAGGGTCATGTAATTGGCATTGTCTATTGTTATATGTGTGTTGTTTTGGGTCGCCCGTTGGACGGCGTCCCTAAGGTGCTTAGTTTGTGAACAATAGGCAATAAAAGGCTGCTGTGGCCATTTTGAACCAAGTCGCATGCAGTCCGTGTGTTTATTTATAGTATAAGGGGTTTGGTAACACAGACATCACGACCGGAGAATACTCCCTCAGCTGGTCAAGACAGCCATGGATCCCCTGGGGAGGAGGGGCGACATGACCAAGGGGGAGTTAGGGAGTGATGGGGTTAATAGGGACAGTTTGCTTGGCAGGCCTAATATGGCATTAAGGGGTGGTTTAGCTTGGGAGGAAGAGGAGGAGTAGGGAAAGGGTTAGTCTGGGAGAGGAGGGGGTTACCTCCTCTTCTTCTTCCGGACGCCAAGAGATCCCCGCCCACCCTCCCTTTTTTGTGTTGTCATCTGGGGGACGTGGTTTGGGATGTTGGGATGCTATTTGTCACAGCGGCGGGGGGGGTAGGTCTGGTCCAGAGGTTGGAAGTGACTGGTAACTGGACCGGGAGTCATTGTCTCGGTATGGTGGCTCTCGGTTCCGGGATTTGGCAGGCACGGGGTTCTGCCAAAGTGTGGGGGTGTCAATCCGTGGGTGATTGGCACCTCGTCTCTGGGTCGGTGTGTTGCGGCCAGGGGCAGGGGGAGTAGTAGTTATGGACTGGGCCTGCCCCCGGGAGGGTCATGTAATTGGCATTGTCTATTGTTATATGTGTGTTGTTTTGGGTCGCCCGTTGGACGGCGTCCCTAAGGTGCTTAGTTTGTGAACAATAGGCAATAAAAGGCTGCTGTGGCCATTTTGAACCAAGTCGCATGCAGTCCGTGTGTTTATTTATAGTATAAGGGGTTTGGTAACACAGACATCACGACCGGAGAATACTCCCTCAGCTGGTCATACTAATGCCATAGTGCTCTCAAACTGCATGCTGTGCATTCACACACATGCTGCTTTAGGCCTCATTCACACTTTGTGGTTGCATTAGTTTTTTCTCACAGATACAACACGTATCCATTTTAATCTATAGGGCTATTCACCTGTCCTTGATATTTCACAGACCCTGTGTCCATGCAATGTAGCATGGCACAGGGAGATAGTCGTGGATGAGGCATAGTCCTCGTTCACTCTGGCACACCACATGAAAAAGAGGGTCCTTGCTAGATCCTTGTTGGTTATGTAGCAGTAGACTCCTGGTGATGATTATTTAAAGAAAATTCGGCCAATGGTAAATATGACCAATCCTCCTGGTTCTCGGAGACAAAGCACCTAAGGTAAGTTTCCAAATTTTTATTTATGCTCTCTATCTGCCATTCAACTCAGGATGGAAGGCAGAAGAGAAAGAGAACTGCACACCCAGTTGAGCACAAAACGCTTTCCAAAATTTGGAAACAAACTGGGTTCCCTATCTGAGATCACATCGGAAGGAACCCCGTGAAGCTTAACGATCTCACTGATGAATACCTGAGCCAGAGTTTTGGCATTCAGAAGTGCCAGCAACACAATGAAATGCGACATCTTACTTATCCTATTCACAACCACCAAAACCACAATCTTTCCTGAAGGTCAGTAATGAAATCCATGGATAAATGTGTTCAATGTCTATTCGGGATAGCCAATGGCAAGAGAGATCCTGATAGATGGGTATGTGTTACTTTGGAATGTGCACAAATACTACAAGCAGACACATAGTTAACTGCATCCTGATGCAACCTTGGCCACCAAAAATGACAAAGCAGGAAGTCCAAGGTTGCTTTACTACCTGGATGAACCGCAAGTACAGAATTGTGGTCATCCCCAATTAGTTTACGGCACAAATTGGATGGCACAATTAACTTCCCTGAAGGGCAAGAGGACGGGGCATCCCCATGAGCCTCCAACATCTCCCCCTCCATGCCTGGGCACAAGGCCAAAACGACCCCCCCTTATGCAAAATGGATACTGGGCTCACATGATCACTACCACCTGGGAGGCTCAGAGATAATGCATTTGCTTTGATGTTTTTAATCCCTGGACGGTGGCAGTTATGTTTCACCAACCAGGGTAGACCCATTAAAATGGGAGTAGGAAGGCCTTCCAGGGCATAGCAAGAAATTACTTCATAATGCTGGAGTCCTACCCTCAGTTTTATACCATGTACCATCTGTGTAAGGCATCCCTAAGCAAATGGATGGCAGGATCATCAGCTTAACACGATCATCAGTTTCGGATGATTACATCGTAGGTGCATGTCACTTAGAATAGCCACCAGACAAAAGCAGGCAATACTATTAATTGATTAGCCCCTAGGGCAAACTTTACACGCTCCTACAGCTTTCTTAAATTAATGTGTAATATAGTGAAACGGGGACTGACCTCCTCAGGAACCGGATATAGCATTACACTCAATGTTGGGTGCAATACTCTATGGCGACTGAAGCCTAAGGGGCGCCACACAAGCTAATGCTCTCTCCCAGTGGGTTCCTTACTGGAGACAACACTTTCTCCCCACACTGACCATGTGTCAAACAATCAGTCTCCATTTTGACACATGAGACACACCCATGGGGCGGAGGTATGTGGATAGCCAGACCCGCCTATCTCTCCAGGTATCTTTAAAACCTATCCCTGGAATGCCCTATTAAGCCTTGTGGCACTAAAAGTATCAGTGCAGACATCCAGGTTTACACCATCTTCGTGATACATACCCTCCACCTTGTTACAAGGGGTTAACATTGGCATTTAGCTCTTATCTTCATGCTTGCACTATATATCTCTGACCTGATGTTTACTTGAGTATGTGATCCTAATATGCAAGTTCACCATCCATTGCTTGTTTAATACACTCTGGAGCTCTTGAGAGTCAGATATGATGATAATCCTCATGTGAAAACTTGAAGGAAAACAACTGCCTCAATTACATAACATTATCAAAGGCCTCAGTGTTTGCAGGCATGGCTGCGCACACTTGCAAATTCATTTCCATTTTTTTTTTTACACGTTGACAGTACATACAAAAAGATCTGCTTACTTTAATAACATTATAAGATGAAGCTCCACCAGCAGAGTCTTAGGCCCGTTTCACACGTCAGTGAAAAACACTGACGTTCTTCACTGACGTGTAAAACACGCACATGTCCCTCCGTGTTCCGTGATTCACGGCACACGTGGGTTGTCCATGTGCAATCCGTGATCCGTGATTGCATATGGACATTACTCACCTGCCTTCGCTCCTGCTGTCCATGGTGCTGAAGTCTCTGGCTCTGCAGCATCCGCCCACCGCTCTCAGCAGCTACTTCCTAGTCGGCTATTCCTGCTCTCATGAATATTCATGAGCCAGGCAGGAGCTGCCGAGAGCGGAGGCTGCAGAGCGAATCGAAGGCAAGGTAAGTTGAAAATATTTAATATTTAATATGTCCGTGATTTTCTGGTACGTGTTTCACGGATCACACATGGATCACACCATAGTGTGGTCCGTGGGTCATCAGTGATGCCAGAAGAAAACTGACTTGTCTCCGTGCAGAATGACGGCCACGGGTGTACGCTGCATGGAGACACGTTCAGTGAAAAATCACTGATGTGTGAGCAGACCCATTGATTATAATGGGTCTGCGTTTGTCAGTGATTCTGGTACGTATAAAAAAAACCACATACGTACTAGAATCACTGACGTATGAAGGGGGCCTTAAAGGCACTTTACACGCTGCAATATTGCTATCGATATCGCTAGCGAGCGTACCAGCCCCCGTCGGTTGTGCGTCACGGGCAAATCGTTGCCCGTGGCGCACAACATCGCTTACATCCATCACACGGACTTACCTTCCCTGCGACGTCGCTGTGACCGGCGAACCGCCTCCTTTCTAAGGGGGCGGTTCGTGCGGCGTCACAGCGACGTCACACGGCAGCCATCCAATAGAAGCGGAGGGGTGGAGATGAGCGGGCAGAAGATCCCGCCCACCTCCTTCCTTCCTCATTGCCGGTGGACGCAGGTAGGGAGATATTTGTCGTTCCTGCGGTGTCACACATAGCGATGTGTGCTGCCGCAGGAACGACGAACAACCAGCGTAATACACCACTAACGATATTATGAAAAGGAGTGACGTGTCAACGATCAACGATTTTTGATGTTTTTGCGATTGTTGATCGTCGCTCCTAGCTGTCACACGCTGCAATGTCGCTAACGACGCCGGATGTGTGTCACAAACACCGTTACCCCGACAATATATTGTTAGCGATGTCGCAGCATGTAAAGCACCCTTTAGGGGCTGAGTTGCACATGCAGTTTTTAGTGTAAAGTTTGAAAAGTTTTTCTGATTAACAAAATCTGAACATGCTTCTGGATTTGGCTCCAAAATCTGTGTCATAGTGTGATTGGATATTGCACCATATGACATTTATCAGCCAAGTAGGGATTAAATGATAAATGTTATGTAAGAGTGGTGGACAATGGAGGTCATGTTCCTGCCCCTAAAGACACCAATCATGTCAATGTATTGTCTTGTAGTGTAATGTGAATCAATGCCTTGCATCTTTTGTGAATATTGTGGTATGTGAATTGTAATATAATGTGATGTGTTCCTGTATAATGTATGTTATGATAGAGTAATATATAAAATGCATAGTGTATAATATGGTGTAATGCATAGTAATGTAGTGTTGATGATGTTTGCATAAAAATTTAGGTAAAAAGTTAAGTCTGCCCAGCAACAAACTGCAGGGACAGAAAAGTATATCCGGGTCTGAAAAAAAAAAGTGCCTAAGCACAGGTAGGTACCGTTGAAAAATAAGACCTACCCCGAAAATAAGCCCTAGCAGGAAGTTTCAGCATTTTTGGCTTAAGGCTTAAATATAAGCCCCACCCTGAAAAGAAGTCCTAGTCGCGGTTCAATAATGAAGTGTCCATGCAGCTAAAAAGTTTTAAGATTACTGCAGGACACCTCATTATTAGAGATGAGCGAACCGGTCGTGGTTCGGCTCGAGGTGGTTCGCCGAACGGAGGTCTCGTTCGAGTTCGGTTCGTCGAACGTTCGACGAACTGAACTCGAACTAATAGGCTATAATGGGAGGCAATCACAAACACATAAAAATGCATTATAAATGTACACATACAGTAAATAAACATTGCCATAACACTTACCGGTCCCCGCGATCCCTCCTGCACTCTGTCTCCTGCCGCTATTCCATCCGATGATCGCTGAATCCTCCCGGTGACCGGCACTGCCAGCAGAGAAGCAGGACCTATCGTGACGTCAAAATAGCCATGTGACATGTCACGTGGCTATTATCTCATTGGCTACAGACTGGTCACATGACTATGACGCGTCATGTAGGACCTGCGAGTGCATCTCTCCGGTACACGGTGCACATTTGTGTATCGCCGTGTACAGGCAATATGCTCTAGCACACGGTCGACTCCCCATTCCGTTAGGGACCGGCTGACACAGCCGGTCATTAACGGAGATCACCGTTGCCATAGCAACGCAGTTAGCGGTGACGTCACCGCTAACTGCGGCTCCGGGAGCACCGTTGCTATGGTAACGCGTCTGTCAGCGTTACCGCTGTTACCGCTAGCAGCACTGATCACTCACGGAGTGAAGGCTGCACGCTGCTTCCCGATTGTAGTGAGGATTGTAGTGAGGATGAGGTGCCCCAGCCCATCAAGTGATGGGCTGGGGCACCTCATCCTCACTACAATCGTCACTACTACTACACTAGTGAGGATTGTAGTGAGGATGAGGTGCCCCAGCCCATCAAGTGATGGGCTGGGGCACCTCATCCTCACTACAATCGTCACTACTACTACACTAGTGAGGATTGTAGTGAGGATGAGGTGCCCCAGCCCATCAAATGATGGGCTGGGGCACCTCATCCTCACTACAATCCTCACTACAATCCTGAAGTGCAGTTTCTTCAAATTCATTTAAAGGCACTTGGAACGCTGAAATTGCTGCTTATAATTTAAGCCTCTATTAAAAACCTCTTATCAGCGCTGGTTTCTTGGGGATTTATTGGGCTGACAGAAGTAATAAAGATGGAGTCTCTAATGTGCCTGTGTATTTATTTCTATTAAAGTATTTTTTCTCTGTGTGGTGTCTTTTTTTTAACCCTTTATTGGAGATTCTTAATGGCCGGGTCAAACGTGCCTGACATTAAGAATCTCTGGCTTAATACTGGCTAGTAAAACAAAGCCAGTATTAACTCATGATTACCCAACAAGCCACCCGGCTCCAGGGCTGTTGGAAGAGTTGGATATAGCGCCAGATGATGGCGCTTCTATGAGAGCGCCATTTTCTGGGACGGCTGCGGACTGAAATTCGCAGCTGAGGCGCCCAGAAACCTCGGGCTAACCTGTGCTGCGGATTCCAATCCCCAGCTGCCTAGTTGTACCCGGCTGGACACAAAAATGGGGCGAAGCTCACGTCATTTGTTTTTTAATTATTTCATGAAATAAGTGAAATAATTAAAAAAAATGGGCTTCCCTATATTTTTGGTTCCCAGCCGGGTACAAATAGGCAACTGGGGGTTGGAGGCAGCCCGTGGCTGCCTGCTGTACCTGGCTAGCATACAAAAATATGGCGAAGCCCACGTCATTTTTTTGGTGGGTAAAAAACTTCTGCATACAATCCTGGATGGAGTATGTTGAGCCTTGTAGTTCTGCAGCTGCTGTCTGCTCTTCTCCATACAGACAGACAGCAGCTGCAGAACTACAAGGCTCAGCATACTCCATCCAGGACTGTATGCAGAAGTTTTTTGCCCCCTGAAAAAATTATGTGGGCTTCGCCATATTTTTGTATGCTAGCCAGGTACAGCAGGCAGGTACGGCTGCCCCCAACCCCCAGTTGCCTATTTGTACCCGGCTGGGAACCAAAAATAAAGGGAAGCCCTTTTTTTATTATTTCATGAATTTCATGAAATAATTAGAAAACAAATGACGTAGGCTTCGCCCCATTTTTGTGTCCAGCCAGGTACAACTAGGCAGCTGGGGATTGGAATCCGCAGCACGGGTTGGCCTGAGCTTTCTGGGCCCCACTGCTGCGAATTGCAGTCTGCAGCCGCCTCAGAAAATGGCATTTTCATAGAAGCGCCATTTTCTGGCGCTGTATCCAACTCTTCCAGCACCTGCCTGCTATACCTGGCTAGCATACAAAAATATGGCGAAGCTCACGTCCTTTTTTTGTAGTTTTTTGGCAAAAAAAATAAAAAATGCTTCCCTGGATTTTCCATTGCCAGTGAAGGTAACACCAAGCAGTGGGGGTTAGCAGCCAGTAGCTGCTTGGATTACCCTTAGCTAGCAATACAAAAAATGCAGCGGGAGCCCATATATATTTTTTTTAATTATTTATTTAAATAACTAAAAACAAAATGGGCTTCCCTGTATTTTGATTGCTGGACATCACAGTGCTGTAAAAATAAATCTTTAAAAAAAATGACGTAGCGCTCCGCGGTATTTTTGATTCTCAGCGCAGATAAAGCAGACAGCTATGGGTTGCCACCCCCATCTGCCTGCCGTTACCTTGGTTGGCAATCAAAATACAGGGAAGCCCATTAATTTTTTCTATTTAAAAAATAGTTAAAAAAAAAAATGACGTTGGGTCCCCCCATTTTTGATAGCCAGCTAGGGTAAAGCAGATGGCTGTAGCCTGAAAACCACAGCTGGCAGCTTTACCGTGGTTGGGGATCCAATGTGGAGGTCCCACCAGGCTCTTTTTTTATAATTATTTTATAAATATTAATAATTACACAAAAAAAGTAGGGTTCCCCCCCAAATTGGATCACCAGCCAAGGTAAAGCGGACAGCTGTGGTCTGGTATTCTCAGGGTGGGAAGGTCCATAGTTATTGGGCCTTCACAGCCTAAAAATAGCAGGCCGCAGGCACCCCAGACGTGGCGCATCCACTAGATGCGCCAATCCTGGCGCTTCACCCCAGCTCATCCCGTGCCCTGGTGCAGTGGCAAACGGGGTAATAAATTGGGTTGATACTAGCTGTAAAGTCACCTGAGATCAAGCCCAGCAGTTTGTGATGTCATGGCGTCTATTAGATACCCAACATCATAAACTGTCAGTACTAACAAAAAAAAAAAAAATGGACAAAAGAAATGTATTTGAAAAAACAGTCCCCAAAACATTCCCTCTTTCACCAATTTATTGTAAGAAAAAAAATAAAGGGGTCCCACGACGACTCTGGACCGTCTAGAATATGGGGGGGAGACACTCAGGGAACGTATCCCCCATTTTCTAGGAGTGCGGACCCTTCATGTGATGAGTGTGGGTGCAATGAATCTGCACTCACTCTCCCCGGGTCCACAGCAGCAGAGTCCATGTCGTAATGGTTGCTACCAAAGCTGCAATGCCCTGCTCATGAGGTAAGGGCATGCCTAATCAGGAGAACTACTGTAGAGGAAGCTCTGCTCACTGGTATATAGGTGCTCAGAGGTAATAATAGATAAAATTAGTGAGTAACCTCGGCACTCTAAATCTCCCAGACTAAGTCAGTAAGTCACAACGGATAGTAATGCAAAATCACTCTTTATTGGTCCGTATTAAGAAAAAAATTTTTTCATAAGCATATATGTTTTTGTCCAAAACAAATTACAAATGACGTTTCGGCCTGAGCCTTCGTCAGATTGGACTTATCTGCATGTAATCCTTAAAAATGACAATAATCAGTATCACATAAGAGTGAGAGAACAATAACATAAACTCGAACAATGTAGAGGTACAATTGGGATGCAGCAAAAAAATTGCAACACAGCAGGAAATGAAACACATGATACAAATGTCATAATACAGTACAAGGACAATATAGTAATGACAAATATGGGGTCAGAGTAGGCTTAGACAGCTCTGGTACGAAAGAGATGTCAATTATAAAGTAACATGTGCAGTAGGTGTAGAGCTACACTATGCATGGCAGAGCTAATGGGTAGACCGACCATAGAAAAAGAACGGAGAAAAAGTGGAGAAAAAGTGGAGAAAAAGTGGAGAAAAAGTGGAGAAAAAGTGGAGAAAAAATGGAGAAAAAATGGAGAAAAAGTGGAGAAAAAAATGGAGAAAAAGTGGAGAAAAAGTGGAGAAAAAGTAAAGAAAAAATGTAGAAAAAGTGGAGAAAAAGTGGAGAAAAAATGGAGAAAAAGTGGAGAAAAAGTGGAGAAAAAATGGAGAAAAAGTGGAGAAAAAATGGAGAAAAAAATGGAGAAAAAGTGGAGAAAAAGTGGAGAAAAAGTGGAGAAAAAATGGAGAAAAAGTGGAGAAAAAATGGAGAAAAAGTGGAGAAGAAGTGGAGAAGAAGTGTTTGTTCATGCCAGATGGGAGATAAATAATTATTTACCGGCACTGTCATTTACTGTAACATGATCATCGGTGTACGGTGTATACCTGTGATCACGTGAGCGGGGACCGGAAAAACCGTCCTGAATCATGATCTCCAGGGTTTCAGCTAGCCCTGAAACCCCGGAGATTTTCTGACGCCGGGGGGCGTTATTCACTTATTTCTGCCTGCTGTTTATAAACGGCAGATCAGAATAAGGCTACATTAACACGACCGATCCATTTTTGCGGTCTGCAAAAAACAGTCCATTTTTTTTCACGGGTGCATCCGTGTGGCATCCGTTTCCGTTCCGTAGACGGTCCGTATGTCATCTGTTTGTCATCCGTGTGCCTTCCGTTTTTTTTGTGTACTGCAAAAAAACTGAAGGAGGGTAAATGCATAAATTTACCCAGGATCCATAGCTTCATCCTACATGAGGCGGTCACATGTTCACTCCAGTGCCATTTTCTACTGCTTTTCACAGCGTAGAGCGCTGGGGTGATTTTCTTGTGCTTGTGCACTTCATATCAGTCTTTTCTGTCATTATAATGGCAGAAAGACACATAATGTCCCACTCTCCTGCATTTTGTAATTTTGCACCCTTTGGTGCCTTTCATGTGGCACTAAGGGGTGCTTAGCTTTGTATTTAGCCAAAAAAATGAAAAAAAAAAAAAATGACGTAGGGTTCCCCCTAGTTTTGTAGCCAGCTAGGGTAAAGCAGACGGCTGCAGCCTGCAGACCACAGCTGGCAACCTCACCTTGGCTGGTAATCCAAAACTGAGGGCACCCCATGCTGTTATTTTAAATTAAATAAATAATTTAAAAAAAAAAAAACACGTAGGGGTCCCCCCAAAATTGGATCACCAGCCAAGGTAAAGCAGACAGCTGGGGTCTGATATTCTCAGACTAGGGAGGTCCATGGTTATTGGACTCTCCCCAGCCTAAAAATAGCAGGCCGCAGCCGCCCCAGAAGTGGCGCATCCATTAGATGCGCCAATCCTGGTGCTTCGCCCCAGCTCATCCCGCGCCCTGGTGCGGTGGCAAACGGGGTAATATATGGGGTTAATACCAGATGTGTAATGTCACCTGGCATCAAGCCCTGGGGTTGGTGAGGTCAGGCGTCTATCAGATACCCGACATCACCAACCCAGCCAGTAATAAAAAAAAATAGACGACACACACATTTTTATTTGAAAAAACACTCCCCAAAACATTCCCTCTTTAACCAATTTATTAGAAAGAAAAACAAATCCAGGTCTGGTGTAATCCAAGGGGTTCCCATGACGATCCACACTGTCCCAGTCAATGAAGAGCAGAATGTTCCCATTGGCTGGGAGAGCAATGCAGTGACCTGAGCTAACATCAATGGGTCAGCCCAGGTCACTGCAGGGCATGACAAGTGCTGCTGTCAGCGAGGTACATTACCTGCGCTGATCTCCAGCACACTGACAGCCCCTGTCACTGAGTTCAATGACCGCCGCCTTCACAGCCAAATATCGCGAGAGGCCCGTGACGTCACCGCTAGTCAGTCTTGGGTCGGAAGCGAGAGGTGATGTGACAAGCGGCGGCCATGGAGGACAGTGACAGTGCTGAGGTCGGGATGGCGGGACTTCATCACCGCAGGTAAGCCGAGCGGGACCATGTGTGCAGAGTGTGTGTGTGTGTGTGTGTGTGTGTGTGTGTATGTATGTATGTGTACATGCCGCGGGCAGGAGGGGGCGGAGTGAGCTGAGCGGGGAAGTGTGGGCTTCCTGCACGTAACTAGAATAAACATCGGGTTACTAACCAAAGCGCTTTGCTTGGATACCCGATGTTTATCTTGGTTACCAGCTTGTGGTAGGCTGCCAGCGATGGCTCCTGCACACTGTAGCTGTAAAAAGCCCTGCTTTTTGCTGCTAGAACTGTTCTCGAACGTGTCTAGAACTAGAACTTTTAGCAAAAAGCTCGAGTTCTAGTTCGATCTAGAACAGCCCCCAAAATCACTCGAACCTGGAACTGGAGAACCTCGAACCGTGAACCGCGCTCAACTCTACTCAATATAGAAAGCAGACACCCCCAAAAGAGAGAAGAAAGAAGACAAAAGTCCCCGCAATCATACTCACCACACGCTGAGTGGGAGGACCTGGTGCGGAACGCACACTCACACACATCAGATCGCACATGCACACACATCAGTTCCTGCATACATCAAATCACACACCATACACATCAGATCCCACAAACACACTCACCACATCCGGCGATACCGATTGCTTCTGGCCGGCAGGGTAACTTGGGATGCAGTGCAGTGGAGCGCGAGGACTTGTGATAGAACATAAAAAAATAAGCAAAAACACAGAGAAAAAAGCAACAAAAACACAGCAAAATCTGCTTTTCGTAAGCAGCTTTTTTTTTTTTTACTGTGAAGAGATCAGGTTTTACATGCAGAAATAAGCAGCAAAAAAGCCTAAGAAGAGTTTTCAGCATGCTCCTTATCAGCATAGGCAGAATTACAGTGACAGGTAACACCTCTTACACAACTGATAACACAAGATCCATCAGTCAAAATAGGCGATGAAACAACTGATGCTGTTCCTTAACTTCACAATGACATTTGCACATGCTCATTAGATGCGTCAATACAATACAAGGTCCAAATGTAGCGCCCCTGAGACTGGGTGCTACAGGGTATTGTATCATATGTATTTTTATGTATTTTATAGTGTCCGTCCACCCTGGCAGAGTTGTTTTTTTATTTTTAATTTGTACGTTTGATTTCTATGTGTATTCTATATGTCCGTGTCTGTGTGTGAGTGTGATTTGTGTGTGTTTACTCTCTGCTCAGCTTCCTCTTCCTATCATACTGACATCACTTCCCTGCAAAATGCAGGCAGCGATGAACATTATGTCCCGAAAACGCGAAATACCGCAGGGAATAACGCAGGAAAATCCAATACAATGCACATAATTTGCTTCCTGTGTTATTCCCTGCAAGATTTCACAATTACATTGCAGTCAATGGAGTGAAATGCTGCAGCTACCTGCGGAAAAGAAGTGACATGCAATTCTTTTTGCTGCGGTAATTCCGAAGCAAAACCTGTAGCTGTCAAAATCCGCATAGTGCGCACAGCATTTTTTTTCCCGATAGGTTTTGCTGGTGAATCACTGCATAAAGGTTATGAACATTTTCTGCAGCGAAACATGCAGCAAAACCGTGGAAAATCTGCGGTTAAATCCGCCTAGTGCGCACAGAGCCTAGGTCTGTTTCTGCAGCACGCAGGCTCAGACACACAAAAAGAGGGAACATTCTTTAGGTGGGGGCATGTGCAGGAGGGAGTTACAAAAGGTACAGTTTAGTTTCAGTTACTTCAGAAGGCCTTGGGAAAGCACTGAGAGAGGACACGTAGTGATCAGCTCTCTAAGAGCTCTGTCTCAGGGAGGCAGAGCAGAGGAACCACCAAGTCCAGACCGGTTCATACACCCTTTCCTTACCTGGGACTGGGCGAGTGGATGGCTGAGGACCCCTAAGCTGAGAGAGCGGACAGCGTCAGTTAGGAGGCTCCAGGTCTATTAGCCGCCAGAGACCTGGAATGGGAGAGGTGGATAGCCAGGATGAAGTACAGAGCCTGGGACCGGTAGTCGTGTGGCATGGAGGAGAAGAGGGTTACAGAGCCCCGCAGCTTCGGGTGGCAGAGTAGTGGGTCCCAAGAGCTCCAAAGACAAGGAGGGGACCACCATACGAGCGCACAAGAAGGGGAAAGCCCACAGGCTGCTCTACCAAACTTTAACCTCTGTTCAGCCTGAGAATGGCCGGAGTCATTGCAGTAATGAAAGAACTGTGAGTAAACAAGATCTGAAACCTGCAACCCAGTGACTCTGACTCTGTTTGTCGTCGCCTTGTGATCTGGCATTTCCCAGTTCCCCGTTCTCCCTCTCATGGGCCTCTCCGCCTGTGTGGGGCGATATCATCCTGGCTGCACCCCAACATCTCCCCCGGCGACATACCCTGCAGCGGTGGCCTTATCCCTGGCCGCACACCACAGGTGGCATAGTCGATATCATCCGTTCCACTCCTGGAAGAGGAAAGGTCGGAGGAAGGGTCCACAGCGGAGGAGGCCGGGACCCCGGTCACCACTGCAACCGGTGACGACCTCTCCAGGAACAGTCCTTGCTAGCCTCCGCTTTGCTGTGCAACACAGGGCCACAGAACCAGGTCAGGCAACGACTTCTACAAACCACTGGCCCGATGACGGGTATACAAGGTGTGCACTGAAGCTCCTATCTTGAGCTCCGTGGGGTGTCACACAAGTTTATTCACTGAAGCTAATGTACATGTGCTGTTTTCCTTGAACAACAGAAAGTTAGAGTCTAAAAAAGTTAGTCTATTTCTATACAAATTGTGTAATGGAAAAAAAAAAAATTGCAAAAAATAAAAAATAAATAAATAAATATCTGATTTAAACAATTGATACTTTGCTCATGATAACATTTCTTTAAACATATTGTGAAAAGTATTTTCATGAGTTTCTATGTGCTACTGATTTATTCAAAAAAGAGTAAACTTTAAATATTTCAATAGCTCATCATAAGATAATCTCACTCTAAGCTGTAGGTGTTCACAGCAGGTTAATGGAATAATTGCTTGGACTTGCTCTTGGCTCACGTGCACGTTTTCTAGCGCAGCAGTGCTCTTGACATCTCATGCATTTATTCCCTCCTTGTTTTCTTTCTTGCACCTGCACAGACATCACGCTGCCCATTTCCTGTTTGTATAAAGCTTAAACTGATTACAAAATAGAGTCATTATCTCAGTAGTGTCAGTCATTATGCCATTATGTGCAGAAAAGTTTTACTTCCTCTACTCAAAAATTAAGAAAGCATAGACTAAAGTGTTTATGTTCAGAAGTCAAGATTAGCTGGGTTTATTTTACTGCTATTTAAAGAGGACGTTATCCGCTATCCACGAGACAGATAACTTCCCAAACGAGATTCCGATCATAGGGACCCCAACCACCGTAATCCTGAGAACCGAGGCTCTGAAGACCCTCATATAAATGGAGCTGTGGTCGATAATGCACAACTCCACTCATTCATTCTTAAAGTTTTTTCCCTAAAACTTTGTATACGTGTATGTAGTGTACTGTCATTGTGTTTGTATACTCACTATCCCTTGTCTTCTCTGTAATCCAGCACCATTATGTTCCTCTGGTGAGTGATGTCAGACTCCCCAGTGTGACCTGGAAGTGGCTTTTACAATATAAGTCTATGGAGCGTCAGAAAGAGGCTTAAAGGAGTGGTTCACCCGTTTCTATAACTGCCACATCAATATTATGTTGAGAAACAATGTTTTTCTGAAATACCTTGTGTTGCCAATAGTGCCTGTGAGCGGCGCTATTGCGGTTCGCTTACTCCCTTCACATGACCCCCGGGCTCCATGACCTCTGAAGTCCAGTCAGTCAAATCAGCCGAGGTGGGCCACAGTCTTCCTGAGTCTCTGGGCTGTGGTCGGTGTTTCACTGCTCGTCACAGCCCAGCATATCCCTGCTCCCTCCTCCTTTACTGCAGAGCACGCAAGCAGAAGAGTCGCTGCCCTGTGGCGAGTGGTGAAACTCCACCCATAGCCCAGTGATTCACGGAAACTGGGGCCGGCTGTGGTGATGAGGTCAACAGGAAGTTGATGTGACATCACCAGACATCAGAGGTCACGGAGTCCGGGGGGGGTCACGCGATGGGGATGAGCGGTCCACAATAGCACCGCTCACAGGCACTATTGGCAACACAAGGTATTTGAAATTAACCTTGTTTCTCAACATATCGATGTGGCCGATAATGAAAAGGGGTGAACCACCTGTTTAATAGACTTCTATTGTAAAAGAGACTTCCAGCTCCCACATAGAGTGTAGTGTGACTCAGAGTGGTGACATCACTCAGAAGAAAAGTGGAATGGTGCTACAGACCGGAGAAGGAAGCAATAGCTGAATATATTAACACACTGATACTCCAGTACATAAACATATACACAAATTTAGAGAGAATAAAAATTCATGTGTACCATGCTAGGTATGGGGAAATACCAGACAAATGGGGAAGTGGGGGGGGCAAGAGGGAAATCCTGTCTCTAAAGAAGGGGAAAGATGGGGACCACCTGGTAAAACCTACCACTGGTCCCTTTCTTCCCTGACATCCCTAGATAGATTCCACACCTATGCGTCAATCTGATGCCTAGGCCCTGGCTGACCCTGAACTGGACCCCATGTAGTGACCAGACGGGATGAGCACTCATCAACATCACTTAGACCTAAAGAACAAACAGGGAAAACAAACAGGGGAATGCAAACGGACAACTTGTCTGCAAGATCACTTTTGGAGAATGTGAGCAACATAAAACAAAGTGTTACGACAGAAGATTTCAAGCCAACTGCTTGCCATCTGGATAGCTTAGGTGAAAAATCTATCACTGTCAACAAACCAAGGGAAATGCAGGTATATATAGTCACAAGGAATGGGGATAAGGATTTGCAGCTAGACTGCCAAGATATCCACAAGGTCCAAAAGGGAGAGTCCCAACAGAGAAGATACATAGAACTCCACTCATACATAGGAAGAATGAATAGAATATCAAGGAGCAAGGTGCAGCCAAATGCAGCGACCATCTGCAGCCGGACACCACAGGGTTGTTTGTTAACCATGACACACCTGTGACTTTGTGACTGCTTCTTTAATGGGAGTGCCAAAACCAATCAAATACTGCGATCGGCTATCTCTGATGCTCTCACCTGAATTGAAGTAGGTCCCAATGGTCAGATCACCTGCAATCAAGAAGTTATCCCCTATTCTTTGAATAGGGGATATTTTCCAAAACTTTGACTGTGTATTCAGCATTAACATTTTCGTTTAGTGATAACATTCTGGCTGATGGAACCTATCCCTTGGGGAACTTTCCTGCATTTGTATTTTGCATCTCATATTAGCATCATTAAACTTATTTTTATATATAAATATTCTCCAGATGTCACAAAGTTATGACATTTTGTAATTTACCTAAATGTCAAGATTACTCTTTCAAACAGTGCCATGACCTAAATCTTCAGATACATTAACACAACGATCAGGATATTCCCAGCTACTACCTTAAATAAATGCTAAAATCTGTCTTGTGTGAGATGGTGGAGGTTACCCCGGCCGTATCGGATTCTGTCCACCTGTTGGCACTGGCAAAAAGACTCTTTAATAAATCGTGTGGTGAGTTAGTTCCTGGGGACAATTGAAAGCGTGAGGATATTTGAGAGTGAACTCCATCCAAATTTCAAGAACTCTTTATTCTGAAGTTTCTTTGACTGAAGTATCGTAAAGTCCTGTCCCAGTTCCAGAGATAATTGCCTGAGAAGAAGTCTACCTTTTCAGGGACTAAAATTCCCTGAATGACAAGCAAGTTAAGCCTGAGCTATAATTTGCACTGAGTGCCAGACTCATCACCCCTTCTGTGGTCATCCAGCTAATGACTGACAGTACTACTGCAACCCTTCCTGTGAACAAACTACGCTCTGTAAGTCCTGAGATCAGGCCCCGCCATGTAGATTTCTGTGGGTCTGTGTAGATGATTTTAGAGTTTGGAGCCAAGAGTAGTTAGCTAGTGAGGTCTAGAGTCTAAGAGGACAGAACTTTGTTTCTACAAGCACAGTTCCTTGACTGTTGTGGGTTTCTTGGCCATAACTCTGTCACCAAGGATTTTCCAGAGGTTTTCTATTGGGTTTAGATCAGGACTCTGGGCTGGCCATTTAATTATTTGAATGATTTCTGTTTCAAAAAACTGCTTCACCTGTTTTGCTGTGTGATAGGGGGCATTGTCCTCCATGAAAATTGCTGGCTGGTTGAGTGATGAATGCAAGTAAGGAACCACGTGTTGTTGAAGAAGGTTCTGATACACACTTGCATTCACTCTGCCATGTAGCTGTATGCTGCAGAAAGCATTTCCCAAACCATAACATTTCCTCCACCACCTTTCACTGACTTCTTAACACACTATGGATTCAGTCTTTCCCCAGTTTGTTGATGAACATAATGTTTCCCATCAGACCCAAATATATTAAACTTGCTTTCATCAATAAAATGGACTGTGGACCATGTCTCCTCTGTCCACACAACATGCTCCTCACCAAAAGTGAGTCTAGCCTTTTGATTCATTCTGGTAATGAGAGGTTTGGTCACTGCAGAGTGGACTTTCAGTCCAAATGCTCTTAAATGTTGTGACACTGTATGACGAGACAAATCCTTACCCTATTCAGTGCTGAACTGGCGAGCAATTCCAGCTGCAGTGTTGAAACGATTACCCATGGAGATTCTCCGCATTCTCCTGTCCTCTCCTACATTTGACTTTCGAGCCTTTGGGGACTTGAAAGAGTTTATGATGTTGTAAAGATGCAATATTCTCGAAATCACAGACTTGGAATGACCAACTTCTCTTGCTATGGTTGATAGGGTCACCCTTTTGGTCTTCATCTGGACAACCTGTTGCTGGAGGATTTCAGTCACTTTGGAACGGCACACCATTTTGCAAAGTCAGTGCAAACTGGAAAGTTAGGCTGGTAGTTACATAGGGTTTGTCAGATAAGGAAATTAGCACCAGGTGCCAGATTAACACCAATAACTTGCAGGTATCTGAAAGTGTTCTCTAATTTTAATCAGTATCTTTTTCATTTCTCTCATTTCCATTTTTAATCTGTTCTTTAGAAAAAATTAAATCTATAAAAGAAGCTTAAAATACTGCGCGTTTACTCATGTTAGGATATAATCACATAGGACTACACAATGACCGCAACATTTGGGAAATTATGTGTTGTTCTCTAATTTTGATCCCAGTGTATACAGTCATATGAAAAAGTTTGGGCACCCCTATTAATGTTAACCTTTTTTCTTTATAACACTTTGGGTTTTTGCAACAGCTATTTCAGTTTCATATATCTAATAACTGATGAACTGAGTAATATTTCTGGATTGAAATGAGGTTTATTGTACTGACAGAAAATGTGCAATCCGCATTTAATCAAAATTTGACCAGTGCAAAAGTATGGGCACCCTTATCAATTTCTTGATTTGAACCCTCCTAACTACTTTTTACTGACTTACTGAAGCACTAAATTGTTTTTTTAACCTCAATGAGCTTTGAACTTCATAGGCAGGTGCATCCAATCATGAGAAAAGGTATTTAAGGTGGCCACTTGCAAGTTGTTCTCCTATTTGAATCTCCTATGAAGAGTGGCATCATGGGCTCCTCAAAACAACTCTCAAATGATCCGGAAACAAAGATTATTCAACATAGTTGTTCAGGGGAAGGATACAAAAAGTTGTCTCAGAGATTTAAATTGTCAGTTTCCACTGTGAGGAACATAGTAAGGAAATGGAAGAACACAGGTACAGTTATTGTTAAGCCCAGAAGTGGCAGGCCAAGAAAAATATCAGAAAGGCAGAGAAGAAGAATGGTGAGAACAGTCAAGGACAATCCACAGACCACCTCCAAAGACCTGCAGCTTCATCTTGCTGCAGATGGTGTCAATGTGCATCGGTCAACAATACAGCGCACGTTGCACAAGGAGAAGCTGTATGGGAGAGTGATGCGAAAGAAGCCATTTCTGCAAGCACGCCACAAACAGAGTCGCCTGAGGTATGCAGAAGCACATTTGGGCAAGCCAGTTACATTTTGGAAGAAGGTCCTGTGGACTGATGAAACAAAGATTGAATTGTTTGGTCATACAAAAAGACGTTATGCATGGAGGCAAAAAAACACAGCATTCCAAGAAAAGCACTTGCTACCCACAGTAAAATTTGGTGGAGGTTCCATCATGCTTTGAGGCTGTGTGGCCAATGCCGGCACCGGGAATCTTGTTAAAGTTCAGGGTCGCAAGGATTCAACTCAGTATCAGCAGATTCTTGCCAATAATGTGCAAGAATCAGTGATGAAGTTGAAGTTACGCAGGGGATGGATATTTCAGCAAGACAATGATTCAAAACACCGCTCCAAATCTACTCAGGCATTCATGCAGAGGAACAATTACAATGTTCTGGAATGGCCATCCCAGTCCCCAGACCTGAATATCATTGAAAATCTGTGGGATGATTTGAAGCGTGCTGTCCATGCTCGGCGACCATCAAACTTAACTGAACTGGAATTGTTTTGTAAACAGGAATGGTCAAATATACCTTCATCCAGGATCCAGGAACTCATTAAAAGCTACAGAAAGCGACTAGAGGCTGTTCTTTTTGCAAAAGGAGGATCTACAAAATATTAATGTCACTTTTATGTTGAGGTGCCCATACTTTGGCACCGGTCAAATTTTGATTAAATGCGGATTGCACATTTTCTTTTAGTACAATAAACCTCATTTCAATCCAGAAATATTACTCAGTCCATCAGTTATTAGATATATGGAACTGAAATAGCTTCTGCAAAAACGCAAATTGTTATAAAGAAAAAAGGTTAACATTAATAGGGGTGCCCAAACTTTTTTATATGACTGTATGTATCCCAGGTATGTACTCTGTAATAGCCGTGTACAGACAGGGACATGGACTGATCATACCACAGCTAATGGGCAGGGGAGGACGCAAATGAGAATATACAGATAGCATAGCATGGGGTCATAGTTAATTCTACTTGTGAGGTAAAGCATTTCCCTGCCTGTTTTTAATAAAAAATTTCCTCAAAGAAAGAAGTATTTGCCATCCAATGCTGTTATGTCTGTATACTTTTTACTTCCTCCATGCTGTGAGGATTCACAAATCTGCAGTTACAAACGAGCCCCAAGCCTGAACAACCACTTTAAAGCATCTATTCTCCATCTGCTAGCTTAGAGACAATTGACAACTGACAACAAGAGATAGAGCATGCAGAGGAGAAACTGGTGAAAGGTTCACGGTACCAGCCAGAAATAGTGTTATTCCTCATATACACATATTTGACAGCTTATTTTGAAATGTAGCCTGAAATAACAGGCTATTCTTAAGGCCCTGTCACACACAGAGATAAATCTGTGGCAGATCTGTGGCAGATCTGTGGCAGATCTGTGGCAGATCTGTGGTTGCAGTGAAATTGTGGACAATCAGTGCCAGGTTTGTGGCTGTGTACAAATGGAACAATATGTCCATGATTTCACTGCAACCACAGATCTGCCAAATATTTATCTCTGTGTGTGAGAGGGCCTTTAGGATAGGCAATCAATATTTGACTGGTGGTGGTGTTGCACTCAAAACCCCTACCAATGAGTTGTTACCGGTACCGGCAGGAGCCAGAAGTTCTTGTATGCTGCCAGAACACAGCAGTTCCATCAAAACTGTAGTGCACTACAGATCTACCCCTATTAATTTGAATACAGATTGATCTACAGCAGGGGTGGGGAACCTCCGGCCCGCGGGCCGCATGCGGCCCGCCATGACCTTTTATGTGGCCCCCGGGCAGATTCCCGGGGGAGGCAGTGCTGGTGCTGTCACCGCAGTTTGCTGCCGCCGGCCCTTTAAATCCACACATTGCTGTTTGTGCTGCAATGTGTTCTCCCGTCGGCCAGTGCCAATTGTGGGCGGGTCTACAGCAGCCTCAGCTTCCAGCCTTGTGTGTCCGCCCCCTGCCCTCCGGAGATCAGTGCCTGCCTTCTCCTTCTGATGCAGTGTCCGGCTCCTGCACTCCGGTGATGTGAGTGCAATGCTGCTGTGAGTCCAGCGCCGACCCTCTGCTGCTATGTGCCCTGCCCAATGCTTTGTGCCTCCTCACACCAGTTCTGTAAACCCTCACCCCCAGAGTTGCATGAAACTCTCAGCGCAGTGTGGCCCCCAATGTCGTGTGTGCACCCCTCCCCCAGTCCTGTGTGCAGCCCATCACCCAGTAGTCCTGTTTGCACCCCCCCAATCCTGTGTGCACCCCTCCCCCAGTCCTGTGTGCAGCCCCCCAATGTCCTGTGTGCACCCCCACACAATCCTATGTGCAGCCCATCACCCAGTCCTGTGTGCACCCCCCAGTCCTGTGTGCACCCCCCAGTCCTGTGTGCACCCCCCCCAGTCCTGTGTGCACCCCCCCAGTCCTGTGTGCACCCCCCCAGTCCTGTGTGCACCCCCCCAGTCCTGTGTGCACCCCCCCAGTCCTGTGTGCACCCCCCCAGTCCTGTGTGCACCCCCCCCAGTCCTGTGTGCACCCCCCAGTCCTGTGTGCACCCCCCAGTCCTGTGTGCACCCCCTCCAGTCCTGTGTGCACCCCCCCAGTCCTGTGTGCACCCCCCCAGTCCTGTGTGCACCCCCCCAGTCCTGTGTGCACCCCCCCAGTCCTGTGTGCACCCCCCCAGTCCTGTGTGCAGCCCCCCCCAGTCCTGTGTGCAGCCCCCCCCAGTCCTGTGTGCTGCCCCCCCCAGTCCTGTGTGCTGCCCCCCCCCAGTCCTGTGTGCTGCCCCCCCAGTCCTGTGTGTTGCCCCCCCCAGTCCTGTGTGCTGCCCCCCCCCAGTCCTGTGTGCTGCCCCCCCCAGTCCTGTGTGCTGCCCCCCCCAGTCCTGTGTGCTGCCCCCCCCCAGTCCTGTGTGCTGCCCCCCCCAGTCCTGTGTGCTGCCCCCCCCAGTCCTGTGTGCTGCCCCCCCCAGTCCTGTGTGCTGCCCCCCCCAGTCCTGTGTGCTGCCCCCCCGTGATGTCTGTGCCTCCCCCCCAGTGATGTCTGTGCCTCCCCCCAGTGATGTCTGTGCCTCCCCCCCCAGTGATGTCTGTGCCTCCCCCCCCAGTGATGTCTGTGCCTCCCCCCCCAGTGATGTCTGTGCCTCCCCCCCCAGTGATGTCTGTGCCTCCCCCCCAGTGATGTCTGTGCCTCCCCCCCAGTGATGTCTGTGCCTCCCCCCCCAGTGATGTCTGTGCCTCCCCCCCAGTGATGTCTGTGTCTCCCCCCCAGTGATGTCTGTGCCTCCCCCCCAGTGATGTCTGTGCCTCCCCCCCAGTGGTGTCTGTGCCTCCAGCCCCTCCAGTGGTGTCTGTGCCTCCAGCCCCTCCAGTGGTGTCTGTGCCTCCAGCCCCTCCAGTGGTGTCTGTGCCTCCAGCCCCTCCAGTGGTGTCTGTGCCTCCAGCCCCTCCAGTGGTGTCTGTGCCTCCAGCCCCTCCAGTGGTGTCTGTGCCTCCAGCCCCTCCAGTGGTGTCTGTGCCCCCAGCCCCGCGTGTGGTGTCTGTGCCCCCAGCCCCGCGTGTGGTGTCTGTGCCCCCAGCCCCGCGTGTGGTGTCTGTGCCCCCAGCCCCGCGTGTGGTGTCTGTGCCCCCAGCCCCGCGTGTGGTGTCTGTGCCCCCAGCCCCATGCCCCCAGTTAATTAATTGCTTCACCCAATATAGCAGGGTCATTTAAACATTGATAATTTTGTGCGGCCCCCGAAGGTTGGTAGAAATTTCCAAATGGCCCCCGACAGAAAAAAGGTTCCCCACCCCTGATCTACAGTATCGGCCGCGGCCACTATAGTAGTGACGGAGCTGCTGTGTGCCGGCGGCATCCAAGAACCTCCGGATGCTGATAGTGCCGTTAACAGCTAATCAGTGGGGGTTGCAGATGTTGCACACCCATCAATTAACGTAGTGGCCAACAGACTTTCCCAAGTGGTTATTACTGTAAAAAGCAGATAATTTCTGTGCATTTCTTGTCCATAAATGTCAAGTTAATTAATGTGGAGCATCTTTGATGATTACCCTGCTTAACAACTTGCAATCTAAAAATACACTGTCTACATGTACAGTGCCTACAAGTAGTATTCAACCCCCTGCAGATTTAGCAGGTTTACACATTCGGAATTAACTTGGCATTGTGACACTTGGACTATAGATCAGCCTGGAAGTGTGAAATGCACTGCAGCAAAAAAGAATGTTATTTCTTTTTTTTTTAAATTGTGAAAAGTTTATTCAGAGGGTCATTTATTATTCAACCCCTCAAACCACAAGAATTCTGTTTGGTTCCCCTAAAGTATTAGGAAGTATTTCAGGCACAAAGAACAATGAGCTTCACATGTTTGGATGAATTATCTATTTTTCCAGCCTTTTCTGACTAATTAAGACCCTCCCCAAACTTGTGAACAGCACTCATACTTGGTCAACATGGGAAAGACAAAGGAGCATTCCAAGGCCATCAGAGACAAGATCGTGGAGGGTCACAAGGCTGGCAAGGGGTACAAAACCCTTTCCAAGGAGTTGGGCCTACCTGTCTCCACTGTTGGGAGCATCATCCGGAAGTGGAAGGCTTATGGAACTACTGTTAGCCTTCCACGGCCTGGACAGCCTTTGAAAGTTTCCACCCGTGCCGAGGCCAGGCTTGTCCGAAGAGTCAAGGCTAACCCAAGGCCAACAAGGGAGGAGCTCCGGGAAGATCTCATGGCAGTGGGGACATTGGTTTCAGTCAATACCAAAAGTAACGTACTCCACCGCAATGGTCTCCGTTCCAGACGAGCCCGTAAGGTACCTTTACTTTCAAAGCGTCATGTCAAGGCTCGTCTACAGTTTGCTCATGATCCCTTGGAGGACTCTGAGACAGACTGGTTCAAGGTTCTCTGGTCTGATGAGACCAAGATCGAGATCTTTGGTGCCAACCACACATGTGACATTTGGAGACTGGATGGCACTGCATACGACCCCAAGAATACCATCCCTACAGTCAAGCATGGTGGTGGCAGCATCATGCCGTGGGGCTGTTTCTCAGCCAAGGGGCCTGGCCATCTGGTCCTCATCCATGGGAAGATGGATAGCACGGCCTACCTGGAGATTTTGGCCAAGAACCTCCGCTCCTCCATCAAGGATCTTAAGATGGGTCGTCATTTCATCTTCCAACAAGACAACGACCCAAAGCACACAGCCAAGAAAACCAAGGCCTGGTTTAAGAGGGAAAAAATCAAGATGTTGCAGTGGCCTAGTCAGTCTCCTGACCTTAACCCAACTGAAAACTTGTGGAAGGAGCTCAAGATTAAAGTCCACATGAGACACCCAAAGAACCTAGATAACTTGGAGAAGATCTGCATGGAGGAGTGGGCCAAGATAACTCCAGAGACCTGTGACGGCCTGATCAGGTCTTATAAAAGACGATTATTAGCTGTAATTGCAAACAAGGGTTATTCCACAAAATATTAAACCTAGGGGTTGAATAATAATTGACCCACACTTTTATGTTGAAAATTTATTAAAATTTAACTGAGCAACATAACTTGTTGGTTTGTAAGATTTATGCATCTGTTAATAAATCCTGCTCTTGTTTGAAGTTTGCAGGCTCTAACTTATTTGCATCTTATCAAACCTGCTAAATCTGCAGGGGGTTGAATACTACTTGTAGGCACTGTATATGTGACGCCCCTGCGGTAACCAGGTGTCACAAAACAAGGTAACATCACTGTAACAGTGTAACGGTCCTGCATAACTGTGCCAGTCAGTACACACACCAGCACACCAGGAAACATACACTCCAAAACCAGGGCGGGAGACTCCCATAGAACCAGGTGACAGGGCTGGGCACTGTGAGCTAACAGGCAGCCAAATGGGAAGGGAGAGATCAGACCTGGGGAAGGAGCGGGTGGCCTGGGAGGTGTGGGTAGACAACGGAACAGTCAGTTTAGAAAAAGTGAGTGAAGTTGGAGGAAGAGAGTGAGGAGGAAGTGAAGTGAAGTAGGTGTCAGTGAGGAGTCGTAAGAAAGGTGTCAAGACAGACAAAGGAATCTTGAGACACAGAGAAAGAGGAGTACAAAGACACCGCAAGGACTTGAGGAGAAATGTAGCGCCCCTTAGCCACTCAGGGCACCACAGGGAACTGCATCCTCCTGGGGATGCAGGACCTACCTCCACGGTCCTGTAACACCACTGCCAGCAACAGCAACACACACCTATATCCCAGTTCCCACACCACACCAGTGGGCACTGCTAGTCAAATAGTGGGAGGGCCAGCCAGTGGGCAGAGCCTGACCAGGAACTGAGCCTGGTGGGGGGGAAGAAAGGGAGTCTGCAGAAATGTAGTGAAGGGAGCAGACGTGCCTCAAGCTGGGTCTGTGTAATGGTGACCCAGGGGCACGGGAGTCAGGTTGCCAGCAGAGGGCAAATGAGAACCTCTGGGCCAGAGTTAAGACCCCAGGGACATTATGAGGGAGCACCACTGGAACCTGGGCACGCACAGGGCACAGGGCCCTAGATCAGGTGTCAGTTTCATACGGCCTGGCAATTACCTGCACGGTGAGAGCTCTCCAGGGGCCTCACTAACCTTACAGATCCAGGGGGCATCAGCAGTAAACTAGGATCAGGGTTCGGACACTTACCTCCCCACATGGTCCGCACTGCCAGCCGAATGGACAGACCACTGTATCACAGCTGGGGAACCCCCAAGGTTCCAGGCTTTGGGGTCTCAACTATACAGAGAGTGCCGTGGATAGAGCACCCAGGTCACCAACTGGCACTGGCAATCCTGGACTGGAACCAGCACCCAAGGGTCTAAGTGAGTAGAGACTGTTAAAGACAACCCCGTGTGGTCTCCGTTATTATCCCTCATCATCTCCCAGGCACGGCCCTACCTGCAGAGGGCCTAACACCATTGCTGCAATCACCACCAGCTCTGGGAGTACCCACATTTAGCAGCGGCAGTTCTCTATCCTTAACCACAACCCGCAGGTCTATTCACCCCTGTAAATACCCCCTTTACAAAAGAAGCCCCAGGGTACGGGACCGGGCAACGGCCACCAGAGTGACATCCCCATTTGCAACCTCCCGGGACCGAGTACCCCTTTCCCTGGGGGCGACAAAAACAACAGCCACTCAGGGGAGAAAGTAGCTGGAGAGCGAGAGAGAAAACTCCAAGGACAGAGGGATCCTGTGGGGTGGACATCCAGGGCTCCCAGTACTTTGCATGCACGGGGTGCAGACCCAAGAACAGACCGGGACTTCAAGCCATCTGTTAACTCTGCCAGGCAGGTGGCTTTCCAGGACTCATCTGCCACCACTAACGTCCGAGCCATCAGCAACAAAGGGAGGACCGGGACATATTCCTTTAAATAGTCCAAGCTGCCTGCGGCAGGACCCAGACACCAGGAGGACCTCCAAGTGCTCCACTCCAGGGAGGACCCACACACACACACGAGTGGATCGGTGGGTGAGTGGCACCAGGTCAGCTGGCACAGGGACTCGGGAACACCTGGGATCCAGCACGTCTTCAGGGTGCGAACCCAGCTGTAAGTAAAGCGACCAAACTGCACTCCCCTGTCTGGACTGAGTTCTTTCCCTGTGCCTCCATGTTAACCCTTACCTGCCCTTGGGGAAAAACCCTACTCGCGGAGGGCTTCACCATCCACGCTGCCCCATCCATCATCCCCAGGGAGAACCGGCCGCGGCGGCCATACCATTTCTGGCTGCGCACCGCCAGTTATTATTTTCCCTTTTATTTAAAACTGATCGACGGTGCCCCCAGATCCAGGACCCCTCGAGCCACGGACCGCCCGGATCCGAGTGGCTCGGTTGCCCCGGAGCGCGACACATATTCATACAAAACTGCGTGGCGCTATGACCACAAGACCATTACGACCACAGTTATGTCCTTACAGACCAGTTATTCCTCTGCTCACAAGTGACTCTCGAACACAAATAAATGGAAGTATTAATACTATTAAGTTGCTTTCGTACACTTCTGCCATGGTGCATTTCTTTGCACCTTTTTTATTGCAATTTTTGAAAATCAATGCAAGATCACACAGAGCCTTACTATATTACTGTGATAAAAAATATTCCCACGTAAAGAGATCTTTCCATTCCGAGTTCCCTTAGGAAACCTATCAACTTGTCTACTCACATATTAGTTGTTTATCCACTGTGAAAATCGTCTGAGATAACCAAGAAGCTTTCCAGCTGTTCAGAATATTGAATACTAAGGTACGGTAGGTACTTATCTGGTGTCTCTCTCAAATATACATATCAGCAGACTAGTTACATAATCTACGCCGTTGGCTAAATACATGCAGGTTTAATGGATACTGAGAAAGATTTATTTAGCTCACATGCATAGAAAGTAAGCATCGAGGGTATGAAATTTCCTATTAAAAGATAAACCAGTCTTGTTAGAGAAGTTTCACGGGCATATTCATAACTCAATCCATAGGTGGACTCCTAAAAATCATCTAAAAATATAGGATTCACAGCATTATATTACTTTACAATTGTGCACCAGCCCCATCACAACTGTCCTGGTTATTCAGTGATCCTCTAGGCAGTGGCATAACTAGAGTTTGATGGGCTTCAGTGATGAATAGGTACTTGTAGCATTCTAAATCCTATACTTTGTTGTCCACCCGCTTCCATTATGTAGTAATGTGCCCCATGCTATACTACTGTCCGCCACCCTGTGCCCCAACCAGTTATATAAGTCCCCATCCTGGTATATATGTCCCCATCCTGAGCCCCTTTGGGATTTATATGTCCCCATCCTGGTATATGTGTCCTCCTCCCGTGTATGTCACCCATCCTGGTATACATGTCCCGCATCATGGGCCCATCCTGGTATACATGTCCCCCATTCTGGGCCCCTTCATGGTGTATATGTCCCCCATCCTGGTATATATATGTTCACCATTCTGGTATATATGTGTCCCATCATGGGCCCATCCTGGTATATATGTCTCCCATCCTCCTGGGCCCCTTCATTGCATATATGTCCCCCATCTTAGTATATATGTCACTCTTCCTGGTATATATTTTTACCATTATGGGCCCATTTTAGTAGTAGTAGTATTCAGGACCCTTGCAGGTATTTATGTCCCCCATCCTGGTCCCTCCCTGGTATGTAAGTCCCCATCCTGGTGTATATGTCCCTCATTCTTGGGCCATCTTGGTATATATCTATCTATATATATGTCGCGGGCGGAGGAGGGGACGCTGCGCTCTCCCACTGCTCGGGTCCGGCCGCGGCTGCTGCGGCTGCTCAGTGGTGGCTCGAGCGGTGAGCCGGATCCCGGGGACTCGAGCGGCGCTCCTCGCTAGTGAGTGAAAAGGGGATTTGATTGTGGGAATTTGGTTATTGTCCATGACGCCACCCACGGTTGTGGTGATATTGGTGACACCACCGCTGCTCTGGACGGGGATCCCGGGAGTGATGACTGGGAGCAGCTTTGATGTTAGTTCTCCCCTCCGTGGGTAGGGGGTTGGTTGTCCCGGGGCCCGGTGATGGGGTAGGGATGGCAGGCGGGTTACGGGGCCTGGTGAGGTGCAGGGTCGCGGGGGCAGCGCTGTGCCGCACGGCACGGTGGTACTCACTCAGCCAATGATGAGGACACAGTTCTCGGTAAAACACACGACTGGATGGATGGGTCCCACAGATGGCTGTGGTGTTGATTCTCCCGGCAGGTTGATGGTGACTGCCTTTCCCTGCACCTGTGTACTGTAACGGTTCCAATGGGTTCCCACCGGTAACCCGCTCCCCAGCTTGGATGTGGGCCGGAGGAGCCCCTTTTGCCCGCAGGCTCTGGCCCTGGGAACGGTAGCCTTGGCGGTGGCTGTGTTTCCCTCTCACGGTTGGACTGTTGCCTTCTGTCGGGACTTGGCTGCTGGGAAACCCAGGAGGTTCCCTTTGCTACCGGATTTGGCAAATTCACGGCGACTCCTAGCCTTTCCGGGGTCCGTAAGCCCCTGCCAGATGGTGCTGGCTACTCTTTGTGTACCGGTCCGGTACCGCCGGGCCACCGCCCGTCCACGGTCCTTACGGTAAACTCCGATAGGCCACTCCTGCAGACGGTCACCACCGTCTGCCAACCTTGCTGATCCATCCGGGCCACACACCCGGACCAACTTCAGGCTGCTTAACTGCCACTTTCCTCCTTCCACTTCCCAAACTAATCTGCCTTACTTTTCCCACCTCCAGGACTGTGAACTCCTTGGTGGGCGGGGCCAACCGCCTGGCCCACCCCCTGGTGTGGACATCAGCCCCTGGAGGAAGGCAACAAGGGTTTGTGTCTGACTTTGGTGTGCCTGACCGGGAGTGTGGGGTGTGTGAGTGTTGTTCTCTGTGGCCCATGACTTGTCCAGGGCGCCACATATATATATATATATATATATATATATATACAGTTAGGTCCAGAAATATTTGGACAGTGACACAATTTTGGCGAGTTGGGCTTTGCATGCCACCACATTGGATTTGAAATGACACCTCTACAACAGAATTCAAGTGCAGATTGTAACGTTTAATTTGAAGGTTTGAACAAAAATATCTGATAGAAATTGTAGGAATTGTACACATTTCTTTACAAACACTCCACATTTTAGGAGGTCAAAAGTAATTGGACAAATAAACCAAACCCAAACAAAATATTTTTATTTTCAATATTTTGTTGCGAATCCTTTGGAGGCAATCACTGCCTTAAGTCTGGAACCCATGGACATCACCAAACGCTGGGTTTCCTCCTTCTTAATGCTTTGCCAGGCCTTTACAGCCGCAGCCTTCAGGTCTTGCTTGGTTGTGGGTCTTTCCGTCTTAAGTCTGGATTTGAGCAAGTGAAATGCATGCTCAATTGGGTTAAGATCTGGTGATTGACTTGGCCATTGCAGAATGTTCCACTTTTTTGCACTCATGAACTCCTGGGTAGCTTTGGCTGTATGCTTGGGGTCATTGTCCATCTGTACTATGAAGCGCCGTCCGATCAACTTTGCGGCATTTGGCTGAATCTGGGCTGAAAGTATATCCCGGTACACTTCAGAATTCATCCGGCTACTCTTGTCTGCTGTTATGTCATCAATAAACACAAGTGACCCAGTGCCATTGAAAGCCATGCACGCCCATGCCATCACGTTGCCTCCACCATGTTTTACAGAGGATGTGGTGTGCCTTGGATCATATGCCGTTCCCTTTCTTCTCCAAACTTTTTTCTTCCCATCATTCTGGTACAGGTTGATCTTTGTCTCATCTGTCCATAGAATACTTTTCCAGAACTGAGCTGGCTTCATGAGGTGTTTTTCAGCAAATTTAACTCTGGCCTGTCTATTTTTGGAATTGATGAATGGTTTGCTTCTAGATGTGAACCCTTTGTATTTACTTTCATGGAGTCTTCTCTTTACTGTTGACTTAGAGACAGATACACCTACTTCACTGAGAGTGTTCTGGACTTCAGTTGATGTTGTGAACGGGTTCCTCTTCACCAAAGAAAGTATGCGGCGATCATCCACCACTGTTGTCATCCGTGGACGCCCAGGCCTTTTTGAGTTCCCAAGCTCACCAGTCAATTCCTTTTTTCTCAGAATGTACCCGACTGTTGATTTTGCTACTCCAAGCATGTCTGCTATCTCTCTGATGGATTTTTTCTTTTTTTTCAGCCTCAGGATGTTCTGCTTCACCTCAATTGAGAGTTCCTTAGACCGCATGTTGTCTGGTCACAGCAACAGCTTCCAAATGCAAAACCACACACCTGTTATCAACCCCAGACCTTTTAACTACTTCATTGATTACAGGTTAACGAGGGAGACGCCTTCAGAGTTAATTGCAGCCCCTAGAGTCCCTTGTCCAATTACTTTTGGTCCCTTTAAAAAGAGGAGGCTATGCATTACAGAGCTATGATTCCTAAAGCCTTTCTCCGATTTGGATGTGAAAACTCTCATATTGCAGCTGGGAGTGTGCACTTTCAGCCCATATTATATATATAATTGTATTTCTGAACATGTTTTTGTAAACAGCTAAAATAACAAAACTTGTGTCACTGTCCAAATATTTCTGGACCTAACTGTATCTTCATCTCTAAACTCTTGGAGCGCCTGGTCTACTCTCGTCTCACCCGCTACCTTTCCACTCACTCTCTTCTAGATCCTTTACAGTCTGGCTTCCGCCCTTTACACTCAACAGAAACTGCCCTTGTCAAAGTGACCAATGACCTATTGACAGCAAAACGTAACGGTGAACACTCTCTGCTTATTCTTCTTGACCTTTCTGCTGCCTTCAACACTGTTGACCACAGTCTCCTTCTCTATATGCTCCATTCTATTGGCCTAAAGGACACTGTTCTTTCCTGGTTCTCTTCCTATCTTTCTGGCCGCTCATTCAGCGTATCATTTGCTGGCTCCACATCTTCTCCTCTTCCTCTCACTGTTGGGGTCTCTCAAGGTTCAGTCCTAGGCCCTCTTCTTTTCTCCCTCTACACTGCCCCAATTGGACAGACCATCAGCAGATTTGGCTTTCAGTACCATCTTTATGCTGATGACACACAGCTATACACCTCATCCCCTGAGCTCACCCCCGCTGTACTGCAGAACACCAGTGACTGCCTGACTGCAGTTTGCAATGTCATGTTTGCTCTCTATCTGAAACGTAACCTTTCCAAAACTGAACTTCTTTTCCCTCCGTCCTCCAACCTTCCTAAACCTGACATCTCCCTCTCTGTGTGTGGCACAACAATAAGTCCTAGGCAGCAAGCCCGCTGTCTGGGGGTTATACTTGACACTGATCTCTCCTTCACCTCCCACATACAATCTCTGGCCCGCTCCTGCCGCTTGCACCTCAAGAACATCTCTAGAATCCGCCCCTTTCTCACTATGCAAACGACAAACACCCTCACCGTGGCCCTGATCCACTCTCGCCTTGACTACTGTAACTCCCTATTAATTGGTCTCCCCCTAACTAGACTCTCTCCTCTACAGTCCATCCTTAATGCAGCAGCCAGGGTCACCTATCTGGCTAACCGCTACTCGGATGCCTCTGCTCTCTGCCAGTCATTGCACTGGCTGCCCATATATCACAGGATCCAATTCAAACTGCTTGTTCTCACCCACAAAGCTCTCCACAGTGCGGCACCCGCCTACATCTCCACCCTCCTCTCTGTCTATCACCCCACCCGTTCTCTACGCTCTGCAAGCGACTTTCGACTAACATCCACACTAATTCGAACCTCCCACTCCCGGATCCAAGACTTCTTCCGAGCTGCACCAACCCTCTGGAATGCTCTACCCCAAGAAGTTAGGACAAATCACAACTTACTCAGCTTCAGACGCACCCTAAAGACGCATCTTTTTAGAGCGGCCTATCACACTCCCTAATTAGATTCGATTCACATAGTACCTCCACAACGTCTCACAACATAGCTCCACATCAAACTCCTTGGCACCCAAAGGCATCTCAAGGCTCGGGCCCACTGGTCCAGGAAACCACTATCTAGCCCCATTTCTGTGAGATGGCTGGATTGTCATTGTAAATAAGCACTTGAACCTTGCCTCTCCCCGCTATCGGATTGTAGATTGTAAGCTCTCACGAGCAGGGTTGTGTTTTTTCTTTTTTTTTTTCTCTAAATATTGTATTTCTATAACTTTTACTTGTTTGTATATGATCCACCTGAATTGTAAAGCGCTGCGGAATATGTTGGCGCTATAGAAATAAAGATTATTATTATTATATATATATCCTGCTTCTTGGTAGATAAGTCCCTCTTCCTGGGCCCATCCTGGTGTATATGTTCCCCATCCAGGGCCCATTTTTAGTATATACTGTATTTTACGGATTATAAGACGCACTTTTCCTCCCAAACATTTAGGAGGAAAATGAGGGGTACATCTTAATATCCGAATGTAGCTTACCAGGTGGTGATTGAGAGGGGTCACAGGAGGCAGGGGCTCTGTGCGGTGGCTGGCGGAGCTGCTGTGGTTGGCGGCAGTCAGCGCTTCTGTTGTGGTTTACGGCGGCCGGCGGAGGCGCTTCTGTTGCGGTTGGCGGTGGCCGGCGCTTCTGCTGTGGTCAGCGGCACTCGGCGCTTCTGCTATGTTCATACCCTATCATTTTTGTAACATAGATGACATTGACAGTGAAGGTTTTCCACTGCTGACCATGTGATCATCAACTACTGACACAATGCAAAAAAATACAACTAGAGAAAAACAAATCTATTCACAGGAGCCTGTCACGGTAGTGACTGGGAATCGGGACTTTTAAGCTGACCCTCAGGCTAGGGGAACCCCTACCTGTCCCTCATCCCAGAGGTACGCCTGATGGTGGTGAGTTTTGGAAATTCAGAGTAACCCTAACTCTAAGCCCTGATCTTATACCCCTCACCCCTACCCCAGGAGGGGGCCGGAACTGGAGTGATGAATATCCACACAAACAGACAGACAGGGAGGAACTAAAATTCACACTCACGGCAGTCAATCTTGAGGTAAAGACAATATGTGCACAGGGAGAAAATAAAGAAAAGGAAGGAAATACACAATGACAAGGGTATCTCCACAACACACCATGATAGCATACAACAGTGCTCCAGCAGCTGAATCATTATACACCAAAATATCGCTTTCGATATATTCGGCATGGAGGGGTAGGATCCACCATCTTTTCAAGGGCGGAGGTGGCTGTGATAGGTCTTCAGTAACCTGTGACCTCAGCAGCAAGTCACAGGCTAGCAGGAATTAACTTCTGCCAGACCGATCATCAGCGAGCACAAAACTGGTCGACGACCGTCTCTGACTAAACAACACAGTGTGAACAGAGTCTGAAGTCGCCATGACACCTGGTGCGTATAGAGCAGCATACCGCATGACAGAGCCTGGAACTGCCTCTTACCTGACGGAATCCCGACACTTTCTAGGAAATTCTAGACATCATGGTAAAGTTACAAATCTAAAGAATCCCCAGAGATTCCAGCAGGTAGGGGGAGCTTCAAAGGGCTCCCATATGGTGTCCACCATACTGTAGTACTATTGCAGGGCATATTTAGTAATTATCAAACTTGAAGTGAAATAAATGGCCAACAATATAATATTTAGATGGGGGCCTTTAGAAAGAAAATCATTCTTTGTTGGCAACTGGCTAATGAAAGGGGGTGAGGATGACATCAATGTAGCCTAATAGACCTTATGAACAGTTGTCCCCATACCAAGATGATCCTTTTGACAATTTTACTCTTCTTACCCTTTTTATGTTGAAGTAGAAAAACCGATCCATGCTCACCGCTCGGCATCATGGCACTAAGCTCTTTCTAAATTTGTATCCATTATTATGAAGGACAGAAAGGTACAGGTCGTACTAGCAACTATTTTGCTGTGTTTTGTGGATACAATATATAAACTGAGATTGTAATAATATTAAATCTACCGCATGTCAAGGTAGCTCAACCCGACAGGATGGCATTTATCACTCCGCTAGAGAGACAGATTATTAATGTATTGACTTTTTGAAGTTTAGATCTCATGCAGGCAGAATGTAAGGCATCATACTCCCGCCGTCATGAAGGTCAATATTACTTCCCTTTAGTATATTGTACTTATGAGCTTCCATCATCTTGTAGCAAAGTCTGAAAATCAATACATTATTATTTTACATTTATTCTTGAAAAAATAAAAAATAAAATATAAATTTTTCAGGTCTTTGCCAACTTATTTAACTTTTGTTTTTCTTTTCACCACTGGAGTGGTGCTTTAAATCTAAGTAGCCTGTCTTATACTCACCCTCCAGAGTCTTCACCTTTTAATGACGCCGCTCCAGTTCTCCGGCGCCATCTCATGACCCCATCTTCTGACTGGCCGGAAGTCAAAAGTTACATCACAAGTTGTGAATAAAAATCTATGAGAGCCAAAACTAGGCCAAAACAAGGCTCTCATAGACTTGTACTAAATTGTTACCTCTGAGCGCTCCATGAAACACTGGGTACTGCAGCTCAGCTCCCATTTACTTTAATAAAAAGTATACAGGAACTTAGGGGTACTTTGCACGTTGCAACATCGCTACTGCAATATCGTCGGGGTCAAATTGAAAGTGACGTACATCCGGCGCCGGTAACGACATCGCAACGTGTAAAGCCTAGATGCACCAATAAACGATCGCAAAAGCGTCGAAAATCGGTGATCTGTGTAGTGTCGGACATTTCCATAATGTCGCACCAATAGGAGATACGATGTTGTTCCTCGTTCCTGCGGCAAGACACATCGCTGTGTATGAAGCCGCAGGAGCGAGGAACATCTCCTTACCTGCCTCCACTGGCAATGAGGAAGGAAGGAGGTGGGTGGGATGTTTACATCTCGCTCATCTCCGCCCCTCCGCTTCTATTGGCCGCCTGCCGTGTGACGTTGCTGTGATGCCGCACGACCCGCCCCCTTAGGAAGGAGGCGGGTCGCCCGTCAGAACGACATCGCAGGGCAGGTAAGTGCGTGTGAAGCTGCCATAGCGATATTGTTCGCCAGCTATCAAAAGATATCGCATGTGCGACGGGGGCGGATACTATCGCGCTCGGCATCGCTATCATTGGCTAGCGATGTCGCAGTGTGCAAAGTACCCCTTAAAACATGGGCAGGCGCTGAAGAAAGCTGATCACGAGGATGCAAGCAGATGGACCCCAACCGATCTAATATGGATAACCTATTCTAAAGGTAATTCATCAATATCGGGGCTGGTTTAAGACAAAGGTGGGCCCTGGGAAAAAGTGGACACTAACTGGCAGCATATTGCACCATTGCACACAAACTTTAAGGTTGCATTTACAAGTGCATCTCATTAAATTAGAATATCATCAAAAAATTAATTTATTTCAGTAATTCAATACAAACTGTAATTACTCTAATTTTCTGAGATAATGACTTTTTTGGATTTTCATTGGCTGTAAGCCACAATCATCAAAATTAACAGAAATAAACACTTAAAATAGATCCCTTTGTGTGTAATGACTCTATATAACATATAGGAATAGATCCCTCTGTGTGTAATGACTATATAATATATAGGAATAGATTTCTCTGTGTGTAATGACTCTATTTAATATATAGGAATAGATCCCTCTGTGTGTAATGACTCTATATAATATATAGGGATAGATCCCTCTGTGTGTAATGACTCTATTTAATATATAGGAATAGATCCCTCTGTGTGTAATGACTCTATATAATATATAGGAATAGATCCCTCTGTGTTTAATGACTATATAATATATAGGAATAGATTTCTCTGTGTGTAATGACTCTATTTAATATATAGGAATAGATCCCTCTGTGTGTAATGACTCTGTATAATATATAGGAATAGATCCCTCTGTGTGTAATGACTCTATATAATATATAGAAATAGATCCCTCTGTGTGTAATGACTTTATATAATATATAGGAATAGGTAATTCTGTGTGTAATGACTCTATATAATATATAGAAATAGATCCCTCTTTGTGTAATGACTCTATATAATATATAGGAATAGATCACTCTGTGTGTAATGACTCTATATAATATATGTACTTCATTTTTTGTATTGAATTACTGAAATAAATTAACTTTTTGATGATATTCTAATTTAGTGAGATGCACTGTATTTAATTTCTAAAATAGCAAATACCCAGGGGATCCACAATATCAACTGCAGTAAATAGCTGAATCCAGGCAACCAAAGATATAAAACCTAAAATATAACTTTTATTGATATATAGCTAAAAGTGAATCTCAATTCACTCAAGGTGAGTAAAAACAGACAAACAATAACAAAAAGATATAGTCATGTTGCCATAGGGCTACATATACCCAATCAGATGCACACTGATACGATATGGCAGCACTCGTATTTCACCAGTTATTTGAGAGTACTACTCAAATGAGGCTGCCTAGGTATAGTATGACTATAGATGGACACACACTACGTTATGCCCTTAGGGCTGCAACCATCATAAATTACAAATAGTGTGTCCAAACATCAAAAGCATACGGGTATCAGGGTTAAATCCCCTAAGGGAACGATCTTACCCGATCTTGCAGACGTAGGAGTGGGCGACCAATGTCAGGACAGCACGGCTCATAGATAGGGGGCTGTCCACCAGCTCATCAAAATCCCATACTTCTATTGCCGAGTGTTCCAAAGTTTACAAAACACATTACTCCCGACGCGTTTCATACGGGGAATCATCAGGGGAGTATAATGCCAGTAATGTGGTATGGCCCATATATATCATACGGCCATATCTATATGCCCAATATCGCTGTAGGCCAAAGGAGGAGAAAAAACACATAGTAAGCCCAAAGATCACAAAGATCACATAGAGTAGCCATATCACACTGCCCTATCCATGAGATACTCACCGCACACGTGCGTGCGTCAGGTACGAATCCTTTTCAAAAAGTGCCGCGCTCCATGATGTGGAGCCGGCCCCTTAAATATACCGGCGCATGCGCAGAAGCACCAAGCCGGCCAGTGACGCGCGCTCCCAGAAGGCACCCGGACCGGAAGCACGCGTCATCGGCCGCCGCGTCGCAATGAAGCGGGCGGAAGTTAACCAAGTGCACGTCACGACCTGGCAAATCACGCCTGCTGGCTCCACCAGTCAGAACCCAGAGCGTGTTGCTATCGCAACATAAACAAGCTCCGGTTCGCCTAGCCCGGCGTCATCATAAGAAATCCATGCTGGCTAATACCGCTCAGACATGGTGGGTAAAAAACGCCTATATCGGCAAGTCAATAATGTACCCAGTGAGGCATAGACCCATCCACCTGAGGCTTATATTATTTTCGGACAAACCATCAGCTGTCAATCATGATATCCAAAGCAGGAAATCATGCAGCTGAGCTGCAATAGGGAACAAATGCCGGGGCCGCAGAACGAATACAAAGAGAAAAATTCAAAAACAGGGGGGGGGGGGAGGGAAATCCACATATAGGGAACAATCAATTAGGGGATAGTAACGTATGAGAAAGAGAACCTATTTAGTTGAGCATATCAAGGCATACTACATGTCCCAACATCACATATATAGATGGAAACTGATAAAAACAAATCTATTATTCATATTGATCATAGAATGGTCCTTAAGCTGACTCAGGAACCAATGTTGGAAAATCAAGTGAGGACAGGCCAGATGGAACTAGGTAGACCTATATAGAAAAAGGCCCATCGCATACAAGGCATAAAGACGGGGGGAGGGGGGGGGGGGGGGAACTATAGTGCACACTAAGATCTTGCCCTTGACACAATCTACCCCTACCTAACATGTGGGGGTCGGCACCCTAAGTACACCCACGCCTCTGGTGCCCCCACTCGGGCGTCGTCTTTCCCTTCTATACTTACCCTGCTTGCTAAGGTGCTCCTACAGGAAGGGCGTGAAGGACAAGGACTCATTCAAGCCTATAGGTGCCATGGTATTGAGAGTGTAAATCCATAACATTCTTTCTGAAGTATTAGCTTGTCCCAATTTCCCCCTCTAACCGGGGGGCGAATAAGATCAATTCCCATGATTTTAAAGCTCTCCAAATCACCACCATGGAAATTATTAATGTGTCTGGCGACTGGCGTATCAATCTTCCTAAGGATGTCATTCTTATGTTCGCCCACACGTCTCCGTAACTCCCTGATGGTTTTGCCAATATAGTTTTCCGCAAGTGCATTCTATCCTATATATGACACCCTTAGATTTACAAGTAATAAGGGATCTGATGGACAAGGTTTTCCCATTCGTATGATTAATGAAAGTCTTCCCCTCCTCAACATATCTACAATTGACACAGTCATGACATTTGAAACATCCATAGATTGCATTTCCTGTTCTTTCTGGCCCATCCTCATTGAAATGGCTATGAACAAGCCTATCCCCCAAGGATTTAGCCATTCTCTTTGTATTCGTTCTGCGGCCCCGGCATTTGTTCCCTATTGCAGCTCAGCTGCATGATTTCCTGCTTTGGATATCATGATTGACAGCTGATGGTTTGTCCGAAAATAATATAAGCCTCAGGTGGATGGGTCTATGCCTCACTGGGTACATTATTGACTTGCCGATATAGGCGTTTTTTACCCACCATGTCTGAGCGGTATTAGCCAGCATGGATTTCTTATGATGACGCCGGGCTAGGCGAACCGGAGCTTGTTTATGTTGCGATAGCAACACGCTCTGGGTTCTGACTGGTGGAGCCAGCAGGCGTGATTTGCCAGGTCGTGACGTGCACTTGGTTAACTTCCGCCCGCTTCATTGCGACGCGGCGGCCGATGACGCGTGCTTCCGGTCCGGGTGCCTTCTGGGAGCGCGCGTCACTGGCCGGCTTGGTGCTTCTGCGCATGCGCCGGTATATTTAAGGGGCCGGCTCCACATCATGGAGCGCGGCACTTTTTGAAAAGGATTCGTACCTGACGCACGCACGTGTGCGGTGAGTATCTCATGGATAGGGCAGTGTGATATGGCTACTCTATGTGATCTTTGTGATCTTTGGGCTTACTATGTGTTTTTTCTCCTCCTTTGGCCTACAGCGATATTGGGCATATAGATATGGCCGTATGATATATATGGGCCATACCACATTACTGGCATTATACTCCCCTGATGATTCCCCGTATGAAACGCGTCGGGAGTAATGTGTTTTGTAAACTTTGGAACACTCGGCAATAGAAGTATGGGATTTTGATGAGCTGGTGGACAGCCCCCTATCTATGAGCCGTGCTGTCCTGACATTGGTCGCCCACTCCTACGTCTGCAAGATCGGGTAAGATCGTTCCCTTAGGGGATTTAACCCTGATACCCGTATGCTTTTGATGTTTGGACACACTATTTGTAATTTATGATGGTTGCAGCCCTAAGGGCATAACGTAGTGTGTGTCCATCTATAGTCATACTATACCTAGGCAGCCTCATTTGAGTAGTACTCTCAAATAACTGGTGAAATACGAGTGCTGCCATATCGTATCAGTGTGCATCTGATTGGGTATATGTAGCCCTATGGCAACATGACTATATCTTTTTGTTATTGTTTGTCTGTTTTTACTCACCTTGAGTGAATTGAGATTCACTTTTAGCTATATATCAATAAAAGTTATATTTTAGGTTTTATATCTTTGGTTGCCTGGATTCAGCTATTTACTGCAGTTGATATTGTGGATCCCCTGGGTATTTGCTATTTTACATTTTTGAATTATTGCCTTATGGCAGGTTTTCTTGCATCGGACATAGACACCAGACAATGGGCCACAGAGGCTAAGGATGTATTTTCGGAGAAAAACCTAGTTTTAAAAAAATACACACCCACTCTAAGTGGGGCATTTAAAGATCTTACTAGGATCTATAAAGATCGTATAACATCTTGGTGGGAGGTCCAATCCTTGGAAAGCTATCTGAAGGACAAAATTGTCCCACGACATCTGAGAATTACATTACAACCTGGGTTTCGTCATAAGAATGCTGAGTTCATGAACCTTTGGGAAAAGGAGGCAACTGAAAGTTCCCTCAGGTTCATGAGACTGCTATTGGAGGAGGAGAAAAAGAATCTCACTAGTCTGGAGGACTCTCTGAAGGAACATATAGATATCACCCGTAAATTTAATGGTGAAGGAGACTTTGCCAATAAGGAGTTAGTCTTGCAAGGTGTTATAGAAAAATTCCAATATAGACTAAAAGAAAGGAAACATAGATTCTATATAAGAGACCTACAGGACTTTAAAGAAAATAGGGTATATTTTTCCTTTAAGGGTATGTGCGCACGTTGCTTTTTACCTGCTTTTTACCTGCTTTTTTGCTGCTTTTTCTTCTGCGCTGTTTAATGCCAAAATGGATGTGTTCTTCTATTCAAGCAAAGTCTATGGGAATTTGGGTTTCTTGTTCACACTATGTTGTTCAAAATGCTGCCTTTTTGTGGCAGAACTTTGGTCAAAAACTCAGCTTTGCAGTGCAAAACCCAAATGGCAAAAACAATTGACATGTTGCTTCTTTGAAAAGCTGAGTTTTTGACCAAAGTTCTGCCACAAAAAGGCAGCATTTTGAACAACATAGTGTGAACAAGAAACCCAAATTTCCATAGACTTTGCTTGAATAGAAGAACACATCCATTTTGGCATTAAACAGCGCAGAAGAAAAAGCAGCAAAAAAGCAGGTAAAAAGCAGGTAAAAAGCAACGTGCGTACATACCCTAATAGTCGCAATCCTCGACAGAGTGAGACAGACATCTCCTCGACCGACGCTGAGCTTTCAGACTCAGAGACCAGGACTAATTCTTTCAGACCCCCACAGCAGTATAAAAAATATAGGGGCAGAGGAAGATCGAACTACAGGGGAGCCTCACAAAATTTTGGCAACAGGGGGGGTTTTTTAGACAACCAGTATCACCTGAGGAGCAAAGGACAACTGAACCCATAACCAGTGGCGGGGCTCCTCAGGTGATCAATTTGTCTTCAAGACCCCTTTCTGAAATGGAGTTATCCATTCTAAACAAAGGTTTGTCTTTTGTGCCGACAACCGATTTTAATGAATTTGAGGCAATTAAGGATTTGCACCTCTTTGCAAGACGTCTCAAATGGAAAAAATTTTTTGAAAAACAGACGGAAAAAACATCGTCCGAGTTGGGGATTCCAGGGGAACTTCTGGAAGATGTCAAATTACTCTTCCATCTTGGGGACACTAACCCAAATGACTTGGGTGAGGGCCCGTTTACAAGTTTAAAGAATAAGAGTGTTAAGATGCCTCCAGTCATGACAGAGGTTGATGCTATTGATATTTTTGTCAACTTAGTGACGGACGACGTAAGGAACAGCATGTGGGGACGGAGAAGTCAGTATAATCTCACAAAAACTGAGATGCTCAGTCTTAGAAACCTAGAGAAGGATTCCAGTATCACCATAAAACCCTCTGACAAAGGGGGGAATGTGGTGGTACTGGACTCTAATGATTACAAGCAGATCTGTTTAAATATCTTAAATGACAAATCATGTTATGCCAGGCTGGACTCAAACCCTCTTCCGAGGTATAAGGAGGAACTTAAGACGCTACTAGGGGAGGCCTTGGAGTCCAATATCATTGACAAGAATGAATTTGAGTATCTTTTACCGAGTTTTCCAATAGTGGCGACTTTCTACATCTTGCCTAAAGTACACAAGGGTTTAAACCCTGTAAGAGGTCGCCCTATTGTCTCAGGCATAGGTGGTCTAACAGAGAGACTGAGTGTGTATATTGACAAGATTCTGCGTCCCTTCGTACTGTCCCTTAATTCTTATCTGAGGGACACGACAGATTTCTTGCGTCGTATAGAGGACATCTATTTGGAAGAAGGCATGCTTCTATGCAGTATTGATGTTGAGTCGTTATACTCGTCTATTCCACATTCAGCGGGGATGAGGGCCACACAGTACCATCTGGAATCAAGAGGAAGCCAGTTCTGCCACCACAACGATTTTGTCATCAAGGCACTGGAATTTTGCCTCACCAGGAATGTATTTACATTTGGCGGGAGGTTCTTTCACCAGCTCAGGGGGACTGCGATGGGGAGTTGCTGTGCCCCATCGTACGCAAACCTCCTCCTGGGCTGGTGGGAGGACACAGTGGTGTTTGGTGGCCTTCTGGATACTGAGGACGTCGTCATATGGTTGAGATACATAGACGACGTCTTCATTATCTGGAAGGGCCAGGAGTGTGACTTTCACCGTTTTATGGCCAGTTTGAATGACAACAACTTAGGTTTGAGCTTTACGAGTGAAATTGGCGGGGATAAACTGGCTTTCCTTGATGTAATGGTGGAAAAAGGACCGGATGGCCGACTTGTGACCTCCACCTTTAGGAAGGCCACATCCTCCAATTCTTTGCTAAAGTGGGAGAGTGCCCACCCTCACCCCTTGAAGAGAGGAATCCCGAAGGGGCAGTTCATCAGGATGAGGCGTAACTGCTCAGAGGAGGCAGGCTTTAAACAACAGGCCTCGGACCTGATGGGACGCCTGAGGGATAGAGGTTACCCTGAGGGGGTAATCCATAAGGCATACAATTCTGTGCGCAACATTGACCGTACTACATTATTGAACCCCAACTATAGGAAGGAGGAATCGGCTGATATCCTTAGGTTTATTACAACATACAATAATGGGGCGGGAGACTTCAGGAAAACCCTCTCGAAGTACTGGCATGTCTTGCAGATGGATCCTCTCATAGAGAAGCATCTCCTCACATATCCATCCATCACATATAGAAAGGCTAAATCCTTGGGGGATAGGCTTGTTCATAGCCATTTCAATGAGGATGGGCCAGAAAGAACAGGAAATGCAATCTATGGATGTTTCAAATGTCATGACTGTGTCAATTGTAGATATGTTGAGGAGGGGAAGACTTTCATTAATCATACGAATGGGAAAACCTTGTCCATCAGATCCCTTATTACTTGTAAATCTAAGGGTGTCATATATAGGATAGAATGCACTTGCGGAAAACTATATATTGGCAAAACCATCAGGGAGTTACGGAGACGTGTGGGCGAACATAAGAATGACATCCTTAGGAAGATTGATACGCCAGTCGCCAGACACATTAATAATTTCCATGGTGGTGATTTGGAGAGCTTTAAAATCATGGGAATTGATCTTATTCGCCCCCCGGTTAGAGGGGGAAATTGGGACAAGCTAATACTTCAGAAAGAATGTTATTGGATTTACACTCTCAATACCATGGCACCTATAGGCTTGAATGAGTCCTTGTCCTTCACGCCCTTCCTGTAGGAGCACCTTAGCAAGCAGGGTAAGTATAGAAGGGAAAGACGACGCCCGAGTGGGGGCACCAGAGGCGTGGGTGTACTTAGGGTGCCGACCCCCACATGTTAGGTAGGGGTAGATTGTGTCAAGGGCAAGATCTTAGTGTGCACTATAGTTTCCGCCCCCCCCTCCCCCCGTCTTTATGCCCTGTATGCGATGGGCCTTTTTCTATATAGGTCTACCTAGTTCCATCTGGCCTGTCCTCACTTGATTTTCCAACATTGGTTCCTGAGTCAGCTTAAGGACCATTCTATGATCAATATGAATAATAGATTTGTTTTTATCAGTTTCCATCTATATATGTGATGTTGGGACATGTAGTATGCCTTGATATGCTCAACTAAATAGGTTCTCTTTCTCATACGTTACTATCCCCTAATTGATTGTTCCCTATATGTGGATTTCCCTCCCCCCCCCCCTGTTTTTGAATTTTTCTCTTTGTATTCGTTCTGCGGCCCCGGCATTTGTTCCCTATTGCAGCTCAGCTGCATGATTTCCTGCTTTGGATATCATGATTGACAGCTGATGGTTTGTCCGAAAATAATATAAGCCTCAGGTGGATGGGTCTATGCCTCACTGGGTACATTATTGACTTGCCGATATAGGCGTTTTTTACCCACCATGTCTGAGCGGTATTAGCCAGCATGGATTTCTTATGATGACGCCGGGCTAGGCGAACCGGAGCTTGTTTATGTTGCGATAGCAACACGCTCTGGGTTCTGACTGGTGGAGCCAGCAGGCGTGATTTGCCAGGTCGTGACGTGCACTTGGTTAACTTCCGCCCGCTTCATTGCGACGCGGCGGCCGATGACGCGTGCTTCCGGTCCGGGTGCCTTCTGGGAGCGCGCGTCACTGGCCGGCTTGGTGCTTCTGCGCATGCGCCGGTATATTTAAGGGGCCGGCTCCACATCATGGAGCGCGGCACTTTTTGAAAAGGATTCGTACCTGACGCACGCACGTGTGCGGTGAGTATCTCATGGATAGGGCAGTGTGATATGGCTACTCTATGTGATCTTTGTGATCTTTGGGCTTACTATGTGTTTTTTCTCCTCCTTTGGTCTACAGCGATATTGGGCATATAGATATGGCCGTATGATATATATGGGCCATACCACATTACTGGCATTATACTCCCCTGATGATTCCCCGTATGAAACGCGTCGGGAGTAATGTGTTTTGTAAACTTTGGAACACTCGGCAATAGAAGTATGGGATTTTGATGAGCTGGTGGACAGCCCCCTATCTATGAGCCGTGCTGTCCTGACATTGGTCGCCCACTCCTACGTCTGCAAGATCGGGTAAGATCGTTCCCTTAGGGGATTTAACCCTGATACCCGTATGCTTTTGATGTTTGGACACACTATTTGTAATTTATGATGGTTGCAGCCCTAAGGGCATAACGTAGTGTGTGTCCATCTATAGTCATACTATACCTAGGCAGCCTCATTTGAGTAGTACTCTCAAATAACTGGTGAAATACGAGTGCTGCCATATCGCATCAGTGTGCATCTGATTGGGTATATGTAGCCCTATGGCAACATGACTATATCTTTTTGTTATTGTTTGTCTGTTTTTACTCACCTTGAGTGAATTGAGATTCACTTTTAGCTATATATCAATAAAAGTTATATTTTAGGTTTTATATCTTTGGTTGCCTGGATTCAGCTATTTACTGTATTTAATTTCTATGTTTACGTCTAGGACTAAAGCCTGCGTTACACCTTTCAATTTCGCATACGATATCGTATGCGATGTGACCCGCCCCCATCGTATGTGCGGCACATTCAATTTTTTGACCGTGCCGCACAATTGATTAAAAGCAGTCACATGTACTTACCCGTCCATACGACCTTGATGTGGGCGGCGAACATCCACTTCCTGGAGTGGGAGGGACGTTCGGCGTCACAGCGACGTCACGCGGCAGGCGGCCAATAGAAGCGGAGGGGCGGAGATGAGCGGGACAGTAAACATCCCGCCCACCTCCTTCCTTCCACATTGTCGGACGGAGGTAAGCTGTCGTTCAATGTTCCCGAGGTGTCACACACTGCGATGTGTGCTGCCTCGGGAACATTGCACAACCGCACGTTCAGTTTTTGAGAAATGAACGACGTGCATGCGATGAACGGATTTTCGTTCAATCACAATTCCACAGACGTTTTACACGCTAAAATCATACCTTACGATGCCGGATGTGCGTCACTTACGACGTGACCCCGCCGACACATCGTAAGATTTATTGTAGCGTGTAAAGCGCCCTTAACACAATGGTAAAGTGGTTGTATTTTCTTGTCTAGTCTTGGCCGATGACGTGCAGTATATGTCTATGATGCTATGAGACCTGTGATTTGGCAGAGATTTGCACCAGTTTGCACAAATGAGTAACATCTCCACCATTTACTAGATCAATTCCATTTTGTAGGACATTACAAGCGCTGTCATAGATGCATTTTTCCTGTACTGCTATTAATTCCACTTCTTCTATGAATATTATCTTTCTTTGAAATTGCAATTACTTAAAGACGGTAAGTCTCGTCATTCTTCTCATTTTGTGGAGATTTAGTGGTTTATAATCATTGTGTACCGTAAAATCACACAAAGTTTTATTAATATCCTTCCTAAAGCAGAGAAAGTGACCAGAGTCTGTCCTTAATTTCTCTTTCCTTTTACACTGAGTATTTTTCACAAAACTTCAAAGCAAGAGCCCGACATTTATTAGAACTTGCACTTACCGTATGGTAACCTTCCAGATTTCCTTATAAGTAGGGCTGAGCAGACCTGGACTGTAAAAGTCGGGATCCACGCGGTTTCAAAGATGCCCGGGTGCCAGGGCCGGGTGTATGATCCAGATTCGGCACTAGGGAAATTAAAGGAAAGATAAAGAAAACAAGAATTAAGCGAGCGTTTCATACTTATGGAGACTCGGTGTCATGGTGGCAAACTGCTTCCGGGTTGCGCATTCACTTCCTGGACTGCGCATTAGGCTCATCGCCTACACACAGTTTTCCATGGTTTCCCCAACCACTGGCCGTCCTGTCGGCTGTAATTGGTTGCAGTCAGACGTGTCCCCAGCCTGTGACAGCGTCTGCCTTTGCCTTCAGTCATTGCTCATTGCAGCTCAGTCATTGTGTGCACTCACAGCTGGTCTTGTTCTGTGGCCACTCACTGTGAGATGTAGCAGAGTCGGGAGCAGCGTGGGACCTCGTGTGGATTATACCAGACCTGGAGGGATGTGTTGGGGGTTAATAAAGTTGTAAAAGAGGGTGTGTTTTTGTATTTTTTTCCAAATAAAAGATTTTTTCTTTGTCTTTGTCTTATTTACTTTCATTTACATCAGAGTCCCGGATCTTTGCGATGACATCACCACGATGGGACTATAATGTCTTGTCATCAGCAGCAGTGCAGGGAGATCGGGTCTCCCAGCACTACCGCATAGGTTAGCTATATCGGCGCTGCACATGGTTAACGGTAGTGTAGCTCTGGATGGACCCCCTCTGAGCACGGGGCCTGGGGTGATCACACCCTCTTCAACCCCTCCGGTAGCTAGTCAGGCACCACTGAGTACTGCATCCATGCTAGGGGCAGTACAATACAGGTAATCCAGAAGGCTGATTGAGACTACACAGGCGCATAGTAATCAGGTCTCACACATGTACCTTTGGGAGGACTCCTGAGAGCTTCCAGGAGGGGGCGTGGCCTCCATGTCCACTCAAGGGGTGTGGGAGAGAGCCTGGTTGCTAGGTGGCGTAGGCAGGCACGAGTGGGGAAAGGAAGTAAAGAGGAGGAGGAGTTGGGCAGTTAGTTAGAAGACAGCAGAGAGAGCAGACGTGCAGGTCCCACAAGTGAGCCGGTTTAGTGTGGAGCTCAGGGAGAGCAGATGGAGGGTCCTGGAGCTGCTGCAAGCTAACAGCGTCCACGCAGTGATTACTGACGGGGGAGATCGGTCACCTAGTAGTGCCACCGGAAATCCACCCAAGGCTAAAGAGAGAGCAAACGGGTGGCAGAGTAAGGAGACTGCTGGGGAGGTACCAGGCCTGCAAACGGGTGACAGGTCCCAGTGCAGAAATAGATTCACCTTTCTTCTGCCAAACCTGCCTGAGGGGGCACTTCAAACCCCCAAGACAACACCACAGAGTCCGCAGCCACGTAGCAAAGTGAGGGCCCATAGTTCACAGGAGGCAAGCAGCCGGAGTGACCTGGTCCAGGCTACAAGCAAACGGGCCAAAACGAGGGGAGCAGCAACTTCCCTGGGTGACCCCCGTAGGGACTGCAAGTCAGGGTCATCACAAACAACAGAAGGGCTAAGGAAGGTGAGTCGGTAGCCACCCTCACAAGTCAGCCGGAAGGACACCTGGTTCCAGCCTGGTTCATCCCAGCTACGCCCGGGTTACTCACCCTGCCATCAACAGTGAGTAAAACCCCTGAAAGACATTCTGCTTGTGTTTGAGTCATTCTGCGCCTTGTGGCTCCACACACTTACCCAGGGCCCTGGGGCTTGCCTCACTCTCGGGAGGCCACTACATCTGACTGCACCCACCATCAGCCCCAGGCACCCCTTAATCTGCAGTGGCGGTCCCCAATGACCGCAATACCCGAGAGTGGCGTCACAACAATCCTAAAAGAAGGTTCCCTACCTGTGAGCAGACTGTTCCATCCACGTGGAGTCCCTGAAGGTAATGCACCGACACAACACCTGTGGGGCTTCACAGCTACGCTACTGATTGAAAGTAAAGGAACTGCGTAGCTCCTCTCTCACTGACAAGAGCCAGCTGTTTCTCTGCCGGGCGAGCGCCTGGCCCCCAACCCTACCCTACCACGAAACACTTGTTGATTTGCTGGTCTGAAATCTTTCAACAAACTTTATTCAGCATTTGTACAACATCTGAACTCCAAACTCGACCGCTCACATTCAGGAGAAGTTTGGGTTCGCTCATCCCTAAAAATTAGGTTCAAACTACAAAAACTATGAAAAACGTTGGTCTTGTGGTCTGGGGGTGAAAAAAAAATTGTAAAACTACTGTAATTGTGCAAGTTTTCCAAAATGTAATTTGTCACTGATTTACTGTTCATTAGAAGATAGTCGAAATAAAATTTTCCTCTGATTATTTGCATAGTTTTTTTTATAGGCTTTCACAGCAGTGCAGATATACATTTCTATCAGAAGTCCTCATGTGTATATGGATAAAATGCTTGTAATCAGGCAATGTGGGTAGTGGAGCTCGGTGCCTGCGCGCTGCCTGTGTCTTACTGTGTCTATAAATAGAGATAATTAACTTTATCCTCCAGTGTTTTAAAATAGTTGTGTAGCCGACATCAGGCGAGATAATGTTGTTCATTTTCTAATGTTGTATGTAGGTTGAACGGTGAGAACAATAGCATTAACCAATTATTAATTGGACATTTGGGGATGTGATGCGGCTATTTACACCCAGGGATGTTATAATACAAGAGAGACATTAGCTCATTTAGACAAGTTCTTGTTATCGTGACTGTGCCCACCCACACCATAATGTGCGTTCCCTGGAAGCCCCGGTCTCCTCAGGTATTGTCAGCAGTTTCACATACTTTTACTTTCACCTTAAAGGAAACTGTGAACTGTGAAAGTGAATTTTATACTATGGGGCCCCAATTTATAAAAGCAATTTTGATGGAATTCTGGAGTAAATTGTTTTGGAAAGCTGTCAAATTGTGCCACAACTCAGAGTTGCACCCACCTTTTCAGACTTTTCCCATTTTCATAGCTAAAATGGGGAAAGATTGTATATATATATATATATATATATATATATATATATATATATATATATATATACATACATACATATATATGTATATATATATATATATATATATATATATATATATATATATATATATATATATATATATATATACACATACTGTATATATCTGTTCTGAATATATATTCAAATATCTTATTGCTGCCTTGCCAATATATTCCTTCTCATTGATTTCATTTTAGGATTCTGTTCTTTTACACTTTTTAAAGTAAGGTCAACTGTTGGAGACCGCAAAGTGCACGTCATGTCTCTGATTTGGTTTGGCAGTCTCCTGCACTGTTGTTTGTTTCCCTCACCACTGAGCCACAGACAGGTTTGGTTGCTGTAATGTTCTGAACACTTTGTTTGTGTGTTCATTGTCTTTCTGCCAACAAGTGTTTCCAATACTATAATTCAGTGTGCCGTATCACTTGGCTGGTGTAATTATTTAAAGCTTTCCTGGGCTTCCATTTCCCACTTGGGATATTTCTTAAGTGGACCTTGCTTGGAACTACAGTCTATCTGCCTAGTGTTTCTCCTGGCAGATTATTACTTTTGATTTACCTTATTTTCACTCTTCAACTTCCCTCAGATTCTTTAGGAGGCAAGTAGAACCCTCGATGGCCACTTAGAAAGCAAAGGTTCAGGTGGTCATCTGAGTCATGCAGTTAGGGTTGTTTCAGTCTGTGCAGGGGCTTTTAGGGACTATGCAGGGACCACTAGTCTGTACAAGAACTGGACAGGTCAGATGTAGTAGGTTTAAGTTATACCATCTTTTACATTATATTCCACGTCTGCATGTCAGTGCACTGCTCAACTGACGCATAGACAATGGATGAAGAGGCCACTGCTCCATTCCAATGGGGCATTTTAGAGTTCTCTGCTCTGGGCCGGTGGGTAATCCAGTAATTGGTAGTGATGGGCAACCCCAACGATACAACCCCGATGTATTTGGGAGACTCGCCCGAACGTTTTGTAAAGTTCGATTTCGGGTTCTGAGATAATGCGAACTTGCATCCAAACACCGAACTCGGACTTTACAGTTATAGGATGGGGCAGGGGAGCTGTAAAATAGAGAATATAGTAATAATAAACATTGTCATTATACGAACAGGTCCTGTGACACATCTTGCAGACGCTATCTCCCAGCCGCTTCTGCTTCTAGGTCTGATCATTGCTGTGCCCCCGGGGTTACAGGACCTTCAATGATGTCATAGCCATGTGACCAGTCAGGTGTGAATGTTGTATTACCTCGTGGGTTACAGACTGGTCACGTGGCTATGACGTCATGTAAGTTCCTGTAGTCAGTGGTGGCTACCTGGGGGCACAGATGACCAGCCTCATCTATGCACTCGGGTGAAGGCTCGGACAGCTCTCAGCTGAGACTGTGTGAGCAGACCTGTGTTTGTCTCCTCGCACAAATGTAGCAGAGCTGAAGATGCTCGCCTGCTTTGGACTACGTCAGAGGGTTTATTTTTGAGTAATAATGATGGAGTCCTAAATGTCGTCTGTTTTATTTCTTAAAGAATATTTTTTTTCTCTGTGTTGTTGTTTTATTTTACTGTTAAAATAACAGACAATCACACATACTGTCACAGAGTGGGCGTCTGTGATTGGATGCTGGAGTAACCTGAAACCAGCCCATACATTCTAGCATCTAGAATGTATGGGCAGATTCAAGGTTACTCCAACAGCCAATCACAGATGCCCATTCTGAATGACAGCGTCTTTGATAGGCTATTGGGTGCCTCACACATATAGTAGTGTAAAAATAAATAAATAATTTAAAAAAGTAACGCTCCACATTATTTTTGATTCTCAGCGCAGATATAGCGGACGACTATGGGATGCCACCCCCATCTGCCTTGCATTACCTTGGCTGGCAATCAAAATACAGGGAATTTTCTTTTATTATTTAAAAAAATAATTAAAAAAAATGCATGGGCTCCCGCTGTATTTTGATCGCCAGTCAGGTAAAACCAGGCAGCTGGAGGCTGGGATTCTCAGTGTAGTAAGGCCCAAGTGTTCTGGGCCCCCAATGCTAAAAACCGCAGCCCGCGGCCGACCCTTGAAATGGTGCATTAGTTCTTAGCGCCATTTCCAAGCACTTTACCCGGCTCGTTCAGCGGCCCTGATGATGGTGGCACGCTGGGTAATAAATGGGTTAATATCAGCTTTGCATTCTAAGCTGGTACTAAGCCCGAAATTCATGGTGTCACTCCAAATTAGACATGGCCACCATGAATTTCTAGTAAACAGTAAAAAAACCCACAACATATGTGACGCCCTGGCAAAACCAGGTAGTCACAGCTAGGCCCCGCATAACACCATCCCTCACCTAGGTCTAGATAGCCCGGGGTGGGAAACACAAAAGTTTAAGCTGAGAGTTCGAGTTGAGAGGAGTGGAAGCTGGGGCTAGGTGTAGCTCCAGCCGGAGGAGAAGCTCGAGTTGAACGGTGACAGGGTTGAAACCCTGGTGCCTTTGGCTAGGTGGCAGACGGTGGTCTCCGTCAGCAGGAGACGGGAAGACGGCTCGTCAGATCCGAAGTGGACCAGGACAGGGTTGTAGCCCGCCGGTACCGACACGGAGAACTGACCCGGAAACCATAGCACAGAGGGGGTACTCGGACCCTGAAGCAAGGACCAGAACCAACGGCCTAGCTAATTAACCGATTGAGGGCAGCATTATAGGTCCTGTCCCAGCCAAAGTCCCAAAAGCAGACAACCACCCACAGAGAGGGATAAGGCCACCGCCAGGACCCATAGATCCCATGGGTCAGCGTCAGCGGGCACGGCTCCTTAGGCCCACAGCCAGCCGGGAGCAGTCTCCTGAGTTCTAGACCGGCCAGTCCACATCACACAGAACTAGTGCAGAGGAAAAGGACAGCAACCACCAGCCCGGGTGGGGGACCTGAATGCAACCGGCCGTGGCGGCCGGCCACCAGCACCTTGGTTTACCAAAAGACTCGTGTGATTCATTTACTGTGAGTAACCAAACATCCCCTCGCATGTCCGGGCGCACCGGCCCTTGCCATCGCTATACCCTGCACAGAGACACTGGGTCTCGGGGCAACCATGCCTACCCACGGAGGGGTTAGCATCCAGCTGCCACTACATCTCCCCCGGGTGTCCCACAACAGCAGCAGTGGTGTCCCACTTCACCACACACCGTGGGTGGCGTCACAAACTTAATACGGCCAAGCCCCTTTTATTCAGCGTGTCCGCATGACCCCCGGGTCCGGAGGATCCCCTCGAGCCACAGACACACACAGCGGGTTCGGATCCGAGCAGCAGCGTCTGCTGGCATGGGGGTGGCACACATATAGAATTTTTTTTTATTAGAAGGTAGATTGTGTGCCGTGCCGGGTGATACTGATGCGAGACTCGCACAGTGACAATCAAAGTTTAATTGAGTCCAAGTGAACCCTGATGTCACTGCAAACACGGCCAAAAACACCTGAACACTACCGAGTAACAAGCAGTGCATTGAATACCCCCGGAAGTTAACAAGACCTTAAATGACATCATAGCCATGTGACCAGTCTGTAACCCACGAGGTAATACAACATTCACACCAGACTGGTCACATGGCTATGAAGTCATGGAAGGTCCTTTAGTCAGTGGTGGTTACCCCAGAAGCAGAAGCGGTCGGGAGACAGAGTCTGCAGGAAACGTCGCGGGACCTGTAAGTATAATCATAATGTTTTTTAATAATGTGCTTTTTTTTTTTACATCCCCTGGATCCGAACTGGACCCAAATTGTAACATGAGCTTCCCAGGAAAGCTCGTGTTCAGGATCGTGTGCACGAATTCCCCATCACAAGTAAGTTGGATCTGCAACGTTCAGCAAGTTAACAGTTATCCGATGATGTGATCATTTGATCAGATGGGAGCAGCGGCCACTGCTGGAGAATGGCTTTGGCTCCCGCAGCAAAATCTGCCATTTGTAGAGGTTTCAATTAGTGTAGAGTAGTAGCTTTATTTTTTCCAATGGCAACCAAGAAATTTGATTTCTTCTGATATTGGTATGAAGATCAGGAGGATGAATCAGATAGCTGTTCACGTAATTCTTCTCGTGCTTTTCCACACACTTCTTTTTTAAAACAATTGTATCAGGAAGGAACACGTAGTAATACTCAATGTCTTACTTGCAGACTCTATAAATAATTTAGATTTATGAGCTCCTAATCTCATCCAAATGTGCAGGAGAAATACTCATTTTACAGGATTTTCCGCATTATACTGTGGCCGGAATAGATTTAGCATGGCAATTTGTAATTGTACAGTTTAATATATTAACATGAAAAAGTAGATACACGTCAAAATCCTTTTGTGAAGTAAGAAAATCATTATAAGGAAAGGTTAACATGAAGCTAGCATCGCATTACAGGACATGACTTGGTTTCTCTGGAAGAACATACATGAAAATAATTTACGTGGGTAGATTCACAAGTGCGTATGTGTATAGAGGGTATAAGGGGTCTTATTATTTGAAGATAGCTGACAAAAAAACCTAGCGTGGCATTACTTTTTGCAGAATTATTTAAAGATCTTATTACACCCTCAACCTGTCAATCGGAAGGGGATGATCACAGAGGGTGGCACACAACAAACAGCTGATTTAGCTGGAGAAAGATGTGGCTAAACCAAATATTTCTACTGCAGTGGCCACCAGAAGGAAGCCATGATATTACATGTGTGACGCCCTGGACTAGCCAGTTAGTCACAGGTAGGCCCTTGCATAACACCCGTCCCCTAAAAAGGTGTTATCAGCCACCCTTAAAACCCTAGTCATCTCCCTCAGTGCTTAATGGACATACCAGGGAGGCGGAGCCAGGCGGTTGGCACGCTCACCGAGGAGTTCAGAGGGCCTGAGGCAGAAAACACAGTCAGTTATCAGTGGTAGTTGAGGAGAAGAGTTTTGACAGTGGAGTGGTGAAGTTCAAGTGCAGAGGCAGACCTGTGCCCAGGTCTGCCGCAGACTGACAACAGGTGTCTGGGTCGGAGCCCAGTCACCTCTGGCTAAGAGGCATACGGTGGCCTCAGCCTGCAGGAGCCGGGAAGATGGCTCGGTGGAACCGTAAGGGACCGGGACAGGGTAGTGGCCCGCCGGTCCCGAACTGGGGAACCGACTGGAAACTGGAGCACAGAGGGGGGTACTCAGACCCTGAAGCGAGGTCCAGAAACCAGTGGACCATGTTAATTAACTGATTGAGGTCTGGACTTTAGGTCCTTTCCCATCCAAGTCCCGACTAAAGACAATAGCCCACCGAGGGGGATAGAAAGCCACCGCATAGGCAGAGAGATCCCACGGGCCAGCGTCTGCAGGCAAACGGGCTCTCCCGACATACACAACGCTGGGGAGCGGGCTCCCGTTTCTGAAACACAGGCATCACAGAGCTACAGTAGAAGGTGCAGGAGAAAGGCGGAGACCACCAACCCGAGTAGGGGACCAGACGCAGCCGGCTGCGGGCACCGACCACCATCATCTTGGTTTACCAGAGACTCTTGTGCATCAATCATAGTGAGTACAACTGTGCCCTCGGGCCGCGCACCGCCCTGCACCGCCCTGCACCGCCAAGCACCGACATACCATCCCAAACGGGTCCTGGGGCCATCACCCCTTCCCACGGAGGGGTTAACACTTTTGCTGCGCAACATCTCCCCCGGGGTGCCTAGTAAACAGCAGTGGTGGTGTCCACATTCACCACAGCCCGTGGGTGGCGTCACAAACTTAACTAAAAACCACGGCCCCGGCCGTAAACCTAACCCCTTCAAAGCGCCAGCCCCTTTCAGAGCGAAGTGACACTGGGTCCGGAGGCGCTCGAGCCACCCACCGACAAGCCCGAATCCGAGCGGCTCGGCTGCAGCCGAGCGCGGGGCGGTACACATGCATGACGTGGAGAAGACAAGTCCACCAGAGAGAGAAACGCTCTTTCTTTTGGCTCTTTTTGGTAAGTATGCAGGGATGGAGGGACTAAAACATGAAAGATCTTTGCATACAAATGGCCCACTAAATTAAAAGGGTTGTCTGGTGATTATGTGATAACTTGCTGATCATAGAGGTCTGACAGCTGGGACCAACACACCAACAAAACAAGGCAATTTTATCACTGTTAAGCGGGCTTTACACGCTGCGACATCACTAGACGATGCTAGCGATGGCGAGCGTGATAGTACCTGCCCCTATCGTTATGCCGATATTTGGTGATCGCTGCCGCAGCGAACATTATTGCTACGGCAGCGTCACACGCACTTACCTGGTCGGCGGCGTCGCTGTGATTGCCGAACAATCCCTCCCTCAAGGGGGAGGGAAGTTCGGCATCACAGCGACGTCACCGCGACATCACTAAGCGGCCGGCCAATCAAAGCGGAGGGGCGGAGATGAGCGGGATGAACATCCCGCCCACCTCCTTCCTTCCTCATTGCGAGCGGGAGGCAGGTAAGGAGAGGTTCCTCGTTCCTGCGGCGTCACACGTAGCGATGTGTGCTGCCGCAGGGACGAGGATCAACTTCGCCCATGCGACAGCAGCGATATTTGAGAATGGACCCCCATGTCAACGAGGAGCGATTTTGGACGTTTTTGCAACGATCCGAAATTGCTCCTAGGAGTCACACACAACGAGATCGCTACAGCGTCCGGATGTGCGTCACAAAATCCGTGACCCCAACGAGATCGCTGTAGCGATCTCGTAGAGTGTAAAGCCCGCTTTAGGCTATGTCCACAAGCTGCATTTTTGTGGTGACCACAATAATGCACCAAAATTACACTCTATGGCCAAAAAAATGCATCTTGTGGCAAAAAAAACACTGCATAAAAAACACATGCTTTTTTAAGCTTTTTTGACCATGTGCTATTGATGTGTTTTTTATGGGTGAAAAAAGCAGGGGAAAAAAATTGACATGATGCATTTTTGTGGTCACTACAAAATGTAGCTAAAATGCATCCCAAAAAAAAGACAGCCTGTGGATTGGTGAGAAATGGCAGTGCTGTCAGGACATGTGAGTAACATTCATGATTGGTGAGGATCTGAGCTATGGGACCACAGCTGATTTTGGGGAGAAAAAAAAGTTTGTGGTCTGCACTGCAGCACTCCTAGCCACTTGTGTCTAAGGCTACTTTCACACTTGCGTTGGACGGCTTCCGTAGCATTGCGTTGTGTGACGGATGCAACGGATGCGTTGCATACAGTGGCACAACGGATGCTACGGATCGTATAAAACAACGGAAAGCTTTTTTTTTTTTTCTCTTCTTACAGTTTTACCGTCAGCAGACTATTGTGAATGATCAGCTGATCGCAATAGCCGGCGGGCGGGCCCTCAGCTGAGTGCTCTCACTTGCCGGCGGCCGGGCATGTCGGCGGGCGGGCCCTCAGCTGAACGTTCGGCCACCGCGAGACAAAATAAAGTTTGTGATTTTAAAAAAAAAGGAGCATGCGCAGTGAAATCCTACGATTTCTTCCGCCCGACGCAGCGTCAAAATAACGACGCTGCGTCGTCCAGCGGATGCAACGCAGACACTTGCGTTCTTGCGTTACAGTGCGTTGTCCATACAAGTCTATGGAGAATAGCGCAGTGCGTTATCGGACTGCGCTATTCTCCATAGTGACTGACTCCGCTGAACGCAAGTGTGAAAGTACCCTAAGGAAGCTGAAAAGTAATACCTTCATTTGTTTCCTTCCAATTAATTTGTAAATGTTTTGTTGTGTTTATATATACCGCTTTCCTAATTATTATACAAATTGTATTTAGTTGTCAAAAATATACAGTACAGACCAAAAGTTTGGACACACCTTCTCATTCAAAGCGTTTTCTTTATTTTCAGGACTCTGAAAATTGTAGATTCACATTGAAGGCATCAAAACTATGAATTAAAACATGTGGAATGAAATACTTAAAGTGTGAAACAACTGAAAATATGTCTTATATTCTATGTTCTTCAAAATAGCCACCTTTTGCTTTCATTACTGCTTTGCACACTCTTGGCATTTTCTTGATGAGTTTCAAGAGGTAGTCACTGGAAATGGTTTTCCAACAGTCTTGAAGGAGTTCCCAGAGATGCTTAGCACTTGTTGGACCTTTTGCCTTCACTCTGCGGTCCAGCTCACCCCAAACCATCTCGATTGGGTTCAGGTCTGGTGACTGTGGAGGCCAGGTCATCTGGCATTGACTCCCTGAGGAAGCAAGGGCGAAACGGTTGTTGGAGTGGTGTGAGGGCCTGCTGGGAACTCGGGGTATGGTCATTTATATCTAATTGTGTGTTTGTCATTATGGTAATTGATGTTTATCTGGGACTTAACCATGCACAAAGCACTTTTTGTGCTGAGGTTTACGTTTTGCATTTTATATTATAGATAACATGTGGCTTTGTTTACATGCACTATGCACTTTCTGATTAAATCTGCTCCATATTGTTATACCTCTAATGGCATATGCACTATGTACTTTTTAACTATGGTTGTTGGTTCTTTATTCATTATATGCCATGAGTGAATTTTGATTTATGATTACTATTTATATTTGTGCAATATACTCTCACTTGTCCCAGTTACTGTACCTTGCATCAATTGTCTCTGAATATTTACCCCCCTGTATGTTCTGCAGCCCCTTACACATCCTGATCATGTTGTTTTTAAATCTTTGGTGTGTTTTGTTTTTTAATTAATAAAATTCATTGTGTATATTCATACTTTTGTCTGGTGGAATACAATTTTTGCGTTCATCGATTGGGTTCAGGTCTGGTGACTGTGGAGTCCAGGTCATCTAGCGTAGCACCCCATCACTCTCCTTCTTAGTCAAATAGCCCTTACACAGCCTGGAGGTGTATTTGGGGTCATTGTCCTGTTGAAAAATAAATGATGGTCCAACTAAACGCAAACCAGATGGAATAGCACGCCACTGCAAGATGCTGTGGTAGCCATGCTGGTTCTGTATGCCTTCAATTTTGAATAAATCCCCAACAGTATCACCAGCAAAGCACCCCCACACCATCACACCTCCTCCTCCATGCTTCACAGTGGGAACCATCCATGTAGAGTCCATCCGTTCATCTTTTCTACAAAGACACGGTGGTTGGATCCAAAGATCTCAAATTTGGACTCATCAGACCAAAGCACAGATTTCCACTGGTCTAATGTCCATTCCTTGTGTTTTTTTAGCCCAAACAAGTCTCTTCTGCTTGTTGCCTGTCCTTAGCAGTGGTTTCCTAGCAGCTATTTTACCATGAAGGCCTGCTGCACAAAGTCTCCTCTTAATAGTTGTTCTAGAGATGAGAAGGTGTGTCCAAACTTTTGGTCTGTACTGTATATACTGTATATATTTTTAAAAATAAACTCATATATGCGTCTCAGGGCTCTTTGGATCACTAAAACCAATCTGTGATAATTAGTTTGCCAGGTGAGCCCAATTATCTAAAAACTACTTAAAAAAAAGAATGTTCCATAGTATTACGCAGGTCACAGGTTTCACACAGTATGGGAAAGATAAAGGATCTCTCGGCTGCCAAAAAAGCATCAAATATTGCAATGCTTTGGACAAGGGATGAAAACATTAGATATTTCACAAAAACTTAAGCATGATCATCATACTGTGAAGAGATTTGTGGCTGATACACACCACAGAGAGATTTGTGGTACAGATAAAGGCATAATGAGAAAGGTTTCTGCCAGACAAATTCATAAGCATATAAATGAATAAATGTTATTATTATTATTATTATAGGTAAAGAGTTGCTAAAATACCATTACAAAGCAACAAACAGGTATTTGAAGCTACTGGTGAATATGGAGTCCCACAAACCTCAAGGTGTAGAATCTTGCAGTTGTGCATAAACCTTCTATTCATTCATCCTTAAACAGTGCTCACAAGCAGAAATGGTTGCAGTGGGCTCAGACATACAGTGCCTTGCGAAAGTATTCAGCCCCCTTGAATTTTTCAACCTTTTCCCACATTTCAGGCTTCAAACATAAAGATAAAAATTTTAATGATGTGGTGAAGAATCAACAAGTGGGACACAATTGTGAAGTTGAACGAAATTTATTGCTTATTTTAAACTTTTGTAAAAAAGAATAAACTGAAAAGTGGGGCGTGCAATATTATTCGGCCCCTTTACTTTCAGTGCAGCAAACTCACTCCAGAAGTTCATTGAAGATCTCTGAATGATCCAATGTTGCCCTAAATGACTGATGATGATAAATATAATCCACCTGTGTGTAATCAAGTATCCGTATAAATGCACCTGCTCTGTGATAGTCTCAGTGTTCTGTTTAAAGCACAGATAGCATCATGAAGACCAAGGAACACAACAGGCAGGTCCGTGATACTGTTGTGGAGAAGTTTAAAGCCGGATTTGGTTACAAAAAGACTTCCACAACTTTAAACATCCCAAGGAGCACTGTGCAAGTGATCATATTGAAATGGAAGGAGTATCAAACCACTGCAAATCTACCGAGACCCGGCCGTCCCTCAAAAATTTCATCTCAAACAAGGAGAAGACTGATCAGTTGCAGCCAAGAGGTCCATGATCACTCTGGATGAACTGCAGAGATCTACAGCTGAGGTGGGAGAGTCTGTCCATAGGACAACAATCAGTCGTACACTGCACAAATCTGGTCTTTATGGAAGAGTGGCAAGAAGAAAGCCATTTCTCAAAGATATCCATATAAAGTATCATTTTAAGTTTGCCACAAGCCACCTGGGAGACACCAAACATGTGGAAGAAGGTGCTCTGGTCAGATGAAACCAAAATCAAACTATTTGGCCACAATGCCAAATGATATGTTTTGCATAAAAGCGACACAGCTCATCACCCTGAACACACCATCCCCACTGTCAAATATGGTGGTGGCAAGATCATAGTTTGGGCCTGCTTTTCTTCAGCAGGGACAGAGAAGATGGTTAAAATTAATGGGAAGATGGATGGAGCCAAATACAGGACCATTTTTGAAGAAAACCTGTTGGAGTCTGCAAAAGACCTGAGACTGGGACGGAGTTTTGTCTTTCAACAAGACAATGATCCCAAACATAAAGCAAATCTACAATGGAATGGTTCACAAATAAACGTATCCAGGTGTTAGAATGGCCAAGTCACAGTCCAGACCTGAATCCAATCGAGAATCTGTGGAAAGAGCTGAAAACTGCTGTTCACAAACGCCTCCATCCAACCTCCCTCAGCTCCAGCTGTTTGCAAAGGAAGAATGGGCAAGAATTTCAGTCTCTCGATGTGCAAAACTGATAGACACATACCCCAAGAGACTGCAGCTGTAATCGCAGCAAAAGGGGGCGCTACAAAGTATTAACTTAAAGGGGACGAATAATATTGCACGCCCCAATTTTCAGTTTATTATTTTTTATAAAAGTTTAAAATAAGCAATAAATATCGTTCACCTTCACAATTGTGTCCCACTTGTTGTTGATTCTTCACTATATTTTTATCTTTATGTTTGAAGCCTGAAATGTGGGAAAAGGTTGAAAAATCCAAAGGGGCCGAATACTTTCGCAAGGCACTGTACATGAAGAATAATTTTAAAAGTCTTTACTGATGAGTACCGTGTAACTCTGGGTTGTTCAGATGGATGGAGGGCCAGAGCACCATTATATTCCCACTTTCAGCATCCTGGAATGCAAAGAGCTGTGACATCAGGTCGCGTGCGACAGCCGACAGGGAGGGAAAGATGTGGCCCAGGGGCTACTGTTTTCAGCCCTTTGGCTGTCTCGGGCCGCACTTTGCCCAGGCCTGCTATAACCTCTGATATGAGGTGTAACCTGGCACCTCACTGTCCTAGCAGTCGGTCTTGCTTTGACGAAGACAGATTTTTATTGAGGAGGTGAAGAAATGGCTCATATAGTGTAAAATGATGCAGATTTCTCTAAATTAGATATTTTACAACATTTATATGACCCTGAACTATTGATCTATGCAAAGTTGGTAGAAATGGCAGTGAACATATAATTTTCTGAACCTATAGATAAATAGGATGGGTCTAGCTCTTTAAACTTTATGGGTATTTTCTAGCTACAATATATCACAAAAGTGGGTATGCCCCTCACATTTTTGTAAATAATTTATTACATCTTTTCATGGGATAACACTGAAAATCCAATACTTTGATATAATAAAAACAGGAGTACAAGGCATATAACATGCGAGTATAATTTATTTGTATAAAAAATATTCTATTTTAGTTCAAGTGACAAAATTTGTATCAAAGAGTAAGACAAAAATATAAGAAAAGGACAGTGGACATTTATAAATTATGAAAATGGCATATCCTAGGCAATATGAGAGGTAAAGTGGCGGGCTAGAGTACCTGGTATATAATGATGATAAAGTGCAAGTGCATGTGCAAAGTCACCAAATATAGCAGCAAGCATAGACTAAGTAATCCTGGTCCCATATTATTTACTAAGTCTTAATACACAGAACTGTATACGAACCAACTTCATGTTATAAAGAGGGAATCCAGGACTACACATGTCTATAGGTATAAATAGACCACCTCTTCCCCCTGAATAAGAGACCCCAACGTACGTTTCAAAAATCTTACAAAATGCATGTGAAAATAGCCAGCTTTCACAGTCTTCAGCAAACTGTTTGCAGGCTTTCTGTGAGTGATAGAAGCCACAGGTCGTCTGGAAGCTTGCAGCAGATTACATTCCTTGTCCCACTGCAAGTGACTAAAATAGATTTCCCATAAAAATATATATATTTATTATAACATATTAACATCACACCACACCATATATACAAAAGTACAAATTATATCCTACAGATGAGACCATGCAGAATGATGGGCTCAAACAATGGAAGTGGCAAGAGGCCTGACCTAGATTAGCCTTTGTCAGCCCTACCTGCCAGTTGAGGTGATACACCGTAATTTTTAATGGCACTACAGTTCCACGAAGGCTAGCCCTTTATCAATCTGTAAATCCCTATAATGCAGGACAGGTGCAGTAGGTATATTGACAGCAGGGTCCAGAAAGGCAAATAGGGAGACACATAGATGGTCCTATCCACACGTTATTAATAGCCAAAAGTACTTAGCTTCTCAGCAAGATTTATCTTATTTGCTTCTAGAACGGTAACAGAAGAGTCCAATTTCCTTGTATTGTGGTTCAAAAGTGATGAAATATAGATGACGCAGGATAAGTATCATTCTGCCCCTGCACTATGCTGGCTTAGCACTCTGCCACAACGCATTTCACCTTCCTGTCAGTTCATCAGAAGGCTCCCAGATAGCCACAAATCCGTACTCAATAAAGAAAAGGCATCAAACAGATAGTGTGTTGTAAATAGAGGGTAAAATGAACAAACACCTGTGCAGCATAGGTTGGTACATCATCCGTAAAAGATAAAACGCAGAGACACCAGCATATTAATAGGAAGAGATGAAGCCCTTGAGATATCATCTATATTTCATAGCTGTAGTACCCAGGTGTTGCCCGGGTTGGTAACTGTCTCTGTCTCTCTCCCAGTCTCTGTCTGTCTGTCTCTGGCTGCCTCTCTCCCAGTGTCTGTCTGTCTCTGTCTCTCTCCTAGTCTCTGTCTGTCTGTCTCTCTCCCAGTCTCTGTCTCTCTCCCAGTCTCTGTCTGTCTCTCTGTCTCTCTCCCTGTCTCTCTCTGTCTGTCTCTGTCTCTATGTGTGTCTCTGTCTCTATCCATGTCTGTCTGTCTGTGTCTCTCTGTCTGTCTATCTCTCTGTGTCTTTGTCTGTCTCTATCTCTGTCTCTCTCTGTGTCTGTCTGTGTCTCTCTGTCTGTCTGTGTCTCTCTATCTCTATGTCAGTCTGTCTCTCTCTATCTCTGTGTCTGTCTGTCAGTCTCTTTCCCTGCCTGTCTCTTTCCCCATCTGTCACTTTCCCCATCTATCTCTTTCCCTGTTTGTCTCATTCACCGTTTGTCTCATTCCCCGTCTGTCTCCTCCCCTGTTTGTCTTGTTCCCCATCTGTCTCTTTCCAAGTCTGTTTCTTTCCCTGTCTGTCTCTTTCCCTGTTTGTCTCTGTATGTCTTTGTCTCCCTCTGTCTGTCTCTTTCCCTGTCTGTCTCTTCCCCTGTCTGTTTCTTTCCCTGTCTGTCTCTTTACCTGTCTGTCTCTTTCCCTGTCTGTCTCTTTCACTGTCTGTCTCTTTCACTGTCTGTCTGCCTTTTTCCCTTGTCTGTCTCTGTCTGTTTGTCTCTGTCTATTTCCCTGTCTGCCTCTATCTGTCTCTTTCTCTGTTTTGTCCTTTTTCCCTGTCTATCTCTGTCTGTTTGTCTCTTTCCCTGTCTGCCTCTATCTAACTGTCTGTCTCTGCCTCTTTCCCCATGTGTCTTTCTGCCCTACTCTTTCTGTCTGTTTGGCTTTTGTATTCCTATCTGTCTCTGTTTGTCTCTATCTCTTTCCCTGTCTGTCTGTGCCTGTCTGTCTGTCTCTCTCTCTGTCTCTGTTTATCCATCTCCCCACTGACATCATATTACCTCACACATAAGCTTCTTATACTATGAATGGCCTTTGCTCATATAGCAACCAACCACAGCTGCTATTTATAACATGCAGCTTCCAGCTCCATTCAGGTTAATGGAGACAGTTTTTTGGAGAGTAAGGGGCACTTTGCATACTACGACATTGCAAGACGATGCTTGCGATGCCGAGCGCGATAGTCCCCACCCCCGTCGCAGCAGCGATATCTTGTGATTGCTGGCGTAGCGAACATTATCGCTACGCCAGCTTCACATGCACTCACCTGCCCTGCGACGTCGCTCTGGCCGGCAAACCGCCTCCTGCCTAAGGGGGCGGGTCTTGCGGCGTCACAGCAACGTCACACGGCAGGCGGCCAATAGGAGCGGAGGAGCGGAGATGAGCGGGACGTAACATCCCACCCACCTCCTTCCTTCCGCATTGCAGCCGGGACGCAGGTAGGAGATGTTCCTCGCTCCAGCGGCTTCACACACAGCGATGTGTGCTGCCGCAGGGGAACGAGGAACAACATCGTACCGTTGCTGCAGCAGCATTATGGAAATGTAGGACCCTACACCGATGATACGATAACGACGCTTTTGCGCTCGTTAATCGTATCAAAAAGGCTTTACACACTACGATATCGACAGCAACGCCGGATGTGCGTCATTTTCGATTTGACCCCACCGACATCGCACCTGCGATATCGTAGTGTGCAAAGTACCCCTAACTGTAAAGCGCTGGGTTACATTTTCCTGTCAAAAAATAGTCTACGACGTTCCCAGAGTCATATGGGGCGTCTGTGCAAAATTTTGTGATGATAAATGGGACGATGCAGATTCCTTTAGCGGACATACACACACACATACATACATACACTCAGCTTTATATATTAGATTTCCCCACAAGAGAAGCAAATTGGATGAAGCCATCACATCCACACTAGCTACACCTACCTACGCGTTTGGCTCAGCTGCTCCAACATGTGGCCGGCTGCTCCTGCTTCATTCGCTGTCCACATTGAAGCGCTGTACAAGGATGTACAAGTGGGTAGTACCAACTCAAGGAGGAAAGTTCTCACTGGCTTATTTGTACACCAATTTCTGCTGCATTCAGCGCCCACATTGAAGTGATATTCAAGAATGTACATTGTGATGTCGGTGCTAGCAAGCACAAGGGGGGTCCATGCTTAGTGGCTCCTGTGCCAAGTGGTTCCTGTGCTAAGAACCTACTGCTGTCCAAGCATGGGGGATGAGGGTTGGAGCATGCTTGTCTCTTGGATCAGTGGCTCCTGTGCCCAGCAGATTCTTTCACATACTTTAAAGGGAACCTGTCACCAGATTTGGGCCTTGTAAACTAAAACTAGCACATTAAGCAGCACCTGTGATGCATTCAATAAAGGTGCACGTTACCCCCGACCCACTCCTGTAGACCCCAAAAATACCTTTATAAAATCTCCCGCCCTGTATGTAAATTGTCCAGTCTGGTCCGATGTGCATCCTAATCTGTGCCTCATGTCCCTCCTTTCGCCCTCCTCCTGTGCTGATTGATCTGGATGATGGCTTGGACGCCATCCACGTAGGCGGGCAAAATATCCATATTCCCGGCTCACGCAGGGGATGTCTTGCTAAATTCTACTAAAAAGGGGGCTGAAAGCCCGTACTTACGAAGCGCTCACTGATATCCTAATCAGGCACGAATACTAATATTCTTTATAGCAAGATACTATTTATTTTAATAGCACATGAATAGTCAATGCTACATATAGGCATTAGCATAGAATCTTATACAATAACAGAAATATGCATCAACATTACCGTTTGTTGTAGCAATCCTTTCACATCAGAGGGACTCGATTTAATGATAAGGAAACAACATGGCATCTTGCATCACAGGAGCAGTGCGTACCCTTCAATGTCCTGGAAGGTTTCCCTAACATTACGCGAGTCCAGTGTATTTTTATAGGAAAACTTTGTAGGTTGTGTTTAAATGGTCACCAGCATGTGACAGCTGAGTCATGTTCATGTAACTTGACCACAAACTGCTGTGGGCACCAGCAGCTTCCTGCACATTTACTTGTACATCCTGCCAGTTGACAACTGACCGACCACAGTTGACCATAGTTTTAGTGAAATATTGCAATGAGCCATAAATTTTATATGCAAGCTTCCTTACACCTGTCTTTAAGCCAACCACAAGTTTCCGGTAAGTGGAACTGTAAATATTACTTCCTCATTATCTTAAGATCTGTTTGACATGTATTCTTTGGTCATAGTGAAATTGGTTATCCAGAGGACATCTCTTTGATACTGAATTATTGATAGGTCAAATAATATCTGGGATCACTCCTATCTTTTGATTATGATCCCTATCTAATCACATTCATTCTTCAGTCATATCACATTGGTATCACAATCGATCCTTGATCCCAGGGATTATTTTCCATCATCAGTATTCCACTAGAGGAAGATCACTCGGAAAACACCATACCATGACCAAGAAATATCGTTTGACACAAATTTTGTTTTCTTGGTTTGTTTAAATAAACATTGAATCACAAATATAATCACTTTCACTACTATGTATAGTAAAACTAAAAGCAATATTATCTGAAAAGCTCCCTTGAACATCATGTGTTTTGGCATTTGCTCGATATTCAAAGGAATCATTACACATTACATTTCCCGATATGTTACTACAAGTTTCACTAGTCCCATTTATGAACATATTGGCATAAACCCATAACATATCATGAATTGTCCTTTCCACTAAGCTGGGTTTAAAAGCATCTACAGTATATATAGCTGTCCCAAAACTTATTTTTATATTCCCCATAGGGATGAATCTCAGGTTAGTCAGTCCAGTCTTATTTCTTGGTACCCAAATTCCTCCCTTAAAAGCCAGATGTTGCAAATTGGTGACTGTTGCATTCAAATTGCCTTGCCACCATGGAAGATTGATCCATCCCCCTACGGAAATGGGTACTGTAGTTTTCTATAGACGAACATTTCGAGTGTGTTTATCAGCAAGATGATCAGAACAACTTTTCCACTTTAAGATTTCCTCCATCGATACCGGGACATCCAGATAAGGGATACTGGTGGCTGTAACCGAAGAATGTGTACAGATCCAGCAATCTGTGTGTTGAAAATGTGATGGTGCATCAGAAATTTATTCGCCATAGGTTCCTCCTGATGTAGACTTGTTCATCCAACGACCAAAGAGGCAAACATCAAAAACAGGAATTTCTCCATCTCATCACTATCGAGCTCTTCCCAGTAACCGATACCATGGATTCCGCTTATTTACCACACCTTCTGCAAATAAAGATACACTATTATTCTCGTAAATAACATTTTTCTTGTGGAACATATTCCCACTTCTCCACTCCTGGTCTCATTATCAGGAGAGTACGATCTTTTCCGACCGCTATTACCTCTGCCTCTGAGGGCGGTCCTTGGAGGTTTTGAATCCATATTTTTGCTCCTACATTTGTAATATTAGAGGATCCAAAACCTTTAGTACCCCGTATTGTTAATTCTGCTGGGGCAGTTCCTTCTCTTATCTCAGACAAGTTTATTGGAATTATCAACATCTGAGCCACCCTCTGGTGTTTCATCAATATCAAAGGTTCATTTCCCAAATTTAGCATCAGTACCTTGATTTCTCCCTCATAATCTGCTTCTATTACCCCTCCCACCACTATGGCTCCTTTTAACACTAAACTAGAACGAGTGACTATTTGACCATAATGATCCTTTGGTATCTGGCAACCCAATCCTGTTGAAATTGGTTTTACCTTACCTGGGGGTACCACGACAGTTTCCAATGTACTGAGGTCTAAACCTGCTGAATAAGGTGTTGCTCTTTCTGGTGTGCCCAAACAGCTGTACCTTGCCTTGTCAACTGTTGGACTGACTTGTCTGATGGCTGCTGCTTTATCTGCTTCTGAATTAAACAAACGTTCAAGTGAGTTCGTAGGGACATGAGCATCGACATGAAATACAGTGGTCTTGGTAGATTGAATAATCCCTTCAATGTCTTGCCACACTTCCCTGACCATCTCAAACACATTTTGCTGTTCCTCTCCCCAGTGGAACTCATATTTTTTCCTCATTACTTTGTACAAATGAGCCAACATTTGTCCCAAATGAGGGATATGTTGTCTCCAAAAATCAAACAATCCAATATAAGACTGAGTCTCCTGTTTGGATTTAGGGACCGGAAAATTAATAATTTTCTGTCTGGCATTGGGCAAGATCTCTCTGTGCCCCTTGTTCCACTGAATCCCTAGAAATGTTACCACCTGAGACGGTCCTTGAACCTTGGCATCATTGATTTCCCATCCTTTACTCCTCATATGAGCAACCAGTTTTGTCAATTGATCTTTCACACTTTGCTCATCTTGTCCTTGTATCATTATATCATTGATATCATGTGAAATCTGCATTTCCTTATGACAAGACATAACCCCAAAGGAGAATTTTCCTTCTGTTAGATTAAGAGTCATCCCTTTTAGGATATCAATTCCCAAAATATATTCTGGTATAGGAACTACCAGCACCGTATACTGCTTGATAGATAAATTACCTATCTTCAAAGCTACCTGTGTCTGAATCCCGGTGAACACTTGACCACCTAGTCCAGCAATTTATACTCGAGGTCCTTTTATTTTTTCTGGGTTTCCATGAATTAAAGTAGCCTCCCCCCCCGTGTCAATCAAAGCTGGGACTCTTTGAACTAGATTGACGTAGGGACGTTCGTCCCTTTTTATCAATAGGGGGGCTTGGCTGGCTACCTATAGTAAATCACTTCCTTCTGAACTTTTATTTACATAGACTTCAGTCTGTGTATTAGCCCTTCCTTCCGTGACCTTTGTGGCCACGGCTGCAGCCAGTTCTTCCCATGGATAAACTGACTGAAAATCTTCCCAAGACACTTTCTTTGGGGGTTTTTCCCCTTTTCCCACTGATTTCTTTACCTTGGGGGTTTTTTAACCCCCTTCCACATTTGTAGTGGTCACTTTCTTTGCGGATAGAACTTTCTGTTTGTACAACTTCCATAATTCTCCTGTCTCCTTTCCATCAATCCTTTCCTTATTGATCCCGGCTTTAAGCAAAGCCTGGAACATGTCTTTGCGAGACACCCGTGGGGCCTTCCCTACTGATTTCTCTTTCCAATCAGGATTGTTTGGCTTACTGTTACCAACATGGCCTCCAGGGGATGGTTTATCCCACTGTCCCATATCCTGTAACTCCCTCATCCTCCCTAGAACTACACCGATTGATTCTCCAGTCAGCGCTACAGTTAAGGTTAAAATAACTGTTTTGTATGCTGGAGGAGCATGTTTAACCAGCCTATTTCTTATGCTGGCTGTCAATGGGTACTGGAGATAATCATCATCCATTCCCAAAAGAGGAAGAGCATTCCTCATTGCTTCTTCCTTCAGCCTTTCCATACCATCTTTTAAGGTATACCAAGGTTTATCATTGATAGGAAAGTCTACTTCTGATGGGTATTTGTCCAGAAAAGCATGGGCTAAGATCATGATTAAGTTTTCAGTAGCATGCTCATTATGATCAACAAAATAATTTTGTATTGATCTCTGAATTACTGGGTCCCGAGACATGGTGACAAATTTTGCCACGTCTCCGGCATCAAAGTGCACTCCACCTCCTCCGAGATCGTACACCCTGACCAACCAGGGAATTTCTCCTTCTCCTGGTTTTTGTCTAAACTGTGTTAAAATGCTATCAACTTCTCCCTGAGAGTAATCTTCAATGGTTACTCGATTTTTTACATGAGGAATCGTTCTCTCATTTATGATGGCATTACCATCTTTGTCAAATTGCAGATTTCCCTGACCATCCAAGACATGTTTCCGGATGATCTCATTCTTTGTCCTCTCTAGGCGCCTCCTTACGGGATTAGCCTGAATCTTCCCTTTATGGTAATCCTCCTCATCAGATGATGAAGATGAATCCCACACATCCCCATCCCAAGTATCGGGATCCCAGTTTATAGAAGCTGAGGCGATACTTTTATGTACTTTGGTTTTATTTATCTTTCCTCTTCTTTTCTTGTACTTATTTTGAGCAATTTTTATGGCAGCTTTTTCTGCCACATTCTGATAATGTTCCAATTTATCCTTCAACAGTCGGTATTACATTCCAGAACTGTTTTCAGGCCACCTAATTCTATCATCTTTTGTTCCATCTGGGAACTTTTCTTCTGCATCTTTAGATTACGCTCATGCATTACACTATATGCACTTGCCAAAATCCAGATGCGCCGTCCTAAAGACACTACATCACCTGCTTTCACAGGGACACTACCGAATACATTCACAACATTAGTAGCTTCACAACCCTTAAGCTTATCCTGCCATTGTTCTGCCAATCCACAAGACACTACATCACCTGTTTTCACTGGGGCACTACTGAGTACATTCACAACATAAGTAGCTTCACTACCCTTAAGCTTGTCCTGCCATTGTTGTGCCAATCCACAAGACACTACATCACCTGTTTTCACAGGGGCACCACTGAGTACATTCACAACATCAGTAGCTTCACTACCCTTAAGCTTGTCCTGCCATTGTTCTGCCAATCCACAAGACATTACATCACCTGTTTTCACAGGGCCACTACTGAGTACATTCACAACATCAGTAGCTTCACAACCCTTGAGCTTATTCTGCCATTGTTCTGCCAATCCACAATTGACCAATTCATGTGCTATAAGATTGTAGGGAGCCTCAGTCCAGCTGGGGATCTCCACAACAACCTCCTTAACATTATCCTTACGTTTTCTGAACATTTTGACACTATGCAAAAAGATTGAAAAAATATCTGGAATTTTGCTAAATATATGTTTTTAATTTCTAAATTACAAAAATGTGTTAATTACTTCTTATAGAAGTAATCCTGCCGACTACGCCAATTTATGTCTTGCTAAATTCTACTAAAAAGGGGGCTGAAAGCCCGTACTTACGAAGCGCTCACTGATATCCTAATCAGGCACGAATACTAATATTCTTTATAGCAAGATACTATTTATTTTAATAGCACATGAATAGTCAATGCTACATATAGGCATTAGCATAGAATCTTATACAATAACAGAAATATGCATCAACATTACCGTTTGTTGTAGCAATCCTTTCACATCGGAGGGACTCGATTTAATGATAAGGAAACAACATGGCATCTTGCATCACAGGAGCAGTGCGTACCCTTCAATGTCCTGGAAGGTTTCCCTAACATTAAGCGAGTCCGGTGTATTTTTATAGGAAAACTTTGTAGGTTGTGTTTAAATGGTCACCAGCATGTGACAGCTGAGTCATGTTCATGTAACTTGACCACAAACTGCTGTGGGCACCAGCAGCTTCCTGCACATTTACTTGAACATCCTGCAAGTTGACAAATGACCGACCACACTTGACCATAGTTTTAGTGAAATATTGCAATGAGCCGTAAATTTTATATGCAAGCTTCCTTACACCTGTCTTTAAGCCAACCACAAGTTTCCGGTAAGTGGAACTGTAAATATTACTTCCTCATTATCTTAAGATCTGTTTGACATGTATTCTTTGGTCATAGTGAAATTGGTTTTCCAGAGGACATCTCTTTGATACTGAATTATTGATAGGTAAAATAATATCTGGGATCACTCCTATCTTTTGATTATGATCCCTATCTAATCACATTCATTCTTCAGTCATATCACATTGGTATCACAGGGGCACTTCGCTCTGCCCTGCTGCGGGTAGAGCTAAAAACATAGGTGCACCTGGCGCAAGATTTTGCCTGGCGATGTGGATGACGTCACAGGAGGCGCAGATTAGAATGCTCATCAGACCGGACAATCTACATACATTGCAAAAGACATTTTATAAAGGTATTTTTGCGGTCTACAAGGGTGGTCAGGGGGTAACGTGCACCTTTATGGAATACAGCACAGGTGCTAAGTAAAGTGCTAGTTTAGAAGGCCAAAATCTGGTCACAGGTTCCCTTTATAGCCTGTGTCACACGGTATGATCTATCATGCAATTGCACGAGCGATCGTACCCGCCCCCATCGTTTGTGCATCATGGGCAATTAGTTGCCCGTGGCGCACAAAGTCGTTAACCCCTTGGCACACGCACTTACCTCCCGGACGACCTCGCTGTGGGCGGCGAACATCCATTTCCTGAAGTGGGAGGGACGTTTGGTGTCACAGCGACGTAACACAGCGGCCGGCCAATAGAAGCGGAGGGGTGCAGATGAGTGGGACGTAAACATCCCGCCCACCTACTTCCTTCCGCATTGCCGGCGGGACGCAGGTAAGCTGTGTTCATCGTTCCCGGGGTGTCACACGGAGCGTCGTGTGCTGCCCCGGGAACGATGAACAACCGGCGCACAGAAGAAGAAACGACTTTTTGAAAATGAGCGACATGCCAACGAGCAATGATATGGTGAGTATTTTTGCTCATCCACCGTCGCTCGTAGCTGTCACACGCTGCGATATATCAAACGATGCCGGATGTGCGTCACTTACGACGGGTCCCGCCGACATATCGCCCGATATATCGTACCGTGTGACGCCGGCTTATTCATCTAAGTGCTGAGGAAAAAGGGAGGAAAAAGCAGCAGATCCAATGTCGCTGCGCCCTACACTCAGCATTATAGCGGAAAGCGGCTCCTGCTCCTCTGAACTGCAATTATTCTTCCTAATTTTAGTTAGTTATTTTTTTTGTGTATGGATATCTATCTATCTATCTATTTATATATATATATATATATATATATATATATATATACTGTATGTATAGATTGTAGTCGTTATCCTGGGACAAGATCTCTTCCCTTAAGTGGAGGCAATTTCTATAACAGTCCCCGTCCTGGGACGGACTATCCTCCAGTATAATATATCCGTGCAGGTACAGTTCTATGTAAAATTAACTGTAAAGCCTCTAATATGAATGTATCAAGGACTCCAGAGAGACTCTTACAGCTCGGATAAACCCTTGTGTAGTGTGTAATTGCTACTCTTGGTTTAAAGTGTTCTTTTAGCGTTTTAATTAAATTATAATAGAACACTGGGAGTTTTGCCCTCTGTAATTGCATATTTATATCAGCGGAATAGTCTGCTTCTGAAACTTGCACTGGTTACAATGAAATATCTCTGCGTGCGGTTTCCTAATATAACAGTCCTTTGTTGGCTATAATTCTAAGAGGTTGTAAATGAATCTTAGAAAAGTATTAATTAATTCCATTAATATTAAAAGGGTCGTCCCACAAATACAACTTATTCAACCATCTGTAGGATAAGTGATAGGTGTCTAATCATGGCAAGTCCCAGAGATCTTAAGTCCTGTGTCTTTGATTTAAATTAAGATTGGAGGCAAGTGGACCCCAGACACTAAAAAGATCTGAACTTAAAAGACTACTAATACTAAGACTATCTATGGCACAAAGTGGTATTCCCACTAACTCCCCAGGCATACGCATGCTTAGTTTGGCTGAGTGTCCATGTACTCTCAACATGTAAAGGGGAATAAGCTGTTGCTAAATACAACCGGTGATGCCTAAACTCTTGTCTTTTTTTCCTGATTTTTTGCCATTAGATGGGATGACTAAGTGCGCCAAAATTGGATGGTTTAGCTAACTTACTGTCACGGGTGACATTCAGTCATGTGGTTTCTGGCAATAGAAGGTCACAGCGTTTGGCTGCACAGAATGCTCCCTGACTTTCAATTGTTCCTGCTGTCAGTATTCATTGTAATAGGTAGCTTTCCTGCTGGGATTTCATCTCTCCCTCTTTTGGACCCAGGAGGAGCTCGCCTTCCACCCAGCTGCTGATCATCAGTATTCTCTAGGTCTCTTCTTCCTTGGACTGGTGCTGGTGATATTATTCAGCTCATTTTAACTCTGATTGCAAGCAGGTGGCTTGCTCTCATCTGTAGTATTGTTGCTGAACTCCTCCCTATGTCATCTGTAGATAAGTAGTTCATGCTTTTTCCCCCGTGTGTCCCCTTTGTGTCTTCCTTTACTGTTTAGTGGGGTTGACAAAGAACTCATCCCACCTGTACCGTATTTAGAGCCCAGCAGTAGGGATACCTAGGGTCAGTAATCCGGCTCAGCGCAGAGGTGCGGAACCTATTTAGGGTCGTGAGTGACCCCAGGGACAAGAAGTAGGTTTGCTCAGGGGTCACCATCTTCCCCTTCCCTAGATGCAGGGGTCCCCTGCCATTACCTTTCACCGCTCTTTTGGTACTTCCACGTACCTAGTGTAACACATACACTAATTGTGAATAATTTCCTTTTGGGAAAAAATTGCATAAAGTTTGCATTTAAGAGAACACTTGTAGCCTTTACATAAATGCTGTAATCTGATTAGCAGGAAAAATATTCATCATATAAATGCAATCCAATATAAGAAACCTATCAAGCAAAACACCAAAAAGCAATAAAAATGAGCGCAATATAGGAGGCATAAGGTTAATAAAGTGCAGTCAAATTATATAAATATGTCATTTAAGAACGAGCCTATGGAAATAAGAAATTACTACTTGTCAAACTTCTGTTGAATTAGCAATGAATTATATCACTATAAGGGAAAAATGATGTTCCATACACATAAAGTGCATATAAACATAAGCAAGAATGGAAACTAACTATACATTGAACATTGGGATGGCCCCAACCTCGGTTTGCATTTTGGCAAAGCCGATATCAACTTACCGGGTCACATTATTTAAACAACTTTCTTCATATCACATGATGGCAAACGGACAAAATTAAAAACATGGACAAAATTGTTGATTCCCTACTGTTAGGCTCAGTGGACGACCATGTTTATTCCCAATGGAGAAAATTGGTCTGATTAGTCTAACCACACTCTGATCAGACTCCGAACACCGTATGATCAGACTGTGATCTGATTTTCTCAGATGAGGAAAAAGAAAAAATAAATTCTCTATCTTCTCCATTCTGTCAGTGAAAATCAGAGCGCACTCAGATGTCATGTGAGTGCAGTTAGATTTTTTTTTTCACATAGACCCATTGATTTGCATCAGTGAGTGCAATCCGATTTATTGAAGGAGCTCAGCCATACTGGGATATTTTGCCCATATAGACTTGATCAGAGGATAAAATGGACTTCTGCACAGCCTCATGAAGAGGATGGATCGTCGTTGAAACACATTGTATGTTACTTCCAAATAAATGTTATCTTTAGCCATAGCTTTGATCCCTTGTCAGCACCTGGATTTAGTTGCTTAATATTTCCATTTATCTTTCCTGCCCCATAGAATAACACTGAGGTGAGTATGACTGTAATGCTCGACGCTGGAGATGGTAAGGCATCTTAAGCAGAAGAAGACACACTGGACTACAGGGGGCCCCGGGCTTAACCATTAATGGGAGGGGTTTGAATAACCGTCCACTGCAAGGCAGACTCCAGGTGCCAATCCCAGGGCAGTAGCTGGGACTGTGGCAGCTGACCCCCAGGACACACGTGCAGATAGGCAGAGTCTCTAGTGTAACAGGTGCAGCTGTTGTTGCTGAGACAGATTATGGAACAGGCCGGTACCAGGCATACGGTTCGGCCGGAGACAAGGGAAGGAAATGCACAATGATACGGGGATGCACAGTGAAAAGAAGACCTGACAACTAGGTAGCCAGAGATCGGACCATGTTACTCAAGCACCTCCCCTAGTGGGAGAGTGCCTTAAGTACCCAGTACATCTTAGCGATAAGGCGTACTTATGGAGGACCTGTGTGGCATGCACAGACCCCGAAAGGTGGAAGCAGGTGAGAGTCACATGGAGGACTGCGGTGAAGCCAGGCAGGAAGATGAGCAGTGCAGGGCTAACGGCATTACAATGATCCAATATTTTGCCGGATCACACTCGGACCACCAATACGGTCGTCTGTACTTAGCCTTCAAGTAGGAAAAGCCCACAATAATTAATGAAATAACTTGAAACTGACAGAAGTAACTTTCTATGTAAATTTACTGAATATCAACTAACGACAATCAGACATTGCTTGTGAATTGTAGTTTAACAGAAACATTTTAAAACACAAACTAATGAAACCGGCCTGGACAAAAATGATGGTTCCCTTAACTTAATATTTTGTTGCAGAATCTTTTGAGGCAATCACTGCAAACTAATGATTATTGTACCTCTGAAGGACTTCTGCATCAGGCCAACTCCTTGTGAGCAAACTACTCCCGACGTTACCAGTATAAAGGCGCCTTCTTCCCTGTGTGGAAGTGTTAAATAGCCAACATAAGACACAGAATATGCAGCTCAATTGATAAAATCTTCAACTTATTGATGCCGTGTTAAAACATTATTACACCCAGTTGTCCATAGACTGAAACATCAACCCGTTACCGGTGCGTGCTGCACCCTTACTCATGATGTATCAAATAAAACAGGAGCTCATTTAGGCCTCTTCACACATCCATTCATGAAACGCACATGTGTGACGGGCCATGGGGAAGGTACGTAAGGCCATCTGTGTGTCTGTATGTGTATTCTACATCTGCTGTCCCTGTGCTAGCCATGTGACATTCAGATAGCACACAAACAGCATGAACTTGTATACTTTCTGTCTCCAGCGCTGCTGTTACTTCCGGGTCTGCGGTGAGTGCAGTGAATATGCATGAGCTTAATGAGCGGGACCCGGAAGTAACAGCAGCAACAGAGACAGGCAAGTATAACTTTTTTTTTTAAGTGAGGTGTTTTTTCTGGTACATGTCATACTGATGTCACACGGATTAGATCAGTATAAGGTCCGTGTGACACTTGTGCTGCTGGCAGAAGACGGACATGCTGACATGTGGATTCATTACAAATGCAATAAAAATGGATGCCTAGATAGCAATCTGTTAATAGATCTGTTATCCATAGAATCCAATGTTTAAAAAGAAAACAGATTTGGTAGACATCAGTTATTCAACAACAAACAAAAGAGTTCTGTTTGAAGAACTTTTTTCCCAACAGATCTCTGCAGGATCCATTCTAACGGAGAATTACAAGAAGTGTGAACTCAACCTTAAGGGGGCTTTACACGCCACGATATCGTTAATGTTTTATCGTCGGGGTCACGTTGTTTGTGACGCACATCCGGCGTCATTAACGATATCGTAGCGTGTAACAGTTTTGTGCAATCTAAAACGATCGAAAAAGCGACAAAAATCGTTTGCCGTGGAGAGGTCGTTCTAAAACGAAAAATCGTTTATTTCTAATTAGCGATGTTGTTCGTCGTTCATGCGGCAGCACACATCACTGTGTGTGACACCGCAGGAGCAACAAACATCTCCTTACCTGCCTCCACCGGCAATGAGGAAGGAAGGAGGTGGGCGGGATGTTTATGTCCCACTCATCTCTGCCCCTCCGCTTCTATTGGCCGCCTGCCATGTGACGTCGGTGTGATGCCGCACGACCCACCCCCTTAGCAAGGAGGCGGGTTGCCGGCCAGAGCGACGTCGCAGGACAGGTAAGTCCGTGTGATGGAGGCAAGCGAGGTTGTGCGACACGGGCAGCGATATGCCCGTGTCGCTCAACCGATGGGGGCAGGCACCATCGCTTGCGATCTCGCTAGTGAGATCGCAGCGTGTAAAGCCCGCTTTACTCTCACTGAATCTAAAACAACATGATACCTTCAGCTTCTATTATAATGTGAACGATTAGCTGTGCTAGCATTGATGTAGCAGAGCCAAGTCCATCACGTGACTTTTTGGGGGCTTTTATCATTTATGTCCTAAACTTAATTATTATGTTTTTTTCTGCAGCTTTCTGTAAAACCTCTGCATTATACATCATTATGACCGATGGAAAGTTTTTGTTGAAAAAACATTATGCGGGAGTTTTATATGTCATTCATTATTTTGAATCACAATGTTTAGTATTGAAATGGATTTCCTTCTCTACTTAGCACGATTGTTATCGGTCCCTGGCAGCGACCTTGTTCCGTGTTCTGGCAGAAAACAGCAAGCAAGAGATTTTTATTTTTTACGGAAATTTGTAATTTACACAATATTTAGATGACAGAATATTGAACACTTTACTACGTAGTGTTTAGAACTAGGCAATGTTTAGCATTTTTTTCTTTCTGTATGGCTCTACACCATTGTAGGGGCAAGGGCGCCAACAGCAGGTAAGGCATCGGGCACCACCCGACGTGACACCGCCCTGGATTCTTATTTTTGTACATGTAGCACAGTGTCATACTAGTGTACAGCTCCTTTAAAGAGGACCAACCACTAGGATTTTCCTATATAAACTAAAGCCATTGCTATACTGGGGCTATCATGCTGATTCTATACATACCTGTAGTTGTGAGATTGGATGTATACTTTCTGAAATACAGGCATGTATAGTTTGTGAAATGCAGTTGTCGCGGGCGGGGAGGAGGGTGTCGGCACACTACGCTCACCCCTTCTGCTCGGGTCCGGCAGCTGCTCAGTGGTGGCTCGAGCTGTGGGCCGGATCCCGGGGTTCCTCGAGCGACACTCCTCGCCCGTGAGTGAAAGGGGGGTTTTGGGATGTTGGGATAATGTCCGTGACGCCACCCACGGTTGTGGTGATGTGTAGCACCACCGCTGCTCAATGCGGGGATCCCGGGGATGGTGATGGGGAGCAGCCAGGTGTTGTGTTGCCCCTCCGTGGGTAGGGGTTGGTGATCCCGGGGCCCGGTGATGGCTTGGGAGGTGCAGGGCTTGGTGGGCGCAGGGACGCGGGGGCAGCGCTGTGCCTTGCGGCACTGTGGTACTCACTCAGCCTGAGACTTGGACACAGTTTGTACGGTAAACCAAACGGCTGGTAGGACGGTCCCACAGACGGCTGCTTTGCTTTCCCGGTAGGTGACGGTGATGTCCCTCTTCCTTGCACCTGTATGTACGGATGGTTGCGATGGGTCCCCACCGGTAACCCGCTCCCCGGCTTCAAGCTGGGCCGGAGGAGCACTACACTTTGCCCGCAGGCGCTGGCCCTCAGAGACTGGTGCCCTGGCGGTGGCGGTGCCTCTGTTGTACGGGTTGGGCTGTTGCCTTCAATCGGGACTTGGTTGTTGGGGGAATCTACGTCCCCTTCACTGACGGATTCGGCAAATTTGGCGACTCCTAGCCTTGCCGGGGTCCGAGAGGCCCCTGCCCTGGTGCTGACTGTCTTTCGGAACACTGCTCCAGACCACCGGGCACACAGCCAACGGGGTCCTTCCAGGAACTTCCAAACGGTCCCCCTCCAGACAGTCACCGCCGTCGCTGACCTTGCTGTTCTGGCCCTACACAAAGCTGGACCCTTCAGGCTTTGCACACTCTCTGCTCTGTCACCACTTCTTGCTTTCCTCCTTTTCCACTTTTCTTTCCTTCACTTTCACTTCTCTGCTGTTTACTCTAGCGCTACCCGGGCTACTCTGCTGTTGACACAGGCTCACCCTGGGCTCATCTGCCTGACACTTCCTGCCTCCAGAGCTGTGAGCTCCTTGGTGGGCGGAGCCAACCGCCTGGCCCACCCCCTGGTGTGCATCATCAGACTCCTGGAGGAAGGCAACAAGGATTTTTGGTTCAGCTTAGGTGTGCCTACCTGGGATGTGGGGTGTGGTGGTATTGTGACCTGTGTCCCCTGGCTTGCCCAGGGCGACACATTCCCCCTTAGCAAAATGCAGACCGTCCGCGGGCTGCCGTCCTACACCGGTTTTATTTTTCTGTAAAAAGGGGATAACAGGGTTAAGCAAACAATAATAACATTGTCAGGTTTCCAGGTTTTCCAGTTCTCTTTTGAATGAGCTTGCCCTCAGTTAACATGGAGTTTAAGGTTCTGTTGCCCTACTTCCTGTCCAGCTGCTTAAAAGGCCGCCTCTCAGCCCAGTCCAGTGCCTGAGTATACTGCTTGCTGTGTGCTCCTGCTTTGCTGCTGCTAATCCTGATTGCTTTTGGATCCTCCTAAAGACTACCGACCGACCGACTCTGGACCTTACCCGGTTTCTCAAGCTGTGCCCGGATTCCGTCTGCCATCTTCGGTCAGCACCCTGCCCGGTTCTCTCTGGTTCGTAACCACTCTGGACAATCATCCCGTACGGACACTCCTGGACTTTTACCGCTTGCCCCTTGTGTCCCGGCTGCTGCGCATTTAGGCCTTCCGGGGTGATTGCCGGACAGTCCCTGTATAGGGGTTCGCTCTGGTGGTCTCCCTGGGGGAGTCCGCTGCGTGGCCCCGGGAATTCCCTCCGCTCCGTTTCGGGAAGGTATTGTGTGTATTTGTATTGCTGTGTTTGTTCCGTTGTTATCTACCGTGGTTACAGATTATAAAACATCTTGTATCAAAGACTCGTCTCTGCTGATCATTGCCCTACGCTATCGAAATCCTCAGAACATATAATAAGTATTACATTATACTCAGGCCTAAAAAAGAGGATTTCGCTGGGGCAATGACTGAGACACGAGGAGTAGATCAGCTCTTTTCTATGATTAACTCCTTGCAGCAGGAGATGGAGGTGGTGCAGACTAAACTTAGAGATGTGGAGGCACAGCTGGGCCATGATCACCAGGTACTGGGTCCGGCTATACAGGACTTGCAAGTCAGAGTGGAGGCTCAGGAAGCCGGCCCCACTACGTCCGTATCAGCTGCCGGTATGCCTAGGTTACCCCCATTCCGTTTCAATGGTGACCGTGGTCAGTTTCGTGGATTTGTGAACCAATGTATACTGTTTTTTGATGTACATGCTGATTATTACCGTTCTGACCGGTCCAAAGTGTTATGCATAATTATGTTATTAACCTCACGAGCACTGGCTTGGGCTAATCCTATGATAGAGAACCGAGACATCCGTTTAAATCACCTAGATGATTTTCTGACCGCAATGGCGCAAATGTTTGATGATCCGAATCGCCGTGCTACCGCTGAATCGGCTCTCCTTTCCTTACGTCAGGGAAAGCGTTCTGTCGTTGAATACGCCACTGAATTTAAGAGGTTAGTGGTAGACACCGACTGGGGAAACAATGCATTATTGTCTGTTTTCAGAAAGGGGTTGTCCGGTACCATCAAGGACGAGTTAGCTCGTTCCGAATCTCCAGGGGATTTTGAACTGTTTCTCCAGCACTGTGTGCGTATTGATACCCGTTTGACGGAACGTAGACAGGAAAAATGGGCAGCTGTAAACCGTGTAAACAACTTTACATTTCCTTCCAGAGAACCCGCTCTCAGGACGCCACGGGAGGCCGAGGACGTTCCTATGCAAGTGGACTCTCTGCAAAAACGAGAGACCAACGAACGGCGTGAACACCGGCTCCGTGAGCGTTTGTGTTTCTATTGCGGTCAATCAGACCATTTCTTGATCGACTGTCCGAAACGTCCAAATCGCCCAAATAAGGTATTGGCAGCCATGGCAGAGTGTGACAACACGGACGCAGAGTCCGATATCTCTGAGGCAAGTGGACACTTGGATGCGGTATTTCCCTTGACTGTAATGTCAACCTCACCGAAGGACTCGGAAGGGAAATATACCCATTGCTCGCTCCCCATTCAGATCCGGTGGGAGGGACAGCTAATACCTACCTCTGCAATGATAGACTCTGGGGCAGGGGGAAATTTCATGGACTCTTCTTTTGCCAGGAAACACGGTATCCGGACTCAGCAAAGATCCTCACCGGTTACCATGGAGACGGTAGACGGATCTCCGTTAATCTCTGGACCAGTCGATCGGGAAACCGTACCGCTAGAATGCGTCATGAAGCCAGGTCAGCAGGAGACCCTTGTTTTCATGCTAATTTCATCTCCTCATTTTCCGATTATTTTAGGTATTCCGTGGCTACGGTCTACAAATCCGGTCATCGATTGGGAAACTAAGGAAATATCCTTCCCACCGCAGAATATTCCGACCATTAGTCCAACTGTTCCGGTTCCAGTACCACCAAATACAGAGAGCACTGTACAGGTACCTGTTTTACCCCCGGTTTACCGTGACTTCGCTGATATATGCGACAAAAGAAAAGCCGACCGACTTCCCCCGCATAGACCGTATGATTGCCCCATAGACTTACTCCCAGGGGCGGAGATTCCGTTTGGTCATGTCTACCCGTTGGCGGCACCTGAGCTAGCAGCACTAAAAGAGTATATTGATGAAAGCCTAGCCAAGGGATTTATTCGTCCGTCTACCTCACCCGCAGGGGCACCCATCTTTTTCGTGAAAAAGAAGGAGGGGACTCTGAGACCCTGTATTGACTACCGGGAACTGAATAAAATAACCATCCGGAACCGGTATCCGTTACCGTTGATTCCTGAGCTATTGGAGAGGGTCCAACAGGCAAAAATATTCACCAAATTGGACCTCCGTGGGGCATATAATCTGCTTCGTATACGTCCCGGAGACGAGTGGAAGACCGCGTTCCGATGTCGGTACGGACATTTTGAGTACCTAGTGATGCCTTTTGGACTTTGTAACGCTCCCGCGGCATTTCAACATCTAGTTAACGATATTTTTAGGGATATCATGGACCAATTCATGGTGATCTATCTGGACGATATCCTAATCTTTTCTGATTCTCTACAGGAACACCAGGAGCACGTCAAGACCGTACTTACCCGTCTGAGGGAAAACCACCTGTACATTAAGCTGGAGAAATGCGAGTTCCACTGCTCACAAATACAATTCTTAGGTTATGTCATCTCTCCTCAGGGACTAAACATGGAATCTAGCAAGATACAAGCCATTCTGGACTGGCCGGAACCGGGAAACATCAAGGAGGTACAACGCTTTGTCGGTTTTGCCAACTTTTACCGACGCTTTATCCGTAACTTTTCAGAGATTGTCCGTCCCATCACTCTGTTAACCAAGAAAGGACAGAAGTTTGTGTGGTCCGCCCAGGCCCAGGAAGCATTCCATCGTCTCAAGGTATGTTTTACCTCAGCGCCAATATTAGTCCATCCGAATCCCGCACTTCCCTTTATCGTGGAGGTCGACGCTTCCGACTATGCATTAGGGGCCATTCTTTCTCAAAGGACCGGGGACAAGAGTCTCTTGCATCCGTGTGCCTTCTTTTCTCGCCGGTTGTCCCCTGCAGAAAGGAACTACGACATTGCGGACAAGGAATTATTGGCGATTATTTCCGCTTTCAAGGAATGGAGACACCACTTACAGGGAGCCGCGCAGCAAGTGATAGTACTCACGGATCATCGTAATCTGGAATTTCTTAAGTCTGCCAGGTGCCTGTCTCCACGGCAAGCCCGTTGGAGTCTATTTCTTAACCAATTCAATTTTGTTGTTACATACCGTCCAGGTTCACGTAATGGGAAAGCCGATGCCTTGTCCCGAATCCACGCCGTGGACTCCGTGCCTGGAACCCCGTCTCAGACCGTGTTATCGGATGCCAATTTCGTTGGAGTAATCCAGGACCAGGACTTGTGGAAGGACATCAAGCTGGCCTATGATGGTGACGTATTTCTTGCTGCCCCCCCGAATGATGTAACTCTTGTTCTTCGGAATGGTGTGTGGTTGAGAGAGCGACGCATTTATGTCCCGGAGGCCGTAAGACTTCGAGTTCTCAAGTTGGTCCATGACTCCGTGTTGGCTGGTCATAGGGGGGTACAGAAGACGCAGGAGTTTCTGAGCCGTTTCTTCTGGTGGCCTACCTGTTTAAAGGATGTGAAGGACTATGTCCACTCATGTGTGGTTTGTGCCCGGTGCAAGGTCCCTCGTGTGGCTCCTACAGGACTCCTCCAACCGTTACCCGTGCCATCTCGCCCTTGGGGGTCTATCTCAATGGATTTTATTGTGGAGTTGCCCGTCTCAGACGGTCACAATACCATTTTAGTGGTGGTGGATCGGTTGACTAAAGCTGCTCACTTTATTCCGTGTGCCGGTCTTCCCTCAGCCGCAGAGACAGTGGATCTGGTTATCCAGAACGTATTCCGATTGCATGGGGTACCAGACGAGATCATCTCTGACCGGGGCGTGCAGTTCACGTCTAGGTTCTGGAAGGGGTTTTGTACGGCACTCCAGATTGATGTCTGTTTATCTTCTGCATACCATCCTCAGACAAATGGGCAAACCGAACGGACCAATCAAACCCTGGAACAATACCTTTGCTGTTATGTCAGCCATCTGCAGAACGATTGGTTGAAGATGCTTCCGTTGGCGGAGTTCTCGTATAACAACACTCAGAGCAGCTCCACTAAGGTAACGCCCTTCTTTGCTAACTTGGGTTACCATCCGACTATTTTGCCTAGGTCACCGGTTGCGGTCTCAGTGCCTGCGGTGGAGGACAGATTGACAGAGCTACGACAAAAACTGGAGGTTCTGAAGGACACTGTGGCTACAGCTCAGGAGCGTTACAAGAGGTCGGCAGACGCTCACCGGAAACCGGCACCCATTTATAAGGTAGGGGACTCTGTATGGTTATCCACCAAGAACCTGAGATTGGGTGTCCCTTCGCAGAAGCTGGGACAAAAATTCATCGGTCCATTTAAGATCACCGGGATCGTGAGCCCTGTGGCCTGTCGGCTACGGTTGCCGCACCATCTAAAGGTACACCCGGTCTTTCATGTGTCTCTCCTCAAACCTGTCTCCCCTAATACGTTTCGTGGTCGTGTTGTGCCTCCTCCTCCGCCTGTGATGGTCGACGGCGAGGAGCAGTTCGTGGTTGAGGACATTATTGACTCCCGGCTCCATCGTCGTCGGCTTCAATATCTGGTACGTTGGCAGGGGTACGCCCCCGAGGACGATTCCTGGGAACCGGTGGGTAACATTCGGGCACCCCGGAAGATCGCTCAGTTTCATCGACGGTTCCCGGACAAGCCGGGCCCTGATCCGTCCTGAGGCCGTCTCTGGGGGGGGGGGATAATGTCAGGTTTCCAGGTTTTCCAGTTCTCTTTTGAATGAGCTTGCCCTCAGTTAACATGGAGTTTAAGGTTCTGTTGCCCTACTTCCTGTCCAGCTGCTTAAAAGGCCGCCTCTCAGCCCAGTCCAGTGCCTGAGTATACTGCTTGCTGTGTGCTCCTGCTTTGCTGCTGCTAATCCTGATTGCTTTTGGATCCTCCTAAAGACTACCGACCGACCGACTCTGGACCTTACCCGGTTTCTCAAGCTGTGCCCGGATTCCGTCTGCCATCTTCGGTCAGCACCCTGCCCGGTTCTCTCTGGTTCGTAACCACTCTGGACAATCATCCCGTACGGACACTCCTGGACTTTTACCGCTTGCCCCTTGTGTCCCGGCTGCTGCGCATTTAGGCCTTCCGGGGTGATTGCCGGACAGTCCCTGTATAGGGGTTCGCTCTGGTGGTCTCCCTGGGGGAGTCCGGTGCGTGGCCCCGGGAATTCCCTCCGCTCCGTTTCGGGAAGGTATTGTGTGTATTTGTATTGCTGTGTTTGTTCCGTTGTTATCTACCGTGGTTACAGATTATAAAACATCTTGTATCAAAGACTCGTCTCTGCTGATCATTGCCCTACGCTATCGAAATCCTCAGAACATATAATAAGTATTACAAACATCTTTAATAACTTCTTCCCAAGACGGGAGGCACATTTTACTTTTAACGTTTCAACGGTTTACGGTTACAGTTTCCGCTCTCTCCCACCCAAGTAACCTGGCCCTGATGCTGCCCCTAAAGCCCAGGCAGCACCCCTTGACCCACAGTCCAGCACACGGTACCCGAGCGGGATCTGTCCTTCCCTCCAGAGGGTAGCCACCGGTTCCTTTGGTGGCTGGGCCCTGGCCTGCTCTGCTCAGGGCCCTCCCTCCAACCTGCCTCTCCGGAGGCGGCCTGCGGAAACGGTAACGGTAACCAACATATTTACAAGCCACTAACGTCTGTGGTTGCCCTGCAAAGTTCACGGGCTTGTCCATAGATAGTTCCCATGCATTTTTAAACGGTCCCCACGGGGACAACGGTGCCGGCTCCTGCCGGTTGCAAATCACAGCAGACAATCAGGTGAAAACTCGGATAATCATCTTTCTTATCATTGCAGAACTTTCAAAACTTTTCAACCAAACAAACAAGCAACTCACTCTACACATTTGCGGACCCCTTTTACTCATAGAACGGTCTCCCTGTACCTAAGTGGGGGTCTACCTAGGTTGGAACGGGTGGACCTTCGGGGCCCGGTGTCAGTGTTGCTAGACAGTGGGGTAGAGGGAACAATCGGTTCCTCCTCCCTGCTATAGTGTGGAGCAGGCGGAGGTGTAGGGGGGGTGGGTACAGGTTCATCCCTGGGCACTGGCACTGGTTCTGGCTCACGGTTAACCGCTTCCACTACTTCTTCATCCACGGGTTGTGGGAACAGTATCACTGGATGTATCACCGCGCCGTTCTGTGTAGGCCAGTTTGCTGGGAAGTCACCCATCACAGTGTGGATTACCTCTGCCGCCTTTTTCACTGGTGGAGGAACCGGTACTTCAGCCTCTGCCTTCAACGCTGGGGGGCATTTTTTTAGATGGTCCCGAGAAACGGTGGCCAGGGTACCCCCTTGGTCGCGACTGATCTGGTAGGTCTTCCCATCGTCCCACTCTGTGGGTTGTATGACGTAAGGGACTTGCTCCCACTGATCATCCAGTTTGTGGGCTTTTCTCTTCCGTTTCAGCACCACATCTCCTGGCTGGAAAGGACCTGCGGGCGCCTTCTGATTGAACCGGTGCTCTTGCTGTCCTCGACTTCGACTGAGATTTTTCTCCACATACTCCTGGATTTGCCGGTACTGGGCCCTCCTCTGACTTTCCCACTCTGCCATTGAAGGGAGTGCTTCCGGGGCCTCCAACCCCATCTCCAGATCCACCGGCAGGCGACCAGGCCGAGCCCTCATCAGATACGCTGGGGTGCACTTCGTCGAGCTGGACGGGATATTATTGTACATGTCGACCAAGTCGGGCAACTTTTCCGGCCACATGTTCCGTTCTTCCAGCGGTAGCGTCTTGAGGAGCCCCAGGACCAAGTGGTTCATTTTCTCGTACATGCCGTTGGTTTGGGCGTGGTACGGAGTGGTCCGGATCTTCTTGCAGCCGTACAACTGACAGAATTCGTGAAACACTTCTGCTTCAAAAGCCGGGCCTTGGTCAGTCAGCATCTTCTCGGGGTACCCATGGGGTCGGCAAAAATAAGCCTGGAACGCTTGAGCAGCGGATCGACCAGTCAGGTCCTTAACGGGGACTACCACCATAAATCTTGAGTAGTGGTCTACCATGGTCAATGCATAGGTGTACCCACTTCGGCTAGGGGTGAGCTTGACATGGTCTAGGGCGACCAGCTCCAGTGGCTGATGGGTGACTATGGGATGTAACGGTGCCCTCTGGCTAGTTTCGTCCTTTCTCCTCAGCGTACAAGGACCGCACTCTCGGCACCAGGCTTCCACCGACTCACGCATCCCACTCCAATAGAACCGCTCCCTCAACAGCATCTCCAGCTTCTTCCACCCGAAGTGGCCAGCACCATCATGGTATGCCTGTAGGACAGTGGCGACATCAGCTTGAGGAACGATTAACTGGCATATTTTCTCGTGGGTCTTCGGGTTGATCAGCTCACGGTACAGCCTCCCTTGGTGTAGGTAAAGCCGTTTCCGTTCTTTCCACAAGCGTTGGGCTTCGGCTGGAGCGGCAGGGTCTATTCCCATAGCACCTTGTTCCACCAGAGTCTTGACAAGGCGGACAGCCGGTGCTTGGTCCTGGGCGTCCTGCCACTCTTGACTGGGCCGCGGGTCCAGATCCACCCTTTGCTGACATACTTGTACCCTCTCAGTAAGCGGCTGGTGAAACGCAGGCAACTCGATCTCCTCGAGGTCGTCATCCTCGCACCCCTCTTCTGACAAATGGGGCATCCGGGAGAGTGCATCAGCATTTATGTTGACACGACCAGGTCGGTACTTTATGGTGAAATCATAGTTGGCTAGCCGGGCTACCCACCGCTGCTCCAGCGCGCCCAACTTGGCCGTGTTCAGGTGAGTCAGCGGATTGTTGTCCGTAAACGCGGTGAATTTTGCCGCCGCCAAGTAGTGGCGGAACCGCTCCGTGATAGCCCACACCAACGCCAATAGCTCGAGCTTGAAGGAGCTATAGTTCTCAGGGTTCCGTTCAGTCGGCCGGAGTTTTCGGCTGGCGTAGGCAATCACCTTCTCCTTTCCATCCTGGACCTGGGATAGGACCGCTCCTAACCCCACGTTACTGGCGTCCGTGTGGAGGATGAACGGGCGCCCATAGTCAGGGTACGCCAGGACCTCTTCTCCGGTCAAGGCCGCCTTCAACTGGCAAAAGGACTCCTCATGCTTGTCCTCCCACGACAGTGGGGCTCCGATGGATCTACCACCTTTGGTCTGTCCCACGAGGAGATCTTGCATGGGGGCAGCCATCTTCGTGTACCCCTTTATAAAGCGCCGATAGTACCCCACCAGACCCAGAAACTGCCTTACTTCCCTCACTGTAGCTGGTCTCGGCCAGCTCTGGATGGCAGTGATCTTCTCAGGGTCGGGGACGACACCATCCGCACTCACCACATGCCCTAGATACTGCACCCTGGGTTTCAGCAGGTGGCATTTTGAGGGCTTCAACTTCATCCCGTACTTGGCAAGGGACGCGAACACCTCGGCCAGGTGCTCCAGATGGGCTTCATACGTCTGGGAATAAACAATCACATCATCCAAATACAGCAGGACGGTCTCGAAGTTTAAATGTCCCAGACAGCACTCCATCAACCGTTGAAAGGTCCCGGGGGCATTGCACAGCCCAAACGGCATGCTATTGAATTCGCAAAGCCCCATCGGGGTGGTGAAGGCGGTCTTCTCCCAGTCCTCTGGGGCCACGGCTACTTGCCAGTATCCGCTGGTGAGGTCAAGGGTCGAGAAGTAGTTTGCAGTTCTCAGTGCAGCCAAAGACTCTTCAATACGAGGTAATGGATAGGCATCTTTATGGGTTATCTGGTTGATCTTCCGGTAGTCCACACACATCCGCATGGTACCATCCTTCTTCTTAACCAGTACCAACGGAGCGGCCCAGGGACTACAGCTGTCCCGAATAACCCCTGCCTCCTTCATATTCCTCAACATATCTTTGGCACACTGGTAATGTGCAGGGGGGATAGGTCTATACCTCTCTTTGATAGGGGGATGTTCACCTGTGGGAATGTGGTGTTGGACCCCCTTGATCTGCCCAAAGTCTAGGGGGTGCTTACTGAAAACCTGTTCGTACTCCTGCACCACCCTGTATACCCCTGCCCTGTGATGTGTAGGGGTATCATCAGTGCCTACATGTAGCTGTTGATGCCACTCCTTTGTCTCCCCCTGGGGTGGGGAAGTGCTGGTGGTAGGTGGAAGTGTGGATGGACTGGCTTCATGGATAGTGTGAGGGTCCAGGGTGAGCAGCTTGGCAATGGTGGCATACCGGGGAAGCCTGACTTCTACCTCTCCACAGTTCAGCACTCTCACAGGCACTCTCCCTTTCTTCACATCCACCACCCCTCGGGCGGCCATCACAGTGGGCCAGTGCTCAGAAGGCATGGGCTCCATCATCGCAGGGTAGTCACGCCCCTGAGGCCCTACCGCTGCCCTACACCAGATCATCATCTCACTCCTAGGGGGCACAGTCAATGGAGCAACATCCATCACTCTCACTCCACCAATCTCCCCTCCTGTTGAGCTTACATGCTGGCAGTACATCAGGGCACGGATTTCACGCTGCACAGCCCTCTGCCGGCTCCCTGCCGCTGTGGCGGCCAGCTGTTGCAATAGGGTCAACACATCAGCCATGCAGTGTTCCATCACATTGGTTCCCAGCACTATCTTCGGGTTATGATCACTGGGTTCATTCATGATCACAATCATACCCTGGTGTTGCAGTTCAGCTTGCCCCACTGTCATAGCCACTTGTTTATACCCCACCTGGGTCAATGGAAGTCCATTAGCGGCTATCAACGTTATGCTATTGTCTGGGGGCGCCAGCTCGTCTACGGCCCAATACCGCTGGTACAACGTGTACGGTATGGTAGTTACCTGTGATCCAGTGTCCAAGAGAGCCATCACTGGTATGCCGTCCACAGCCACGGGGATGATAGGGCGGGCCCCGATATATCGGTCTCGCCAGTCCGGGGGGCCACGATGTTCTACTCCTGAGGATTGGCCCGGGGCCCCAGGGGTTGCTCGTTTAACAGGCACTGTCGGTAGTAATGGCCCGGCTTACGGCACTTGTAGCAAATTGGAGGTCTGCTCCGCGGGTTGTTAGCACTTCTCCGCTGCATCCAGGGAACATCCTCAGGACTGTCAGCAAGCTGTATCTGCGCTGGAGGCTGAGATCGGGTCAAAGGTTGCAGTGCAGCAAGGATTTTGGCAAGGTCTCCGTCCATGCGACGGACCTGGGCTGCCAACTCTTCGACTGTGCTGCTTGGGGCTGCAGACATTACAGAGGTTGGTTTGGCTGAGGCCGCCACAACAGGAGCCGTCTCGACGGGCCACGGGACGGGTTCCAGAACTTCAGCAACTGGGGGCTGGAGTGCTTTGATAGCCCGCTCTTTTAACACAGCAAAGTCCACATCAGGGTGTTCCAGAGCCCACAGCCAGAGTTGTTTACGATCCTCAGGGGACCTCATCCCCTGCGCAAATTGCTCCACCAGCATCTTGTTGCTATCCGCCTCATTAATAGAGCTCACCCGCTTCAGCGTGCGGAGGGCGGTCTGCAGACGTAGAGCATAGTCCCGAATGCTATCCCCGGCTCGTTGCCGGCACTGGTAAAACTGCATCCTCAGCTCAGCTTCAGTCCGGGTCTCGAAGGCAGTCTGTAGCTTCTCAAAGATGATGGCTACAGAGAGCCGGTCCCCCTCGGCCCAGGTCTCCGCTTCCTGCTCCGCCGCACCGGTTAGCTGGCCTAGCACTATCGCTGCACGTTGCTTATCAGTCAGGGGGTACAGCTCTAGCAACGGGTTAAGCTTTTTCCGGAAGGCCTGTAGGGCATCCGGTTTCCCATCATACTGCGGTAGCCAGGCAGCTCCGGGCGCATAGGGCAAGGAAAACGGCATGACCTGAGCGAGCGCGGGGGCCGCGGCACCTCCCGCTGGTACAACCGGGGCTTGGGCAGGCCCATTCCCATCCGCGGGTGCCGCTGCGGCTGCGACCACCGCTCCTCCAGCGGCTCCGTCGGGCGCAGACATCTTGTTTTCGTCCCCCTTAGCTCTTTCCGGCCCCTCCTCTCTCGGGGCGGGGTTTTAGCCTTCGCGCCTCTACTGCTCGAGAAGACGCTCGAGCGGGAACTTTTCGCGCCAAAGATGGCGGCTTCTGAAATTTTCTTGCCGGATACCTCCGGCGGTAACAAGGCGCACCTCTACCAGACGGCAGAGCGGTAAGATCCTGTTCGTGACGCCAACTTGTCGCGGGCGGGGAGGAGGGTGTCGGCACACTACGCTCACCCCTTCTGCTCGGGTCCGGCAGCTGCTCAGTGGTGGCTCGAGCTGTGGGCCGGATCCCGGGGTTCCTCGAGCGACACTCCTCGCCCGTGAGTGAAAGGGGGGTTTTGGGATGTTGGGATAATGTCCGTGACGCCACCCACGGTTGTGGTGATGTGTAGCACCACCGCTGCTCAATGCGGGGATCCCGGGGATGGTGATGGGGAGCAGCCAGGTGTTGTGTTGCCCCTCCGTGGGTAGGGGTTGGTGATCCCGGGGCCCGGTGATGGCTTGGGAGGTGCAGGGCTTGGTGGGCGCAGGGACGCGGGGGCAGCGCTGTGCCTTGCGGCACTGTGGTACTCACTCAGCCTGAGACTTGGACACAGTTTGTACGGTAAACCAAACGGCTGGTAGGACGGTCCCACAGACGGCTGCTTTGCTTTCCCGGTAGGTGACGGTGATGTCCCTCTTCCTTGCACCTGTATGTACGGATGGTTGCGATGGGTCCCCACCGGTAACCCGCTCCCCGGCTTCAAGCTGGGCCGGAGGAGCACTACACTTTGCCCGCAGGCGCTGGCCCTCAGAGACTGGTGCCCTGGCGGTGGCGGTGCCTCTGTTGTACGGGTTGGGCTGTTGCCTTCAATCGGGACTTGGTTGTTGGGGGAATCTACGTCCCCTTCACTGACGGATTCGGCAAATTTGGCGACTCCTAGCCTTGCCGGGGTCCGAGAGGCCCCTGCCCTGGTGCTGACTGTCTTTCGGAACACTGCTCCAGACCACCGGGCACACAGCCAACGGGGTCCTTCCAGGAACTTCCAAACGGTCCCCCTCCAGACAGTCACCGCCGTCGCTGACCTTGCTGTTCTGGCCCTACACAAAGCTGGACCCTTCAGGCTTTGCACACTCTCTGCTCTGTCACCACTTCTTGCTTTCCTCCTTTTCCACTTTTCTTTCCTTCACTTTCACTTCTCTGCTGTTTACTCTAGCCCTACCCGGGCTACTCTGCTGTTGACACAGGCTCACCCTGGGTTCATCTGCCTGACACTTCCTGCCTCCAGAGCTGTGAGCTCCTTGGTGGGCGGAGCCAACCACCTGGCCCACCCCCTGGTGTGCATCATCAGACTCCTGGAGGAAGGCAACAAGGATTTTTGGTTCAGCTTAGGTGTGCCTACCTGGGATGTGGGGTGTGGTGGTATTGTGACCTGTGTCCCCTGGCTTGCCCAGGGCGACACACACTGTTATTTGATTAATAGCAGCTACAGAATATCTCATAGGTGGGTTGGGTTTTACTAGTTATTCCTATCTGCCTACTGACCTTTCTCCCCCTGTCCTTTCTCCCCCTGTAATAACAAAAAGAGGGGGAGGAAGGACAGGCAGGAGGATAGGGGCAGGAATAACTAGCAAAACCCCACCCACCTATTAAATATTCTGTAGCTTCTATCAATCAAATAACAGTGCATTTCACAAACCTTTCTGGCCTATATTTCAGAAAATATACATCCAATCTCACAACTAAAGGTATGTATAGAATCAGCATGATAGCGCCAGTATAGCACTGGCTTTAGATTTTATATGAAATTCCTGGTGGTTGGTTCTCTTTAAGATTGCTTTTCCTTGCAGTTCTTTCATTAGACAAGTAGTTCCATTATCTTTATTCTTTGCATATTTTCCCCGATGGTTGTAGAACACGCTGAAGTGAATGTTTCAGCTTTTGAAAACAATGGATATAATGGAAGAATCAGTCTTAAAGCGGAGAAATATTAGTTAACAAATCTTATCCTGTATCCCATTCCCAATGCAATTTAAGCATGTTTCTCCTGCTTTCAGTCTATGTCAAGAAGATTGATAGTATCTCTTTATACGTGCTCCCATCCCCGCAGAAAGTGCATTTATCTTGTTTTCTTGCTGATTTAGAACAATTTAATGGACTGCTGAAGTTCACTAATGATTTCAATAGAAAATGCTTGCATTAATCAAAGCGTCATTACCTCTTCCTCCCTGCACTGGGACCATTGCTGATCTTAATATAATTTTTACTAATTTAATGAGATCGGTCAGTTCAGTGCTCAGTGGACGTATTCTTTGTTCATATTTGAATTGCTCCTTTTGGGTATTGATCCATCCTGGTGTAATATAAATGGGTTACATGAGTGGAGAATCACCTGGCTTTTGTTCTGCAAGCAACAGTGCCACTTGTGCGCAGGGGCTGTGTGTGGCATTGCAGCTTAGTATGATTTAAAGAGAACCAATCACCAGGATTTTCGTATATACGCTAAAGCCAGTGCTATACTGGCACTATCAGGCTGATTCTATACATACCTGTAGTGCTCAGTTCGGATGTTTAGGTTTTGAAATCCAAGAAAGTAAAGTTTATAAAATGAGCTGCTTGTTCAGTGGCAGTTGCAATGAAACAGATCATATATTCATAGTTATCCCCTCCCCCTGTTAGAATTATTATACAAACGATTCCCTTTGTCTATTGCAGGACCTGTGTGAGGTCATACCCATGTGACCAGAAGGGGCGGGGCCTCAGCCAACAAAGCTGGATATCAGGTCACATGGGTATGACCAGGGGTGGGATTCAAATTTTTAACAACAGGTTCTCTGTAAACCCTGCCCATTTGAAAACCCACACCCATTCTGTAACCACACCCATTTTGTTAGCCACACCCATTTTCACGCACTTTCCTCAACCAAAAAATACAAGTAATTTAAAGTATAATCTCCTTCCCCTCCTATACCGTCACTCTCCTGTCCAGTACCAGTTGTTCCCGTCACTGTCACTCTTATGTATTAAACTGTTTTTCTACAATCTTTAAAAATTATTACTAAAGGATCCCAGCTAAAATTGGAATGGGCGACCTTCCCCATACAGATCCCATCCCATGTGGCTCCTTTCCCCCAACAGATCCCATCCCATGTGGTCTCTTTTCCCCAGCAGATCCCATCCCATTATTGCCCCTTTCCCCCAGCAGATCCCATCCCATTATGGCACCTTTCCCCCTGCAGATCCCATCCCATTATGGCCCCTTTCCCCCTGCAGATCCCATCCCATCATGGCCCCTTTCCCCCTGCAGATCCCATCCCATCATGGCCCCTTTCCCCCTGCAGATCCCATCCCATTATGGCCCCCTTCCCCCCTGCAGATCCCATCCCATTATGGCCTCTTTCCCCTGCAGATCCCATCCCATTATGGCCCCTTTCCCCCTGCAGATCCCATCCCATCATGGCCCCTTTCCCCCTGCAGATCCCATCCCATCATGGCCCCTTTCCCCCTGCAGATCCCATCCCATTATGGCCCCTTTCTCCCTGCAAATACCATCCTATTATGGCCCCTCTCCCCATATAGCCACATATAGTTCCCCTCTTATGCGGCTTTTCTCCCCATATACCTGCCATGTTATGCGGCCCCTCTCCCTGCATCTTCGTCTGACTGAGCGCTTACCTGCAGCGGCGGCCTCTCCTGTGTCTCCCGTCCTCCTCCGCGGCTCTCTGCGCGCTGACGCTGACAGACGGCAGGAGGAGGAGCTCTCTCCTCACACTGCTGTCACCTCTGCAGCGTCAGCGCGTCACTGCACGCCGGGTCAGGGAGCAGACAGGCTCCACTGAACCAGGAAGTGCGGCGCGGAGGGGTGGGGATTCATTTGTGCTAGTGTCTTAAAGAGACACTAGCACAAATGAATACAGAGAACCGGGTCGCCGCAGCTGTTTCTTGCCAGTTCTGGGAACTGGCTGCTATTTTAACAACCGGTTGTCCAGAACCGGACAGAACCGGCTCAGGTCCTGCAATAGACAAAGTGAATTGTTTGTATAATAATTCTAAAAGGGGGAGGGGATAACTATGAATTTATTATCTAATCCTCAGCTGCTGTCACTCAACAAGCAGCTACTTTTATAAACTTTACTTTTTTGGATTTCAAAACCTATACATCCAAGCTGAGCACTACAGGTATATATAAAATCAGTCTGATAGTGCCAATATAGCACTGGCTTTAGCTTATATACAAAAATCCTGGTGATTGGTTCCCTTTAAGTAAAATAAATAAAGCACTGATCTTTGATGTGCAGAATTTCCTATATTTATAGAAATCATTCAGAGATTGATACATCAGTGTTTACACCAGAAAACAGTCATAAAACACATTAAAAAGTCACAACTTTTAAACACCATGCAAAGTTCTGCAAAAACTGCCAGTCCCAGCCAGCTATGTCTATTGTGTCCCATGAATGGGAACAACGTGTTGTATATATTTCTTGCATTGCATATTTTTCCTCCTATCAGGAAATTTCTTATTGTTACTAGGTAGATTTAGACTGTATGAAGTTTGTCCCTATGTTCCTCCCTTAGTTGGCTTCTGTATAGAATGCTCCTCCCTTCTCCTTCAGTTTAGTCTAGAGAGGAACCATTGCCGAAGACACATGTCTACAACCCTGTACAGATTATTCCTTTTCACCTGCCTTTACTTTGTACTTAATACAAGATTCTAGAAGAAAACTACAGCGTTTCTCCTGGTCTTTCTACAAGTCATCGTTTCTGGCTGAGTTAAAACTATCTGTGGATGCCGGTAGTGTGAGTACAAGCATACATTTATCTAAAGGATTGATAATTAGAGCGCTTGGGATTCATAGCTACCAGGAAGAGACAGAATAATGCCATTTGCAACTATTTTTTATTTTTGAATTTTTATATTTTCCACCTTCTGAAGGCCATAACATTTTTTTTTTTATTAACATTGTCTTATGAGAGCTTGATATTTTTTTAGGGAAGGAGCTGTAGTTCTGAATTACAACATGCAATTTTTCTTATAATGTACTGGCCAAAAAAAACAAAGCAAAACAAATAAAAACAGCTATTGGTATTTGGGCTTTGTTTTTATGACATTCATTTTGCAGTAATGACTAGGGATGAGCGTACCCCTGGATGTTTGGGTTTGGACAGACCTTAGTCCAAAGTGTGTCCCGGGTACCCGGACTTTACTTGGACTCGAATCCGGACCCAAACCCCACATAAGTCAATGGGGACCAAAACTTAAGTAAAATGGTGGTAAGAAGGGGTAGAGGGCTGCAAATGGAAGAACATGGGGGTAAGAGCAGGCTATTATGATGCAAAATTGTCTTGCAAAGAAATCAGCCATATGTCGAATGCATATGGTGAGAAATGTTGAACCGGAGCCATTTGATTTGTTTTGCATATAAGGTATATAAGAAAGTTTGAATGTAGCAAGGATAAAGCATGCCGCATATACTCTTACCGTTACTGTATTTCATTGTTATTTGTCTTCTGGAGGTGCTGGCCGCATGTGCAATAAGTATTGAAGGAATAATGATGGATATTGCACTTTAAATTTTTATCTCAGTCTAAAAGGCTTTTGAGAAATCACAACATGATGGAATAAAACATGACATACCGATGGATGCGGATTGTAAATAAATGTGGTCATTACTCATTGGTGATGGGCGAATAGTAACTATTTGTGTCCAGATAATGCTTACCGAATACTGAGTAGTATTCCACTGTTCGTCATAACAAGAAAAATGCTCGGGCTCCCCACTGACTTGTATTAGGTTCGTTATTTGTGATGAATACCGGAATAGTACTTTGGGATCGATACAAATAATCCAAACACGAATAGTTAGTATTCGCCAATCACTAGTACTCTGTCAATTGGACGTTAACATATGGAATTCCTTCCTGTCCACATATGTTTGTATATGTTTTATATGCAGTGTAGATCTAATGTTTCCTTGGAGAATAATCACGGTAATGGATGCATGCCTGTTTAAATAAATATATCACTTGTGATGTCCTTAGTTTTTCTTTTGGACTGAATTGATTATATACAGTTATTGAAAAGGCTGAATAAATGGTTAAATCGATGGTGGAAAGCAGATTGATGCCCAATCTTTGATTCAATTACCCAATACCCATGGGCCTTCCCAGCCTGATAATACCAGCCCTTAGCTGTCTGCTTTACCTTGGTTGGTTATGAAAAATAGGGGGAACCGCATGTCGATTTTTTTTTTTAATTATTTAAATAAATAGTTTAATAAGATGGCATGGAATCCCTCTATTTTTGATAACCAGTCAAGGTAAAGCAGACAGTTTAGGATTGCAGCCCACAGATGTCTGCTTTACCTGCGCTGGTTAACAAAACTAGGCAGGAGCCCACGTTATTATTTTTTTATCTTTATTGTTCACAGCAGAGTACAGTAATCTTCTGCATGCAATAAAGCTTGTTAATTCGTTGTGATGCAGCCTTTCAACAAACTTTATTAACATACGAACAGTACCCAAACTTGGACATGGACTTTTTTTTAAAAGTCTGTTGTTTGAGTTTGAGCTCCTGACACTCGGTGTCCGGTACATTACTGTTCAAGTTCGCTCATTCCTAATCATGACCTATGGCTTACAGAATCTACCTCACCAGGTTTGCCTATTAAAGTTTTGTGGTTATATAGTTGATGTGCCTTGATGAACGTGCACTATTGAGGGAGAAACATTTTGTAAGCCTCCTCATTGATTCATTATAATATTCTCTATATGTATATTAAAATGCACATTGCATAATAACCACGGTACACAACATGGCTAGAAAACTCTTCTATTAAAATCAATGAACATCTCCAATCTGTTGCTTCCTATGGTCCAGGTGGCTACTATAAAATAGAAGCATATGTAGGGTGGCCATACCCATAATAATGTAAAGAAAATAGAACAAAATAATGTATGAAAGCAAAATAAAAACAGAATTCAATATGCTTATTTGATTTTAAAGGGAATGTCCACTACTTGGACAACCCCTTCTCATTCCCTTTGTTTGTCCCCGTAAAAATAACTAAGCCTATGCTCACCTCCGCTGCGGCCGTTGTTCCAGCAATGTCTAAAACTGCGTTCCTCGGGCCCATGTCACATTATGACACGCGAGCCCCGCGACCAATCAGCACCTGGCATCTGTCTCCCCACCTTAAGACATTTGAGCAGGATGTGAGCGCTGCACTCACTTCCTGCTCAAACGTTCCAAGGTGAGGAGAAGGAAGTCAGCACTGATTGGTCGTGGGGCTCATATGTCTTAACAATGTCACGTAGGCTCTGGGAATGCGGCTTTAGATATCGCTGGAACCATGGCCGCACAGGAGGTGAGTATAGTCTCATTTATTTTAACAAGGGCAAACAAGGGGAATAAGTAGGGGGGTTGTCTAAGTAGTGGACACTCCCTTTAATTAATAAAAAGAATATAGTGATACCTGTCCTTCAGAGATGTTTGCACTGTATAAAAACATGCATATCATGGAAAAATATCTACATTACTAACTTTGACAAGCAATCCATTAACAATATATGTTAATTGGCCCTTTAACAATATTTTTTTCAGAAAGCACTTTTGCTTTTTTATGCTAATTGAGTTTAATTGAGGATTGTTAGCTTTGTTAATTGTATGCTGCATAGATTGTGTTGCTAGTATAGCAAGTTCAGAGCTGATTATAAAAACATTTGCAAACGTCTCTTGGTAAACTCATTAGCTGGTTCATCACATGCTGTGATTTTGTTTTATCAGATGCATAGAGGGAGCAATAAAACACCTTTTTTCACCCAAATTGCTTTCTCCCATCTATCTACATAAAAAATTGCTGCAGCACATGTCATGCACTCAGCAAAATAGCACAATACAAAATAATAGCCTAGTTAAACATTAAAGCGACACAGTCACAAGATCTACAAAGTATAAATCATTGTAGAGGCCTTCTAAAAACGATGTTGGGTGACTGCGCCGGTTTAGGAACCTTGTCAATAAAGATTAGAAATCAGCATGAAATAAATGTAATTAGTTACAAAGTTCACTAAAAATTCAGATTTACCTTGTTTTTTAAAAAATAAGACATTGTCTTATACTTTTTTATGCCCTAGCGCTTATTTTTGGGTAGGTCTTCTTTTTGGGGAAACACGACTGGGGTAAGTTTACCACCCTCCTCAAATAAAAAGCAGACACCCCCCTTCCCAGAAGAATCAAACTTACCAGACCCCGTACGCCTGCGTGGCTCCTAGTTCTCCTGCAATCTTTGAAGGGCACTCCCAGCAGGTATGCTCCACGCGATCTTGCCCTGCTTCTAACATACATGAGATCGCACACACACACACTAATACTCATACTCACACACATATTCATACGCACACACATCAGGTTGCACACACACACTCATATGCAAATACACTCATACTCATATGCACGCACACACAAACACACATCAGATCGCACACACACACTCATACACACACACACATCAGGTTGCACACACAATGACACATCAGGGTTGGGGAGAGGAGGAGTAAGATCAGGGTTTCTTGGACAGTAGTTAGGGTCACTCTGGGGGCTTGGACCTGTCTACCATCAAGCCTACCTCTGAGATAAGGGACCGTGCAGGGTCTCGAGTCTGAGGTCCAGCTTTGGGGCACCTGTTCTGTCATTACATACCCCATGACAGGTTATGTGCACATGGCATCTTTTACACGTTGGCACACCCATTGAGTTTTCACAGGGGAAGCCAAATTAAGTAAACGCCAGCATTCATTTTCCTGTAATGGCTTATCCAATTGTTTTGCCGTCATTGTTGTAGCTGGTGTCTTTTACTCTATGCTTTCAAATATAGAAAGAGAGCGAAATTTTCTAGACAGAATATGTGCACTGCAATGTTGTTTTTCCATTGCTGTGCATTACGTTAATTTTATAGGTCTCTGTGGTGATGTTTATCAGATGGATTACTGTTTAAAAAAGGCGCTGAGTGCACATTCCCTAAGAAAAGTTAGGTAGGTAGAAGGCACATAAAGAAAGCAAAATGTGACAGAAGTCTGCAGTGTTGGTGCATTGTGTACCGTTGTCAAATTGGACTAGAAAGGCAGAAACATGCACATGCACAATTAAATGTCTACATTTCACATACATTTTTTTACTAACAAAATTAAACCTCCTACCCAAAAATGACATGATAAGAAACTGTAGGTAGGTACACCTCCAAATGTTAACACCTGCAGGGGTGGAATTGATGTGGTATGTAGAAACAAGCATATCGTCTATGAGTGGCACAGATTTCTATTTTTTTTTTAATATTGTGCTGCTTTGCTACTGCTTTCTAGTGCATTATGTCCAAAAATGTTTTTATTGCATTCAAATTCAAAAGGAAAAACGCCACCTATAATATATCACTGATCAATCACACTGGTATTGCTGTTGGCAATGACCTTATACAGTGCCTACAAGTAGTATTCAACCCCCTGCAGATTTAGCAGGTTTACACATTCGGAATTAACTTGGCATTATGACATTTGGACTGTAGATCAGCCTGGAAGTGTGAAATGCACTGCAGCAAAAAAGAATGTTATTTCTTTTTTTTTTTTTTTTTATAAATTGTGAAAAGTTTATTCAGAGGGTCATTTATTATTCAACCCCTCAAACCACCAGAATTCTGTTTGGTTCCCCTAAAGTATTAAGAAGTATTTCAGGCACAAAGAACAATGAGCTTCACATGTTTGGATTAATTATCTCTTTTTCCAGCCTTTTCTGACTAATTAAGACCCTCCCCAAACTTGTGAATAGCACTCATACTTGGTCAACATGGGAAAGACAAAGGAGCATTCCAAGGCCATCAGAGACAAGATCGTGGAGGGTCACAAGGCTGGCAAGGGGTACAAAACCCTTTCCAAGGAGTTGGGCCTACCTGTCTCTACTGTTGGGAGCATCATCCGGAAGTGGAAGGCTTATGGAACTACTGTTAGCCTTCCACGGCCTGGACAGCCTTTGAAAGTTTCCACCCGTGCCGAGGCCAGGCTTGTCCGAAGAGTCAAGGCTAACCCAAGGACAACAAGGAAGGAGCTCCGGGAAGATCTCATGGCAGTGGGGACATTGGTTTCAGTCAACACCATAAGTAACGTACTCCACCGCAATGGTCTCCGTTCCAGACGAGCCCGTAAGGTACCTTTACTTTCAAAGTGTCATGTTAAGGCTCGTCTACAGTTTGCTCAGGATCACTTGGAGGACTCTGAGACAGACTGGTTCAAGGTTCTCTGGTCTGATGAGACCAAGATCGAGATCTTTGGTGCCAACCACACACGTGACGTTTGGAGACTGGATGGCACTGCATACGACCCCAAGAATACCATCCCTACAGTCAAGCATGGTGGTGGCAGCATCATGCTGTGGGGCTGTTTCTCAGCCAAGGGGCCTGGCCATCTGGTCCGCATCCATGGGAAGATGGATAGCACGGCTTACCTGGAGATTTTGGCCAAGAACCTCCGCTCCTCCATCAAGGATCTTAAGATGGGTCGTCATTTCATCTTCCAACAAGACAACGACCCAAAGCACACAGCCAAGAAAACCAAGGCCTGGTTCAAGAGGGAAAAAATCAAGGTGTTGCAGTGGCCTAGTCAGTCTCCTGACCTTAACCCAATTGAAAACTTGTGGAAGGAGCTCAAGATTAAAGTCCACATGAGACACGCAAAGAACCTAGATAACTTGGAGAAGATCTGCATGGAGGAGTGGGCCAAGATAACTCCAGAGACCTGTGCCGGCCTGATCAGGTCTTATAAAAGACGATTATTAGCTGTAATTGCAAACAAGGGTTATTCCACAAAATATTAAACCTAGGGGTTGAATAATAATTGACCCACACTTTTATGTTGAAAATTTATTAAAATTTAACTGAGCAACATAACTTGTTGATAACCACAAATCCTAGAACAGAATGCGGCAACTCACTCCATCGCGTGCAAAAAATATCCTTTATTCTGCGTTATTGCAGACAAAATACAGGAGCATGGGGAGAGAGGGGGTGCAGGGGGCGGTGAGCGGACGACAGCCTGTTTCGCGCTGACACGCGCTTTGTCAAGTTAAGGACAATAACGCAGAATAAAGGATATTTTTTGCACGCGATGGAGTGAGTTGCCGCATTCTGTTCTAGGATTTGTGGTTATGGACTTGTGTTGTTGCTGAGCACCGCTCCACCAGGCATCTTCAATCCAGGAGCAGTTAAAGTCCAGAAACATTGATTCCATGCAACTGTGAGTACGGCTCCACTGTTTGGCAGATTTTGCTCTGCAGTGCCCGATCTTGATAATTTTTATACATAACTTGTTGGTTTGTAAGATTTATGCATCTGTTAATAAATCCTGCTCTTGTTTGAAGTTTGCAGGCTCTAACTTATTTGCATCTTATCAAACCTGCTAAATCTGCAGGGGGTTGAATACTACTTGTAGGCACTGTATCTCTCTCTATCAATTGAATCTTGGTTTTATTCCCAGATTACTACAGACATCCTCCTCAGTACTGCAGTTATGCAACACAATACTGTCTAGGTTATTTGTCCAATGTTTTATAGCTTTCTCTTCCTATCTCCATTGCTTAGATGTGAGCTCTGATGTCCTCTCACTATTATAATTAACCTATAATGGATGCTGGATTCCCTGACTAGGCTTTTATACTGGTAGTAAAAGTCCCTCCTGATTGGCTATGCTATTTCTTGTCATGTGATGGCTGCAAGGCATTAAGGGGAAGTCCTGTGGTGATATAAGCCTTCTGTGGCTGACTCAAATTTTTTGCAATGTGTAGAAAGTCTGTGGTCTTTTTTTGCTAAATCATAAGAATATGATAGCAAATTGTTCAAATTTACAAGGACCTGCAAATGTTATAAAATTTGTTTCAAGTTTGATTTGCATCAAATCAATTTGCTCATCTCTACCAGTGAGTAATGAAGAATGAGGATTAGAGTAATGGCTGGATGGATTGGCAAAGGTGAGCACAAGGTGAGTATAATATTTGTTTTAGTTTTTAAAAGTCATTTACCCACATTATATAAATTCAAATTTCCCAGAAAGCAAATCTGCAAGCAAGTCTACGAAATTTTAATTTTGAACCTTAATAAGGAGAGATCTATAATCTTTTGTGGCCAACCTAAAATGTTACACTTTCTTTACATTACAGGTCCAAAGAGTGAGCCATGTAAACCTGTTGCCATGTAATCCTTTATATTCATGAGCTCTTTATAACCCCACCCCCACCACTGATTGACAGCTTTCTGCCTATGCACAGTGTACACAGAGAGCAGCCAATCATGAGAGTGGGAGGAGTTATACAGAGGTCAATGTTCAGAGAACTAATGGGTGTGGGCGGAGTTATTCAGAGGTCAGTCTTCAGAGAACTGATGGGTGTGGGTGGAGTAATACAGAGGTCAGTGTTCAGATATTTAATGAGTGTGGGAGGAGTTATACAGAGGTCAGTGTTTAGAGCACTGATGGGTGTGGGTAAAGTAATACAGAGGTTAGTGTTCAGAGAACTGATGGGTGCACCGAGCGTCTATGTTGGGGTTGGAAAGTCATTCTGTGCTGACAAAAATGGTGCACCGAATGTCTATGCTTGGTTTGTAAAGTCATGCTGTGCACACAAAAGGGTGCACTGAATGTCTATGCTTGGTTTGGAAAGTCATTCTGTGCTGACAATGGGTGCACCGAACATGTATCCTTGGTTTCGAAACTTAGTCTGTGCTGACAAAAGGGTGCAACGAGCATCTATGCTTGGTTTGGAAAGTCATTCTGTGCTGACAAAAGGGTGCACTGAACGTCGATGCTTGGTTTGAAAAGTTATTCTGTGCTGACATTGGGTGCAGCGAGCGTCTATGCTTTGTTTGGAAAATCAGTCTGTGCTGACAAAAGGGTCCACCGAGCATGTATGCTTGGTTTGGGAAGTCATTCTGTGCTCACAAAAGGGTGCACAGAATGTCTATGCATGGTTTGGAAAGTCATACTGTGCTGATAAAAGGATGCACTGAACGTCTATGCTTGGTTTGGATAGTCATTCTGTGCCAACGAAAGGTTGCACCGATCGTCTATGCTTGGTTTGGAAAGTCATTCTGTGCTGACAAAAGGGTGCACTGATTTTCTATGCATGGTTTGTAAAGTCATTCAGTGCTCATAAAAGGGTGCATGGAACGTCTATGTATGGTTTGGAAAGTCATACTGTGTTGACAAAAGGGTGCACCAAGTGTCTATGCTTGGTCTGGAAAGTCATTTTATGCCCACAAAAGGGTGCACCAAACATCTATTCTTGTTTTGGAAAGCCATTTTTTTACTGACAAATGGGTGCACCGGGTGTCTATGCTTGGTTTGGAAAGTCATCCTGTGCTGACAAATGGGTGCACCGGGTGTCTATGCTTGGTTTAGAAAGTCATCCTGTGCTGACAAAGGGTGCACTGAGCGTCTATGCTTGGTTTGGAAAGTCATTCTCTGCTGTGCTGACAAAAGGTTGCACCGAGTGTCTATGCTTGTTTTGGATAGTCATTCTCTGCTGACAAAAGGGTGAACCGAGCGTCTATGCTTGGCCTGGAAATTCATTCTGTGCTGACAAAAGGGTGCACTGAGTATCTATGCTTGGTTTGGAAAGTCATACTGTACTGACAGTCTCCTTTTAAATTCAATATATGATTGATGGCTGGTGTGAAAAATGTAGCCGATTCTCTTTACTGTTGCCAGCTGCAAGGATTCCAGGCATTAATGCTAATAGCAGACTAAGAAGAAATAAAGAGCTCACAGCATTTTGGAATCTCATTTCAGATTAGCAGAGAAATGTTTATAGAATTTGGTATTAACAAAGATTTGATGACATAATTCTTCTGCCCGGAGAAGCTGCTGTTTATTTTGTGATGACCATAATGGTAATGGGAATGATGATAATGTTAATTTGGCATTTTTCGTTTATTTGCCAATTGCTGGGGAAAAGGTTTCCTTATAGTCACGATTCCAGAATTTTGACAGGAATCTCTTCTTTCGACAATGATTTAATCTTAAACCATTGAATAGTCTTTTTCAACTACAACAGCTTTTTTAAGGTACACAGAGTGGATAATAGGGTCAAAGATGGCAGGAGAATTTTGCTTTTGAGTGGATACAAAGACTGGTTGATACTTGTGAAAGCGCGTGTTCTTAAGGATGTGACATCCATCTGTTTCAGACAATTTTTGACAGCTTTTTTTTTTAAAGGCATTTAGGAGTAAGTGAGATTGTGTCATATTATAGGCCAATTATAAGTACCATAGCTAAAATCTGTTTTGACCACTTTTTTTTTCTGCTTGCTACTTGCTAGTTGGGGAATCTGAAGGTGTGCATACACTAAAGCGGGCTTTATACGCTGCGACATCGCTAGCATCGGCTAGCGATGTCGAGCGCGATTGCACCTGCCCCCGTAGTACGTGCGATATTGTGTGATCGCTGCCGTAGCGAACATTATTGCTACGGCAGCGTCACACGCACATACCTGTGCAGCGACGTCGCTTTGACCGCCGAACAATCCCTCCCTCAAGGGGGAGGTGTGTTTGGTGTCACAGCGATGTCACTGCGGTGTCACTAAGCGGCCGGCCAATAGAAGCAAAGGGGCGGAGATGAGCGGGACGTAACATCTCGCCCACCTCTTTCCTTCCGCATTGCCGGTGGACGGAGGTAAGGAGATGTTCGTCGCTCCTGCGGTGTCACACAACATCGCTAATAAGCAATTAACGATTTTTTGATTCAGGATGACCTCTCCGTGGCGAACGATTTTGCCCACTTTTGCGATCAACTAAGGTCGCTCGTACGTGTCACATGCTGCGATGTCGTTAATGTTGCCGGATGTGTGTCACAAACACCGTGACCCCGACGATAATACCTTAACGATATCGCAGCGTATAAAGCCCGCTTAAGACTAAAGTTCAAAAAATTTCCATTATAACCATAATGTATATTCTAGAGCGAACAGACAGGAGAGGCCCCTGTGCAAGAGCATTCCCAGTTTATTTTGTAGTCCAAAATCTCATCATAATGCACAATTCCACCTGCTTTGGAGCTAGATGTGGCCCCCTTATATCCCGGGCCCCTGTGCGGCTGCACAGGTTGCACCAATGGTATTTCTGCCCTTGTGGATGTTCATTGGATGGAATTTAACAGGGGTTCTCCACAACTGATTCCACTTGTTTCCCCTAATTAAAATAAAAGACCTTGTACTCACCTCTTATTTTGGCACCGTTCCAGTACCGTTATGGGCTCATGTGACATTGTGGCATCACACGAGCCCAGCATCCAATCACCACCGACTTGTCTCCCCATGCCTTTGGACCAAATGAGCAATCAACAGGAAGTGAGTGTTATGCGGGCTTCACACGGTACAATCTATAGAGCGATCGCACGAGCGATCGTACCCGCCCCCGTCGTTTGTGGGTCACGGGCAAATCACTGCCCATGTCGCACAAAGTCGTTTAACCCCCGTCACACGTACTTACGTGCTGAGCGACGTCGATGTGGGCGGCGAACATCCACTTTCTGAAGGGGGTGGGATATTCGGCGTCACAGCACGTCACACAGCGGACAGCCAATAGAAGCGGAGGGGCGGAGATGAGCGGGACGTAAACATCCCGCCCACCTCCTTCCTTCCGCATAGTCGGCGGGTGCCGCGGGACGCAGGTAAGCTGTGTTCATTGTTCCCGGGGTGTCACACAGTGCGATGTGTGCTACCCCGGGTACGATGAACAACCTGCGCAAAGTAAAATAAACGAGGAGTACACGACACCCGATTCCTCACCGATGTGCCATCGCTCATAGGTGTCACACAGGACAATGTCGCCAACGAAGCCGGATGTGCGTCACGAAAACTGTGACCCCGACGATCTATCGCACGATAGATCGCCTCGTGTGACGCCCACATAAGTCAAAGCATCACTTCATGTTAATTAACTAATTTGGTGCTAATTTGGTATGAAACAGGCAGTGGTTGGATGTGGGGCTCGCGTGACGTCACAATGTCACGTGAGCCCCTAACTGCGATTACCAACAGCACTAGTACGGCGCCAGAATGGGAGGTGCATCCTTCTCTGCCAGAATTGAGGTAAAATCTGTATTCAGTGAAGACTTTCCCATTACTGAGACAGGAGATGGGCTGAGAAAATTCTATGACTATGGGAGGAGTAATTAATCTATGGGTAATTTGACCTATGTAATCATGCTTTAAAAGTGTTTTTTTCACTGACCATTTAGTTTCAGTTGGCTAACCGCAAGTCTAGTTTTGCTTAAAAAACAAAATAATGTCTGGTCAAGTGACATCTGTGTGACCCAAAGGGCATTTCCAAGTAACATATATGTAAATGTCATCAGTTAACAGCTGGCTTCTTATGTTTACTGTTCACTATAAATACTTGTCTGTATGTGTATGTCAGCCAATTTTGTATTGTCTCCTTCGAAGCTTGAATAAAGCAGTCTCAGAGGACTCTGGATCACTAAGGGTCCCGTCACATGTAGCGACGTTCCAGCGATCCGACCTGGCAGGGATCGCTGGAGCGTCACTACATGGTTGCTGGTGAGCTGTCAGTAAGGCAGATCTCCACAGCAACCAGAGGCCAGCCACCAGCGACCCGTGTAACGACGCTGTGCTTGGTAGCCAGGGTACACATCAGGTAACTATGCAAAGCGCTTTGCATAGGTACCCAATGTGTACCCTGGCTACGTGTGCAGCGAGCCGGCGTCTGGCAGCTTGTAACCGGCGTATGCTGGTAACCACGGTACACATTGGGTAACTACGCAAAACGCTTTGCATAGTTATCCGATGTGTACCATGGTTACCAGCGTACCGCCGCTTACAGGCTGCGAGACGCCGGCTCCCTGCACATTCAGATCGTTGGTCTCCCGCCGTCAAATACACCGATGCGTGCTGCACAGCGAGAGACCAACAAGCAAAAAATGGTCCTGATCATTTTGTAACAATCAGCAACCTCGCAGCAGGGGCCCACTCGCTGCTGCTTGTCACACACAGCGATATCGCTGGAGAGGTCGCTGATACGTCATATAATCTGTGACGTTTCAGCGATCTTGCTAGCAATCTCGCTGTGTGTGACGGGGGCTTAAGAGTTGTCTCCTTCAAAGCTTGAATAAAGCTGTCTCAGAGGACTCTGGATCACTAAGAGTTAATTTTTCTAACAGAGTTAGAAGCAGAGGGAGGAGCTTGACACAGAAGAAGGAGCTACAGGAAGAGGGAGGAGATATATGCAGAGGAAGGAGCTCAATTAGAAGGAAATAGAGGCTAAGGAAGGCTTTAGATGCAGAGGGAGGAGCTAGAGGTAAAGGAAGGAGCTAGATTAGAGAAAGGAGATAGATTAGAGGGAGGTGATAGATTGGAGAGAGGATCGAGAGGCTGAGGGAGGAGCTAGAGGCTGAGGAAGGCGTTAGAGGCAGAGGGAGGATCTAGAGGCAGAGGAGGAGCTGGAGGCAGAGGGAGGATCTAGATTAGAGGGAGGAGCTAGATTAGAGAGAGGAGCTAGAGGCACAGGGAGGAGCTAGAGGAGGAGTGAGGAACTGGAGGCAGAGGGAGGAGCTAGTGATAGAGGTGGAGTTAGAGGCAGAGGGAGGAGCTATAGGCAGAGGGAGGAGCTAGAAGCAGAGCTCTCCTCATTTTTCTATCTATATAGGCTCTCATCAGTAACAATTCTCATCTCCTATGTCAGTAATGGGAAAGTCTTCACTGAATACAGATTTGACCTCAGAACTGAGAATTTTGATAATAATTGATCAGTTCTGGCAGAGAAATAAGCAAATTTGTCTGATAAGATACATTACAAAGTTGCTTATTTTCAAGTAAACTATTGATTTATGAAACACAAATTAAAAGACGGTTATCCTTTAAATTTTTTTAGCCCCTACTAAAAATTGGCAGTTTCTACTGAGTTTTTTTTTAATTTATATGGCTATTGCAATTTGTGCTAAAATATCCCGTCTTCCTCAAATTAAGAAACTTTGGCTGCTCATAATCACAAGCCTCTTCCCAGAAAAGTGAGACACAGAATACGTTCATTTAATAACAATCCCCGAAATATGATTTATTAACAATTAATAGCATGTTTAATTTTTTAAACTATTTTTCCAGGGCATTCTCATAGGAGAAATTATGCACGCCTGTTTGGAAACGTGTTTCTTTCTATCTTGAGTAAAGTAAAGCTCAATGACAAAATGTAAGGAGCAAAATTGGAAAGTTGCAGAGTTACCGTAATTATTTTTTTTAATAAAATATGGGTTTTTCCTCCTATGGGGTGTAGTCTGAGCACTTTGAAGTAACTGTAACCTAAAAATAAACCTTTAAAAATACAAGTTTTTATTTCTTGTTTGTAATGAAAATATTTCATGTAATTAACCGTACATTGTTTTAATTAGCTCAGAATTTCAGCTTCCCAGATTTATTAATAGAAACCATCGCCTGAAGCATGCCTACAGTGGAATATGTTTCTACTTATTAAATATTTCCAAAATGTATTAGATCACATTAAACAACTGTCATTTGTCTCCTTCAGTTTATAGAATACAATATTGAATCTCTTAAAGAGACAGTAGAGGGAAAAATACACAACACATACAAAAAGTACCTTAATATCACCCTTTTAACAATGTTTTTAATGCAAATCCTAATGCAATCCTTTCCCAACATGTTGAAACCAGAATTTTACATCCACTATCTAAAAAGACCCATCTGCAGGTTTTTCTCACTATCTGACATTAAATCAGAATAAACCGTTCCCATTTTAGGTCAATTTGGAACCAAAATTATTTATATTTGCCAAATGCCAGAATAATGAGAGAGAGAGAGAATGATTTAAAGGCATTTTTATTACTTTCTACAAAGTCAAAAGTTTACATACATTTCATTAGCATTTGGTACCATTGCCCTTTAACTGTATGGCTTGTGCCAAACGTTTTGCATCTCCTTCCACAAGCTTCTCACAATAGTTGGTGAGTATTTGGGCTAATTTCCCCTGACAGAACTGGTGTAACTGAACCATGTTTGTAGGTCGCCTTGCTCGCACTGGCCTTTTCAGCTTTGTCCATAAGTTTTCAATAGGATTGAGATCAGGGTTTTGTGATGGCCACTCCAAAACATTGACTTTGTTATCCTTTAGCCACTTTGTAACCAGTTTGGCAGTATTCGGCAGGTCATTGTCCATTTGGAAGACCCATTTCCGCCCAAACTTCAAGCTCCTGGCTGATGTCCTGAGATGATGCTTTTGTATTGCCACATAATCTTCTTTCCTCATAATGCCATCTATTTTGTGAAGTGCACCAGTCCCTCCTGCAGCAGAACCCCGCAACATGATGCTGCCACCCCTGTGTTTCACAGTTGGGACGGTGTTGTTAGGTTTCAAAGTTTCTCCCTTTTTCCTCCAAACATAACAATGGTCATTATGGCCAAACAGTTCAATTTTAGTTTTGTCAAACCACAGCACATGTCTCCAAAAATTAAGGTCTTTGTTCCTGTGTGCATTTGCAAACATTAATCTGGCTTTTTATGTTTCTTTAGGAGTAAAGCCTGCTTTACACGGTACGACCGATTGTGCGATTTCACAATCGATCGTACCCGCCCCCATCCTTTTTGCGTCACGGGCAAATCGCTGCCCGTGTCGCACAAAGTTAGTAACCCCCGTCACACATACTTACCTCTCGTGCGACCTCGCTGTGGTTGGCAAACGTCCACTTCCTGGAGTGGGAGGGACGTTTGGCGTCACAGCGACGTCACACGGCCGCCGGCCAATAGAAGCGGAGGGGCGGAGATGAGCGGGACGTAAACATCCCGCCCACCTCCTTCCTTCCACATAGAGCCAGCGGCGGCCGCGGGAGGCAGATGAGCTGCTCATCGTTCCCGTGGTGTCACACGGAGCGGCGTGTGCTACCACGGAAACGATGGTCAACTAAAGTAAACGATATTATGGAACCTAGCGAGCAGTACCCGACTCACGATTTGTGAGCGATACTGCGTCGCTAGGAGGTGTCACACAGGCCGGCATCGCCAGCGATGCCGGATGTGCGTCACAAAAACCGTGACCCCGACGATCTATCGCACGATAGATTGTCTGGTGTAAAGCAGCCTTAATGGCTTCTTCCTGGCAGAGTGGCCTTTCAGCCCATGTTGATACAGTACTTGTTTCACTGTGGATAATGACAAAATCTTACCAGCTTCCACCAGCATCTTCACAAGGTCTTTTTCTTTGGTTCTTGAGTTGGTATACACATGTCTGACCAAAGCACGTTCATCTTTGGTACACAGAACTCGTCTTCTTCCTGAGTGGTATGATGCCTGCACATTCCCTTATTGTCTGTACTTGCGTATAATTGTTTGTACAGATTAATGAAACACCATCAGATATCTGGAAATTGCACCCAAGGATGAACCAGACTTGTGAAGGTCCACAATTCTCTTCCTTAGATCTTGGCTGATTTCTTTTGACTTTCCCATGATGCTACACAAAGAAGCAGTGTGTTTCAGGTGTGCATTAACCCCTTCAGCCCCAAGCCTATTTTGACCCTAAAGACCAGGCCATTTTTTGCAATTCTGACCAGTGTCACTTTATGAGGTTATAACTCTGGAACGCTTCAGCGGATCCCGGTGATTCTAAGATGTTTTTTCGTGACATATTGGGCTTCATGTTAGTGGTAAATTTAGGCCGATATTTTTTTGCATTTTGTTTGTGAAAAAAACAGAAATTTCGCGAAAATTTTGAAAATTTTGTAATTTTCAAACTTTGAATTTTTATGCTCTAAAACCAACGAAACATATGACACAAAATAATTAATAAATAACATTTCCCACATGTCTACTTTACATCAGAACAAATTTGGGAAAAAAAAAAAAATTTAAGGAAGTTATAGGGGTTCAAAGTTTATGAGCAATTTCTCCTTTTTACAACAAAATTTACAAAGCCACTTTTTTTAGGGACCACATCACATTTGAAGCGATTTTGAAAGGTCTACATGACACAAAACACCCAAAAGTGACACCATTCCAAAAACGGCACCTCTCAGGCTACTCAAAACCACATTCAAGAAGGTTATTAACCCTTCAGGTGCTTCACAGTAACTAAAGCAATGTGGAAGGAAAAAAATGAACATTTTACTTTTTGCAACAAAAATGTTAATTTAGCCTCAAATATTGCATATTCACAAGGGTAGCAGGATTAAATGAACCCCCAAAATTTGTTGGGCAATTTCTACTGAGCACGCAGATACCTCATATGTGGCGAAAAACCACTGTTTGGGCGTACGGCAGGACTCGGAAGGGAAGGAGCGCCATTTGACTTTTTTGAACAGAAAATTAGCTGGAATCGTTAGCCGCACCATGTTGCGTTTGGAGAGCCCCTGAGGTGCCGAAACAGTGGAGCTCCCCCACATGTGACCCCATTTTGGAAACTAGACCCCTCATGGAATTTATCTAGATGTTTATTGAGCACTTTGAGCCTCTGGGGGCTTCACAAAAGTTAATAGAGTTGAGCCGTGAAAATAAAAAAAAATTTTTTTACCACAAAATTGTTACTTCAACCAGGTAGTTTTTTTTTTCACAAGTGTATCAGGAAAAATTGCACCATAAAATGTATTGTGCAATTTCTCCTGAGTACACAGACACCTCATATGTGGTGGAAATAAAATGTTTGGGCGCACAGCAGGGCTCGGAAGGCAAGGAGCGTCATTGGACGTTTCAAATGCAAAATTGTCTGGGATAATTAGCGTATTCCATGTTGCGTTTGGAGAGCCCCTTAGATGCCGAAACAGTGGAGCTCCCCCAAATGTGACCCCATTTTGGAAACTAGACCCCTCATGGAATTTATATAGATGTTTATTGAGCACTTTGAGCCTCTGGGGGCTTCACAAAAGTTAATAGAGTTGAGCTGTGAAAATAAAAAAAATTTTTTTTACCACAAAATTGTTACTTCAACCAGGTAGCTTTTTTTTTCACAAGGGGATCAGGAAAAATTGCACCATAAAATGTATTGTGCAATTTCTCCTGAGTACACAGACACCTCATATGTGGTGGAAATAAAATGTTTGGGCGCACAGCAGGGCTCGGAAGGCAAGGAGCGTCATTTGACGTTTCAAACGCAAAATTGTCTGGGATAATTAGCGTATTCCATGCTGTGTTTGGAGACCCCCTGAGGTGCCGAAACAGTGGAGCTCCCCCACATGTGACCCCATTTTGGAAACTAGACCCCCATGGCATAGAAAAAAAAAACAGCGGCAGATGGGGGGGGGGGGGGCAGATGGGGGGGCAGCGGCATATAAAGGGATCATCTGTGATTATGAGATGGCGGCTGGGATAGGGTGGGGGCGGATGGGAGAGGGCGCAGTGGATGCAGGAGCGGCAGAAGATGGGGGGAGGGGGGATGGGGGGGATGGGTGGGAAGGGGAGTGGGAGGTGAGATTGGGGATAGTTACCCTACAGGATGGATCTAGGCAGCTGGATCACAGGAGATGAAGGAGGCAGCAGATCGGGGAGGGTGAGAGGTGGGGGAGGGAGCGCAGCGCAGATCACGGAGGAGACAGGTGAGCAGAGCACAGATCACGGGGGTGAGAGGTGAGGGAGAGCGGACAGCAGATCACGGGGGTGACAGGTGAGGGAGCACAGATCACGGGGGTGACAGGGGAGGGAGCACACATCACGGGGGTGACAGGGGAGGGAGCGCACATCATGGGGGTGACAGGGGAGGGAGCGCACATCACGGAGGTGACAGGTGAGGGAGCACACATCACGGGGGTGACAGGGGAGGGAGCGCACATCACGGCGGTGACAGGTGATGGAGCGCACATCACGGCGGTGACAGGTGAGGGAGCGCACATCGCGGCGGTGACAGGTGAGGGAGCGCACATCACGGGGGTGACAGGGGAGGGAGCGCACATCACAGGGGTGACAGGGGAGGGAGCGCACATCACGGGGGTGACAGGGGAGGGGGCGAGTAGCCGATCACAGGGGTGAGAGGTGGGGGGGAGCGGGCAGCACATAACGGAGGAGAGGGGGCGCGCAGCATATAACGGAGGGGAGGGGACAGGCAGCACATAACGGAGAGGGGGCGCGCAGCACATAACGGAGGAGAGAGGGCGGTGCCGGGCAGCACATAACGGAGAGGGGGCGGGGCCGGGCAGCACATAACGGAGAGGGGGCAGGGCCGGGCAGCACATAACGGAGAGGGGGCGGGGCCGGGCAGCACATAACGGAGGAGGAAGCGGGCAGCCGATCTCGAGTGGAGGGGGCTGGCAGCACATCACGGAGGTGAGGGGACAAGCAGCCGATCACGAGGGAAAGGGGCCGGGCAGCAGATCGGGGGGGACCGGTGGCACTGTGGCAGATGGAGGGCGGCGGCGGCGGATCGGGAGGTGTGGGGGTGAGGGTGCGGGCAGCAGATCGGGTGGCAGATCGCGGAGGGCAGCAGCGGATCGGGAGGTGTGGGGGTGGGGGTGCGGGCAGCAGATCGGGTGGCAGATCGCGGAGGGCAGCGGCGGATCGGGAGGTGTGGGGGTGAGGGTGCGGGCAGCAGATACGAGGGGTGGGGGTGCGGGTGGCAGATCGCGGAGGGCAGCGGCGGATCGGGAGGCCGGTTTCATACAGTGCAATGGCAGCGCGGCAACTTCCGGGTCCCATGCTCCGGTCACATAACAGCATGGGACCGGAGCTTGTCGCCCTGCCATTGCACTGTGTACACTCACTGTGCTGGCGTGCTGCAGGGAACGGGAAGTGAAGCTGATGGGGCGGTCACCGGCAACAGGTCCACTGTGATTGGAGACAGCGGTCACAAGGCCGATCTCTCCAATCAGAGCTACTGGAGCTGGGGGAGGGTGATCCAGTGAGGTCACCCAGCTCCAGCCAATGGCCAGTGCTATAGCTGCACTGGCCAGGGCTGGATTTCAATGTTTCAGTCACTTTATGTGGCTGGAACATTACAGTGGCTGTGATTGGTTGAGCGGCGTTCGTCAGCCAATCACAGCCTCCGTAGGTCCGGGGAGGAGGCACCACCCCTCCTGAGGTCAGGTACAGGTCCCCTCCTCCCCGAATCTGCGGTTTATGCTAACTTTTCGCAGTCACCGGAGGCTCCGATGCCGCGATTACGCCATGACGGAAAGATCCGTCCTTGGTCGTTAAGGCCCAGGGCACCATGACGGATCTTTCCATCCATGGTCGTGAAGGGGTTAAAATACATGCACAAGTGTGTCACTAATTAACCCACATGTTGCCAATAAACCGAATCGGAAGCGTCTAAACACATGACATCATCTTATGGGCTGTCACATATTGTTCAAAGGCCTAGTATTCTTAGTGTATGTAAACTTTTGAGTTTGCAGAAAGTAATAAAAATGTCTTAAACATTCTCTCTATCATTATTCTGGCATTTGGCAAATATAAATAATTTTGGTTCCTAATTGACCTAAAACAAGAAAGGTTTATTCTGATTTTATGTCAGATAGTGAGAAAAACATACAAATATGTCTTTTTAGAAAGCGTATGTAAACTTATGGTTTCAACTGTACATGTATGTGCGTTTATTTAGCAGGCTCAAGAGTTTTTCCCAATCGACTCTTACCAGACCTCAAACAATTAGAGCTGGCACGTGAATGGGCTCTCACATACAAATCTGTGTCTCTGTCAGATTTCCCTACATTGTACAATGGTTTGCTCCCCTTGATGATTGGAAGCAGTATCACTCACACGGCGTGATACTGGTACCCCATCTGTGTTTGAGAGCTGCAGTGCAATGCAGCTGGAATGATGAGAGACCCAAAAGCGACGCAGATCTCTATGTGAGAGCTCATCTACCATTGATACTTGCCAACTGTAATTGTTTGGGGTCTGGTGATAGCTAATTTTTTCAGGAAGGGTCTGCTTTCTTTTGGCGGTGTCTGCTCTCTTTTGGGGGTGTGTGCTTTCTTTTGGTCTGATGATGCGTCCTGCTGTATTCTTTAGCTTTTTTAGCTGCTTGGACACTTCCTATGGAACCGCAACTAGGGTTTATTTTTCGAGTAGGGCTTATAGTTTAAGCATGCTCAAAAAAGTCCCAAAAATCATAAGAGAGCTTATTTTCGGGGTAGGTCTTATTTTTGAGGAAACAGGGTATGTCCTGTTTCACACATCCAAGATTCAAAGTCCGAATATGATTACAGGTACAAATTTGCAGTGGGTCTACTGACCTGAATTTAACAGCCTCATATTTGCCTATGAGGCTGTTCAGGGGCTGGGCAGCGGGGCAGAGGGGGATATGTATCTCTATATGTTTGTATATTATAGGTGTACATGTGAATATACAATATATCACAAAAGTGAGTACACCCCTCACATTTTTGTAAATATTTTATATCTTTTCATGGGACAATACTGAAGATATGACACTTTTATACAATGTTAAGTAGTCAGTGTACAAATTGTATTACAGTGTAAATTTGGTGCCCTCTAAATAACTCAACACACAGCCATTAATGTCAAAATCGCTGAGAACAAAAGGGAGTACACCTCTTACTGAAAAAGGCCAAATTGTTCCCAAAGTGTCGATATTTTTGTATGGCCACCATTATTTTCAAACACTGCCTTAACTCTCTTGGGCATGAAGTTCACTAGAGCTTCAAAGGAGCTGCTGGATCCTCTTCCATGCTACATGACAAAATCACGGAACTGGTGGTTTTTAGAGACCTTGTGCTCCTATACCTTCCATTTTAGGAGGCCACACAGATGATTAATAGGGTTTAGGTCTAACACCTTTACCCTCAGTTTCTATAGCAAGGCAGTGGTCATCTTGGAGGTGTGTTTGGGGTCATTATCATGTTGAATGTTGACCTGTAGCCCAGTTTCTAAAGAGAGGGAACCTTGCTTTGCTACTTTATGTCACAGTACATGTTGGCATTCATGGTTCCCTCAATGAACTCTAGCTCCCCACAGCTGACAGCACTCATGCAGTCACAAACCATGACAGTCCCACCACAATGCTTGACTGTAGGTAGGACATACTTGTTTTTGTACTCATCACTTGGTCGCTGTCACACAAGCTTGACACTATCTGGACCAAATAAGTTTATCTTGCTCTCATCAGACCACAGGACATGATTCTTTCATGTCCTTAGTCTGCTTGTCTTCAGAAAACTGTTTGCAGGCTTTCTTGTGCATAATCTTTAGAAGAGGCTTCCTTCTGGGACATATAGACCAATTTGAGCAAAACCCCTGGTGACAACCTGCTGTTTTAATACAGCGGCCAGAGATAAGCATGTTGAAGATTGTACACCACAATTCGAGGGCCGCTGCCTAGTGAGTGGCCCCCCCAGGCTGAAATGTCCCAGCCAGCATCTATCGGCTCCCTCCATGAAGCGCCTTCTTCCAGAGCTTCATATGAAATTGCAAAATTTACAGGTGGTCAAGTGGCTTAGTAAAAAAGATTATAAAATAATAAAAACCCCCATAAAACTTTGAATCACCAACCTTTTCCTTACTCTAACTAAAAAAACAAGAATGAAAAAAACATAACACATCATGCTGTGGAGAGTATAAGGATTTTTTTTTATTTCTATAGCTGTCTATCTATACTGTATATATATATATGCTTCTGAGTCTGTAGAGATATCAAAGCATAATAAGGGACATTAAATTGTGATTGAATTTTCCAGGAGAAATCATGTCAATAAGCAAATTTGAGTTTGGCTTGATCCACTCATCTCTACTCCACTACATTCATATCGGCTTTTCAGAGCTAAAGTTTTTGGGATTGGTGGGTGTACCCCAACAATCCAGAAGTGATCTTTCATGGCATAAACTTTCAAATTTCGTACAAACCCTTTACCTTAATCAGGTGAGTGCCGCATACTTTCTTTGGAACACAGGGGCGGATATATCATTGGTGCAATCTGGGGCCCAGTAGGGGAGGGGACCCACTTTTACCTCTAAAGCAAGTGGAATTGTGCATTTTGATAAGCTATCGAACCAAAAAGGGCCCATATACTGTTTTAGCACACGGGACCTTTTCAGTCCGTGGCCGCCAGTGTTGGAACATATTGTTGAACAGCTCTTGAATGCTGAGCACCATCAGTGAAGACACCTGTATGTCACATTCTTACAAACCTCAATAATTTGCAAAAAGTCTTGTAGGCAATAGATACAGTAAAGACGGCGTTACACGCTACAATTTATCTGACGATATGTCGTCGGGGTCACGGATTCCGTGACGCACGTCCGGCATCGTTAGCGACGTCGTTGCGTGTGACACCTACGAGCGACTCCGAACGATCGCAAATAGGTTGAAAATACTTGATCGTTGACATGTCGTTCAGTTTCAAAATATTGTTCGTCGTTTGGAATGCAGCAGACATATTGGTACGTTTGACACACTGCAAACGACAAACAACATCCACACGACCGCCTTGCGTTGTTGCGTCGTTTGTGAGATCGTTATGTGTGACCGCTAATAAACGACCTATGAGCGATCTCGGCAAATCGTAACTACGATCTGGGCGTGTCACATTGCTAATGAGATCGTCAGATAAATCGTAGCGTGTAAAGGGGCCTTAAGTCTTGGCATATATGTTATAACGGTGAAATATCGCTTAATACTGGTTGGCTGTTTGTGAATTGTGTCTGGAAACTGTATAATGATATAAGGGGCTTGCTGAATAATCTAGAAAATCTATATCTCCCAATGATTTCCATATTCTCCGATCTGAGAACTTAGGCCTGATGTCACCAGAAGAGCTGGAGTAATTGGAATAAATATCTGCTGGGCTACTGCAGTTAACACCTATTGAGTGCATAGAAGAAAAATTACAGGGTGATGACCTTGTTTGTTGAGTAGCTTGCTGTCTAAAAAAAATCCAATAAGTTTTCTTCAGAAAGTGGGGCAAGCGGATTTTATGTGAAACACTCTATGACTATTACTACCATTCATTATTTCCCTTTAGATCCAGTAAGAGAAATATAATTGGAGTGTTCTATAGAAGTCATTACTGGGTAAGCCACATCATAGGAGGAAAACTTGAAATAGGGTTTATTATAATGAAATCGTGAAGAAAAGCATAGACTACATACAGTATAATCAAAAAGAATATATACAGTTCAAAAAATAGGAGAATTACGCAGCACACAATGCTGGTAAATGCTTCTTAAGAATACTAATTGTAACCCAATTCTATTTTAACTGAGTTTCAAAGGGAATTTCTCATTTTTTTTTACTCTTAATATTCTTTTATTAGTTGCTTGTCTACAGCAGAGAAATAAAGAATGAACATTCTTTCTATTTTTGAAAACATTGGACACTTAGGAGTAGGAATACTGTTTTGCCGGAAAAATTGACACTGCCATCTCTCTGCTTTTAGAGACTTGTGATAGGATTTGGGCCAGAGTCTATCTTTGCCATCTGAGACTCCTTATATTAAACATATTTCCCTTTCTTTTGATGCTGAAAGGGTCAGTTTTCCTTTTTAGCAGCTTCTGATTCCTGGTCTCAGTTGCTTCCGGTTGGTGACCAATCCCTTCCCCTATATACAGTCAGGGCCAGAAATATTTGGACAGTGACACAAGTTTTGTTATTTTAGCTGTTTACAAAAACATGTTCAGAAATACAATTATATATATAATATGGGCTGAAAGTGCACACTCCCAGCTGCAATATGAGAGTTTTCACATCCAAATCGGAGAAAGGGTTTAGGAATCATAGCTCTGTAATGCATAGCCTCCTCTTTTTCAAGGGATCAAAAGTAATTGGACAAGGGACTCTAAGGGCTGCAATTAACTCTGAAGGCGTCTCCCTCATTAACCTGTAATCAATTAAGTAGTTAAAAGGTCTGGGGTTGATTACAGGTGTGTGGTTTTGCATTTGGAAGCTGTTGCTGTGACCAGACAACATGCGGTCTAAGGAACTCTCAATTGAGGTGAAGCAGAACATCCTGAGGCTGAAAAAAAAGAAAAACTCCATCAGAGAGATAGCAGACATGCTTGGAGTAGCAAAATCAACAGTCGGGTACATTCTGAGAAAAAAGGAATTGACTGGTGAGCTTGGGAACTCAAAAAGGCCTGGGCGTCCACGGATGACAACAGTGGTGGATGATCGCCACATACTTTCTTTGGTGAAGAAGAACCCGTTCACAACATCAACTGAAGTCCAGAACACTCTCAGTGAAGTAGGTGTATCTGTCTCTAAGTCAACAGTAAAGAGAAGACTCCATGAAAGTAAATACAAAGGGTTCACATCTAGATGCAAACCATTCATCAATTCCAAAAATAGACAGGCCAGAGTTAAATTTGCTGAAAAACACCTCATGAAGCCAGCTCAGTTCTGGAAAAGTATTCTATGGACAGATGAGACAAAGATCAACCTGTACCAGAATGATGGGAAGAAAACAGTTTGGAGAAGAAAGGGAACGGCACATGATCCAAGGCACACCACATCCTCTGTAAAACATGGTGGAGGCAACGTGATGGCATGGGCATGCATGGCTTTCAATGGCACTGGGTCACTTGTGTTTATTGATGACATAACAGCAGACAAGAGTAGCCGGATGAATTCTGAAGTGTACAGGGATATACTTTCAGCCCAGATTCAGCCAAATGCCGCAAAGTTGATCGGACGGCGCTTCATAGTACAGATGGACAATGACCCCAAGCATACAGCCAAAGCTACCCAGGAGTTCATGAGTGCAAAAAAGTGGAACATTCTGCAATGGCCAAGTCAATCACCAGATCTTAACCTAATTGAGCATGCATTTCACTTGCTCAAATCCAGACTTAAGACGGAAAGACCCACAAACAAGCAAGACCTGAAGGCTGCGGCTGTAAAGGCCTGGCAAAGCATTAAGAAGGAGGAAACCCAGCGTTTGGTGATGTCCATGGGTTCCAGACTTAAGGCAGTGATTGCCTCCAAAGGATTCGCAACAAAATATTGAAAATAAAAATATTTTGTTTGGGTTTGGTTTATTTGTCCAATTACTTTTGACCTCCTAAAATGTGGAGTGTTTGTAAAGAAATGTGTACAATTCCTACAATTTCTATCAGATATTTTTGTTCAAACCTTCAAATTAAACGTTACAATCTGCACTTGAATTCTGTTGTAGAGGTTTCATTTCAAATCCAATGTTGTGGCATGCAGAGCCCAACTCGCGAAAATTGTGTCACTGTCCAAATATTTCTGGACCAAACTGTATGCTCACATCTCCCAGTAGAAGGCACCGGTTATTCTGAATCATTCTACAGCTTGGCCTTGAGGTGGACGGAGCTCCTGAGCCTTGTTGGAAGCGGTGTAGGTTGCAGTCCTGGTGACTGACTGCAGCCATGAAGCCAGGCTTTATCATTTCTTGTTTTCCCTGTCTGTTGTACCTTCCCTTCTGCAGCGGTGGGACTAGCAATCTTCACTTGCCAACTCAGTAGCCAGGGTTATTGCAGGGTCTCTCAGGGCTTCAGGTATCCTACTCACATGTGAAACCTATATAGGGACTGGCTAGGAGTGCAGGGTACAGCTGCAGATGAGTGCAGGAGATGTCCGTCATCCCTCTCCCAAACACCAGGGCCCATCATCGTTTACAGTCGGCGACCATCAAACTTAACTGAACTGGAATTGTTTTGTAAACAGGAATGGTCAAATATACCTTCATCCAGGATTCAGGAACTCATTAAAAGCTACAGGAAGCGACTAGAGGCTACAAAATATTAATGTCACTTTTATGTTGAGGTGCCCATACTTTTGCACCTTTCAAATTTTGTTTAAATGCGGATTGCACATTTTCTGTTAGTGCAATAAACCTCATTTCAATCCAGAAATATTACTCAGTCCATCAGTTATTAGATATATGAAACAGAAATAGCTGTTGCAAAAACCCAAATTGTTATAAAGAAAAAAGGTTAACATTAATAGGGGTGCCCAAACTTTTTCATATGACTCTATGTGTTCCCGGTGTACTCCTTGTTTGTTGTGGTGAAATCCCTCTTTGTTGTGTGTCTCATCGTGCACCGGACCTTCCCCAAGTCCATGCGTGACAATGATACAGTAGGATCACCCAACTTCACCCAACTTCTAATTATGAGATATATTTTATGATTATGTCCCAATCTATACAGTAAAGCTGATAAATGAGCTATAGAGGACAGGAAGTGAAGGGAAAAATGGAATTCGAAATTTTTTACATATATAGCCAGCACCATGATTTTTAAAGATTATTGCTTTTATAGTACATGGATAGTATGCATTAATCGGGATTCACACAAGTGTCCCCATGAGATTTTTTGAGAAGCTATACAATTTGTGCTAAAACAGCTGAAATTGAGAAAAATTGATTTTTCTCAAGGTTACTAGTGACAAAGTCCATTTAGTATTATGTTCTGAGTATGCTTTTACGGTCTTTTATTGATCAAATATGGTAAATGCGTGTGGGGCAAGCTGCATATTATTGAACTTATGTTGGAGGTTTACTTTAACCTGCTGAGATATTGGAGGATTTGCCAATCTGTGAAAACTCGGTTCTTCTTTACATCATAGTTGACTTCTGATGGACCTTGTCAAGCGACAGTAGTCATATAGATCCAATACTGATCTCTCCAAGATTAATTTAAAATCAGGAAACATGAAAATATAAAAGTTACTGTGACCTTTTCTCAGCATCCTATTAGTATACTCAATGGAACTGATGTTTGTGCTTTCATGAGTTAGTTAAATAGATTTGACCCTAATCCATCCTCATAATTACATTTTCCTCTAATTGTCTGGCTGAAACTGAATTATATAAACTTGCTCAGCGATTGAAAGCCTTAGACAAAAAAAGTTTGGTCAGAGCTGGCGCACATTCTTGTTTAGAAGCCTCACGAGGCATAAGATGACTGCTGCTAATTAATTCATTCTTTCCATAGTAAATATTACTTTTTTCATAAAGTTTACTATTTTAGGGTATGTTTAACATGTTTTTTTGTTTAAAGGAGTTTTACACTTTCAGCAAGGTTGACTACAAATGCTCCTAAACATGTACAATAGCAAAGCCAGTTGGGGCGGACCCTTCTGTACTCCATCGCCAGCTCCCTGCTGCCTGTCTGGTCTCTGATTTTTGGCTGCAGCAGTGACATCACATTGACAGCATGCATCACTACTACACCCAATCAGTGAGCTCAGGGGCTCTGACGATGTAGATGGATTGAACTCACTGCTTGGCTGCAAGGAGGATGCACTCTGTTGACATGACATGACCGCTGCAGCCAAGAAATAAAGACAGGAACAGAGGCAGGGAGCCGATGCTGGAGAACGGGAAGGGTCAATACTACCTAGCCTTGTTATTTTACATTCAAGTGTGTCATGGATGTGTCAAGGCCGGCTGACATTCCTGGGACAGCGAGGGTAAGCAAATCTTTGAGATTGGCAGCACGTGTTTTTATCTGACAGTTCCCTGTTTCTGCAGCTGCGGACTCTAGGACCCTGGGAATCTGTCAGTTTTTCATCTCTCTTGCCAGCCTCTGACTCCCTTTATAAGCCTCACTCTGGGGATATTTGGATGTGGTTTATAGTTTGTCCTGACTAAGCTGATGAGAAGTCGTGTTGTTCTGTTGCTCCAGACTCCTGTGGTTGCTGCAGCTCAGATATGTAGTATTTTGATATTTACCAGGGCACTGGTGATTGCAGTTGTGTTCCCCCTGTATTGTTCCCTTGTGTCCTTCGTTAGTGAGAGTGGTGTTGACGAAGAGCTCATACCCTCCATCCTTACTTAGGGCTCATTTGCTAGGGTGAAATAGGACCCAAGGTATTCCGGCTCGGCGTTAGATGCGGAACCTGTATAAGGGCTGTTAGGACTGTGAGAGTGAGCTGCAGGGCACCACTGCCCCCATTCTCTAGCTATAAGGCATTCCTTCCCCCTTCCTATGTGTTGTCCTTTACGGCTATTTCTATTCCCGGCCATGACAAATGTTCTGTCCCCACTTAGAGGCGATTGAAGGCAGGTAGTTAGGTAGAGGTATAAGGAGTCTTACCTTCATTTCCACTAGGTGAGGCAGACATGACCAGAGCGCTTTAGGATGGATGGATTCAAATGTACACACGCTGAGGTGAAGCAACCGTGGTTTATTTTTTCCTCCATGAACGAAAATGTGCAGCAATACAGTGGTTCAAGTGGCTGTAACTGTGGTAGTCTTGTGATGATTGTCCAACAGCTGCTACCGTGGTCAAAAATTTTTCATTTCTGAAGCCCAAAGGACAGAGATGTGCTCCTCATGATGCACTGACTAAAAGTGAAAGTAACTTGGAGTTAGGATGTGAGGTCACATGTACTGCTGAAAACATTCCCACAGGCTGGACAAAAAAGAACCAGGGGAACAGAATGATCTGACCAGTAGATGGCAGCAAAGGAAAAGCATGAACATATATACATTGAAGAACATTAATTAAATAACAGTAGATATGTCATTAAAGGTTTTAAAGAAAACAGGTAGGAACAGCACAACAAACTGTTTAGGATCTTTTTTGTTTAATGTAGAAAACCCCTTTAAATCCACACGACAACTGTTTTCAATAGGAATTGCGCTGTGGCATTCTTAGCGCTGCAGATTTTTCCACAACCGATTTGAAAACTGGTTCAATAAAATGATATATCATGACATATGACAGTGGTTTCTGCATGAATACTGTACAGAAACCATGGCTGGAAGCTAAATATGGATTTGTGCCATTGAATGAAGGCAGTTCAAATTAAAAATCCACAGCACAAGGGTCAGCCTTCGGTTTATTGAGTCAATAATTTCTAAATGTTTATTTCGACTTAAGGCCACTTTACACACAGAGATAAATCTGCGGCAGATCTGTGGTTGCAGTGAAATTGTGGACAATCAGTGCCAGGTTTGTGGCTGTGTACAAATGGAACAATATGTCCATGATTTCACTGCAACCACAGATCTGCCAAAGATTTATCTCTGCGTGTAAAGTGGCCTTTACTGAAATATTCTGAAAGACAGAGGTCTAACTTGATGTTAATAATCACTGAACAATCATTCAAATGGATGCCTGTACTGGATTATAAGCTCATCTAATGTTGATGATTATGACTTACAGCCAATGAAGAACCAAAAGTCATTACCTCAGAAAATTAAAATAATTACCACAAAACACCTGCAAAGGCTTCCTAAGCATTTTAAATGGTCCCTTAGTCTGGGTCAGTAGGCTACACAATCATGAGGAAGACTGCTGACTGGCGGGGAAGGCACCAAAGGTCATTGCTAAAGAAGCTGGCTGTTCACAGAGTGCTGTATCCAAGCATATTAATGGAAAGTTGAGTGGAAAGTAAAGTTGAGCGGGTACTTAACTATTCGTACTCGCTATCCTCATAACGAGTACTGTCTAATACTCGCGTATTCATTCTGAATAGCATGTGCGATGCAAGTCAATGGGGAATACACGCAAATGTAACAAGTAACCCGAATGCCGTGCTATTCGTGCGAGTAGCAAACACTACAGCATTTGGGTTACTTATTACTTTGTGAGTTTTCCCCCATTGACTTGGGGACTCACTCAACTCTAGTGGAAGGAAAATGTGTGGTAGAAAAATGTGCACCAGCAATCGGGATAACCCCAGCCTTGATGGATAAAGGTCATTTAAAAATTTGAGGGAGATTCACAAGGAGTGGATGCTGCTGGAGTCAATGCTTCAAGAGCCACCACACACAGACATACACGTATCCAGGACATGGGCTACAACTGTTGCATTCATTGTGTCAAGCCACTCATGACCAATAGACAACATCAGAAGCGTCTTACCTGGGCCAAGGAGAAAAAGAACTGGACTGTTCTCAGTGGTCCAAGGTGTTTTTTTCAGATGAAAGTGAATTTTGCATTTTATTTGGAAATCAAGGTCCCAGAGTCTGGAGGAAGAGTGGAGAGGCCACAATCCAAGCTGCTGAGGTCTAGTGTGAAGTCTCCACAATCAGTGATGGTTTATGGAGCCATGTCATCTGCTGGTGTAGCTCCACTGTGTTTTAGCAAGACCAAAGTCAGCGCAGCCGTCTACCAGGAAACGTTAGAGCACTTCATGCTTCCCTCTGCCGACAAGCTTTTTGGAGATGGAAAGTTCATTTTCCAGCAGGAATTGGCACCTGTCCACACTGCCAAAAGTACCAATACCTGGTTTACTAACCACAGTATCACTGTGCTTGATTGGCCAGCAAACTCACCTGATCTAAACCCCATAGAGAATCTATGGGGGATTGACAAGAGGAAGATGAGACACCAGACCCAACAATGCAGACGAGCTGAAGGATGCTATCAAAGCAACCTGGGCTTCCATAACACCCCAGCAGTGCCACAGGCTGATCGCCTCCATGTCACGCTGCATTGATGCAGTAATTCATGCAAATGGAGCCCCGACCAAGTATTGAGGCATTTACTGTACAGTCTTTCAGTAGACGCCAACATTTCTGAGTTTAAAATATTTTTTTCAGTTGGTCTTATATAATATTCTAATTTTCTGAGATAATGACATTTGGGTTTTCATTGGCTCTAATCCATAATCATCAATATTATCAGAAATAAACACTTGAAATAGATCATTCTGTGTGTAATGACTCTATATAATATATAGGAATAGATCACTCTGTGTGTAATGACTATATAATATATAGGAATAGATTCCTCTGTGTGTCATGACTCTATATAATATATAGGAATAGACCCCCCTGTGTGTAATGACTCTATATAATATATAGGAATAGATCACTTTGTGTGTAATGACTATATAATATATAGAAATAGATCCCTCTGTGTGTCATAACTCTATATAATATATAGGAATTGATCCCTCTGTGTGTAATGACTCTATATAATATATAGGAATAGATCCCTCTGTGTGACATGACTCTATATAATATATAGGAATAGACCCCCTACATAATATATAGGAATAGATCATTCTGTGTGTAATGACTCTATGTAATATATGTGTTTCCCTTTTTGTTTTCAATTACTGAAATAAATTAACTTTTTGAGGATATTCTAATTTATTGAGATGCACTTATATATAGAATACAGTGTATAAATATATATATATATATATATATATATATATATATATATATATATACACACACTAGCTGTAGTACCCGGGCGTTGCCTGGGATAGTAACTGTCTCTCTATCTCTCTCGCAGTCTCTGTCTGTTTGTCGCTGTCTGTCTGTCTTGCTGTCTGTCTCTTTCCTTGTCTGTCTGTTTCTATCTCTCTGTCTGTATTTGAATCAGTCTGTCTCAATCTTTTTATCTGTCTTTCTCTTTCTATCTCTGTCTCTCTCTATGTGTGTCTTTCTGTCTCTCTCTTTCCCCGTCTGTCTCTTTGCCCGTCTGTCTCTTTGCCCTTCTGTCTCTTTGCCCGTCTGTCTCATTGCCCGTCTGTCTCGTTGCCCGTCTGTCTCGTTGCCCGTCTGTCTCTTTGTCCAGCTGTCTTTTTGCCTGGCTGTCTTTTTGCCCGGCTGTCTTTTTGCCCGGTTGTCTCTTTTTAGGTCTGTCTCTTTCCAGGCCTTTCTCTTTCCAGGTCTGTCAATTTCCCCATCTGTCTCTTTCCCTATCTGTCTGTTTCCTCGTCTGTCTCTTTCCCGGACTCTCTCTTTCCCGGTCTGTCTCTTTCCCGGTCTGTCTCTTTCCCGGTCTGTCTCTTTCCCGGGCTGTCTCTTTCCCGGGCTGTCTCTTTCCAGGGCTGTCTCTTTCCAGGGCTGTCTCTTTCCCGGGCTGTCTCTTTCCAGGGCTGTCTCTTTGCCGGGCTGTCTCTTTCTAGGTCTGTCTCTTTCCAGGTTTGTCTCTTTCCAGGTCTGTCTCTTTGCCTCTTTCCAGGGCTGTCTCTTTCCAGGGCTGTCTCTTTGCCTGTCTGTCTCTTTGCCTGTCTGTCTCTTTCCAGGGCTGTCTCTTTCCAGGGCTGTCTCTTTCTAGGTCTGTCTCTTTCCCTTCTGTCTCTTTGCCCGTCTGTCTCTTTGCCCGTCTGTCTCTTTGCCCATCTGTCTCTTTGCCCATCTGTCTCTTTCCAGGGCTGTCTCTTTCCAGGGCTGTCTCTTTCCAGGGCTGTCTCTTTGCCCGTCTGTCTCTTTCCAGGGCTGTCTCTTTGCCCATCTGTCTCTTTCCAGGTCTGTCTCTTTCCAGGGCTGTCTCTTTCTAGGTCTGTCTCCTTCTAGCTCTGTCTCTTTGCTCATCTGTCTCTTTCCAGGGCTGTCTCTCTCCAGGTCTGTCTCTTTGCCTGTCTGTCTCTTTGCCTGTCTGTCTCTTTCCAGGTCTGTCTCTTTCCAGGTCTGTCTCTTTCCAGGGCTGTCTCTTTCCAGGGCTGTCTCTGTCTGTGTCTGTCTGTCTGTCTCTTTCTGTCTCTCTCTATCCGTCTCTCCACCGACATCATATTACCTCACACATAAGCTTCTTATACTAACAGTTTATTTTATTCCTATAGCAACCACTTACAGTTACTATTTATAGCCTGCAGCTCCCAGCTCCACTCAGTTTAATTGATGCAGGATTTTTGTAGAGTAACTGTAAAGCACGGGGTTACATTTTCCCGCCCAAACATAGTCTATGACGTTCCCTGAGTCATATGGAGTGTCTGTGCAAAAGTTCGTGATTGTAAATGCGACGGTGCGGATTCCTTTATCGGACATACATACATACACACAAACATACACACATACACTCAGTTTTATATAATATATATATATATATATATATATATATATATATATATATATATGCATAGTGTAAGATAATCCACATGTAAATGAGACATTGTGTACATATTCTTCATTCACTACATAATACTGAACATGTTCTTCTGTCCAAAGTCGGCATCAAACCATTTGGCTAACGCATGCTCAGTGCTATGTTCATGTTGTAGTTGAATTCTTTAATAAAATGGCGCTGAGGTCAGCGTGTGCGCATACTGCAAACTCCGGTGCCATTTTATTGAAGACACTGTCTCTGTGAATATCAGCAGTCACCAGTTTGTTTCAGATGATATTTGCAGATGCCGCTGGAGGTCGCCGTATGCGCACATGCTGACTCTGGTGCCATTTTAGTGAAGGATTCAACTACAACGTGAACATAGTATGCACCGGCCATAGGGATGATGGAGGCGGCCGCGGCGGGGGGAATAGATAAAAAAGACCCCACTCGCAAAGTTCCGCCCTGATGCTAAATGATTGACACCCGGGCGTAGAACAGGTTAAATAGCTGGTGATATACACCCCAAGTTGGTATCAGTAATACCATCAGCTCATTACAAAAAAAACAAGACCTCACATAGCTAGCTAATTTCAGGGAAAAATAAAAATGTGACGTGTCTCGGACAATGACGACACAAGCCAAATTTTTTCTTTGGAAACTTCTGAATTTATTTCACCACTTAAACAATATTCATGTTTGTTTGGTATCGCCGTAATTGTACTGACATTTCTTAGTCATTTTTACCATGTAATGAAAGGTTTAAAAGCAAACCTCCCAAAAAACCAATGGTGGTATTGCTTTTTTTCACTATTTCATCCCACTTAGATTTTTTTTTACCATATCACAATACATTGTATGGTAAATGAGGATGTTCGTTAAAACTACAACTCTTCCTACAAAAAAAACCCAGCCCTCATATGATTACATCCATGGAGATTTAAAAAAAAAATAAATAAAAAAATAAAAAAAGGATCTTGCAAGAAAGGGAGGAAAAAATGAAAGCTCTGAAATTAAAATTGGCTACGAAGGCAAATGATTAGTTTTTCACATATAGGATGAGCCAGTCACATTCAGAAGCTAAATGGCTTTTTCTATTGAAAGTTGTCTGGTTGCTATTGAGTGATTGGTAGAGCGAGGAATTATTAAAATATAATTCAGCTTTAAACAGCATCTTAAATCTCCATTAAACATTGAGAAGCTTTTCAAACACTGTCCAGACTATATTGATCCAAAAAGTAAAATAACTTTTTCGCCTTTTCTTAACATTGTACATAGATTTTAATTATTTTTTTTTTCTCCAAAGTGAAGTTTTCTTTTAACCTTACTGGAGAAACATCTTGAAATGGAAAACTAGGTAAAAAAAAGACTTAAGGGAAAAGAGGCATTGAGAATCATTAGTAAGTTGCGGTTCAAACAAGTTTATGAGAATGTGCGTATACTGTAACTAGGAAAAAACAAATCCATAAAAAAAAGTTCTTTTGATCTGAAGGTGAAATGTAGATTGAAAGGTGAATTGTTGGGTTTCCGTTATTCAGCATGTAACAAGCATTAGAGTCTATAGACCACAGAAAATGTGTAAAGGGTGCTTTACACGCTGCGACATCGCTAACGATATATCGTGGGGGTCACGGTGTTTGTGACGCACATCTGGCGCCGTTAGCGACATCGCAGCATGTGACACCAAGGAGTGACGATCAACGATCGCAAAAATGTCAAAAATCGTTGACACGTCGCTCATTTCCATAATATCGTTGGTGGTGCCTGCCGCTGGTTGTTTGTCGTTCCTACGGCAACACACATCGCTATGTGTGACACCGCAGGAACGACAAACATCTCCTTACCTGTATCCACCGGCAATGAGGAAGGAAGTAGGTGGGCGGCATGTTCCAGTCGCTCATCTCCGCCCCTCCTCTACTATAGGGCGGCCACTTAGTGACGCCGCAGTGACGTCGCTATGATGCCAAACGCACCTCCCCCTTGAAGGAGGGTTTGTTCAGCGGTCACAGCGACGTCGCTGAAAAGGTATGTGCGTGTGACGCTGTCGTAGCGATAATGTTCGCTGCGGCAGCGATCACCAAATGTCGCACGAACGATGGGGGCGTGTGCTATCGCGCATGACATTGCTAGCTATCGCTAGCGATGTCGCAGCGTGTAAAGTACCCTTAATAATGGCTTTATGTAATTTCAGATTTCCTTGCTGGTAGCTAAGCCATTAAAGGTGTTTCATTGCTATGATATTGACTTATACTTAAGATTGCAGGTCAGCAATATCAGATCATGGTGGTGGTCTGTCACCCCTACGAATTATCTATTTTCAGCTCAGGCACTGGTCAGATATAAACAATAGAGGAGCTGAACAGTATGAGAGAATAGAATCCATTTTGTTCCTATAATGTCCATCTTGTCTTATAAGTTATAACTAATGATGCCATAGGGTTCAGTTAACACTGATGGGTAGCAAGTTTCACATTTCCATTCACGCACCTACTGCTCTTATTGGTTCATAATTCACAGTGGACTTTTCCTTTGTCTGTGACCCTATATAAACTGGTCACATGTACTACTAAAGGAGAATTCTTTGGGTACATCATACTAAGCGTGTGCTGTATTGATTCCCCGAGCGCTCGTCAAACAAAACTGATTACTTTGGAGTTCAACAGGCATAGAAACTCTCTCCTCTGTCCCCCGACACTACCTCTGTCTCCTCTCATCTCAGCTGAAGACTTTGCCTCTTTCTTCAAGCAGAAGATTGACAACATCAGAGCAAGCTTTGGCCCACAATCACCACAGCCCCTCATCATCGCTACTCAGCCCTCTTCCTCCAAATCCAGCTTCTCCCCCATGACAGAAGATCATCTTTCCATTCTACTCTCAAGATCACATTTCACAACCTGCCTGCTTGATCCACTCCCATCCCACCTCATCCCCAATCTTAACACAGTCTTCATCCCAACCCTAACCCATCTCTTCAACCTATCACTAACAACTGGTTTATTCCCTTCATGCTTTAACACTAGAACTACTGGACTCGTGACACCTATATAGAAATACATAGTGCAAAGTAGTCAAAATGACTACCTCAGTAGTTCTAGTGTTAAACATGCCTCAATCACACCCATCCTCAAAAAGCCCTCCCTTGACCCTTCCTCTGTGTCCTCTGTGTCAAACTATCGCCCCATATCACTTCTCCCCTATGCCTCAAAACTACTGGAACAGCATGTCCATCTTGATCTGTCTGCACACCTCTCTTCCTGCTCTATCTTTGACCGGTTACAATCTGACCCCATCATTCCACTGAAACTGCCTTGACCAAAGTCACTAACGACCTACTCACCGCAAAAGCCAAGCGACACTACTCTGTCCTCCTCCTCCTGGACCTGTACTCTGCCTTTGACACAGTGGACCACTCCCTTCTACTACAAATTCTCTCATCTCTGGGCATCACAGACTTGGCGCTATCTTGGATCTCCTCATACTTCACCAACCGAACTTTCAGCATCTCCTACTCTCACACTACTTCCTTATCTCGCCCCCTATCTGTCGGTGTCCCCCAAGGTTCAGTTCTTGGACCCCTGCTGTTCTCCATTTACACCTTCGGCCTGGGACAGCTCATAGAGTCCCACGGCTTTCAGTATCATCTCTATGCTGATGATAGACAGATCTACCTCTCTGGACCTTACATCACTTCCCTACTAAACAGAATCCCACAATGTCTGTCTGCTATTTCATCCTTTTTCTCTGCTCGATCCCTAAAACTGAACATGGACAAAACAGAATGCATTGTCTTTCCTCCTCCTCACTCAACCCCCCCACGTTATATATCCATCAATGTCAATGGCTGCTCACTTTCCCCAGTGCCACGTGCTCACTGCCTGGGAGTAATCCTAGACTCTGATCTCTCTTTCAAGCCACACATCCAAGCCCTTTTCACCTCCTGCCGCCTCCAACTCAAAAATATTTCCCGGATCCGTACATTCCTTTCCCAAGAAGCTGCAAAAGCCCTAGTACATGCCCTTATTATCTCCCGCCTAAATTATTGCAACCTCCTGCCCTGTGGCCTCCCTTCTAACAGTCTCACACTCCTACAATCTATTCTAAACTATGCTGCCCGGCTCATCCACCTGTCCCCCCGCTACTCCCCGACCTCTCCTCTCTGCCAATCCCTTCACTGGCTTCCCATTGCCCAATGACTCCAGTTCAAAACACTAACCATGACATACAAAGCCATCCACAACCTGTCTCCTCCCTACATCTCTGACCTAGTCTCCCGGTACTTACCTGCACGTAACCTTCGATCCTCACAAGATCTCCTTCTCTACTCCCCTCTCATCTCCTCTTCCCACCATCGCATCCAATATTTCTCCCGTGCCTCCCCCATACTCTGGAATGCTCTGCCTCAACACATCAGACTCTCGCCTACCTTGACAAGCTTCAAAAGGAACCTGAAGACCCACCTCTTCCGACAAGCCTACAACCTGCCGTAACCCTCAGTCTCATACAGTGCCGCACAATCAACTCTACCCTAACCTACTGTATCCTCACCTATCCCTTGTAGACTGTGAGCCCTTGCGGGCAGGGACCTCTATCCTCCTTTACCTGTCTGTGTCTTGTATTGTTTATGATTATTGTACTTGTCCCTATTATGTACACCCCTTTCACATGTAAAGCGCCATGGAATGGATGGCGCTATAATAAAAAATAATAATAATAATAGAAGGTATTTTGCTCAAAACAGCACAGCTCCCTCCGTTGTTAAATGGCCATTGCCTGGTACTACAGAACAGCTCCACATTCATTTGAATAGGAAATGATCTACAATACTCAGCATTCACCACTACACCTTTGTGCTGTTCAGCTGCTGCCGCTGGAGCTGAGAACAGTGTGGGTGCTGGATATATGACCTCACGACTGATTGAATATTGATGACCTATTTCAATATTATAACAGCTAAATACCCCTTTAATTCCAATTTCCCTCATGGAATAATGTTGTGGGATTTCTCTGGAAATGTATGGATACTGGAGGGGTCCATTCTTCAGTGTCTGATAGATAAGTTACTGCTTTTCTGGTGGTCTAGTGTAGGAATTACTTCTTGCCACTGTGTGGTTTAGGGTTATACGCCCATTTTACTGGTAGTCGAAAGGCAGAGGAGAGGTTTATATATATACTGTATATACACTCTTTCACATTAAAATGGTAACACCAAGAAGGAAAAGTTGTGAAATTATGAAAATGGCAGACAGGATAGACATGTTAATAATATTAAAATGATGAAAAATGCAAATAAAATGTCCAAAACATCTAAATTTATTCACTATGAGTACCACGTGCAGAAATCTCCAGATCATAATAGAATATTCATGAGTAGAAGCTTTGGGAACACAGACGAGTATCTATAGGGCAACACCCAAGGTCAACATTAGTTAATTAGCTTTTCTGGGTCATATTGTAGTTTGATTAATCTATTTTTTGTTCTGGTTAATAAAATTGAATCAGTGTAATAAAACAATAAATTCAAAAACGTATTAAGAAATAATATGCTGGAAGGGCCCCAAGATTTCGACTGTTTAGGAGTCTCTACAGAGATAATCGGGAACTTCCATCAAAATGTCTTCATTTGGTCACACCTAGTGCTGGACCTCAGCATGGAGTACATTACAAAACTATTCATAAGGTCCCCTTCACACGTCAGTGATTCTGGTACGTATGTGACAGTTTTTATACATACCAGACACACACAGGACCATTAAAATGAATCGGTCTGCGCACACATCAGTGATTTATCACTGATAGTGTTTCCGTGCAGCGTACACGTGTCCGTGATTTCCGCACGGAGACAAGTTCGTTTTTTTCTGGCATCACTGATGTCCCACGGACCACACTATGGTGTGATCTGTGAAACACGTACCAGAAAAACACGTACATTTAAAATAAAAAGCTTTTGCAACCTTCTGCAGTGATGCTGTCTTCAGCCGCTGCTCTTTCCTGCTTCCAAGCCAGCTAATTATTCTCATACATATGCAGTTATGCACTGCACAGCCGACCGAGAAGTAGTAGCAGCGGTGAGACAGTGGCGGCTGTAAACAGCATCAGGGAGAGTACAACACTACGGACAGCAGAAGCGTAGAGAGGTAAATATAATAAGTGCCTGATCTCCGTGTATTATCATGGACAGCACACGGAGATCACATGTATGCCCAAATCACGGCACATGGAGGGACATACACACCTTTTACACATCAGTGAAAAACGTCTGTGTTTTTCACTGACATGCGAAGGGGGCCTTATGAGGAGAATCATACTGGGCCCTCCAACAATGTGCTAGGTCCAAGGTCAGATTTTCTTGGATTATGTCTTTAAAATCATTTTACACATTTTTTTTTAAAGATAATGTTATAATTTTAAATAAACACAGATATAAAGCGCCTTACTTTCTAAAAAAGAGTGAAAAGTAAGCAGTTTTATTTTTCAGGGCAGTCATTTGTCAATGCAGAAATTGTTTTAAGAGAACATGAGAGTTTAATTTGGAAACGCACTTGAGAATCTTAGTGTGAAGTATCTTATCTTACTTTCCTGGTGCCAACGACAGAGTAGATGGAGATTTCTGCATTATGTCTCCCTTTATAGTTTTATCTCTTAAGAAGCATGCACTTTAGGAAAATAATTTATACCAAGCTTAAAGAGGTTTTCCGTTCTCAGCAAATAAGCCCACAATTCAGTGGAAGGAAAAGTTACAATTTTTCTAAAATATGTTGTTTCTGTTCCAGACAATTTTCAAGATCACTTTTTGTAGGCATTAAATATGAATCATTATGATTTACTTCCAGCAGATGGAAAACTGTCCCTATGGACACAGATACACAGCTTGTTACAAGACAGAACTTTGATAACTGTACTGTAACGTGCCCTGGACCTGTGTGATCACAGCCAGACTGTGATGTGGAGTCCCCTTTTAAAGGCTCGCTCACATGAGCATATAACTCGGACATTGATGTTTGGTCGGATAGCACTCGCTCCAATGTTATACTATGGATCAGTGCCAATCACTGTTTTTTTCTCATGCCGAATCGGCATGAGAAAAAAAAAGAGCAGCATGATGTCGGTGGTGGCACAAATCGGAAATAATTGGACTTTATGAGCAAATATTGAGCGTAGTGATTGCAGAACACACTTAAAGGCATGATACTTGAGTGTTACTGAATTTTAATGCGGTTTGGGGCTTGAGACTATGCGATACTCCACTGGTTGTTGGAAGCTGTGCTGGGTCTGTGACGCCCTGGCCTTACCCTCACAGGTAAAATACAGCCAACCTCAAAACCCTAGTCACCCCCCTCAGGGCTTGATAGACACAAGGAGAGCTTAGAGTAGCGCAGGCATTTAGGCAGGATTTATTGCAAAACAATCCTTCTATACTTAAACTGCTACTTGAACCTAAAACCAAAAGTCATTTTCAAGGCTAAATACTATCCTTCTTGTAGTAAAATGTCTGTCACCTGCATTCACTATAGGTATAGCTACTGGAGGAGGGATAGTTAGGCATTAGAGCAGACATATAGGCAGGGTTTACGGCAAAACAGTCCTATACTTTTACTGCTGTTGCAACTTAAAACCAAATGTCCTTTTCAGGTCTAAATACTGTCTTTTCTTGTACTAAAATTGCTGTTACCTGCATTCAATGAAGGGATAGCTGCTGTAGGAGGGATAGTTTGGGATTAGAGCAGGCATATAGGCAGGGATTTTTGCAAAACAGTCCTATGCTTATACTATTGCTGCAACCTAAAACCAAAAGTTCTTTTCAGGGCTACATTTTATATTTTCCCTATTAATACCAGAAAGTTTATGGGCATAGGTAATATCTACCTAATAATGCACAAATGCATATGATAAGGCTTATCATATACACCGTCCCGGAGAGGCATGTACTGCCATATGTGCAGCTGAGATGACATTGTGGAGATTGAGTCGTAACTCTGTCTCCTGATGAACCTCAACGTATAAGTGGGGAGAAATGCGTTGAGGCTTTGATATTGATATTTGATGTGAACAAAGACTATGGGGAGCCTGGGCACCACTGGATATCAGATAAATATTAGCATAAGGGTGTTCCCTTGAAAACGTCTGAGATAAGTCATTTCTACATACTTTTCCTTGGTGCTATTTATTATTGTCCTATTTACCCCTGATTGGATAAGGTGAGAGTTGTAGGGACAGCTACCAAGGGATAGCCGCCGAGCAATGGGGGCACCAATTTACATTTAGGGTGCGTGTAACGTAGGTTATATCTCCATTGATAGGCAGTGGAGAGAATTAGTTAGGGTTCATTTAGAATCTATTGCCCTATATTTATTATCAGCTAATTTTGGTTGGTGATCTCTCCACTGAACATTTGGATTTAACTCTCTGCGAAGGCTTTTTCATGGTCCTGTTCTAATTGTGTTATGTGTTCACGGTGTGGGATTGTTAATGTTTTTTTTAAACAATTTATTCATAAAGGTGTGTTTTTAGATATACGAATTGAGATAGTTTCTGGATAAAAAAAAGCTCTTGCCACTGAACCTACAACCAGGCATTGTCGTGTGTGATAATGGTCATACCCATGCACTGGAAGTCCACATTACAAATGTTGGCAAGGCAAGCAGCAGAGGGAAGTAATTGAATACCAGTTACAACATGCCTGTAGGTATCTCGGTCAGCCTCCGCACATAAGAACCGACGATTGGCCATGGATGACTGACATCTGTGAGGTTCTACAAAACTTTGAGAAACCAACCAAGATGAGTGGTGATGATTCCATCAATTATGGCATAACCACCGGTTTCTTTGTCTACTGAAATGTTCACTGCTCACAATTAAAGAGGAAGCTTTGCATGTGGACCAGGTGGAGATGGAGGAAGAAAATGCACAGGGTGATACTACCCAATGCAGCCTTATCTCATCTTTTCAGCATGGATTGTGTGATAATGAAGAGGAGGGTGAGGAGAAGGAGGTAGATGAAGAACAAGAGATGGTTGCCTGTGCTACGCAGGGTACCACCAACACCAGCTTTATCCTGTCTGCTCAGCGTAGATGAGTGGAAGAGGAGGGGAGGGAGGAGGAGGAGGAGATGGAGAGTTGTCCTCTTAATGGGGACAGGGAAGTCTTGCCTGTTGGGAGTCTGGCACACATGGCTGACTTCATGTCCCGCTGCCAGTCCCGTGGTCCTCACGTTATACGCATTTTGGCCAATACTGCTTATTCACCCTTCTTGACCTATGCTACAAGGAGAACTTTACATCTCTCCTTCCTGCGGCAGTGAGGGCTAGTAAAATGTTGCAATACCAGAAAACCGTAATCAAACAATTGGTACAAAAATTCCCATCTGACAATGCTGGCGGCAAAGGTCATAGTTCCTTGGATAAAGAAGGAGATATAATGAGAGAAACACACACCAGGCGCAACAGAGACAGTGGAAGACTATCTAAGGTCTGGGACAGTTTCATTAGACGCTACTAGTGCCCAGGCCGTGATGCTCAGGGTAGTCTGACAAGGAAGAAAAAGTTTTAGAAAATGGTAAAGGAGTATATAGCCAACTGTACAAGCATCTTCCGTGATTCCTCTGTGCCGTACCACTAATGAGTATCAAAGCTGGAAACGAGGCATGAACTTTTCCTCTACACTTTGGAAGTGCTGGCTTACCCTGCCACTAGCGTTTTGTCAGACTGGGATTTTAGTGCCACCGTGGTCCTAATAACTAATAGATGCATCCGCCTGTCAACTAAAACAGCTGACAGACTGACTCTTATCAAAATGAACAAGGCCTGGATTAGCCCAGAATTCTCAACCCCACCAGATGATTGCATCAGAACTTAAAGCCAATTCAAATGTTCCTTTTTTTCTGTTGTATTCTCATGCACCCTTTTCCACCCAAAAAAGGGTATATGGTTCATGGTTTCTACCTTTTCTTTTCCTCTTCCTCCTCCTTCTCCACCATACCAACAGGGTCATCGAGCAGCCCTCGCTCTTAATATTTCCAGGGTGTGTATGATGCCCTCCTTCATAATTTTTCAGAATGTGTATGAGACCTACATCTACAATTTTCTTTCATGTATATATTTATACCACCGAGGGGTAAATGTTTTTCAGCCCTTGCACTTAGTGCATAGGATTCTCAGTCTAGGAGTCCAACTCCTTCAAAAAAAAGTAAAAAAAAGGTTTTCAGAGGCCCTCCTCTATATGTCCTCCAGGGTATATTGCAGTCTCTCCTAATTTTTGGCAGCCCTTGCACTTAGTGCCTAACAAAACAAAACAATCACTGATCTCGGGGAGACCAGCCAGAGAAAACACTGCCGGCAGCCAGCGAGGGCGCTCAAGACAGTGAAATCCTAGGTACATTGCCCCCTGGGAAATATGCAAGGATTTGGGATATCTGGCTGGTTTCTGTGTTGAGACTCCTAACAGAGGCTCCATGGACCTTTTTGATTTGCACTTAGTGCCTAGGCATTCCCAGTTTAGGAATCACTCTCCATCAAAATGAAACAAAAATGTCTTCTGAGCCAGTACTCTACATGTCTTGCAGGTTGTATAGCAGTCTCTTCTCATTTTTGGCAGTCCTTACACTTAGTGCATAGGCTATTGTTGCTACGATTTCCCGAGATCGCTCATAGGTCTTTTTGCAGCGGTCACACGTACACATCTCACAAACGATGCTACATTGTTCAGCAATATATTGTTTGACCAAGGCGGTCATGTGGACACCGTCACACAGCATTTCTCCCAACAATTCCGGCAACGACAGAGGCGTATAATTGTCCATAGCATACACCCTGGCGTGATACCAATCAGAGCGGAGGAGGCATGGAGCATTGCTCGTAACGACACGCCCGCGTCGCTGATGATGGACGCACTAACAATGTTGATCGTCGTTGGCAGGGTGTCAAACATAGCAATATGTCTGCTGCGTTCGAAATGACAAACAATATTTTGAAAATGAACGATGTGTCAGCGATCAACGATTTTCGCTATTTTTGCGATCGTTCAGAGTCGCTCGTAGGTGTCATACGCAACGACGTCGCTAACGACGACGGAAGTGTGTCACGAAAACTGTGACCTCGATGACATATCGTCAAATAAATCGTAGCGTGTAACGGGGCCTTTACTCCTTCAAAATGAGAAAAAAATGTTTTCTGTGGCCCTCCTCTACATGTCTAGAAGGGTGTTTTGCAGTTCCTCCTTCTAATATTTTTGCAGCCTTTGCACTTAGTGCCTAAGCTTCCCTAGTCTAGGAGTCCTTCTCCTTCAAAATGAAAAAAAAAAAAAAAAGTTTTCTGAGCCCCTTCTCTATGTGTTCTCCAGGGTGTATTGCAGTTCCTCTTAATTTTGGCAGCCCTTGCACTTAGGCGGGCTTTGCACACTGCGACATCGCAGGTGCGATGTCGGTGGGGTCAAATTGAAAATGACGCACTTCCGGCATCGCATGCGACATCGCAGTGTGTAAAGCCTAGATGATACGATTAACGAGCGCAAAAGCGTCGTTATCGTATCATCGGTGCAGCGTCGGCGTAATCCATGATTACGCTGACGCGACGGTCCGATGTTGTTCCTCGCTCCTGCGGCAGCACACATCGCTGTGTGTGAAGCCGCAGGAGCGAGGAACATCTCCTACCGGCCTCACTGCGGCTTCCGTAGGATATGCGGAAGGAAAGAGATGGGCAGGATGTTTACATCCTGCTCATCTCCGCCCCTCCGCTCCGATTGGCCGCCTGCCGTGTGACGTCACAGTGACGCCGCACGACCCGCCCCCTTAACAAGGAGGCGGGCCGCCGGCCACAGGGACGTCGCACGGCAGGTGAGTGTGTGTGTGAAGCTGGCGTAGCGATAATTTTCGCTACGCCAGCTATCACCACATATCGCTGCTGCGACGGGGGCGGGCACTATCGCACTCGGCATCGCAGCATCGGGCTGCGATGTCGCAGTGTGCAAAGCCCGCCTTAGTCTATAGGCTTTGTGAGTTTAGGAGTTCCATTAACTAACAAATGTAACAGAATTTGTATAGGCCTTCCTTTATGTCTAATACATGGTGTATCGGAGTACCTCTTCCTCCTAATTTTTAATAGTTCATGCATTGTCTGCATAGACTTTATGAGTTGCTCCTTCATAAAATAAACATTATGTGTCTGACCTAGTACCACACACCACACACACGGTGGATTTTATTCCCCTCACTGCTATGTCATCTACTAGAGTCATAGGCAACAAGGAAATATGCTGAAAAATGGCCCAGCTATTAATGAGTGGAGGAGGCATTTGTTTTTTTTTTTTCTTTTTCATTTTGCCTTTTATACAAGTCATTATACAGGAAAGAATGTTTCCTAAAAAAATTCCTGTAAAATCCATTTTATGTTCATTTGTTATGTTTTATTGTCTTGTCCGTAAAAATGGACTATTTTCTGCACCAAATCTGCAAGTCACAAATAAGCAATGTGTGCATGACACTTTAGGATTCTTATTGACTTTGCTGGCATCAGGCGTGCCTTTAGGTTTTGTCCAAATCTACACTCAAAAAGACATCTAAAAACGCAATGTGTGAACACAGCCTAATACTCTGACAACATTGTTCCCAGAAGACCAAGGGGGGTCTTCCAGAAAAATGCTCGAGTTTCCTATTGACTTCTATTGTCTTGTTACTCGAATCGTGCCCGTCCGAGCGTATGACCAGCTCGATTCGAGTACTAAGCATTTTAGTGCTCGTTCATCATTACTTCACTTCTTTGTAGAGATGTGTGGCGCCCTGGACAAGCCAGGGGCCACAGGTAACAACACCAACACACCCGACACTCCCGGTCAGGCACACCGAGGTCAGACAAAAACCCTTGTTGCCTTCCTCCAGGGGCTGATGTCCACACCAGGGGGTGGGCCAGGCGGTTGGCCCCGCCCACCGAGGAGTTCACAGTCCTGGAGGCGGGAAAAGTAGGGCAGAGATAGAGTTTGGAGGTGAAAGTGGAAGGAGGAAAGTGGCAGTTAAGCAGCCTGAAGTTGGTCCGGGTGTGTGGCCCAGACAGATCAGCAAAGTTGGCAGACGGTGGTGACCGTCTGCAGGAGTGGCCTATTGGAGCTAACCGCAAGGACCGTGGACGGGCAGTGGCCCGGCGGTACCGGACCGGTACGCAAAGAGAAGCCAGCACCATCCTGCAGGGGCTTACGGACCCCGGCAGGGCTAGGAGTCGCCGTGAATTTGCCAAATCCGTTAGCGAAGGGAACCTCCTGGGTTTCCCAGCAGCCAAGTCCCGTCAGAAGGCAACCGTCCAACCGAGAGAGGGAAACACAGTCACCGCCAAGGCTAAAGTTCCCAGGGCCAGAGCCTGCGGGCAAAAGGGGCTCCTTCAGCACCCATCCAAGCTGGGGAGCGGGTTACCAGTGGGAACCCATTGGAACCGTTACACTACACAGGTGCAGGGAAAGGCAGTCACCATCAACCTGCCGGGAGGAGAAACACCGCAGCCGTCTGTGGGACCCGTCCATCCAGCCGTGTGTTTTACCGAGAACTGTGTCCTCATCATTGGCTGAGTGAGTACCACAGTGCCGTGCGGCACAGCACTGCCCCCACGACCCTGCACCTCACCAGGCACCGTAACCCGCCTGCCATCCATCCCTACCACCTCACCGGGCCCCAGGACAACCAACCCCCTACCCACGGAGGGGAGAGCTAACATCCAGGCTGCTCCCTGTCATCACTCCCGGGATCCCCGTCCAGAGCAGCGGTTGTGTCACCAATATCACCACAACCGTGGGTGGCGTCACGGACAATATCCAATCCCCACAATCAATCCCCACCCTTTTCACTCATGGGCGAGGAACGCCGCTCAAGTCCCCGGGATCTGGCCCACCGCTCGAGCCACCACCGAGCAGCAGCAGCAGCAGCGGCAGCCGGACTCGAGCAGTGGGAGAGCACAGCGTCCCCTCCTCCGCCCGCGACAGATGCAATGTGCCGGTCCTAAGAGATCTAATGTAGAAGCTATATCCTAATCAGGCTGAAAGTGCACTGGGGGCTGGTCAATGCACTTGGACAGCTTCTTCTAAGTGCACTTAGGAAAGATCAATGCACTTGGACAGCTACTTTAAGTGCACTGAGGGAGGATCAATGCACGTGGATAGCTTCTTCTAAGTACACTGGGACTGGTCTATGCACTTGGACAGCTTCTTTTAAGTGCACTGAGGGAGGATCAATACACTTGGACAGCTTCTTCTAAGTGCACTGAGAGAGGATGAATGCACTTGGACAGCTTATTTTAAGTGCACTTAGGAAAGATCAATGCACTTGGACAGCTACTTTAAGTGCACTGAGGGAGGATCAATGCACTTGGACAGCTTCTTCTAAGTGCACTGAGGGAGGATCAATGCACTTAGACAGCTTCTAAGTGCACTGAGGGAGGATCAATGCACTTAGACAGCTTCTAAGTGCACTGAGGGAGGATCAATGCACTTGGATAGCTTCTTCTAATGCCCTCAGTGCACTTACAGCTAGATTTGTATATAACTTCTTGATCTTATTGGGTTTGTCTATGTACTATATAGACAGCTATTCATTTGTAAGGCCACAACCCAGAATAGAAATTTCTGTCTGGATTTCTCATCACAATATTACTTCTTCTATAACACATTATTGTTAATGCAAAGATAATTTAATATTCTGGCAGAGCGGCGCCCCTTCCTGTTATGTGTAGTCTAGAGTTCTGATTTTACTAGATCTGCTCCATCGATTAATGTGTGATTTACTGGAATGCCCTATAGAGCTGTGCCCTCCCATAACCGATCATTATATATTTATTAAAGGAATGTTTGCCCTTTTGTCTTTTTTTAACTTACATTTGGACTTCAGCAATAAAATTTGCAAACAACTATTCCCAACTGCAGTGGTCCCAAAATACCAAGCATTTGCTATGCATCTGTACAGTATATTTCCAGACTCACATTGCTGCCTGATGCATACTAAACATAATCATACTGCAGAATGGAAGAAGAGAAAAACTCATTAATATCAGAAAAGCACTAAACCAGCTCAGATCGCTGTACTTGTAATCATACTATTATTGTAACTTATTACAAGATCAAACTACACAACTGGATTATTGGTGGCAATCACTACTTTTTAGAGACGCATTTCACAAAAATAGGGCAAAAATAATCCAACTGTAATTTTCCATTTGTCTCAAGAATCTCTGCAGTTAGACCAATAGAAATCTAATCTTATGAGTCCAAAGATTTACCGGACAATGTAAAATCTTGATACGAAAAAGTTGCGCCCTGGATGTCCATATAGCTCCTCCAATCCAAAGCTGATCTCCACTGTTAACCCTGTATGTGCCTGGCCATGTTCCTGTAAATTACCAAATACATAAAACCACATTATCATTCCATTACACAACTTCACATTTTCTTCAAGGGGGTGTGGGCAGCACTTCCTTATGCTTCAAAAGAAAGAAGAAGAGTGGTTCTCACCTTGGGAGTAAACCATCCTTTTTTGGTCAATAACAAGCGGGGTGTGCATGCAGCAGCATTTGGAGGTTACATGTGTAGGAAGTAGTCACTTGTACTAGGTGTTGTATAAGGCTCCTTTCAGATTGCGTTTTGCCTTACGTTCATGAAACGCCCGCATCGGGGCTGCAGGGCTAGCACGGTCACTGGGCCAGTGGTATTCGGGGTCAGGCTGTGAGTGGACCGACCCGGCTTCCGTGACCCCGGCGGGTTTCAATAAAAGGAAAGTCCCAAAGTCAGTCCGGTGTTACAAGGTGGGGGAGGAAGGAGGGTTCGGGATTCCTGGGGAGCTTGCCATCGCTCACGGCGGCCACTGAGCTCTCGGCCTCCTCTGCCATCGCTCTCCCCCAGGAAACGATACGGGACGGGAACGGGGGATGCTTGCAGCGCCACCTGTGGATTGCGGCCAGGTGTTCAGCCGCTGCTGCGCAGTCTCTCTCCGGGGCAGGTGTTACGGGCAGCCGGATGGAATCGCTCCCCACGGGTGGAGCGGGGGAGCCCCAGGAGGTTAATGAGACCCAGGGCAACAGTCCTTAGGGACACCGGGGGCACAGGGCGGCGGCATTATTCACACCAGTCACAGAGTGCGGTTCCAGTTCTCTTTATTTAAAGTCCGTTCCACATCGCACCCGGGTGCTGGTCCTCGCCGCCTGTAGCCTCTGGCCGGTCCCGGGCAGGTAGGAGGAAGGGTCCGGTGGAGTGATCTGGGGGTCCCTCTCTTTCGATGCGTTAATGCCGTCCCCGTGGCATAGAGCATCTTGGGAACTCGCCGCCTCTCTGTCTCTCTCTTGCCCGGTAGCGCATAACACCAACTGCCACCGGGTACAACACTCTCCAAAGATCCCCAGTCCTCAGCTCCGTTCCCTTCCTCAGATGTCATCAGCCCTGGTCTCATGGTATCTGCTCAGCAGGAGCTGCTCTCTGTGGAGGTCTGCTCTCTCTAGCAGCCTCGGACGTTCTGCCTAAAACTTCTGTCTCCTCTGCACTAAACTCACTCATTCAGGGCCCCCCTCCCATCAGGTTGTCATGGGGACCTGCACACCTGCTCTTTAGGAGACAGGATGAGTCATGCAGACTCAAACTATGTGCAGAAAAGCTTTTTAACTCCTTCCTGCCAGTGTGTGTGTGTGTGTGGACTTCACTCCTCCTGCCCGGGAAAAATGGGGCAACATCCAACACCCTGCAACGACCCGGCTGCAGGGGTGCTACATTCACAGGTCTCGTCGGGACATCCGTCTGATTCACCCCTCCCCCACCCTGCAAAGCGTGTTTCGGACGTATGTGCCGGCAGGGCCATTGACTGTAATGGAGCACACTACGTTAGCGTGTGCTCTATTTTGTACCAGTGTGCTCCATTACAGTCAATGGCCCTGCCGGCGGATGCGTCCGAAACATGCTTTGCAGGGTGGGGGAGGGGCGGTTCGGACGGATGCCCCGACGGGATCTGTGAACATAAGGCAAAATGCAATCTGAAAGGAGCCTTAAAGGGAACCTGTCAGGTGCAATATGCACTCAGAACGACGAGCAGTTTTGGGTGCATATTGCTAATCCCTGCCCAACTGTTCCTGCATACACTAGCATACATAAAGGGATACTTTTGGTAACTGAGTGAACAGTGCCCCTTGTTCCAGGTGTGTGTAGGGCTGACCGACGCCATTCCTACTCTGGACTGTGTGTGGTTTAACCTAGCAGAAAAAGTGCGGGAAAGAGTCTGTGAGGAGAGAGACCGGACTGAGGAAGAAAAAGGAGTGGTTGTGCCTATGACGTGGTTTTATCTTGTGGGACACTGCCTGAGGAGTATCTGATAAGTACAGAGTGGGAAGATATATGGTGCCAGCTGCGAGACTTCCGTGAGGTGGACCGTGAGAGAACCCAGACTTTAGCCAGACCAGGACTTGTAAAAAGGGAAGATGTCGCCTGGAGGAGCCCAGCCACCAAGTACCAAAAGAGAAGAAAAGTTCCCTCTTTCCTCGCCTGGAGAACTGCCCGCCAATGAACTGTGCTGTTCCCGAAGAGAGACGGTTTCTAATAATGGTATCGTGAGTCTGCATTTGTGCACCTTGGTTAGGACGTAGCGTAGGCCGCAGTCATTAGAGTGCAGTAGTCGCGGGGCCCAGCAGTGGAGGCCAGTCAAACTGTAGCGTAGTATATTTTTAATGCTTTGTACTGTTCCCACTTTGTTTTGTGATAGATGAGGTGACATCTGTAGTCTGCCCCAGCAAAGCAGTTTACTTGTTTATTACCTCTGCCATTCCTCATACCCCCTTCCTGCTGTCTCACTGTAGTCACATGTCCCTGCCTGTAAATAAACCCTGTTTATCTGTAGTCTTGTCTTGTACCGTAACTTACTCTGCACTGCAGTGGTCACTGGCCATTATTTCACATGCAGGTGCTCCTGCAAAAAATAAGCCCTCATACAGCTATGTTGATGGAAAAAAGTGCAGAAACAAAAGTAAATAATAAAAGTATGAAATATGAAAATTAATGCTTTAACTGGAAGAGGTTAAGGATCGTTGCACAAAACAGTTGCAAGGTATGCCTGAGAATATTGCCCTCCCCTATGCAGAGTACAATCTCTTAAATATATAATAGTTTTCTTTTTATAGGGATCAAGAAAGAGAAAATGTCTGTTCAACGGCCATGTGTATGTGGCCAGCTTTCAAGGGGTTCTTTTAGTAAGAAAAAGTTTGTCCATATGCATTATTGGGGCATTTGGAGACACCATTTGAAATCCAACACTTTCACGAGCAAGAACAAAGAGCCGCCACTCAAGGAATCCGTGTATTACAAAAACATGTAATAGCATCGAACAACAGGAAGAGTTAGACAACTCATAAGTAAAACTTAGGCGGGCTTTACAGGTTGCGACATCGCTAGCAATTGCTAGCGATGTCCAGCACGAGATGCGATATGTGGTGATTCCTGCCGTAGCGAACATTATCGCTACGGCAGCTTCACACGCACATACCTGGTCGCCGTCGTCGCTGTGACTGCCGAACAATCCCTCCTTCAAGGGGGAGGTGCGTTCAGCGTCACAGCGACGTCACTAATCTGCCGGCCAAAAGAAGCGGCGGGGCGGAGATGAGCAGGAGATAAACATCCCGCCCACCTTCTCCCTTCCGCATTGGACGCAGGTAAGGAGATGTTTGTCACTCCTGCGGGTTTACACACAGCGATGTGTGGAGCTGCAGGAACGACAAACAACATCGTACCTGCGGTCGAACCGACATTATAGAAATGAACGACATTACACAGATCAGCGATATTGTACGCTTCTGTGCTCGTTCATCGTCGCACCTAGGATTTACACGTTGTGATGTCGCTACCGGCGCCGGATGTGCGTCACTAATGACGTGACCCCGACGATATATCGGTAGCGATGTCGCAACGTTTAAAGCCCCCCTTAGACAATTATCAGTTTTCAAGTATAAAGTGGGCTTTACACGCAACGACATCGCTAATGAGATGTCATTGGGGTCACGGAATTCGTGACGCACATCCGGCCTCGTTAGCGACGTCATTGCGTGTGAAATGCAGGAACGACCGTTAACGATCAAAATTACTTACCTGATCGTTGATTGTTGACACGTCGTTCCTTTCCCGAATATCGTTGCGGTTGCAGGACGAAGGTTTTTCGTCGTTCCTGCGGCAGCACACATCACTATGTGTGACACCGCAGGAACGACGAATATCTCCGTACCTGCGGCCACCCGCAATGAGGAAGGAAGGAGGTGGGCAGGATGTTCGGCCTCCGCTTCTATTGGGCGGCCGCTTAGTGACACCGCTGTGACGCCGAACGAACTGCCCCCTTAGAAAGGAGGTGGTTCGCCGTCCACAGCGACGTCGCTAGGCAGGTAAGTATGTGAGATGGGTGTTAGCGATGTTGTGCGCAACGGGCAGTGATTTGCCTGTGACGTACAACCGATGGGGGCGGGTGCTTTCATCAGCGACATCACTAGCGATGTCGCTGTGTGTAAAGTGGCCTTAAAGGCTGCTTTACACGGTACGACCGATTGTGCAATTTCACAATCGATCGTACCCGCCCCCGTCCTTTTTGCTTCACGGGCAAATCGCTGCCCGTGTCGCACAAAGTCAGTAACCCCCGTCACACATACTTACCTCTCGTGCGACCTCGCTGTGGGCGGCGAACGTCCACTTCCTGGAGTGGGAGGGACGTTTGGCGTCACAGAGACGTCACACGGCCGCCTGCCAATGGAAGCGGAGGGGCGGAGATGAGCGGGACATAAATATCCCGCCCACCTCCTTCCTTCACATAGCCGGCTGCGGCCGCGTGACGCAGGTGAGCTGCTGTTCATCGTTCCTGGGGTGTCACACGGAGCGGCGTGTGCTACCCCGGAAACGATGAACTACTAAATTAAACGATATTATGGAACCTAGCGAGCAGTACACGACTCACGATTTGTGAGCGATACTGCGTCGCTAGGAGGTGTCACACAGGCCGGCATCGCCAGCGATGCCGGATGTGCGTCACAAAAACCGTGACCCTGACGATCTTTCGCACGATAGATCTTCTGGTGTAAAGCAGCCTTTAGTCTTGCACATGTGACCTTCAAGCAACTTGTTTCTGTCCGTACCTTATCTATAGAACGTCTTACAAAATATTCGAACAATACCTGGCCTTAGACTTGACATCTTTTAGTTGAAACTAAATATATTATAAATTTGGTATACAGTATACTGTTATATGGAAAGTAATATAACATATTAGCAAATTATGCATTGTAATATCTATATTATTGTCTTTATCACTATCTACAGTGCCTTGAAAAAGTTATCTTCCTTTGTGAAGTTTTCCAAATTTTTTCACATTACACCTGTGGCGCCCCTGAGGCCTCAGTCGCCACAGGGTAGTACATCTGTCTTAAGGTCTGGTACTGATCCAGGTAACAAGAGGTTAACCACTGGTGTTTGGATTTCCCACAATCCCCAGCCCATGAGTCAGCTAGTTATACAACACAGGAAGTTAGACAGCCTGGGGAATTCCCGCCACTAACAGTCATCCCAAGGGTGCGGGCTGTCAGAGTAAGAGAGCAAAGACAAACAGTTTCGAGTCAGATCAATCTGGGAGAGAGAAGAAGCAACAGGTCCCTGGGGGGTGTGTTGATCCAGCTCCCCTCGGGAGCTCAACTGGAATGAGTGCTTGAGAGCTCTTCCGGGGAAGGAGAGAGAGTACTAGAACAACATGGACTCGTAGTACGATGGCCACGGAAAGGAGTGCTTCAGAGCTCTTTCCGTGATGACTGGGCAGACACTGGAAGAGACCGGGAGGACAGGGAGAAGTAGGAGAAGAAACGGGTGGAGCTGGTGAGACAGAGGAGACATGGTAGCTGAGGTTGAGCCTAACGGTTCCCACAGTGCCAGCGTAGTCGGGGTTCAGAGCCCTCGGTTAGGGAAACCTTCACGGACTCTAACAAATCTGCAGGGGAAGAGGATTCCAAGTCCCATTGCCCATTACCCATTTTCCCAGAGCACAGTGACATATATGGGATCCAGGACCCGCATCACCTGCATACGGGATTGTGATAGGAGAGAAAAAGGCGCAATAGGGTCTTACCCGGTTTACAGGGTGAAACAAGAAAAAGGCAATGCACTCACCTGGCAGAGTTGTGCCAGTCACAACCCCTTTGCAGATGTGGATGAGCGCTTAGGTGGTTCAGCAGCGGCCCCGTTACAGAGCAAATTTTCAGCGTAAAAAACCTGGGGAAAACGGGTTTTATGCCGCGCTAAGAGACCACAAGCATAAATATAATATTTTGTTCTTTTATTTAGGTCATTCCAACGCGTTTCGGAGACTCATCTGCCTCCTTCCTCAGGGAAAAGAATCTTACAGACAATGAGGATTTGCCCTTATGAAGCAGCATACAGAAGAGAAAAAAAAAAAAGGTGTGTGCAACCAATCGTGACATCATCACTCCATGTGTTCCTGGGTGATGACTCATTGCCACATGGAATAGGACTATATCATGGTATATACATCACAGATTTCAACATACTTCACATTACAAACAACAAACAAACAAAATAAAATAAAAACATTTTTTTAACTGTGTATTTGTCTGTATTTCTTTTTAAAGTAAAAAGAAATATATATATGAATAGAAATATATATGTAAAAAAATGAAAAAAGAGTAGTTCCCGTATCCAAGACAGACTCGAACTACCAATGCTCTACTCAGACAGCTTGGTATTGACGAAACAACCAAATTTTTTTTTTTTTTTTTAATATTGAAAAAGATAAACAAAGAAAAAAAGAAAAAAGGAAAATGTGTGTTTATAAAAAGCATATATTGATGTGAAGTGATTCAAAATATATGATATACTAATCAATATATGTAGAGAGAAAGAAAAATTGGTAGTGAATTGCATTACATTCCGGCAAACATATATTTAATATGAAGTGATTCAGATTAATAATGTGATATTTGATATATATAAAGAAAGAAAGGGATGTATGGTAGTGTATTGTGGACATACAAAGGAGAAAGAATATAAAGGAAAGAAAATATATATATAAATGACGGAGAAAAATTATATATGGGGATGTCAAAGAAGTGATTTTGTGAAGAGAAGTGACATGACAGTAGCAAAAGGAAAACGTCCGTGTGTGTCAGCTAGAACATTAATTCAGAATGAAAAGAACAACGAGCAGTGAGAATAGAACGAGAAAGTGCAGTGCGCATGCGTGAGGAAACAGATTCTCTATCTGGAAAGGTGATGTGAGTTCAGACCGTGGGAAAATGTGAACCGCGCATGACCGCGATGTGTATAAGGAGCGAGTTCCTCATCAGAGAAGGCAATAAAAGCTCAGACCGTGGGAAAGAAATCGAGTGCGCAAGTGCAAGTTCATAAGGAAGGATATAAAACACGATATTAGTTACAAGAAAGAAAAGAAATGCAGGAGTATTGGCAGACAATTTAGAATCTGGGAATATGCCCTGATTGAATTACAAAATATGTGAATGTATTAAAAATGAAAATAAAAATATGAAAATATAATATAAAGTGCGATTTGTGCATGAAAGTGTCTGGGAACAGGGAAGATATATATATATATATATATAAAAAAAATGAATCTGAAATTATAAAAATATATAAAAGTGTAGGAATATATAAAAAAAATATATATAAAAAATGAAAAATACAAAAATACTAAGGTTCGTAATAGGGATAGGAAAAAAATAAATAAATAAATAAATATATATATATATATATATGAATAGAAAAAAAATATATAGGATAAAATAGAAATAAAACTGTGGCCACGTTGGAATGTTAAAAAATATATAAATGCTTATAAAACACAATGAAGAACATACTCGATAAAAACAAGATTCAACAAACAATATATATACTCTCTAAGGAGGTAAAATAATCACCATGAATAAAATTTAGAATTAATTAAAAACATTTTTTTTTTTTAAATTTTTTTTTACTAAAGGAATGTAAATATATATGAATTTAAAAGGAATTATAGCACTAAAACCAAGAGGAGAAGTAAGAATAAAAAAGAGAGTTAGGTATCAGTTGGGAACCTGAGTATGGCATACAGAAATTTCAGCTCTCAGGAACAAATTTATGTGAAATTTTGGCGGACCACAAGAATAAAACAGGGGGGAACAAGGGTAGCAGTAAGTAAAACAAATCAGTCACTTCATTTAAGCCAAAAGGCTTCAGTGTATTAAGCCTATGTATCCAAAACGTTTCTTTCCTACTCGAATTTTCTAAATCCAATTTTACCCTCCAAGCCAGGGGTCACTTTCAGGCGGGCTCCTACAATTAAAACTATAGTAGCCCCGAGCAGACTTAGGACCAAGATACCGGGTCCAGAACCCATAACATTGGTGGGTTCTTATAGATGTGGCTCAAACAATTGCCTATGTTGCAGGAGCATCTGCCATGTGAAAACTACTTTTTGCTCTCTGGGAAATTCAGAAAATTTTAAAATAAAAAAACGTTTAACATGTCAGTCCGACCACGTCATATATTTGGTGGACTGTTCATGCGGTAAACAATATGTGGGTAGGACATGTCAGGCACTTCACAATAGGCTGAACTCCCATCGTTATAATATAAGAACAGGCTTCTTGCAACATGGTTTATCCAAACATTGTACAATTTTTCACAATAAAAGTTTAGATTTTAAAATCACACCCATAGAACAGATTCCCATAAGTGCGAATGACAGAGCAGAAGTCCTGAGTAGGAAAGAAACGTTTTGGATACATAGGCTTAATACACTGAAGCCTTTTGGCTTAAATGAAGTGACTGATTTGTTTTACTAACTGCTACCCTTGTGTTTTATTCTTGTGGTCCGCCAAAATTTCACATAAATTTGTTCCTGAGAGCTGAAATTTCTGTATGCCATACTCAGGTTCCCAACTGATACCTAACTCTCTTTTTTATTCTTACTTCTCCTCTTGGTTTTAGTGCTATAATTCCTTTTAAATTCATATATATTTACATTCCTTTAGTAAAAAAATTAAAAAAAAAAAAAAAAAATGTTTTTAATCAATTCTAAATTTTATTCATGGTGATAATTTTACCTCCTCAGAGAGTATATATATTGTTTGTTGAATCTTGTTTTTATCGAGTATGTTCTTCACTGTGTTTTATAAGCATTTATATATTTTTTAACATTCCAACGTGGCCACAGTTTTATTTCCATTTTATCCTATATATTTTTTTTCTATTCATATATATATATGTATATATATATATATATATATATATATTCTTTTTTTTTTTTTTTTTTTCCTATCCCTATTAAGAACCTCAGTATTTTTGTATTTTTCATTTTTTATATATATTTTTTTATATATTCCTACACTTTTATATATTTTTATAATTTCAGATTCATTTTTTTTATATATATCTTCCCTGTTCCCAGACACTTTCATGCACAAATCGCACTTTATATTATATTTTCATATATTTATTTTCATTTTTAATACATTCACATATTTTGTCATTCAATCAGGGCATATTCCCAGATTCTAAATTGTCTGCCAATACTCCTGCATTTCTTTTCTTTCTTGTAACTAATATCGTGTTTTATATCCTTCCTTATGAACTTGCACTTGCGCACTCGATTTCTTTCCCACGGTCTGACCTTTTATTGTCTTCTCTGATGAGGAACTCGCTCCTTATACACATCGCGGTCATGCGCGGTTCACATTTTCCCACGGTCTGAACTCACATCACCTTTCCAGATAGAGAATCTGTTTCCTTACGCATGCGCACTGCACTTTCTCGTTCTATTCTCACTGCTCGTTGTTCTTTTCATTCTGAATTAATGTTCTAGCTGACACACACGGACGTTTTCCTTTTGCTACTGTCATGTCACTTCTCTTCACAAAATCACTTCTTTGACGTCCCCATATATAATTTTTCTCCGTCATTTATATATATATTTTCTTTCCTTTATATTCTTTCTCCTTTGTATGTCCACAATACACTACCATACATCCCTTTCTTTCTTTATATATATATCAAATATCACATTATTAATCTGAATCACTTCATATTAAATATATGTTTGCCGGAATGTAATGCAATTCACTACCAATTTTTCTTTCTCTCTACATATACTGATTAGTATATCATATATTTTGAATCACTTCACATCAATATATGCTTTTTATAAACACACATTTTCCTTTTTTCTTTTTTTCTTTGTTTATCTTTTTCAATATTAAAAAAAAAAAAAAAATAAAAAAATTTTTTGGTTGTTTCTTCAATACCAAGCTGTCTGAGTAGAGCATTGGTAGTTTAAACAACATATGAAAATACAGACACAAATCCAATGGTTCGAGTCTGTCTTGGATACGGGAACTACTCTTTTTTCATTTTTTTACATATATATTTCTATTCATATATATATTTCTTTTTACTTTAAAAAGAAATACAGACAAATACACAGTTAAACAAAATTTTTTTTATTTTATTTTGTTTGTTTGTTGTTTGTAATGTGAAGTATGTTGAAATCTGTGATGTATATACCATGATATAGTCCTATTCCATGTGGCAATGAGTCATCACCCAGGAACACATGGAGTGATGATGTCACGATTGGTTGCACACACCTTTTTTTTTTTTTCTCTTCTGTATGCTGCTTCATAAGGGCAAATCCTCATTGTCTGTAAGATTCTTTTCCCTGAGGAAGGAGGCAGATGAGTCTCCGAAACGCGTTGGAATGACCTAAATAAAAGAACAAATTATTATATTTATGCTTGTGGTCTCTTAGCGCGGCAAAAAACCCGTTTTCCCCAGTTTTTTTACGCTGAAAATCTGCATACAGGATGGGACACTTAACACCGACGGCGGGGTCCCCAAATTGCTTCAGGCTACTGGGAACCGTGTGTCAGCGCAGAGGAGGAAGGTCTCAAATGCTCCACAACACTGGTGGTGACTTCTAATTCATACGGGATCTACTGGGGCCCAGCACGGTGGTGACTGGTACCCTGAGGGCAGCATCATGAGAACTGTGAGTAAAGACTTGGACTCGCAACGGTTGCCTCAGTCCCATATTACTGACGCTCCATGCTTCGGCGCCAACGACCCTTCTCCCCCGGTCACCACCGTTTTCCCCTGGGGCTTGCTTCGCTTGCTTCGCCTGTGGGGAGCTGGACCACCATTCCCATCCAACACCGCTCCTGGAAGAGGAAAAGTCGTAGGAGGGGTCTGCGGCAGAGGAGGCAGAGACCCCAGTCACCGTTGCAACCAGTGACACTTTCCAGGGACCCTTCAACCTCCTTCCATTCCCCCTACACCGGACACCTTGCACCCTCCTGTTTGTTTTAATTGTAGCCAACGGGGCCACGGAGCGGAGTCAGGCCAGTCACAGCAACCCCACAAAACCACTGGCCCAGTGACGAGTAACCCCTGAGGCACCGTGGGGCGCTGCACACCCGTAATCTTAAATGTATTTTATTGTAATTTAATGTGATCTACTAACAGTAGTAGTAAGTATTTGTGAAGTGTAAAGGGAATAATACTTAGTTTTCTAAATATTTTAAATATATAAATCTGAGAATTGTGACGTGCATTTGTTTTCAGCCCCCTGTGTTCTGATATCTCTAAATAAAATCCTGAGTGACCAATTGCCTCCAGAAGTCTCCTAATTAGTAAATTTGAATCTGCCTGTGTACAACTTATTATCAATATAATTAGAGCTGCTCTATGAAGGCCTCAGAGGTTTGCTTGAGAACATTAGGGATCAAACAGCCTAATGAAAATCAAGGAACACACCAGACAGGTCAGGGATAAAGTTGTAGAAAAGAGTAAAGTAGGGTTAGGTTATAAAAATATCCTAAGCTCTGGACAGCTCACGGAACACTGTTCATTTTATCATCAAAAATAGGAGTATGGCACAACTGCAAACCTACTAAGACATGGTCGTCCACATAAACTGACATCTCAAGCAAGGAGAGCACTAAGTAGAAAAGCAGCAAAGAGGCTCATGGTCACTCTGGAAGAATCTGTCCCCAGGTCAACTATTATTAGGAGAGAGAAGGCGCAATAGGGTATTACCCGATTTACTGGGTAAAAGGTATAAGGAAATGGTGCACTCACCTGGTCGGGTTGTGCCAGTCACAACCCCTTTAATGGCATAGGCGAGTGCTAAGGTGGTCCAGCAGCAGCCCTGTTGTACAAGCAAGACATCAAATTCGGGACTGGAGAAAACAGGTTTAACACCGCGCTTGAAGACCACGGACATCAGTGTTGAACACACAATTCTTTTATTTTACTTCATTCCTACGCGTTTCGGAGACCACAACTGCCTCCTTCTTCAGGGAAAAGAATTTTACAGAGACCAAGGAGGAGCCCTTAAAAAGGGTATACAGAAAAAAAGAAGAGGAAAAAAAAGGGAGAAAGGAAGAGGGATCCCTGGCTATGACGTCAGTTCACCGTGTGCTGCAAAGCAATGACTCATTGCCACGTGGAGTGAAGCCGCATTACATGGCCCTTACAAGAATTAAATAAAATATACATTGATACATTTAGCCCAAACAGAACATACATAATCAAAAATCATAGCAATGAAAAATACAGACAAAATGAATTTAAAGTGAAAACGTGAAAAAAAAGGGGGGGGGGGGGGAATATATACTACTATTAATGATCTTTGACACGAACCCGGGGTAGAGAGGCCGTGAAATTGACCGGCCATCTCACTGACATTGTGCTAACAGAGAGGTTAAATGATGCCTCATGATTAGCTACAAAAACCATTAACCATTAAACTTGCACTAGGCAAAAATCGGCAAATAGAACAGGGCATATATTATATTTGCAAGTAGGACCGATAGTGACATCATTTTTGTTATTATTAGAACTCAACCTTTTTAATTAATGAGTGAGGTGCACTTGAATAGGTTCGACTAATGAAAAGGATCCGTTATGATAAACCAGGAGGAACAACAGAGGAACGGTGTGGTGCGCATGTATAAGAATGGAAGCAGATTCTCTTAATGAGAAGAGGTGAAAGGAGTTCAGATCGTGAAAAAAAAAATTGCAAAGCGCAGGCGCGCTTCACATAGAAAGTAGCAAGTTCCTCACATCCCAAGGTTAAGAAAGTTCAGAAGCGTGGGAACTAACTATAGTGCGCGTGCGTGCAGCCAGTGACAGTTAAGGATTTAACTCAAAAAACCATGTAGTCAAGCCGTGGAGGAGGAAAGACAAATCACGAATGAAATGCTCAGAGAAGTGTGAAACGGGATCAAGCCCGACAGTGCTAGGAAGAATAAAAGATAGTTCATTTTAATCTGACAAAACATCCAAAACTCTCTCATAATTGGTTTACCGAAAAAACTAATCTTTAACACTAAAAAAGCAAGGGAAGGGAAAGGGTAGCTTAAAAACAACAATGCACTATTTGAAACACGTAGTAATTTAAGCAAGAAATGAATTAATAAAGAATGGATAAAAATCAGGATATATGTGCGATGCGCACGGGGATTAATGACAAAACATATGTTGACAGTGTATCATTAGTAACAATGCTAATTATGCTAATTTGTTTATGGGGCTATTTGAATTATTATTTATTGACAATGGCTCACATGAGAGTAGCCTTATCCTGTATAAAAGGTTCATTGATGACCTCTTCATAATCTGGGATAGTGATCACTCAGATATCAGAACCTTCCTTGATGAACTAAATAGTAATGACTGGGGTTTGGATTTTACAGCTACTATATGCGATAAAGAGATTAACTTTTTGGACCTAACAATTTTTCATGACAATGAAAAAATTCTTACTAAGACTTTCTTTAAGAAAGTAGATGCTAATGCCTATATACACTTTGGAAGTGAGCATTATGCCAAATGGTTACAAAATATTCCCCTTAATCAATACAAGAGGATTAGGAGAAATTGTTCGCGTGACACTGATTTTAGAGATCAAGTAGATGTATTGAGGGGACGTTTTTCAGAGAAAAGATACCCTGGTTCTTTGGTCCGGAGAGCCTACCAGGAGACTGCTAAACTCAAACAGTCTGATCTTATTAAAGGGAGAAAGGTCCCCTTGGATCTAACAAAGGGTAAAATGTTAGATGGATTTGCACTCAATTTTATTATTACCTTCAGCAGGGATAATCTGATCATAAGGGACACTCTATCTAAGCATTGGTCGATCCTGCAAAAAGATCCCATTCTTAGCTCCATTTTGCCCTCAGCTCCTGGTGTTACTTTCAAACGGGCACCGACTATCAAGACTATAGTAGCCCCTAGTAGGCTCAGAACAGTAACTCCTAACCAAAATAAGAATACTCCTACCATAGGGGGAGCTTTTAGATGTGGGTCAAAAAAAGTTTGTGTTGCAAAAACATATGTCACGGGAGGACCACTTTTAGTACTCCTGGTGTCTCTGAGAATTTCCCAATAAGAGATCATCTGACATGTCAGTTTGATTATGTGGTGTATCTGGTGGACTGCAAATGTGGGAAGCAGTATGTAGGTCGGACCAGTCAGGAACTCCATAATAGAGTCAATTCCCATCGCCATAATATCAAGATTGGCTTCCTAAAACATGGGTTGTCTAAACACTGCACTATTGCACACAATAAAAATCCAAATTTTAAAATCACACCCATTGAGCAGGTTCCCCCTAATGCCAACAATAGGGCAGAAACACTCAGCAGAAAGGAAACCTACTGGATACACAGATTGAATACTCTTAAACCTTTTGGCCTCAATGAGATTACTGATTTATTTTATTAATTTATGGGAATATGTTCTTGTGATTTTTATGATATTTTTAATCATAATGATTGCCTTTTATGTTTTATTCGCCATATATCCTTTATATATTTTATATATATATATTTACATATTTTTATACCATTTTTATATCATTTTTCTCTGATGGTCTGATTTTACATTCATTCAAATATTTAATATATTCATGTCTTAAATGTTGTTTTAATCACCAGTTCAGATATTTTTAATTCCCCCCCCCCCCTTTTTTATGTTACTAATGATACACTGTCAACATATGTTTTGTCATTAATCCCCGTGCGCATCGCACATATATCCTGATTTTTATCCATTCTTTATTAATTCATTTCTTGCTTAAATTACTACGTGTTTCAAATAGTGCATTGTTGTTTTTAAGCTACCCTTTCCCTTCCCTTGCTTTTTTAGTGTTAAAGATTAGTTTTTTCGGTAAACCAATTATGAGAGAGTTTTGGATGTTTTGTCAGATTAAAATGAACTATCTTTTATTCTTCCTAGCACTGTCGGGCTTGATCCCGTTTCACACTTCTCTGAGCATTTCATTCGTGATTTGTCTTTCCTCCTCCACGGCTTGACTACATGGTTTTTTGAGTTAAATCCTTAACTGTCACTGGCTGCACGCACGCGCACTATAGTTAGTTCCCACGCTTCTCAACTTTCTTAACCTTGGGATGTGAGGAACTTGCTACTTTCTATGTGAAGCGCGCCTGCGCTTTGCAATTTTTTTTTTCACGATCTGAACTCCTTTCACCTCTTCTCATTAAGAGAATCTGCTTCCATTCTTATACATGCGCACCACACCGTTCCTCTGTTGTTCCTCCTGGTTTATCATAACGGATCCTTTTCATTAGTCGAACCTATTCAAGTGCACCTCACTCATTAATTAAAAAGGTTGAGTTCTAATAATAACAAAAATGATGTCACTATCGGTCCTACTTGCAAATATAATATATGCCCTGTTCTATTTGCCGATTTTTGCCTAGTGCAAGTTTAATGGTTAATGGTTTTTGTAGCTAATCATGAGGCATCATTTAACCTCTCTGTTAGCACAATGTCAGTGAGATGGCCGGTCAATTTCACGGCCTCTCTACCCCGGGTTCGTGTCAAAGATCATTAATAGTAGTATATATTTCCCCCCCCCCTTTTTTTTCACGTTTTCACTTTAAATTCATTTTGTCTGTATTTTTCATTGCTATGATTTTTGATTATGTATGTTCTGTTTGGGCTAAATGTATCAATGTATATTTTATTTAATTCTTGTAAGAGCCATGTAATGCGGCTTCACTCCACGTGGCAATGAGTCATTGCTTTGCAGCACACGGTGAACTGACGTCATAGCCAGGGATCCCTCTTCCTTTCTCCCTTTTTTTTCCTCTTCTTTTTTTCTGTATACCCTTTTTAAGGGCTCCTCCTTGGTCTCTGTAAAATTCTTTTCCCTGAAGAAGGAGGCAGTTGTGGTCTCCGAAACGCGTAGGAATGAAGTAAAATAAAAGAATTGTGTGTTCAACACTGATGTCCGTGGTCTTCAAGCGCGGTGTTAAACCTGTTTTCTCCAGTCCCGAATTTGATGTCAGGTCAACTATTAGTCATATATTCCACAAATCTGGAAGAGTGGCAAGAAGAAGGCCATTTTTGAAAGCAAGACATAAGGAGTCCAATTTGCAGTTTGCAAAAAGCCATATAGGAGACTCAGCGAGCATGTGGAAGAAGGTGCTCTGGCAGAAAGGTCCAAAGTAGAACTTTCTGAGCTGAATGTAAAACTATGGGTGGCAGGAAACAAACGTTACACATGTCCCTGAAAACACCATTCCCACCATCACACATGGTGGTAGAAGCATCATGCTGTTGGGAGAGTTTTCTTCAGCAGGGACAGAGAACCTGATGAGAGGCGATTGGGAGTTGGATGGAGCTAAATACAAGGTGATCCTAGAGGAAAACCTGTTAGAGGCTTCAATAGACTCGAGATTTTGATGCATAATTCCCCCAAAAAACAGTTACAGTACGTTTGTGGGTGTAACATCTATCATTGATGTGTTCAGGTACAGATTTCTGAAGCTTATCTTTTACATTTATTTATAATATTATCTTAAAGGACATCTGTCACCAGGTTTTTGTGGCCACATCTGAGAGCAGCATGACCTAAGGACAGAGACCCTGATTCCAGTCATCTCACTTACTGGGCTGCTTACATCAGTTTTAATTAAGAACAGTTTTATCTGCTGCAGATCTACCAGTTCTCTAATGGGAAGGTCTTTGTGTACACTGTGCATAGACAGAAATCTGCCAATCAGTGGTGGGGGCGGGGTTATACAAAGCTCATGAATATAGAGGACTACATGGCAGCAATTTTACTAGTCCTCTGTGATAATCTCCTGCTGATTAAACTTTTTTTAGCAAAACTGCAGCAAGTAGCCCAGGAAGTGACACATGGCTGGAATCGGGGTCTTTGTCTCTACATTATGCTTTTCTCAGATGGAGCAGCAAAAACCTTGTGACAGATTCCCTTTATGAAATGCGAGCAATCTGCAGCTATTCTTGACTAGTTTTAATGTAGTATTGTATGTTGGCAGACAATCATTTTCAGTAGTAAAATGGATGATATAATCCCAGATGTCACTTCTTATCCTTTGATCTCAGACATTGTTCTGCAGAGATCAGTATATTATTCCAATTATTACTTCTCACCATAATTGTCCCTCATTTCCTTTATATCTAGAAGATGAAAGGACAAGTGCTTTGAGCCCTTTATGTCACAGCTGTGACACTTATGTCTTTGCCATAACCGTGTCTTAAAAATGTCTTTTTTTTACCAAGGAAACCTTATGATACTTAACGTATGTCAGGAGTCTAAAATCAAGCGAGGTCTGCAAAACAGATGCCGGTCTACGGCCATTGGTAGAGTGTTGCCTTTGTGCGTGAAAATCCCCTAAATCAATAATAACTATTACTCCCACTGTCAGAACCACAGGCTAATAGATTTGCAACCACCATGCTGACAAATGTGGGAATTTATTCCATTGCCCAGCAAGAGGAACCATTAATGTGATTTCCAGTAAGTTAATGGGTTCTGACGGTGACAGATATTGAATTATATCTAATTATTTCATTATACCTGTTGAAGAGAAATCTGCATGCTATTCACACAACTGATTTATGACGAGTGGGGCTTCAGAGACATTTCTTCTGTCTTGTTTTCATAATGGAGGTGCCTAATGGTACTGGAAATCATAGGTACCATGGTGGTCAATATAAATGCTATAAGGGGAAGTTGAGCAACTGATGTAGGAATCTTAATGGAGCTGAAAACTACTGTTTCCAACTAAATTAAAGGGATTGTCCTAACAGCAGCAACGTATCACCTAACCATGCGCTAAACCCTAACTATTCCCTCTCCCCAATCCGCATCCATGACATAAGAAATAAAAGCCCTATAATTTCCAACTTCCAATTTCCAACTGCTCAACTTCTCTGTTGATGAGACGGATTACAATTGACAGAAAGTTATACAACAAGGAAATACTTAGATATTGGAACCTTGGATTAACTTCTTTGGGGGTAACATTTTATATTTATTAACTAAAGTAACTTACAAATTGACTTTTTAACAAGTTATCCATCAAATGCGATCAAGTTGATCAATGTCCTTTCATATTAATGGGTTTTTAGCTCTGTAATAAAGCTTGAACATGGGAATGCTACTCAACACAAAGAAGATGAAGATATTGACTACTTACAGGTACGACTGGGACACATTTGAAATGGACAATAACAAATGGAAGTTGTAAAGGACTTAAATCAATGATCACTGAAGATGCAGCAACAACATCGGAAGTCAATAGCAGAATAACTATGGCCAAATCAGCAATGCAGTCACTGGACAAGGTCTTCATTGGACTGGTAATTATGACATGGCTCGTACATAGTCTGGTCTCGGCTTGTACATAGTCTGGTCTTTTTTGTTGTAACATATAGATGTGGAACCGCCACGATAAAGAAACAAGACAGAAGATTAATCAATGCCTTTGATATGTGGGGTTGCAGAAGGACATACCATGGATGGCAAGAAGAACAAATAAATTAATTTTGAAACAAATAAAGGCTGATATGTCACTCGAAGCAAGGATCACCAAGCTATGACTTGCCCACTTTGAACACATCAACTGAAAAGAGCAATCACTGAAGAAGGACATCATGGTCCGAAGAATAAAAGGAACAAGGCAAAGAGGAAGATCAGCAACCCGATGGCTTGATTCTATCAAGATAACGGTGGAGAAGACCCTGATGAACCTATGTAGGCTGCACAAGATCGATCTTCCCACAGAACATTCATCCATCAAGTTGCCATGGCTGAAGATCGAGCAGAGAGCCGTTAATAAAAAATCTATCAAATGTAGGATTGGAACGATCCTAGAGGGGGAACATATGACAGAATCCTGAATGCTTCTGGCGGGATTAATGTTTTTCTCCTTGCAGCGTGGTTTAACGTGCATGTGTCGTGAAGGACCAGAACCCTATTAACCTGCAGATTAACCCCATATCTGTAGATTAATAACATTTTTTTCATGTGACAGGTGTAATGCTCATGTTGAGTATTTTCTCCTTGCAGATTTGGTGCAGAAAATAATCTGCAGTACATCAATTCTTTCAGTGTTTTTGCATGTGTTTTTCACCATGGAAAGCAATGAAAAAAATACATCCAAATACACATGAAAAACGTAGCAAAAATGTATAAAAAATGCCAAGAGATTCAGAAGTGGTGCAGATATTTCTGCAACCAAAAACTCAACGTGTGCAAATACCCTAAAGGAGTTCTCAGATTTCGGTAGTTTGATATAGAAAAACACAAATTGTGCTTCACTCACCCTCCCCAGATGCAGTGCTAAATAGTATCCGTTATTGTTTGCAGCGCTGACATCACGTCAACGGTATTGTACCCAAGCAGAGAGCTTAGCTGCTCATGTTGTCAACTTGGGCAGAAGTCCTAAGCTCAGTGATTGGCTGCAGTGCTGTTTATGTGACATCAGCGACAGCGCTGCGGACAATAACAGCTATGGAGACTCAGTATTTGTATTTGTGTATTGCTTTGTATTTTTCATAATAAACTGCAGCTGCGGAACAAGAGTTTTCCAAAACCAGAAAACTCCTATTAAAGGGAATCTGTCAGCAGGATTTTGCTATGTAATCTGAAGACAGCATGCTGCTAGAGTTAACACAGACAATTCAGGGATGCCTGTCTTGTCAAAGTCCAATCTGTTGTTTATTTGCTATGTTTATTTATGCAGCAGGACTCTTATCGTTACTGGACTACAATGTCATGCGCACAGTTGTCTGGCATGCCTTCTCTGATTGGCACCTCGCTGTCAATGTACAATCTCTATAAAGAGCCTGGTGTGGGCAGGACAGCTCTCTGGACTTTGCTACATGGCTAAATCTAAAAATTCTGATTGTGTCAGAATGGGTGTACTCAGTAATCGAAGTGATACATTATTGGATTCAGGATCAGTCTTTACCTACTTCATACTGCTCTCAAATGCGGTAGCAAAAACCTGCTAACAGTTTCCCTTTTAATGTTGATCAATGTGACATTTCTCAATAATTAAAGCAGGAGAATAGCACTGCAAAGGAAGGTGACCTGTCTGGGATAGAAGTAGGGACTATGGAGGCTTTTGGGGGTATATGTTTAGATCTTTTGGAATAAATTGGGAGGACTGAGAATTAATCTGGTGGGTGTGCTGAGGTGGGCTGGAAGAATAGGGTATCAGTTGGCACCAGAGAAGGATTCTGGGTTCTGGGTAGGATAATGAAGCTATAACAAAGCGTGTTTATGTCTACTCTAGGTGAGCAATTTTGCTTTCTGGGGCATGATCCAGGCTAATTACTGTACACATATACATATTAATAACATAAAGCATGAAGTATCAGGTGGGCTTTTCAATTCCTTCCCCTATCCCCCTGCCATGTGTGCCAGATCATAGGTGATTGTTTGAGTTGTAAAAATGTCCTTGGTTCAGTCTTTATATTTTCGCTTTTTTCTCCCATTGCTTTTACGCTCATCATTAGAGTCACGAGTTTGTTGCAATAAACGATTTTGCTGCTTTCCTACAAAAATGTCAGAACACAGAAATATAAAGTCATAACAATAAACCTTGATGAAAAATTAATAAAACAGCAGTCTTCATTTCCAAAAAGCGATGTGTCATTGCATAAAATCACGTCTAGGCTATCAGACAGCAATTATCCGTCTTGTAAAGCGAATGTTTCTGTCTGCATTGCATTACTGCGGAGCTTTGTGACTGATGTAATGCCGGAGCGTCTAACTCTGACATTCATTCTCCCCATCACACTGGTGGACACCTTGGGTAAATGACATTGTGGAATAAAAAATATAGTCAAAGTCATCTGCTTAAAGTAAGGCCTCATATTACAGCTCTGTAATGTAGGAATAGTTGGGACTCCATCAGAATTGCAGAGGGCAAAATTCAAAGACGATTCTAGCATTTCTGCTGCTGCCTAAGGTTCCCCCTCCCCACGATGTCATATACAGTAAATCTGCAGTGAAAAAACACAATGCCACCATGTTTGGGGGTTTTGCTTTTACATCTGTCACTGTATTGTAAAAATAACTCGTTGGCATGATTCTCCACGTCAGTGTGATCACAGCAATACCAAATTTATATAGATTTTTTTTTTACTGGAAGTGGTAAAAATGATTTAAAAAATTCAGTTTTGGAAAAAAAAACATTTTTATTTTTCTGTTGATGGAGCTGTGTGAGGACTCATTTTTTTGCACGGCTTGCTGATCCTTTTATTGTTACCAATTTGGGGTAGTGGAAGTTTTGATGGTATTGGGTTTTAGGACTAATGGTGCGGTCCCTGGGTTGTAGGGCTAATGGTGCTGTCCATGGGTTGTAAGGATAAAGCGCCTGGGTTTTAGGGCTAAGGGCTCTGTCCTTTGGTTGTAGGGCTAAGGGCGCAATCCCTGGGTTGTTGGCCTAAGGGCGCTGTCCCTGGGTTATAGGGCTAAGGGCTCTATACCTGGGTTGTAGGCTAAGGGCTCTGTCCTTTGGTTGTAGGGCTAATGGTGCAATCCCTGAGTTGCTGGCCTAAGGGTTCTGTCCCTAGGTTGTACGGCTAAGGGCGTTGTCCCTGGGTTGTCTGGTTAATCGCGCAATCCCTGAGTTGTAGGTATGCCGCCCCTGCAGCGGTCGAACCGCTCGGATCCGGGGTCGCTGTGGCTCGAGGGTCGCAGCCACTTCAAATGCAAAGGGGGTATTTACAGGGGATAGGAGTTTGTGACGCCACCTGTGGTTTGCGGTAAGGGGAGTACCGCCGTTGCCCATGGGAGTACCCGGGGGAGATGGAGTGGGGCAGACAGATGACGTTCCCTCCACGGGTAGGGGAGGCCCCAGGACTCCGGATGATGAGGGCACGGGGAGCGTGGTGCAGATGGAAGCAGGAGAGGGCAGCGTACTCACTCAGGCGATGTTAGTGGAGCTGGAACCGCAAAGCAGACTCTGACACAAGGTTAAACCAATTCTCTGGGTGCTGCTCCCTCTTGGGGGAGCTCGTCCGGGTGGTCCGTCTCCTCTGGTACTGCCGGGTAGTCCGAAGCCTGCCTCCATGCACAAATTTTGGACTGTTTTGGTGGCCCGTTAGCTTAAAGCTGTCTGGGTCCCGCTCCCTCCTTGTTGGTAGTGGAGCTGTGCTCTCAGGGGCTCACGCTTGGGATTTTTGCAGTCTGCATGAATTGGAAGGCCCTATCCCCCTCATTGCGCTAGTGCCCCCGATCTCTGAGCTTCTTGGGGACAGTTCGTGAAGACACTATCCTCCTCAGGCTAATTGCCGGGTTGCCTGAAGCTACTCCCCGACCTATGGTCCTGTACCCTGCCGTGCTTTCGGTCCCAGACCGGTTATTAGGCTTGAGATGCCATCCGTCCTCCAAGATCGGGTCAGGCACCCAGCCTCAATACCCTGCAACCCGGTCTCAGACTCCTCCGGGCCCAGACCACCGTCTGCTACCCAACCAATGACCCACAGGGAGCCACCACTCCCTGAGCCCCTCACTCCTTGAGGATCAACTCTCTTCTTTCCACTTCTCCTCACTTCTGCTCACTTGCCTCCCACCAAACTACCTGACCCCTAGGTGGGCGGTTCTATTCCAGCTAGGCAGCCCACTGGTGTGTCTGACAGGTGTGGTGTGAGGTGTGGTTGGGATTTGGATGCGGATGGAGGCAGTACCATAGGTTGGGAACCCGCAACCATGAGGGATTGAGTCCTGCACCAAGAGATAAAGAGGGTGCAGTACCCTGTGACACCCTGACTAGTTCAGGGGCGTCACATAGGCCTAAGGGCGCTGTCCCTTGGTTATAGGACTAAAGGCCGGTTTATACGCAACTACATCGCTAACGAGATGTCGTTGGGGTCACGGAATTCGTGACGCACATCTGGCCTCGTTAGCGACGTCGTTGCATGTGAAACGCACGAACGACCGTTAACGATCAAAATTACTTACCTAATCGTTGATCGTTGACGCGTCGTTCCTTTCCCTATTATTGCTGCTGTTGCAGGACACAGGTTGTTCGTCGTTCCTGTGGCAGCAAACATTGCTACGTGTGACACCGCAGGAAAAAGGACCATCACCTTACCAGCGGCCGCCTGCAATGAGGAAGGAAGGAGGTGGGCGGAATGTTGGTCCCGCTCATCTCCGTCCCTCCTCTTCTATTGGGCAGCCGCTTAGTGATGCCGCTGTGACGCCACACGAACCGCCCCCTTAGACAGCGACATCGCTAGGCAGGTATGTGTGACGGGTGTAAGTGATGTTGTGCGCCACGGGCAGCAATTTGCCCGTGACGCACAACTGATGGGGGCGAGTATACTCACTAGCGATATCGATAGCGATATTGCTGCGTATAAAGTGCCCTTAGGGGTGCTGTCCCTGGGTTATAGACTAAGGGCGCTATCTCTGAGTTATATGGCTAAGGGCGTTGTCCCTGGGTTGTAAGGCTAATGACTCTGTCTCTAGGTTGTAGGGCTAAGGGCGCTGTCCCTGGGTTGTACGGCTAAGGGCTCTGTCCTGGGGTTGTATGGTTAATGACGCTGTCCTTGGATTGTAGAGCTAAGGACGCTATCCCTGAGTTGTATGACTAAAGACGCTGTCCCTGGGTCATAGGGCTAAGGGTGCTGTCCCTGGATTGTAGGCCTAATGGGCGCTGTCCCGGACCTCAGAGTCCAGGATAGACTGCTGTCTATGTTAAGTATTGGCTGCATCTGCTCTAAATCAAAGATAGAACCTGCTCCCTTTGCTTTAGCCGGTCCCTATGCTAAGCACTGGATGCCTCTGTGTTGATTTAAAGGTTCAAAGATGGAACCTGCTTCCTGTGCTTATGACACCCCTTTTGTTAAATGTCTGCTGACTGCATGCCCTCAATTTCAAAGATGGCACCTGAGTGTTCTGTTGACGCTGTTCTCTGTACAGAGCACTGGCTACATCCATCCAGATTCCAATATGGCACCAGCATCCTTTTGCCAGCTTTGCCCCACTGATGAGCGCTGGCGGTGTCAAGGTAAAGTGCAGCCAGTACATACTAGCGGAGGTGGCGCCAGCACAGGTGGTGGGTGACATCTTGGATTTTGAGTTTCAGCACACACCTCCACATTGCTGTTTCACAGGTAGGGTACAGAGAAGGAACGATTATCCATATAGTGAAAGTGCAGAAGCAATCCTGGCATAACTAGATTCCAATGAGCCCCCAGTGCAAAATTTGGACCTGGGCCCCCCTCTGCATGTTTGTGTAACGCCTGTGTTGCGGGCGGGGAGGGCGCTGCACTCACCACGCTCGGGTCCGGCGCTGCTGCTGCTCGGTGGCTCGAGCAGTGGGCCGGATCCGGGGACTCGAGCGGCGCTCCTCGCCCGTGAGTGAAAGGGGGGTAGTGTGGTTTAGGGGATTTGGTCCATGACGCCACCCACAGTTTGTGGTGAGGTTGGGGCACCACCGCTTTTGTTGACGGGGATCCCGGGAGTGATGGCAGGGAGCAGCTGGGATGTTTCTCTCCCTTCCGTGGGTAGGGGGGTTGGTGGTCCCGGGACCCGGTGAGGTGACGGGGAGGCAGGGTCGGGCAAGGTGCAGGGTCGCTTGAACTTGGACAGCGCGGTGCCGGACGGCACGGTAGTACTCACTCAGCCACAAATGGATGCAAAGTCTCTGGTAAAACAAACGTCTGGATGGACGGGTCCCGCAGCCGGCTGCTGTGGTTTCTCCCGGATGGTTGGTGGTGGCTGCCTTTCCCTGCACCTTTTGTGTATCTTCGGTACCGATGACTTCACACCGGTAATCTGCTCCCCAGCGTGTATATGGTCTGGAGGAGCCCTTTTGCCCGCAAGCTCTGGCCCTGGGAACTCTAGCTGTGGCGGTAGCTGTATTTCCCTTGTGCTGGTTGGACGGTTGCCTTCAATCGGGTCTTGGCTGTTTGGAAACCCCTGGGGTTCCGGTCACTAACAGATTTGACCTGTTTAACGGCGACTCCAAGCCTGGTCGGGGTCCGCAGGCCCTGCCGGTTTTTGCTGGCTTCACTTCGCTCCCTGGTTCGGTACCGGCGGGCCACCGCCCGTCCCCGGACCTACGGTTCCGCGTTGATCTGCCTCTCCTGCAGACAGCCACCACCGTCTGCCAACCTTGCTCTCGGTGCCCGGGCCACATACCCGGACACAGTCAGTTTGCTCCTCTACTACCACTTTACTCCTCCTACATTTCTCTAACTCCTCTCTGCTCTGACTTCCTTTTCCCGCCTCCAGGACTGTGAACTCCTCAGTGGGTGGGGCCAACCGCCTGGCTCCACCCCACCTGGTGTGTACATCAGCCCCTGGAGGGAGGCAACAAGGATTTGTGTCTGACTGATGTGCCTATCTCGGGGTGGGGGTGTCGTGTTGTAGTCCCTGTGACGACCTGGCTAGTCCAGAATGCCACACCTGCCTAGAACCACAGGCTCAGGATGGCTGTCACAGACAGACTAGAAGCTAGCCGCCCACTAAGCAGGATCCTGAGAACCGCAAAATTTTTTAACCCCTATACAGGGATTTGGAATTCCTACAGGGTCCCAGAGATTGCTACCTGTGGAAAGCTGCAGTCTAGAGAAGAGTAGTTGTCAGGCAGGGTCAAACCAGGGGATACCTAAAAAGGGCGGCAGACAAGAGCATAATCAGGAAATCAGGCTGAGGTTAAAACTGGAGATGGCAGCGAGGTACAAAAACGGCAGGCGGGAGAGTAGTCAGAGAGCAGGCATGGGTCAAAACATAGGGATCAATATTCAGAACAAAGCGAGAACCAGAAATAAGCAAGAATACAAAACTATATCTGGCAGCGACCAGCATAAAGGAGGGGGAATAAGAACGGTGTGGTGTCTTTTCGTTGGCTGTAGCTGAAAAGTGTAATCTTCAGCTGGAAGACACACAACCCCACAGTCAGCCAGTGGTACTGCAGGTCCCAGAGATAGCCAGCAGCCTAGTGGATGGGCAGAGCCTGCGCCCACCAAAGCCACTGTTACTGACTCCTCCCCTATCACCAGCACTGTCCACAGCGGGAATACGGCGGCACCTGGTGACCAAAGCAGAAGTCGCAGGAGTGGACTCCGGTGGGGATGTGACAGTTGGTCAGATGTATGAGCCCTTAGAACATTCTAAATCCAACTAAGACATTTGAGTAGACTCCCCTCCCCCTACATTATGTAGTAAGGTTCTCCATCCTGTACTAATGTCTCCCATCCTGGGCTCCTTTTTGGTAATTATGTCCCTAATCCTAATAAATATATCCCCCCCATCCTGGTGTCACCCATACTGGTATATATGTCCCCATCTTGGTATATATGTCTTCCATCCCAGGCCCATTCTTGGTAAATGTACCTCATCCTGGAAAATATGTCCCCATTCTGGGCCACATCCTGGTAAATATATCCTCCATACAGGTAAATATGTCCCTATCCTGGGCCCCATCATGGTATATATGTCATCAACCTGTTATATACTTTCCCCATCCTGGTGTACACACCTCAATTCAGGACTTAATATAAACAGGTTGAGAACAAAGCCAAATCTCTCGGATTATAAACCTAACAAAGTGGAACTTGCTGTGTTTTTTAGGGGACTCTCATTTTGTCCTACTAAAGCTCTAGACAAAACTGAACTCTGCAGCGACATGGAAGATTACTTCAGGAGACTTCGGCTGAGGGAATATTTTAACGATTCAGATGTTTCAGAATCCACCCAGACTGATAGAAGATGGATTTTGACAACCAGGGAAAGGTCAGATTGGACACCTCCACCAGGACGCAACCCTCATTTGGATAACTATATAGACACTTTCAGACATTTGGTAAAATCTACTATCCTAGACACACACAGGAGGCAACCATCCAACATCAGTGCCCAGGAGAGAAGGGCCATAAAATCGTTGAAAACCAGCAAAGAAATCATCATTAAACCTGCAGACAAGTGGGGTGCAATAGTCATGATGAACACATCAGACTACATGAAGGAAGCACACAGACAACTGATGGACACACGCTACTATAAAAAATTGGAGTCTGACCCTACACAGGACTATTACAAGGAACTTAACAAGTTGGTCTCTTGCCTGACATATCCTCAACAGCTAATGAACTGACACCGGTAAGTCCAAGAATAGGCACATTTTACATGCTTCCCAAAATTCACAAATCTGGAAACCCAGGAAGACCCATCATTTCATGTGTGGGCACCCTCACTGAACAAGTCTCTTGATGGGTAGAGGGTATTCTTAAACCCTTGGTAAGGGATACGGATACAACCAGCTACATCCAGGACACTACTGAACTATTGAAAAAACTATCAGCAATAGGTCCTCTACCAGAGGGAACCATCCTTTCCACCATGGATGTGGAATCCTTGTACTCGAATATTCCACACCAGGATGGATTGAATGCCTGCAAAGTCTTCCTGAAAAATACAGGAATTGATGCCGATTCTGTGGTGAAACTTACAAAATTCATCCTCATCCATAATTACTTTGCATTTGACAATAACATATATCTACAGGAGACTGGGACTGCAATGGGGAGCAAAATGGCACCACAATATGCAAATCTTTTCATGGCCAAGCTTGAGAGTGACTTTTTATCCTCTTGTCCTATCAGGCCTGTGGCCTACTACCGTTACATTGACGATATTTTAATCATCTGGACAGAGTCTGAGGAGCAGCTGAAGACCTTCCATGAACACTTTAATCAGTTTCATCCCACCATCAACTTAACACTCAAATACTCCTGCACGGAAATCAACCTCTTGGACACCATCATTAAACTACGGAACAATGAAATAGAGACATCCCTGTACAAAAAGTCAATTGACCGTCCAACATATCTGAAATGGGACAGTTTTCATCCAAAACACATAAAAAACTCTATTGTATACAGCCAGGCCATCAGATACAATCCGATATGTTCCAACAGTACAGATAGAGACAATCACCTTGAGGGCCTCAGAAAAACCTTTCTGAATCAAGGCTACCACCCAAGAACAATTGAAAACCAGATTACAAGAGCCACCAGAATATCAAGAAACCATCTCCTACATTATAAAACTAAAGAAGAAAACAACCGGGTCCCTCTTATAATCACCTACAATCCACATCTGGAGGTGTTAAGAGGAGCTACACGGAAACTACAAGCATTACTGCAAAAAGATGCCCGGTTAAAATCTATTTTTCCAGAACCCTCACTTTTGTGTTTTAGACAGCCCCCAAATCTAAGAAGCATCATTGTCAGAAGCTCCCTATCCTCTCCAACAACAACAGGAACACTTCCCTGCAACCAGAAAAAATGTAAGACCTGTCCATTTATATTGACAACGGACAAGATAAAGATTCCCAGATCACATCAGGACTACAAGATCCCAGGTACCTTCAGCTGCACCACAATGTGGTGTACTTAATTATATGTACGAAATGTCCAACTGGGGGTCTGTGTGTAGGGGAGACAGGACAACAGCTCAGGACAAGGATGAATTTTCACTGCAACACAATTAAGGAAAAAATAATAGATCTACCCTATTTTTGTAACCGAGACCACAGCATCATGGACATGAAATTGCTGGTATTGAAAGGAAACTTCAAGTCCCAGAGAGATAGGAGACTATGGGAGTACAAACTTATGATGACCTTTGACTCATTCAGAGCAGAAATGAATGTGTCTCATGGATTCATGTCTTTTTACATCAATTTAGAGATGTGCTCCTCAGAGCATCCGGGGGTATCACAGCCCGAACCAGACCCCAATCAGAGGACTATAAAATTTTCACACTGCTTATCTATGAACTGCTACAATATTTATGGCCACAACAGTTTGTCCTCTTGCCATAGTAATAGTTCTGCTTCACATAACTTGTTTTATTTACTGCCCCATTCTATGTCCTGTTGTGTATAAATATGTGACTCTTCAGATTTTGTGTTATATTGAGCCTGATGAAGAGACCTGAGTAGTCTGGAAAGCTGCTATTATTACCATCTTTTCAGTTAGCCATTAAAAGGTATCAACCACTGAGGACTTCAGTTCTTTTAAACATTTTTTTAATGTTATGGTGAAGAATCAACAACAAGTGGGACACAATTGCGAAGTTGAACAAAATGTATTGCTTATTTTATACTTTTTTAACAAATAAATAACTGAGAACTGGGTGTGCAATATTATTCGTCCCCTTTAAGTTAATTCTTTGTAGCTCCAGTTTTTGCTGCGATTACAGCTGCAGTGGCTTGGGGTATGTGTCTATCAGATTTGCACATCGAGAGACTGAAATTCTTGCCCATTCTTCCTCTGTAAACAGCTGGAGCTGAGTGAGGTTGGATGGAGAGCGTTTGTGAACAGCAGTTTTCAGCTCTTTCCACAGATTCTCAATTGTATTCAAGTCTGGACTTTGACTTGGCCATTCTAACACCTGGATACGTTTATTTGTGAACCATTCCATTGTAGATTTTGCTTTATGTTTTGGATAATTGTCTTGTTGGAAGACAAATCTCCATCCCAGTCTCAGGTCTTTTGCAGACTCCAACAGGTTTTCTTCAAGAATGGTCCTGTATTTGGCTCCATCCGTCTTCCCATCAATCTTAACTATCTTACCTGTCCCTGCTGAAGAAAATCAGGCCCAAACCATGATGCTGCCACCACCATGTTTGACAGTGGGGATGGTGTGTTCAGGATGATGAGCTGTGTTGCTTTTACGCAAAACATATTGTTTGGCATTGTGCCCAAATAGTTTGATTTTGGTTTCATCTTACCAGAGCACCTTCTTCCACATGTTTGGTGTGTCTCCCAGGTGGCTTGTGGCAAACTTTAAACAACACTTTTTATGGATATCTTTGAGAAATGGCTTTCTTCTTGCCACTCTTCCATAAAGGCCAGATTTGTACAGTGTATGACTGATTGTTGTCCTATGGACAGACTCTCCCACCTCAGCTGTAGATCTCTGCAGTTCATCCAGAGTTGGCTGCATCTCTGATCAGTCTTCTTGTTTGAGATGAAAGTTTGGATGGACGGCCGGGTCTTGGTAGATTTGCAGTGGTATGATACTCCTTCCATTTCAATATGATCGCTTGCACAGTGCTCCTTGGGATGTTTTATAGTTTTGGAAATTTTTTGTAACCAAATCCATCTTTAAACTTCTCCACAACAGTATCACGGACCTGCCTGTTGTGTTCCTTACCCTTCATGATGCTATCTGCGCTTTAAACAGAACACTGAGACTGTCACAGAGCAGGTGCATTTATACGGAGACTTTATTACACACAGGTGGCTTATATTTATCATCATCAGTCATTTAAGACAACATTGGATCATTCAGAGATCCTCAATGAACTTCTGGAGTGAGTTTGCTGCAATGAAAGTAAAGGGGACGAATAATATTGCACGCCCCAATTTTCAGTTATTTATTTTTTAAAAAGTTTAAAATAAGCAATATATTTTGTTCAACTTCATAATTGTGTCCCACTTGTTGTTGAATCTTCACCATAACATTAATTTTTTTATCTTTATGTTTGAAGCCTGAAATATGGGAAAAGGTTGAGATATTCAAGGAAGCTGAATACTTTCGCAAAGCTCTGTATGTACAGATATTCTCAGAAGCATCACTTTGAGCACATAATTTCTTCTGCACATGACACTAAATAAGAATAGTATAGCAGCATATAAACTACATGCATACTCTATTGTGAGGTCTATTATTAGAGGGTAAGATTAAATTGCATACAACATTATGTTAGTGTGCATAGCATTCATAAATATATAGAATTACTATTATAAGTTATAGGCTATATCAGAGTCCAGAAATGAATTCACGATCCAGCAGATACCAGAAGTGAAATCTTTCAGCATTCTTTGCTGGATTAATGTTTGCACAAACAAAGCATACTGTGGTGATTTGTATCCAGGGAAATGTCTGTAAGACTATTCACTTTTTATTGACAAGTTTATTGACTGTTTCCTAAGACACCCAATAGGACTGTGAATGCAGCTTTGTGTATACAGCCTATAATTCAAGTTCATTACAAGATAAGTTACACTGTATCCTTATTCTCCTTAAGGAGACTTTGCAAGCCAGTCTGGCTGCCAGGTAAGGGGACTTATAGGGGACTTATACGGGCGTGGCAGCTATAAGTCCCCTTACCTGGCAGCCAGACTGGCTTGCAAAGTCTCCTTAAGTAGAATAGTGTTCCCCCGTGGTCCCCACATAGCTTTCTCATGAGCCAGATCAGACACCCCCATACTTTGCACTGACGAGGGGCAAGCACCCCGAAACACCGTGTCTGCAAATTGGGATTCTGATCTGGCTTATATATCCTGAGTCATATTGCAAAGGATTGTTGAAAATCCACTTGTGACTTTTAGGATCGCTACTTCCAATAGGTGGCGCTGTGCTAGAGTTTGTCTCCTTTACTGGAGAGACAATTTGAACTGTATCCTTACAAAGTTTCTCAACTTTTTATGTGATGGCTCGGAATATCCACATCTTTGTTATTTCTCTAATACATCTGCCTCGAACATATCTAAAATATAGAATGCTCCAAAAAGTACATAAGCAGATGGTATATCTTTATTATCTGAAATTCCTGTCTATCATATACTGTATATCCTTCCTCTTCTACAACCTTTTTAAAAAGTCAAAATTCATCTTACTTAAAGAGGTTGGCATGGATGCACTTAAAATAAAAAATGGTGGCATAATTGCCTTCCATCACACACACGAATCTATTGCAGGCCACTCAATGTCATGCAGTGACTACTGGGGTTCCGCCAGGTACACGGGAACCCGCAACACACAGGGTACATGTTGCAACGGTTGGTCCTGGAGCTAGGGAAAGGGGAGCATGGCCACATGCTAAACTCACCAGAGACTGATCCCTGCACTCCTTAGGCTCACTATACAGGTTCTTGCACCCCATCGCCAATCACGTGTGTTTCCCTGTCTCTCACTGAACTCAGCTCTATGTACTGCATAAGGCAGGTAGTAATGAGGAACGGACCAGAGGGGGAAAAAACAAAGAGGACTAAGGCATGGAAAACAACAACACAACTTTCACTCAGAAAATGTTCTCTGAATGGCTTCCTGGTCCACAGCTCACAGGTTCCCTGTAGAAGCAAGCTAAGCAGAAACTATCACCAGTGATTACCTGGACTAGGAGAGAAGCCTTTATAGCAGAGCTGATTAACAATAGAAATCTCCTGACACCAGAAATAGGAGGGACCACTCTCCGTAGTGATATCCTCATGACACTCAAAGATTGGCATCGTTTCCAAAAGCAATTCCTGCTGCAGACATTAGAGGGCCGCTGCAGTCTGTGATTGACTGCAGCAATCAGGTGACCTGAGAAAAATCTGATGATGTGTTCTTCTAGTTACCTGACCACTGCAGCCACTCACATCTCTCTAACTACTGAATGTAGATGACATTGCTTTTAAAGCCAGCACAGACCTTTGGAGTTGTTTGCACTGGATCCGTAGGTGATCATGGCACAGGTTTTCATTTTAATCAAATCCAAGCCTGAAAAACATCTTTGTTTTTGTAATTTCTATGGGTCTTTTGTTAAACCATCTCACTCATCCCCCCACCAGAACAATCAGTCACAGGTAGTGGGTCCTCACTTTCATTAAGTTCATTATTGTTCACTGAACTTTGGCTCCACCATCACCTTCACCTCAAAAACATTACTCCAATTTCACCTTTTTTATACCTCAAATAAATGAAAATGTTGGCACAAGCCCTCATCATCTCCCAACTAGAATAGTGCAATGTCCTTCTCTGTGCCTCCCATCTAAGACTCTCAAGACCCTAAGGCCACCCTTGAATACTGTAGGTTGTCCACTACTTTCACATTAATAGCCTAGCCTTAGGATAGGCCATCAATGTCTGATTGGCTCAGGTGCGACATCCGGCACCACTGCTGATCAGCTGTTCTTGGTGTTGGCAGTGGTGGGAACTGCTCAGTTACGGACCTGCACAACTCCGTCTATGGAACAGTGGCAATGACAGAGTACAGCAAATCCACCTCTCAAATGATTTGAATAGGGGGTGGATGTGCAGTACCCGGCTGTGGCCACTATACAGTTGATAAAGCTGTGCTGTGAAGCTCCATAAGTGAGTAGTTCCAGCACAGGGGACAGCTGATTGGCGGGGGTGCTGAGTATTGAACCCCCACTGATGAGACATTAATGACCTCTCTTGAAGATAGATCATCAATGTTAAAGTTGTGGACAATCTATTTAACTCTGCTTCAATATAATACTCAACCTCTCTTCTGTCTCCTTTCTCTGAAGGTCCCTTTGTTGGCTACCCAATATTCAGAGATATCTGACCTGATCACCCGAAACCTCCACCCATAAGACTTCCCTCTTGCTCTTTTCTTGTCTGCTCCTCAGACATATATTTCTCCCATGCTTCCCCTATTCTGTGGAACCCATAACTCAAATTACTCATGATCATCTTTTCCCACTTTCAAGAATCTTGAAAAGCAACCCGAAAACCTACATCTTCAGAAAAGTAAATAACCTCCAAATGATTAGTAACCCTGCTACCACAAGACTGCCAGATCAGCAGATTCCACCATCACCTTCTGTCTCCTTCCCCCTCCCTTGCAGATTGCATGCTCTCTGGTCTGTCACTCATTTAGCTTAAGTTTATAGTACATGTTTTTTGTATTTAACACTTTTTCTAATGAAATTAAGGGTGCTTTAAAATAAATAATAATAATAATAATAATAAAAAAAAACATTACTGCAATCAGGGCTACATTTATCTCTCTTCACAATAGGCATTAAAGTGAATTTATCACTTGATTTTTCCTACCTCATCCGATAGTAGCACAATGTAAAGACAGAGATCCTGATTCCAGCGATGTGTCACTTACTGAGCTGTTTGCTGTCATTTTGATAAAATCAATGAATAAACTGGCCTACCTGCAGCATGCCAAGTAGTCCTCTAATGATGAGCTACTGCTGATTAATCAGTGATTTTATCAAACTACCTCAGGCTCTCCTCCCCTACGTTATGCTGCTCTCAGATTAGGTGACAACAAACTGGTGACAGATTCTCTTTAAGGATACCACATGCTGAAGAGAACATTTATATATGCATATACATGTATATTTATATGTTAATTTGCTTATCATACCACTTGGGGTTGAGGCAAGGACATCAAAATAATTGCACAAGGAATCCTGCAGAGGGTGCTGAGAAGTGCACAGTGGCGTTCTTCATGGGTGGAATCCAAGGCACTAAACAGTCTTTACCTATAGGTTACTGAAGTGTTCTGACTTGTTCTGGGGCTTGTTCGGTCAGATATAAACTAATATATGGCTTTAGTTGGGCAGTATAACTGAAAATAAGCTTCCTTGAAACAAGGAAATAATGCAGCATCAGCAATAGATTGCATAAAAGAAGCAAGACCTGATGACTAGGAGTGAAATAGGCCTGATGGTACTACTGGATTTTTCTACATCGGAAACCCAGATCCCCAAACTCAGGTCCCCGAAAAGTGCACAATTAATTAGGAGATGTGCACCACAGTTGAGTAGGACCTTTTCCAGCTAAGCTCAGCCAAATTTGTATAAAGACGTTAGAGCTGGCCAGGGATGGTCCAAACCAGAGTGGGGCTCCATTTCTTCGAGAACCCCATAGCACCTATATGGACTGACCATATTCAGCATGTCAGTTATATCCCTAGAACTACCTCGAGCTTCTAAAATTCTCTACACAATGTGGAGAGTGAATGCCATTTTTCATCATTGGAAGCTTTTGAATAATATAAAACAAATGTATATTCTGAATATATAGAGCAACCCATTTATAAATGATTTCTTTTACTCTAGCATTGATATAATGGTTCCTTGAAAAGTAATGCTGTGAATTGTGAATGCGATTTTCAATTTAAAACTTCCAGTCCGGCAGAATCTGTCAACTTTTGTATCTTAAATAAAAAGCTAAAGATTACCTCTCCAGATAATGTGCAATCTTCTACCGCAGGTTATGTGTTGCTTTAGTCATTATCTGTTCTTTAGTGCGGAGTAAAGGTCAGCTCAATGGAGAACCAATGTGCACTGCCCCATAACAAAAATAATGTGATTCAGGGTCAAGAGGACTGTGCCTTTTTCCTATACTAGATGAATACAAAAATACAAAACCATAGAGTGGATAATAAAAATAAAATCATAAAATCGCTGTCCTGTACTTTCTGTACAAAATGTATGCTTCAGGGTCTTAAAAGCTTAAAAGCTCTTAAAAACGAATTTGAAGGATTTGCACCACCAACTCTTGTTTGTTCTTGTATGGCTGTTATCACTGTCCCCATTGTACCCCTATTTACTGTTGTGAAATAGGACATGTGATATACAAGTAATTTTTTCCTAATGGTCCAATCCATTCTAGTCTTCAGGTTACCAACTCTTTCCCGATAGCCAAACCGAATCCAGGCCCAAGCCAACTGACTCACCAAAGATTAACATGACTTGGCCTAAAAGTTACATTGGCTAATCCCTGGTTCTCTAGGAATTCCTTATGGGAGTATAATGAGTTAATGCTTCATATGTTTAACATGTCACATGGTGTCTGGTTCAAAACTCGCTGAGAGTCAGGACTACTTCTGATGCTGTTCACACGATGCTGCTTTTGAGTTGCACAGACCGGTTCGGGTGTTGACCAGCTGTAATTTTGTTAACAATCAAACTTACAGTAGTTAATTTATGCTAGCCTGTGTATTACTGCTTGAGTCACATGTTGCAGGAGACCTATCATAGTCGCCTCTGCACTTTTTAATATGGTGAAGCCCGTCCTTCCATGCCGATGATAGCTTTATGCAATCCCAGTCCTCGTGCTCTGTTATCCAGTTGCTGGTGAACTTCTGTGTGCTGTTTGGTGTGTTGTGGAAATTCTTTTGTTTGATTATTTCCTCCCTTCTGTTAGTTTCCTTCTTATCACTTATTGTCTATGCCTATGTGAGTGATTGCTGTGATTTCAGTTTTGGTTTTCCCCTCGTCTGTTTATTTGTGTGGGATTAACCACTCCTGTCCCAGCCCTCCCCTGGGTGGAGGGAGTCTACTAGACCAGGGTTGTTCAGGAGCTAGGGTAAGGAAGGAGGCCCAACCATCGTCACCTTCAGACGTATCTTTGGGATCAGAGTCAGCCAGGGTTCCCCTTGTCTGAGGGGCAGATTAGGCTTTCCTGTCCCTAGTGATCCCATCACCCCGTGACATAACATTCACATACAAGGATAACCATTGGCAGCACTTCAGGTTTCACTCACTTCCCAGGTTAATGTAAATAATAAGTACATGCACACAATATAATTATGATTAGTTTAGTTCCCTGCATTGATACTGCATTCATGGTACATCAGAAAGTAATAAATAAAAATTACCACAAGTCATTGCTTCCTTAGAGAGAGACCCGACTGGACACAGAGATACTTTGTGACTGTGTCTTTTTCCTTCAGCCTGCTACTACACCCATTAGAAACTAAAGTAAATCACAAATAAAAGATGTTTTCAGTCTGATACCAAATAAATTACTTTGACATCTTTGGTGCCGAAACCCAGGAGGCAAAAGAGACAAAAATGTTGAACAATCAGAAGATAATCAGGATCGTCTGTGAAACAACAAAACCAAGGTAAGAACTATTGATACTTACTGTTTGAAACATGATTGTGGTCTTTGCAAGTTTGCTCTGTATGAGTGGGCTTACCTTCTTATGGTGTTATATTTGCAAGATGTATGCACTGTGTAACTGGATGTGGTTTGCCTTGAAGAATTTGTAAGCACTATACTTTTGGCTTCTGTTTTTGTGTTGTGGTCGGCCTACTGTGCTGTTGCACATAATGATTTAACTGCTAGACAATCCAGTGAAAAAGTGACATGATGCTGGTTGTGTTTTGGGAACCAACTTTGTCTATCATGTTCTGGGAATTGGGGTTATGAATTCAGGCTTATCCTCATATTCTGGGAACTGAGACTTTGGATCCTGTTTTGGGAAAATATAATAGAATACAGAACTCAGTCAAGTTGAACTCAAAAGAAAAACCTGCCAACCTAAGAACTTTAGATTATTCAGAGGCAGTTCAGGGATGGGTACAAGTAAAGAGATCTAAGCTCATGCAGACTTACTGATCTGGTACATGGAAAAGTGGAAGATGTTACTACTTACTATGGTTAAAACACAGATAACTCATGTCCTTCCAAGCTATCAGCCAGGCAACCCAAATAACAACAAGACTTTAAGAGATGTAGATGGGCTGCACCAGCCCATTAGTGACTGTTTTATCTGAGTGAAGACTATTCAGGCTGAGAATTTGTTGCTAGTCTTTACAGGAATAGAACAAGAGGTTCGAGGCAGAAATGCTTTCAGTGCTCTCTTTTCAAAAATAGGATTGGGTAGAAGTAGACCCACTAACCAGGTATTCCTCGATATGCCAGTGTTTTAACTGTTCAGTTTGCAAGGGACTGCTCACAAGCCAGAAATATCCCTACACATCCCCAAACATAGGATGTGGCCAATCCAAGTGTCCCCGTCTACCATTACCTCACAGATTCTAACAGACTATGACTCTCTGCCAAAACCCATATCCAAATTAAATGAAGGGGCTCCTATAGATTGTTTAGTGGACATCAGGGAAGTGAAGTCAGTAATTTACTCATCATAGATTCTAGTACACAACTTATATCAGATGAATTCATGTTAAGTGTAGGGATGGTGGACATACACACACAGTTAGAAAAATGACTATACCGATCAGGTTAGTTGACACACAGCAGCTTACGGTGAAATTATTCGAGCTGAAAATTGCCTACAATTGTCAATCTATTTGGGACAAATATTTTGGGGAATAACAAAGGTCTCACTACTCTTAAGGGTGCTTTACACGCTGCGACATCACTAATGATATATCGTCGGGGTCACAGTGTTTGTGATGCACATCTGGCGTCATTAGCGACATCGCAGCGTGTGACAGCTAGGAGCGACGATCAACGATTGCAAAAACAGCAAAAATCGATGATCGTTGACACGTCGCTCCAAATCATAATGTCGTTGGTGTTTCATTCTGCAGGTTATTCGTCTTTCCTGCGGCACCACACATTGCTGTGTGTGACACCGCTGGAATGATGAACATCATCCTAACTGCGTCCACCGGAAAGTAGGAAGGAAGGAGGTGGGCAGCATGTTCCGGCCGCTCATCTCCTCCCCTCCTCTTCTATTGGGCGGCCGTTTAGTGACGCCGCTGTGACGTCGCTGTGACACCGAACGCACCTCCCCCTTGAAGAAGGGATTGTTCGGCGGTCACAGCGACGTCGCTGAACAGGTATGTGCGTGTAACGCTGCCGTAGCAATATTGTTCACTGCGGCAACGATCAACACATGTCGCACGAACGACGGGGGCGGGTGCTATCGCTTGTGACATCGTTAGCAATCGCTAGTAATGTCGCAGCATGTAAAGCACCCTTTAGACCCTGGTATCCAAGGGGAACTATGTATTAATGCGCTGGCAAAATATTCCCTGGTCATCAAGGGTACAAGCTGCAACCCTTAAGGAGAAAGCCACTGAGATTGTATTATATCACTCACTTACCATAATGGAACCACACGCTATCAGTAAAATTCTACGGAGTACAGACCCAAAATCTCTCACCCGCAGATTCATTAAGTACAACGTCTTCCTGCTCTCAGCAGTCCACAATACCCTAAAAAAATTGCACATTTTGAATCACTCTCCTTCTTATGGGTTTGGAGCATGACACCAAAACCTTTAAGAACAGAGACCCGCTGAGAGGTTCACCATGACATGGCAGTGGGCTCATAAAGTCTGATCAGAATGTTAAGAACCTCATGTTCTTTTTTGAAAATTTTTGTCTAAGGTCATTAGATCAATATGTGATTTTTAGATTTTTGTCTTTTTTTTACAGCTATGGGATATAATATAATTATGACTGGTTTAGTTCCCTGCGTTAATTAGCCATGTATCACATAGTAATAAATAATAATAAGCCATTGTTTTCTCATAAAGGAACTGTGCACACAGAGATACAGTGCCTACAAGTAGTATTCAACCCCCTGCAGATTTAGCAGGTTTGATAAGATGCAAATAAGTTAGAGCCTGCAAACTTCAAACAAGAGCAGGATTTATTAACAGATGCATAAATCTTACAAACCAACAAGTTATGTTGCTCAGTTAAATTTTAATAAATTTTCAACATAAAAGTGTGGGTCAATTATTATTCAACCCCTAGGTTTAATATTTTGTGGAATAACCCTTGTTTGCAATTACAGCTAATAATCGTCTTTTATAAGACCTGATCAGGCCGGCACAGGTCTCTGGAGTTATCTTGGCCCACTCCTCCATGCAGATCTTCTCCAAGTTATCTAGGTTCTTTGGGTGTCTCATGTGGACTTTAATCTTGAGCTCCTTCCACAAGTTTTCAATTGGGTTAAGGTCAGGAGACTGACTAGGCCACTGCAACACCTTGATTTTTTCCCTCTTGAACCAGGCCTTGGTTTTCTTGGCTGTGTACTTTGGGTCGTTGTCTTGTTGGAAGATGAAATGACGACCCATCTTAAGATCCTTGATGGAGGAGCGGAGGTTCTTGGCCAAAATCTCCAGGTAGGCTGTGCTATTCATCTTCCCATGGATGCGGACCAGATGGCCAGGTCCCTTGGCTGAGAAACAGCCCCACAGCATGATGCTCCCACCACCATGCTTGACTGTAGGGATGGTATTCTTGGGGTCGTATGCAGTGCCATCCAGTCTCCAAACGTCACGTGTGTGGTTGGCACCAAAGATCTCGATCTTGGTCTCATCAGACCAGAGAACCTTGAACCAGTCTGTCTCAGAGTCCTCCAAGTGATCATGAGCAAACTGTAGACGAGCCTTGACATGACGCTTTGAAAGTAAAGGTACCTTACGGGCTCGTCTGGAACGGAGACCATTGCGGTGGAGTACGTTACTTATGGTATTGACTGAAACCAATGTCCCCACTGCCATGAGATCTTCCCGGACCTCCTTCCTTGTTGTCCTTGGGTTAGTCTTGACTCTTTGGACAAGCCTGGCCTCGGCACGGGTGGAAACGTTCAAAGGCTGTCCAGGCCGTGGAAGGCTAACAGTAGTTCCATAAGCCTTCCACTTCCGGATGATGCTCCCAACAGTGGAGACAGGTAGGCCCAACTCCTTGGAAAGGGTTTTGTACCCCTTGCCAGCCTCGTGACCCTCCACGATCTTGTCTCTGATGGCCTTGGAATGCTCCTTTGTCTCTCCCATGTTGACCAAGTATGAGTGCTGTTCACAAATTTGGGGAGGGTCTTAATTAGTCAGAAAAGGCTGGAAAAAGAGATAATTAATCCAAACATGTGAAGCTCATTGTTCTTTGTGCCTGAAATACTTCCTAATACTTTAGGGGAACCAAACAAAATTCTTGTGGTTTGAGGGGTTGAATAATAAATGACCCTCTGAATAAACTTTTCACAATTTAAAAAAAAAATAAAAAAAGAAATAACATTCTTTTTTACTGCAGTGCATTTCACACTTCCAGGCTGATCTACAGTCCAAATGTCACAATGCCAAGTTAATTCCGAATGTGTAAACCTGCTAAATCTGCAGGGGGTTGAATACTACTTGTAGGCACTGTATTTCATGTCTGCGTCTATATTTCCAGTGCACTATTACATCCATTGGAAATCAGAGGGAATCTCCAGCCGCTAGGATCCGAGCTGCACGGGTTATTAGTGAAACAGGCGGGTCACCGCTGGCTTCTCTCCCCGCTGACAGCGACTGAAAAACCTCTGCCTACGTCTTGTATAGACAAGGACTTGTCAGTCATCGTCAGCAGGCGGGAAATGCCACCAGTGACTCGCCTGTACGACTAGTCATCGTACGGCTATTACAAGTATGTAATTCTCTTGACGCATCTATAAGGGATAAGCAGGTTATCCTGTAAAACACACCCCCATACCAATCTACCTAAATAAAGACGAGAACCACGACTTTATTGCAGGAATGGCCACAGTTTTATTTAAACGTATATATGTATACCAAAAACACGTGGCCCAACATGCCACTCAATTGTTAAACTTAACCTTATACATATATACCCGTATAACCAGAAACCCCGATAGATCCATCCGAGAGGCCAACCATCATTCCTAACCCCCCGGCCGTAACCTCCAAACCGGCCCAGAGGACCACCTCGGCCGTGACCACCCGGCCCAAGGTGAGGGGTAACAACGTTCCATCGTTGATTACCCCTACCCAGAACCTGCGGGCCCTCCGCCCACAAGTTCCCATCCAGTCCGAAGCCACTCCCCTTGAGCGACTTCGTACCAACAAACCGACTGTCGGTACTCCCAACCTCTCAGACGGACCTATCACCCTGCTGTGACAACAACAAAATTGGCAAATCAACCTTGCATTCTCATTTATTCCTCTTTTCTTTGTTCTTTTTTTTTTTTTTTTTAATTTTTTTTTTTTTTTTTTGAAAAAACCATCACTTTTCATTATTATTATTTTTTTTTTTTTTTTTTTGTTATAAACATATACATATACATATATCAGGGCGGGCGGGTGGGACACAACTTTCCGGCGACAAAAGGGGAGGTAAACAGTACACCCCCTCTCTTATACCTCCCCAAACTCCCCACCCCTTCCTTGCTCCCCTCCCAATCCCCTTACAGCTCCCTTCCACCAATCCTATAGCCCCATATATCCCCTATCCATGTAAACCAAATTAACCCCTTCCTAACCTGGCACCCTCCCGATCGTCATGGGGTCCGTTCACCCCTATGGGGCTCACTGCCCTTCTTGACGCATCTATAAGGGATAAGCAGGTTATCCTGTAAAACACACCCCCATACCAATCTACCTAAATAAAGACGAGAACCAAGTCTTTATTGCAGGAATGGCCACAGTTTTATTTAAACGTATATATGTATACCAAAAACTCGTGGCCCAACATGCCACTCAATTGTTAAACTTAACCTTATACATATATACCCGTATAACCAGAAACCCCGATAGATCCATCCGAGAGGCCAACCATCATTCCTAACCCCCCGGCCGTAACCTCCAAACCGGCCCAGAGGACCACCTCGGCCGTGACCACCCGGCCCAAGGTGAGGGGTAACAACGTTCCATCGTTGATTACCCCTACCCAGAACCTGCGGGCCCTCCGCCCACAAGTTCCCATCCAGTCCGAAGCCACTCCCCTTGAGCGACTTCGTACCAACAAACCGACTGTCGGTACTCCCAACCTCTCAGACGGACCTATCACCCCGCCACAGACCGGCCAAGTGACACCCTTACTTGGCCCGGGCCCCCCACACCCCTAGTGCTTGCTCCAGGCCATCCCTCAAACCCAACATCCATAAATCCAGACCCACATCAGTCAGATGAACCCCATCTCTCCTCAGATACTGCTCCGTGGACTCCTCCAATTCTCTATGCCGTACCACCAACCCTCCATTCCTCGCCACAAACCTACCAATTGCCCGGTTCAGCTTGCTCCGAGCCCTATTAATACGGTCCACCGACCTACCAAAACGCCACTGCATCCGAGCTATGATGTCCGACCACACAATAACTATGCCCGGGAACGCCCTCCACAAATGTAACAGGTCCAGCTTTATGTCCCTTTTCAACTCCCTTGCCGACCTTACTCCCAAATCGTTCCCACCCACGTGCAAAATTAACACATCAGGATCACGATCCATACGGCTATAATAAGCCACCTCTGGGCGCACTCTACCCCAAGTCATGCCCCGAATTCCGAGCCACTTTACTCGGGCTTCCGACACCGACACTCCAAGCTGCCGACCGTCACGACGCACATCCGCCCGCAACGCTCCCCAATACACATAGGAGTGCCCGAGGATCCACACAAGGCACGGACCTACAAAATACAAAAACCACGAATAAAAACAGCAACAGCACAAGAAAAATTACCACAAACCAGCATCAAACACAAACCAGGAATCCCCCACCCCTGACCCTCACCTGACCAAGTGAGGCCTAATGTACAAACGAAACCTGGAAGACTCCCACCTCCCAATCCGCCGGATACAATCCTCACTCAAACCCCACCTGGCGGCTTCCGTCGCCGCCCCTATCCGAAAGGAGTGAGACCCGTACTCACGTGGCTCCTCCCCCACCCTTGCTAAAGCCATCTTCAGCACCGCATTGAATTGGTACCTCGACAAAGCCAATCCGTCCACATGTCTAAGAAAAACGCCAGGAAAACCGCCCCGCACCTTTAAAAACTCAGACACTTGTGCCACTGGGCACAACTGGTGCCCCGGTAAAGCAAACAACACTATTAAGCGCCCCCGACCCCTCTGATCCGTCTTCGAAAAGCGAAGGCGACATTCCACTCTGTCCTCCCCCAGCATTACATCCTCTAACAGCAACCCACCCATCGCTTGCTTGGTCTGGCTGACCAATTCACCAATGCGAAAGGCCCCAAAAAACGCCAATACAAAAGCTACTGAAAACAACACCCTCTCATAAGAAGACAAACACAATTCCCCCAAACACCCCACTAAACGAACCAACAATGGCAATGACACCGGCCGCCTCATGTCACGCGACTGGGCCCCCTTTCGAAAACCTTTCATTGCCTGCCGCACCCGAAAATCCTTAGTCGCGTCCCGAACCCCTTGCATCTGAAACAAGAAGGCCAATGCCGCCAACTTGCCACCAATCACCGAAACGGACCGACCTGCCGAAAAATCCCCACTAATTAACATCAGGACCCCCAACACTCGGCCCTTGTAACCCGACTCCAAAAATTCCCCTCTCTCCAACTCTGCCCAAGCTTGCCACACCGCCTGATATCGGCACCAAGTAGCCTCAGACACCGATCTCCTAATTCCCTCAAATGCTATACCGATGCCAGGTCCCACAGCCATTCCGGGCAAGGTTCTCCATCCGCGTCCGCTCCCGGCACCAGCTTCCTGAACCTGCAAAACTGAAACCGAGATAGCGCATCAGCCACCTCATTCCGAATCCCTGGCACGTGCCGAGCCACCACGCAAATGTTCAACTCCAAGCATCGCAACACCAGGTGCCTTAAATACCCCACAACCGGTGGGGATTTTGCCGACAGTGCATTGATGGAATGCACCACCGCCATGTTGTCACAATGCAAGCAAACCCTTCTTCCGGAAAAAACGGGGCCCCACAACTCGATTGCCACAATGATGGGAAACAATTCCAGGAGCGCCAAATTCCTCACCAAACCTGCTTCCACCCAAAGCCGTGGCCACTTTCCCACACACCAGCGCGTCTGAAAAATTGCCCCAAAACCTGTCGCTCCAGCCGCATCAGTATACAATTCCAACTGGCTATTGGACAATGCCTCGCTCATCCAAAGGGTCCGACCGTTGTACCGGTCCAAGAACTCCTCCCAAACCAACAAATCCCCTTTCATCACTTTGGTCACTCTGACAAAGTGATTTGGAGCTTTTACCCCCGCGGTTGCGCTCGCCAGTCTCCTATTAAATATCCGCCCCATCGGCATAATGCGACAAGCGAAATTCAATTTTCCGAGCACTGACTGCAAATCCCGCAACCGCACCTTCTTGGCCTGAGACAAAAACCGCACCGACGCCTTCAAATCCAAAAGCTTCCCCTCCGGCAATCGGCATTCCATCGCCAGTGTATCAATTTCGATACCTAAGAAACATAGGGCCGTCACCGGCCCTTCTGTTTTTTCTTTTGCCAACGGAATACCCAGACTCCGCGCGATCCGCTCTAACGTAAACAACAACAAGGAGCAAACCGAAGAGCCCGCCGGACCCACGCAAAAGAAGTCATCCAAATAGTGAATCACTGAATGGACTCCTGCCACCTCCTTGACTACCCATTCCACAAACGTACTGAATGCCTCAAAATAAGCACACGAAATGGAACAGCCCATCGGCAGGCAACGATCCACATAGTATTCACCATCCCACATACACCCTAAGAGATGAAGGCTCTCTGGATGCACCGGGAGTAAACGAAAAGCTGCTTCTACATCCGCCTTTGCCATCAGTGCCCCCCGCCCCGCAACCCTTACCAGCTCCAAGGCCCTATCGAACGATACATAACATACCGCCGACAACTCTGGTGATATCCCATCATTTACCGACAATCCCGCCGGATAAGATAAATGATGAATGAGCCGAAATTTGTTCAGCTCCTTCTTAGGTACCACCCCTAGGGGGGAAATCCGTAAATTGGAGAATGGCGGGTCCTGGAAGGGGCCCGCCATCCTCCCCAACTCCACCTCCTTCTGCAGCTTTTCCTTCACCACCGCCGGATGTTCCTTTGCGGACCTCAAGTTTCCCGGGCGAAACACCGGCGCCTCAGATTCAAACGGAATCCGAAAGCCCTCCGTAAAACCACGTTCCAACAACTCCGCCGCCCTAACATCCGGGTATCTATTTAAATAGGGAAGCATCGCCTCTACCCTCACTGGCGTCCTCCCTTTTTCCAGACCCCTCCCCCGCCTTTCCTTTTCCTTTCTTGAAGCACCTGGCCAGAGGGTGGGACCCTCCACATCCGGAACACTCATGTTTGAACCGACAAGAGGCCCCGAACTTACACTGTCCCTCGTTATATTGCCAACAAGCCCCTTTTTTCTGTCCAGCCGAGGACCCGCCACTCGCACCCGGGCTCCCGGCACCCCCTCGAAAGGGCTGAGCCGGAGCCGTCATTAACCGCATCCACAAAGAAATGTCCTTGTGGCCCCACTGGACACCCGGCCGCAGAGCCTTCCGTTGGCGGAACTGCTCATCATATCTCAACCACCCTAAACCGCCGTACACTCTATACGCTTCCCCTATCGCGTCCATATATCCAAATAGGGCGGAACAATGCTCCGGCTCCTTTTCCCCGATCACGCTGGCTAAGATCGCAAAGGCCTGTAGCCAGTTAGTAAACGTCCTCGGGATCAACCGATACCTCCGTTTTTCCTCATCCTCTTTCTCCTTTTTTGTGTCACTGGGTTTCACCTTATCCAAATTAAACTTCTCCAAAGGAAGCAGGGAAAAAATTTCCACGTACTCCCCTTTCCAAATCTTTTCCCTCACCTCCTTTTTTAAATGAACCCCTAACTGACCTTCAAAACACACATAAATTTCACTACGCGCCCTATCATCCAAACGCACCACCTCATCCTCCTTTTCTTTTTCCTTTTCCACCTCCTTACTCGCACCCACGTCAGCTGCCCCTCCAGCCGCCTGTCCCGTACCTACCGCCGAGGTAGGATCCCGTGTCGCAACCTCGCGCACCGTCGCCTCCGTCTGCACCACCTCCGTTGGGTCCACCCACGCCCCCACCGGAGCCCCAGGCCCAGTCCGACTACCCCGTTCCGCAGACAACCCCTGCAACACCCCCAAAAGCTCCCCCCAAAACTCCGGGCCCGGCAAACCAGACTGACCGACCGCCCCCACTCCCTGCGCGACGCGTCCCGCAACGGAACCCCCGCCCCCGCCCGCGCTACCCACAGAATACAACATTTCTGACGTCCGCTCACCAGGCTGCCGTTGCACCGACTCCGGAACAGCCGTGCCACGATCTTCCTGCTGCCGCTCTGTCCGACCTGCCGCTGCCGTTGCTCCTTCTTCCTCGCCGGATTCCGACGAGCTGGCGAAATCCTCAGGGGGGACCAGCGAGGGGACAGCACGCACCTGGCGGCCGTCAACCCCCACGGTCACCGCACCCTGCTCGTCCGGGCGACTCCTGCTGGACCTCTTCCTCTTTGCCCGCCGTGGCGCCCTCCCGCCGTCCTTCCTTGCTGACATCATGACAGACTGCTGCGCCGCTACCTCTCCTGTCGCTCTCAATGGGCTCCCTCCCTGCCGACTGCAGGAAGGCCGTGCAGAACTTGACCTTCGCTGGGAACGCCCCCCAGCCCGATCCTCGCTGGGGGGGACCGTGATTACAGATCTCATCCCCGTCTGCGGGCCACTGTAACCCTCCTCTGATCTCCCCACGTCGCCGCTCCCATCCGCTCCAGCCCTCCGTCCTGTGTCTCTCCCCTGCGGCCTGCAGGGAGTCTCATCCGACCGTCTGGAACGCCGAGCGCCACCCCCAGCCGGCACATCACTGGGGGCTGCTGTGATCATCGCTCCGGTCTGCGGCTGGGCAGGCCGCGGACCGGAAGTGGGCCTCGCCGAGGCTCCGCCCACCCCCGACCCGCGGGATCTCCGACGAGGATTCCTCCCGGTGGCCGGCAGCTCCCCTGGGTGAGTAGAAGGGCTCCGCCTCCCCGGAGGGTCCCCGCAGGGGCTCCTTGATCTCATTCTCCCCCTCCAGCTGGGGGAGTAGCGCTCCGGCGGTCGCGCCCGCCGAGCACGTAGCAACGGGCCGGGCGCAGGAGCAGCAGGCAGCGCCGCTCCAGGGCCACAGACCGCCGCCAGCTGCTGCCGCAGAGCATCCACCCCGACTACCTCGGAGGCCCCACGCACCATCTCAAGCAGCTCAGCTAAGGCAGCCATGGCAGCAGGCAGCAATACGTCCTGGGGACACAACTTTCCGGCGACAAAAGGGGAGGTAAACAGTACACCCCCTCTCTTATACCTCCCCAAACTCCCCACCCCTTCCTTGCTCCCCTCCCAATCCCCTTACAGCTCCCTTCCACCAATCCTATAGCCCCATATATCCCCTATCCATGTAAACCAAATTAACCCCTTCCTAACCTGGCACCCTCCCGATCGTCATGGGGTCCGTTCACCCCTATGGGGCTCACTGCCCTTCTGAAATGCAGCAGTGTTTCAAAGTCAAACATACCTGGCTGGTATAATGCTGCCCACGCCTTTTTTGCATGTATCAGTTTACAGATTACCTTTAAAGTTCATGGCAATCGACAAGCAACATTACAACATACACATCTGAAAACTTATGTGACTCTGTCTCAGACATACTAGGTGGCAATGTGGCACAATTAGATGTGATGTCTCAATAAAAAAAACGCAATTTCAACATCAAGTGACATGTCCCCGTTTGGCTGCAACTGCTCAAAACGCGCCAGTTACTGTTACTTCCAGTAAGATGTAATCAATGAAGTTTTAAAATTTGAAAAACTACTTCTATTGCTGGATACCAGGATTCTTGGACATTATTCTCAATGTCAACTCATCAACCACTGTAAAATCCGTTCATCCTCACTACATTGTCCCAGTTGAAGTGACATGGAAATCCTGCTTTTGGTGAGCTGAGCCAAAACCTTATTTCTAAACTTTGTTGATAATTTTTAGCCCTGGTTCAGTACTGTGCTCCATAAGGAGTCAATGTTGCAGAGGTGCCTCTTGTTTTCAGAAATTGATGAGGGTCTAAAGAAACAGCCCCAACTGATCAACAATAGTGAACACGGGCTAAAATAAACTGTGAGAAGGCAACCGGTTGTGTTATAAATGATACCGCCCATTTATAACACAACCGGTTGCCTTCTCACAGTATATTTTAGCCCGTGTTCACTACTGTTGATCAGTTGGGGCTGTTTCTTTAGACCCCCATCAATTTCTGAAAACATGAGGCACCTCTGCAACATTACTACGAAAGTGGTGCAAGCCTGAAGTTCCGTTATGGTACCTGTAGTGCCACAGCTTTGTATTATAAGGGCCTCTGGGTCACGCTTGCAGGTGGCTGGAGAGATGGGTGGGTCTGGCTACCTACATACCTCGCCCATGGGATTGTCACATGCCATGTAATGGCGTCTTCTGTTTGGCACATGGGCAGAGTGTAATGGAGTCCTCTGTTTGGCACATGGGCAGAGTGTGTTTGGAAGTCAGTCTGGGTGGAGACTGGGAAGAGACTGCAGCAAAGCTTGAAGTGCTGGGGCTGCACAAAGGAACCTCGGCTAGAAGTGTATACTGGCAGGAGTCAGTGTGTGGAGGGTGCCATACCTCCAGTATGGACTGTTAATGGACTGGGAAGCCCACGGTATGTGGCTGTGTATTTTCCTTTAAGCCAGAAGAGGCTTTGCTACATTTGTTTAGCAGTTTTGGGCTGAGTCTTTTAAATAAACTGCTGGACTTTTAAAAGAGACTGTGTTTCCTACGTCCCTGCCTATGCCTACCTGACCTAAATTCCCAAAATACATAAAAAAATATTTTAGTTGTTCTTTAGAAAGGACCTGTCACGTAGTTAAAAAGAAATGGCCATTTTTTGCTCTTATTATATTTTAGCTGCTTTCCTGGGTATTTTTATTTGGTGATAATGTTTATGGCCTTTTCCAAGGGGACGTAACTGAAGGGGTAATAATATAGAACAGCGTACAGACAAGCCCCCAAAGAACCTCTTGAGCCACACGCTTTTGGAAAAGGGGAAAAAATTAGCACTAAATAAAATTCCTATATCTCTGGAACATAATGGCACATTTAAAAACAACAAAAACTGGAATATTTAAGGAAAAAACAGGAATATAATAAGAGCAGAAACTGGCTACTTTTTGAAAAGTAATATTCTTAAATTTGTTATATGTTAGCAGGTAAAATAATGTACAACTCCCCTCCCCTGCTCATCTGTGTATTACATGGGGAACCATGCATACTGCTTTTTCTTTTTTTGTTGTATATTTTGCTAAGGTTGTCGGAGCGTGGGAATCACATCCACACACGGCACCGCTCAACTTTATGCCATAACAAAACTGCATCTATCACTGTTTGTGTCTCAAAGGAATCCAAGATATTATTTTAGAAAAAAGTGCGAAGTGAAATAGAAAATATGATGCGATGAGTATGGCAGAACGAAACGGGGCACGGTAAGAGAAAGAGATTGGAAAGTGTCAGGATCTTAGGACAGAACTGTCTAACTGTAATTGCTAAAACAATGAAAGTTCTCCAGGTAGAACTCTGTATTCATGCCCACATATTTGATGTTCCCTCCTTTTTAGAAATGATATGAAGGATTCTATGCCTCTTAAAGATGAACTGATGCTAGCTTCTAATGTATATTCCTGAATTATACGGCTTTGTTTTGCTAAGGAGTAGGGATGATCGAATATCACAAATATTCGACAATATTCGGCTTCGCGAATATCCGATGAATAGGTCGCCGCTATGGGAATATTCGATGCGCAATGTACGTCTTTGGGAAGCCCGAATAGTTGCTATTCGGCAACTATTCGGGTTTTACATACACTTACATTGCGCATCGAATATACGCAAATAGTCTAATAGCGGCGACCTATTCGGCGAATATGGGTGTTTCCGAATATTTGAGGTATTCGATCATCCCTACTAAGGAGTAATTAAACCTTTTTTCTATTATTTAATTGTCTTCCATGTATTGCAAAGTGCGCCTGCGCAGGACCGGCAAGTGTGTATGATGTAGCCGCGTCATGCACACAGGCTTCAGAAAGAAACCGAAGATGGCCGAAAGGGGAGGTGTGACGCCCTGACGCTGCAGGTAGTCACACATAGGCCCCCGCATAACACCTTCCCTCACCTAGGTTACACACAGCCAATCAGAAAACCCTAGTCACCTCCCCCAGGGAAAGACAGGCACACCAGTAGGCGGGACCAGACAGAAGGAAACGCCCACCTAGGGGTCTGGAGAGCCCAAGGCAGGAAAAGAGTAGTTGTTGTTAGGAGGAGTTGTTGGTAGGAGTTGTGGAGTGAAGTGGAGAGGAGTCCAGGCCTCTGCTATAGGCCTGAGGCTGAACTGACAGGTGTCAGGGTTGGAGCCCGGACACATTGGCTAGGTGGCAGATGGTGGGCCCGTAGCTAGCAGGAGATGGGAAGACAGCTCGGCAGATCCGAGGTGGACCAGGAAAGGGAGCCCACCGGTACCGGTACCGGAGACCCGACCGGAAACCGTGCACAGAGGGGGTGCTCGAACCCTGAATCCAGGACCGGAACAAGGGCCTAGCTAATTAACCGATTGAGAGCAGGATTGCAGGTCCTGTCCCAACCTAAGTCCCGAAAAGAGACAACCACCCACAGAGAGGGATAGGGCATCCGTCAGAGCCTGTAGATCCCACGGGTCAGCGTCAGCGGGCACGGCTACCAACAGTATTACCGGCAGCGGACTCCCGAGTTCCAGACCGGGAAGTCCAGAACACTACAGCACAGTGCAGAGGGAAGAGATACAGACCACCAGTCCGGGTGGAGGGCCAGAATTACAACCGGTCGCGGCGGCCGGCCACCATCACCTTGGTTAACCAACGGACTTGTCTGACTTCTTTAATCGTGAATAAGCTGAGACTCCCTGGTCTGACCAGGCGCACCGGTCCCAGCCATCACCGTCCCCTGCACCAAGTTTCCGGGTCCCGGAGCCTCCATCCCTACCCACGGAGGGGTTAACAACAAGCTGCCATCCCATCGCCCCGGGTGTCCCACAACAGCAGCGGTGGTGCCACATCTCACCACACCCCGTGGGTGGCGTCACAGACAGTTTACTACAATCCCCGTACAAATACGTTCCCTTTTAGTCGGAGTGTCCGCGCGACCCCCGGGTCTGGCAGGATCCCCCAAGCCGTACCGTAGATCCAGATCCGAGCAGGGCCGGCTGCTGGCACGGGGGCGGCACAGAGGTGCCTGCACCGGACAACGGGGACGCCCATTAGGCCCTCATTCACCGCAGAGCGACCGTTAGGTAAGTATTATAAAGTTTTTTATCTTGTCACAGCGGCTTGAGCTCTCATATACAGCATGTTAGAATGCTGTATATAAGAGCCCGGTGGTGGTGGCCGCAGCTTATAGTCCAAAAAAGTGGTGACAGATTCCCTTTAAGTGCACTTTCCCACCTGTTACACCAGAGCATATAGACACTCAGCGTGCAGTGCAATACAAGGTTAACAATGGGTGTGGTATAGAAGGAAGGACTTGGTGATAAGGAGAGGGACAAAGGGACACCTCCTACAACTCACCTGCGTCTGTACCCTATGCTCCCTAACATCCCTATACGAGTTCTTCCCCCTGTAACTGTTAAGTGCCTAGGCCGTTGCTTGCCCTGGACTTGCCCTGGCTAATGAGAAGGCCGGTGAGAACACTAGTCTTACTCTTGCAATAATATAACAGAAGGTAAGGGAGACAGAGAGAGGGAAAATAGACAGAAAAAAGAAAACACTCCAAGCTACTCCAATGCAGCTAAACAGCACAGATGCAATAGTCATAAATCTTCAGCTTCTTCCAGAGACAAAGTGGTCATCATGAGAATGAGAATCTATAACCAGCTACAGATGGTAAGACCTGTGACTTTTTATAGCGAAGGGGAGTGGTCACAAAAGAGCTGCACCTGAGATAAAGTCCACAAAAGATAGCCAGATAGGAAAGAGTATTTAACACCTAAATCACAAAAAGAGAGTACATTCACTGAAATGCAAGTTGTAGACCTGAGAACAACAAGGCATTGGGACCTTCTTGTCCCAGACTCGCCAGAGGTCTCCCCACAGCGTGATACACTCATTACAATAATACCCAATTCCACCTGGTTTGGAGGTAGAACTGGGCCCCTTATCCTCTTGTACCCCTGTGTGGCTGCACAATTTGCACTAATGATATGTCTAACCACGAGGCTGCTCACAAGTCCGTGTTTTTACATGGACCATCTGTCAGTGTGAACTACACAGATACATATCTATTTTTCAACAGCAGCACAAATGAAAAAGAGTAAAGCAAGTCTATGGGTCCGTGTACACACGTGCAAAACACGGATGGCATCTACTGTATGTGCCATCTGAGTGCCGTCCATGTGCTGTCCGTGTTTAACAGTGAAAGTTTAGGAGCAATTTTGACATTTTTTGTTCTAGATCCATACAGGAAAAACACAGATGGTTGTGATTGTCCCTCCCCAATCACCGGCCTTTATTCATGTACTCTATGCCATATAGGGTGATGAAGGTTGCTTGGCTGTCTTTGTTCTTTGGCTCAAAATGCTGTGGAGAGAAAAGCGCACATAGGGTCTTATCTGGCAAACAATGCAGGCTTAGTAAATGAAAACAGGTGCTCACCTATGGAAGTTGTGACAGGCACAACTCCTATGTATGCAGAAAATGGTCAAGCAGCAGCCCCGATGATGCAACAGGGAATCATGAATGGATAAGAAAGTCGGGTTTAACACTGCGCTAAAACCATGAAGCCAAACGATGTGATGAATTCTTTGCTATATTTTCTTTATTTAGGCCAAGTCTACGCGTTTCAAAGGCATGTCCGCCTTCTTCATCAGGACAAAGGAAAAAACAGCATGATACCAATTGCTACTTGGGGATACATATATATTGAAAAAGAGGCTCCACACCTACACAGGTGATGTCAGTCAGGGAGTGGCTGAACATCACGTGTATGAATAACAGAAAGCAGTGGAGAAAAAAATGGAAGAAACAGAAAGAAGAAAAAAAAAAAAAAAAAAAAAGGAATTGGAAGGGGTTAAAACAGAGGGGTGTACGCATATGTCTGTAAAAAAAAAAATTTTCTTTAATAAAAAAACAAATGTAAAAAAATGTGCTTTATTTATAAAGCTTGCGCCTAAAAATACATAAAAATATAATAATGTCAGGTCGCTGCCAAAACAATCAGCAAGAAGGTGCAAAAATATATCAGCAAGAAGGTGCAAAAATATATATATGTATAATACTGGAGATGATCCAGCAGTAAAAAAAAGGGGGGTTTATGCTTTAATAAAAACAAATGTGCTTTATTTTATTATATTTATATTATCTAAATATTTATTTTTATTTATTATTTATAATGTGTGTCTATGAATCTTTTGTAGACAACAATACTGTTTACATGACTACCATCCAGTATATGGAGGTTCTCGAATAGTCCCATAAATAAATTTGCATACGAACAAGCTGCTTTTGATCCCATCGCTGTACCCAGATATTGATGGTAAAGTTTATCTAGGAACGTGAAGAAATTGTTATGTAAAATGAAGCTCATAGCCTCCAAAAGGAACCTCTTTTGGATTGCAGGAAACCTGCTATCTTTGGTGAGAAAAAACCATAGACTGAAAAGACCCAAATCATGGGCAATATTTGAATATAATGCGGAAACATCAACAGTTACAAAGAGATACGATTGTTTCCAAGGAATATCTTTGATTATGTTTATGAGATGGGAGGAATCTCTCAGATAACTCCCTAAATCCATCACATACGGTTGCAGTAATTGATCCACATATGCCGCTAAATTTGCTGTGAGTGAATTGATGCCTGAGATGATAGGGCGTCCAGGGGGGTTTACCGGATTTGCCCGTGTGTCCTATTTTTCTTTCACTTTCTTGTACCTCACAAAACCCCTTTTTTTTCACTGCTGGATTATTTCCAGTATCATACATATATATATTTTTGCACCTTTTTGCTGATTGTTTTGTCAGCGACCTGACATTATATTTTTATGTATTTTTAGGCGTAAGCTTTACAAATAAAGCACATTTTTTTACATTTGTTTCTATTAAAGCAAAAATCCGTGTGTCCCATTTTTCTTTCACATTCTTGTACCTCACAAAACCCTCTTTTTTTCATTGCTGGATCATCTCCAGTATTATACATATATATATTTTTGCACTTTTTTGTTGATTGTCTTGTTAACAACCTGACATTATATTTTTATGTATTTTTTAGGCGCAAGCTTTACAAATAAAGCACATTTCTTTACATTTGTTTTTTATTAAAGCAAAAACCCGTGTGTCCCACCCCCCCTTTTTTTCACATTTTTGTACCTCGAAAAAAAAACAAAAAAAAAAAAAACCCCTTTTTTCACTGCTGGATCATCTCCAGTATCATACATATATATATTTTTGCACTTTTTTGCTGATTGTTTTTGTCAGCGATCTGACACTATATTTTTATGTATCTTTAGGCACAAGTTTTACAAATAAAGCACATTTGTTTTTATTAAAGCATAAACCCCCCTTTTTTTACTGCTGGATCATCTCCAGTATTATACATATATATATTTTCGCACCTTCTTGCTGATATATTTTTGCACCTTCTTGCTGATTGTTTTGGCAGCGACCTGACATTATATTTTTATGTATTTTTAGGCGCAAGCTTTATAAATAAAGCACATTTTTTTACATTTGTTTTTTTATTAAAGAAAAAAATTTTTTTTACAGACATATGCGTACACCCCTCTGTTTTAACCCCTTCCAATTCCTTTTTTTTTTTTTTTCTTCTTTCTGTTTCTTCCATTTTTTTCTCCACTGCTTTCTGTTATTCATACACGTGATGTTCAGCCACTCCCTGACTGACATCACCTGTGTAGGTGTGGAGCCTCTTTTTCAATATATATGTATCCCCAAGTAGCAATTGGTATCATGCTGTTTTTTCCTTTGTCCTGATGAAGAAGGCGGACATGCCTTTGAAACGCGTAGACTTGGCCTAAATAAAGAAAATATAGCAAAGAATTCATCACATCGTTTGGCTTCATGGTTTTAGCGCAGTGTTAAACCCGACTTTCTTATCCATTCATGATTCTTTGTTCTTTGGCTGTAAGATTATATCCCCCCAGCCTGTACCATATTGTAATCAGGCTCCTATTGTCCTGTATGTACTGCTTCTGGTGGGAGATTGTTTGTTCTTCTCAGCATGGGGCTCCTCCAATCCACAACTTGGTAGACAGAATAGAGCCAGGATGTCTAGAATCCTTTCATGTATCAAATGTCCAGGGGGAGGTGGGCCCTTCTGCCCACATAAGGGGCTGATCCCAGGAGAGGAGAATAATGAGATACATGTAGTCAGTTGGTTGGATCTCGGCTGGAAAAGTACTAGGATCTATAGCTGAGGCTAGAGCCTAGTGCCTGTGTATGGACTGTTACAGATCGGAGATCAGTGGCCACGTGGGATTGTGTTTTGTTGTTCACCCTGTTGGACTCAAGGAATTCATATAAGGACTATTGCCATATTTTCCCTAGCGTCGGAATACCGGGAGGCGCCCCTGGATCTGTTGTTTTGTTGTGGACTCCTTGCAGACTTTAATGATTTATATTCATGTTTGGTGCTTTCTCTTTGTGGTTCTAATAAAGCCCTTTGGATTGTTCCTCGGCCCACTGTGATCCCTTTTCTTATTGGATTGCACTCGTTTGTTTTTTACACTCATGTGAGTTCTACATGTGAGAACCAACTCATCTTTAAACAAATGCAGAAAATAGAGGGCACTTAAAAAAAAAAAAAAAGAAAGTAAAGTGAATGTAAGAAAAAATGTACAAACTCAGTCTTGTTCCCTTCACAAATCATTGGTTTTTCTATCAGGAAATTTCTATCACAGGCAGGCTTGTTATTTCTATGTCACCCCGGTCTACAGTGTGCCGCAACTCAAGTACCAAAGAAACAATCAATCATTTCAATGTTGTGCCGTCTCATTATTAGAGATTTTTTCATTCTATGATTTTGGCTTCCTTGCTGTCTCCTCTAAATAAAAGCTTTTTAAGTTTTAGTCACAAAAATGATCTGCTAAAAATAGATGTCAGATCAACCACTAACACTCGCTTCCTTTTCTAAATACGCTATGATTCACCTGCTGGGCACGGCTTCTCCATGTAGAAGGAATTTTGGTTCGGCCAAGGGGGGATTCATTGCTCGAGTAGATTTTGTAGACATTTCAGATTATACATCATTTATCATTTCATTTTAAGGAATTGTTTAGAATGTATATAAACGTAATTTTTTTATATCACTTTGGGAATACCGAATATGCTTATTATTTAAGGCTACTTTCACACATCAGTTTTCTGCATTCAGGCACAATCCTTTTTTTTCCTGATCCAACGGATCCGGCAAAAAAATGTAAAAACCGTATCCACCAGATCCGTTTTTTAACGGATCCGTTATGCCGGATGCGTAAAAAAACCGGATCCGTTGGATCCGTTTTGCATCCGTTTTTGCATCCGTTTTGTCCGGTTTTTTTTTGCTGGATCTGTTTTTTCAAAACATTGGAGCATGCGCAGTTTACAAAACCGGATCCGGCGTCCATAGGCTTCCATTGTAAAATATGCCGTATCGCGCCGGATCCGGCGCGATGCGTTTTTTTTTTGCCGGACAAAAAAAACTTACAAGATACGTTGCCTCCGGCCGCCCCTTTAATTAATTTTGCCGCATCCGGAAAAAAACGGATGCAATGCAAAGCCATCAGGCACAATCCGGTAACAATGCAAATCTATGGGGATAAAACGGATGCGGTACCGGATCCGTTTTACCCGTTTTTTTCCGGATTGTGCCTGATGGAAAAAAACATCCGGTTTTTGCTCTGCGGCACAATACGGCGCTCTGCAGAAAAACCGCAACCGTTTTTTTGCCGCCGGTTGCGGTTCTTTTTGCATAGACTTATATTAGTGCTGTATTGTGCCGCATGGGCTTGCGTTCGGTCCGGTTTTTGCCGCATGCGGCAGATTTAGCCGATGCCGCGGCCGCATGGAACGTTGCCTGCAACGTTTTTTGCTCCGGCAAAAAAAAACGCATCGCGCCGCATCCGGCCGTTGCGGCGCATTTTTCAATGCATGCCTATGGACGCCGAATGCGGCGCGATGCGGAAAAAAACGCATCCGGCCGCCGTATGCGGTTTCTTCCACTGCGCATGCTCAGTAGCGTGCCGCAACCGGAAAAAAACGGACGGGCCGCATGTAAAAACTTATGCTAAAGGATGCGGTGTTTTCACCGCATCCGTTGCATAGGTTTCACAGCCGGATTGAGCCGCACAGCTCAAACCGGATGTGTGAAAGTAGCCTTACTTAGCATCTTTTGATAAATCGTGAATATTTATTATTTAAAAATATTTTTTATTGTTTTTCTTTTTTCTTCATTTTCACATTGTTTGAAAGGTAAATTAGGAAAAACTGAATTTTTGTGGGTTAAAGCATAGCTATACAGTACTTTCCTGCCATTTTTACTAGACAGACCTGAGAGTTATTGATAAACATCAGAAATGTGTCAAAATATGAATAGAATTTAAAGGGAATCTGTCACCAAGTTTTTGCTACTTAATCTGACAGCAGCATAACGTAGGGGCAGAGATCCTGATTCCAGCGATGCGTCACTTACTGGGCTGCTTAGTGTAATTTTGATAAAATCAGTGTTTAATCAGCAGGAGATTATCATTAGAAGACTACTTCGTGTTCTGCCATGTAGTCCATGAAAATTTTCACAAAAAAAGTCAAAAGGTCAATGTAACATTACAAGGAAATTTTATTGATATGTATAAATATGAACCAGGAATTCAGAAAACTATAATCACCATACATAAAATTACATAAATATACAAGTACAAAACAAAAAACAGGAGCGGGGTGCTAGATATCATATATGACCAGAGTTATTAAAAGAATATCATCCAAATCCAAGTAATGAATATGATATTATATATGGACATCAAAAGAGTGGAACATCCCTGAGGGCAGCTATACAAAAAATAAACCCATAAATATTGCAAGGTATTGAAAAGTGAAGAAAATATATATGGTAAAAACTGTAGAAGTGGAAAAAGGGGGATTTCATAAAAAATATATAGAACATTTATATAAATGGTTAAATGGTCAGGAAATCTGATTAATCAAACCTGGCCAGATACTTACTCTACAGTGATGAGTGGCAATACCCCGAAACAGCTGTCTATGGATGGATACCTGGCCTTGGTATTTCCCTTGTCATATCTTTAAACTCGTCAAGAGCTGGATATTGACTAAAAGGGCCACTTAATATGGTGGTTATGGTGGTCTCCTAAAAAGAGCCACTCCTTGCCTGGGTCCTTCCCGGAGGGATATCTGGCTATTTTCTGTGTCGAGACTCCTAAGAGAGGCTCCAAAGACCTTTTTTTGATTTGCATACTTCCCAGGGGGCAATGCACCTAGGATTTCACTGTGTTGAGCGCCCTCGCTAGCTGCCGGCAGTATTTTCTCAGACTTGTCTCCCCGAGATCAGTGATTGTTTTGTCTTGCTGGTCTATTAGGCATTGCTTCCATCTGGCCAGAATCCTACTCCACACTGATGAGGGGCAGTACCCCGAAACAGCTGTCTGTGGATGGATACCTGGCCTTGGTATTTCCCTTGTCATATCTTTAAACTCATTAAGAGCTGGATATTGACTAAAAGGACCACTTAATATGGTGGTTATGGTGGTCTCCTAAAAAGAGCCACTCCTTGGCTAGGTCCTTCCCGAAGGGAATTCTGGCTATTTTCCGTGTCGAGACTCCTAACAGAGGCTCCACTGACCTTTTTTTGATTTGGATAGTATTACCTGGTCATAGGGCACGCCACTCACACACCCAACTTACGTTTCGAAGCCTTCCTTCGTCTATGTGATGGTTTGATCACATCCCTGCACATATCCTTGAATATATTTATTAATATCATTATTCATTGTTTATTGTTGAACAGGTTTTCCTTTATATTGCTTTTATTCTATTCCTGCCATGTAGTCCAGCATATCCATGAGCTCTGTATAACCCCACCACTGATTGCCAGCTCTCTGTGTACACTGTATATGGACAGAAAGCTGCCAATCAATTGTGTAGGCACGATTATGGAGCTCCACATTCAAATAACTGGGAGATAGCAACCAGCCCATTGCTGGAATCATGATTTCTTTTCCTACATTATGCTGCTCCCTCATGGAATCGCAATCACTGGTGACAAATTCTGTTTAAGTAGAGACAAGACAAAAAGTGAGTTTTAAAAGGTTGTCCCATAAACAACATATACCAGTAAGGTTAGATGGTAAATGTATGATTGCTGTGGATTCGGGTTCTGATATCCCACCGATCACGAAAGCGGGGATTCTAAAGTCCCCTGTATGACTTGAGCAGTAGTTTTACATGTGTGACCTGATGTAAGGGAATCAATTCCAGGCTAAGCAAATTTTTCTAAAGAAATAAAAATAAATAGGCCTTGCTAGTGTGACGCCCTAGCAGCAGTCGGACTGCTCGGCAGACACTTTGATGAAAAACAAAAAGGTTTTTTTATGGGGGAGAATATTTGTGACGCCACCTGCGGTGTGCGGTAATAAGGAATACCGCCGCTGCTGTATGGGAGTGCCGGGGCTGATGGTGTTGGGGCAGCCTGGTGGTGATTCCCTCCGCAGGTAGGGGCCCCGGGACTCAGGGTAGGGAATAGGTAGGAACAGCCTATATTGATATAGGGCCGGCAGGGCGCTGGGGAGCCAGGGTACTCACTCAGGTGTGATGACGCATTCAGTGGACACAGACTCTGAGGTAAACAAAGTCTCTTGGTACTGCTGCACTCGGTGACTGCACGTGCGGTGGTCCCTTTCAGTGATTCTGTGGTGGACTGGAGCCTTCCTCCATACACTGTATACTGTGTGTGTCCCTGGCCCCGTTGGCTTGAAACCTTCGGGTCCCGTCCCTCTTTAATTGGGACCTGCTCTTAGCAGCTGGCACGTGGGATTTTCTGTGACTGCTCTGTGTGGGAAGTCCTATCCCTCCGCTGTGCTGACGCCGCTAATCTCTGAGCCGTCAAGTACAGGCCACTTTCTGCGACCCAGCCAGGCTCTCCTCAGGGAGCTCTTAATCCCCAGGTCCTCTCTCTTTTTCAGTTACTACCAACTGTCTAACTGACTCCTCCCACCAGCCTGTCTGACTCATAGGTGGGCGGTTCCTTTCCCAGCTGGAACCACGCCCCTGGTGTGCCTGACAAGTGTAGTGTTTGGGTGACTAGGATTTGTGCTGTTAGTACAGAATCACTGTTGCGGACCCCGGAACCAAGGAGGGTGGGCCCTGCACCAAGGATAGAGAATAGTGCAGTTCCCTGTGACACCCTGGACTAGTCCAGGGGCGTCACATTCCCCCTTGGTTAAACGTAGCTCGTCCCCGAGCTACAGTGCACCCAGAGTGTTTATTTTTATCTGCAAAAAGTGAACATTTTAATAAGAAAAACATATCTATCCATCCCACGCAGGGGAGGCACTTGAACCCAACGTTTCGCTTTCCCAGTCCTTCATCCCACCCCCAAAGTTCCAAAAGGAGGCAAGCCACCGCTCCTGTTGGTGGCCAGACCTGGGCCATATGTCTCCCAGGTCTCTCCTCCACCTGTGTCTTCTCCTGTAGGTGGGGATGCAGTCCGTGGCTATGAATGGGAAATAACCATTTACAATAGCACCAGTTCGTGCTGGCTACCACCAGTCCTGTAGCCAAAGGTCCATTTTCAATAAAACTTATCATTGGTCGTCAATCAGGTCATGAATCCAGGTAATTAAAATAAAATCAACATTCTTCTTATCAACACTCTATATCAACATGTCTTACATGACTATCTTTAGCATGGAAAATAGTAGAATTAAAAGCATGGAAAATACTAAACATTTTTAAATTTACTCTATATTTAGACTATTTACATTAGGGTAGAGTAGCCGGGTTCCGCTACCATTCCTCATCTCTGAACCTATGTGGGGGCTGACCAAAGTTCACACGGGTGGACCTTCTCAGCTCCTGGCTTCCCTCTAACCCTTGTACTGTGGTGTTTGCTACTACCTGTTCCCCACTACTGGTGCTAGGTGTTGTAGGTGGTAATCTACGTGTTCGTGGTGCTGGTATGGGTACTTCTCTAGGTGCAATGATTTCAGGCCTCCTTGGTTCTGGTTCTTCCGCGGGTTGCGGGAATGTGAGTACAGGCACAATCACTGCTCCATTGTACATAGGCCAATCTTCCGGGAAGTCACCTAGGATGGTGTGGATCACTCTCTTCTTTTTCTCAGTCACTTGAGGTTGGGGCTGTTCTTCCTTCTGGATGTTCAGGGGTTCAGGGCACTTTTTCAAGTGGTCACGGGAAATTACAGCTGTGGTTCTTCCTTGGTCCTTGCTGACAAGACAGGTCTTCTGGTTGTTGAAATTGGAAGGCTGGACCACATATGGCTCTCTTTCCCACTGGTCGTCCAGTTTATGCATCTTTCTTTTTCTTTTTAAGACCACTTCTCCTGGTGAAAATGGAGGGGCTTGGGCTTGCTTGTTAAAGCTTCTTTCTTGCTTTTCCCTACTTTGGTCCAGATTCTCCTCGACATACTCTTGAATTTGCCTGTATTGAGCTCTACGCTTGGTATCCCAATCTGCATTTGGGGAATAAACTTCAGGCATCTCAACTTCCATCTCCAGATCCACTGGCAGTCTCCCAGGTCTAGCCCTCATGAGATAAGCGGGTGTGCATTTAGTGGAACTCACAGGAATACTATTGTACATGTCCACAAGATCTGGCAATTTTTCAGGCCACTCGTTCCGCTCCTCAAGGGGTAGAGTTTTCAGCAGGTTGATGACTACATAGTTCATCTTCTCACACATCCCATTTGTTTGTGCGTGGTAGGGGGCAGTGCGTATCTTCTTACACCCATACAATTTACAAAATTCCTGGAAGATTTCTGCTTCAAAAGCGGGACCTTGATCTGTTAGGACGTGATCTGGGTAACCGTGGGGTCTGCAGAAATGTGCCTGGAAAGCCTTCGCCGCAGTGCTGGCAGTTAGATCTTTGACAGGTACCACCACCAGGAATCTTGAATAGTGATCTACTATGGTGAGTGCATAGGTGTACCCATTCCTGCTTGGTGTGAGCTTGACGTGGTCTAAGGCAACGAGTTCTAGAGGCTGGGTAGTTACTATTGGTTGCAATGGCGCTCGCTGACTGGTGCTATCTTTTCTCCTTAATGTACATGGACCACAGTTCCTGCACCAAGCTTCTATGGTATCTCTCATCCCAGTCCAATAAAAGCGACTTCTCAGCAACATTTCCAACTTCTTCCAACCAAAGTGCCCAGCTCTATCATGATAGGCCTCCAACACCACTGGTGCATATGCTGTGGGTATTACTATCTGGCATATTCTCTCATGCGTTTTTGGATTAATGAGACTTCTGCACAACTTGCCTCCATGGAAACACAGACGACTTCTTTCTTTCCACAATTTCTTAGCTTCTTCTGGAGCATCTGGTTCAAGGTGTGAATCAGCCTCGGATATCAATGCCTTTATCAATCTGATTGCAGGGTCATTATCTTGGGCTTCTTGCCAACCATGGTGGGGCAATGGGTTGAAGGTCGCCTCTTGCTGATCACTATAATATCGGGGTTTCACTCTATCAGTAGGGCGATGGAAAGCAGGTATCTCAATCTCCTCCAGGTCATCTTCATGCCTCCCATCATCACACAACTGGGGCATCCTGGACAACGCATCAGCGTTAGCGTTCTTGCGACCAGCCCTGTACTTTATAGTGAAATCGTAATTTGCCAGTCGTGCTACCCACCGCTGCTCCAAAGCTCCAAGCTTCGCCGTGTCCAGGTGTGTCAACGGGTTATTGTCTGTATATACGGTGAATTTTGCAGAAGCCAGGTAATGCTTAAACTTCTCTGTCACGGCCCAAACAAGTGCTAAGAACTCCAGCTTGAAAGAACTATAGTTCTCAGGATTTCTTTCTGTTGGACGGAGTTTCCTGCTGGCGTATGCAATCACCTTTTCCTTGCCATCCTGTACCTGGGATAGAACAGCTCCCAGCCCCACGTTGCTGGCATCAGTGTACAGCACAAATGGGAGGTTATAGTCAGGATATGCCAGAATCTCATCTCCTGTCAAAGCTGACTTCATCCACTTGAAGGACTTCTCCTGCTCCTCACCCCATGTGAATGGAGAGCCAGAAGTCTTGCCGTGCTTTCTTTGTCCGACTAGGAGATCTTGTAAGGGGGATGCCATCTTGGTATAGCCTTTCACGAACCTCCGGTAGTACCCCATCAATCCCAGGAATTGGCGCACCTCTTTGATGTTCTGAGGCCTGGGCCAGTTCTGGATAGCTGTGATTTTCTCAGGGTCCGGAGCCACACCTTCGGCACTTACCACATGCCCCAGGTATTGGACTTTGGGCTTCAGCAGGTGACATTTGGAGGGTTTTAGTTTCATCCCGTACCTGGAAAGGGCTTCAAATACTTCTGCCAGATGTCCCAGATGCTCCTCATAGGTCTTGGAATATACAATTACGTCGTCCAGGTACAGCAGGACAGTCTCGAAGTTGCAATGGCCTAAACAGCTCTCCATGAGTCGTTGAAACGTACCAGGTGCATTGCACAGCCCGAATGGCATGCTGTTAAATTCACATAATCCCATCGGGGTGGCAAAGGCGGTCTTCTCGCGATCCTCCTCAGCAACGGACACTTGCCAATAACCACTAGTGAGGTCAAGGGTAGAGAAGTAATTTGCAGATCTTAATGCAGTCAAGGACTCTTCAATTCTGGGCAGTGGATAGGCATCCTTATGTGTGATGTTGTTAATTCGCCTATAGTCCACGCACATCCTCATAGTGCCGTCTTTCTTCTTCACTAGGACTAGCGGGGCTGCCCAGGGGCTGCAACTATCACGGATGACCCCAGCCTCCTTCATACTTCTCAGCATGTCTTTGGCACACTGGTAGTGAGCAGGTGGTATGGGCCTATACCTTTCCTTTATAGGTGGATGAATGCCTGTGGGTATATGATGCTGAACCCCTTTCACCCTCCCAAAGTCTAATGGGTGTTTACTAAACACTTGCTCATACTCCTGAACCACCCTGTAGACCCCTTGTTTTTGATGTAGTGGAGTGGAGTCAGTACCTACATGTAACTCTTGACACCACTGTTCTTGCTGAATCTGGGAACTGTCTGTGGCTGACTGATCTGGTGTGGCTGAGGACTTTACAGTCTGGATGAAATTCTCACTCACAGTGTACAATTTGGCTATGGTAGCATACCTGGGCAGTCTAACCTCTTCCTCCCCGCAATTCAACACTCGCACGGGCACTCTCCCCTTACGGACATCGACTACCCCTCTGGCTGTCAGTACTGTAGACCAGTGCTCTGAAGGCAGGGCCTCTACCACTGCCTGGTAATTCTGTCCACGGGAGCCTACAGCTGCCCTGCACCATATCATCATCTCACTCCGTGGGGGCACTACCACAGGAGCTGCATCCATTACCCGTACACCGCCAATTTCCCCACCAGACAAATTTACCTGTTGCCTCTGCTGGAGGTCTCGAATCTCTCTTTGCAGGACCCTCTGGCGTCCCGTTCCTGCAGTTTCAGAGAGCTGTTGGAGAAGAAACAATACTTCCCCCATACAATTCTCAATAACATTAGTCCCCAAAATCATCTTAGGGTTCCGGTCACTAGGGTCATTCTGCACTACTATGAGTCCTTGGCGTGCTAACTCCACCCTGCCCACCTTGATGGTTACCTCCTTGAACCCGAGTTGTGTTACTGGTAAACCATTTACAGCATAAATGGTGAGGTCATTGTCCGGTGGGGCGAGTTCCTCAGTTGACCAGAATTTGGTATACAGTACTTGGGGTATAGTTGTTACCTGGGAGCCGGTATCAAGAAGTGCTGAAGTCGGAATCCCATCCAAGGTGATGGAAACGATGGTCCTTCCTCCAACATACCGCTCCCGCCAGTCTGCTGGGCCTTGTTGATTTAGTCCTGGGGAGTGGCCCTTGGCCCCAGGGGTGGCCCGTTTAAAGGACAATAACGGGCGTAGTGACCAGTCTTGTTGCACCTATAACAAACAAGGTTTTCATACCGGTCACGGTTCCTTCCTCTGTATGTCGAGGTTCTCCCTCTCATCCAAGGGACGTCATCTGGGCAGTTAGCAAGCTGGATCTTCTCCGCCGGCTTGGTCTTGGGCTTGAGCTGCATTGCCTCTAGGATCCTTGCAACATCACTGCTCAGCTGCTGCACCTGTAAAGACAAATCACTGGTATCGCCTGCAGGCGCTGCTGGGGTCTTTGGCTCTGGCAGTGCTCTAACAGGAGGTGGCACATGTAGAGGAGAAGTGCCGGCTTGCCAGGACGTAGCAGGAGAATCAGTTGGCTCTGGGGTTTGCAAAGCCTTGATGGCTCGGTCTTTTAAAACAGCAAAGTCCATTGCAGGATATTCCAGAGTCCACAGCCGTAGCTGCTTGCGGTCCTCCACTGACCCCAGGCCTTGCAGAAACTGTTCAACAAGCACCTTGTTTCCTTCAGCTTCACTGATGGGAATGGTTAGTTTGAGAGTCCGTAGCGCTGATTGCAGCCTCAGAGCATAGTCTCTAATGCTTTCTTGTGGGCGCTGCTTGCAGTTGTAAAACTTTATCCGGAGTTCTGCCTCAGTGCGGTTTTCAAAGGAAAGTCGCAGACGTTCAAAAATGGCAGTTACTGAGGCCCGGTCCTGATCTGTCCAGGTCTCCGCCTCCAGCTCTGCGGCGCCTGATAACTGGCCGAGTAGTACAGACGCTTGCTGCCGGTTATTCATCCCAAACATATCCAGGAGTGTGCGGATTTTTCTTTTGAATCCTTGCAGAGTGTCAGGGGAACCATCATATTGTGGTAGCCAGGTAGCGCCTGGCACATACGGTAAAGTCATTGGCATTATCTGCGCGGTCGCTCGTGCGTCCATGTCACCTTGATCTTGAGGGGGAACTGCCGCTGCGCTCGCTTCACCCGGCGCCGACATCTTTCTATGCCCCCTTGGTTTTCAGCAGCAAGATGGCGGCAACTGAATTTTTTTTTTTTTTTTTTTTTATTCACTTTGGGCTCAACAGTTTTGGAGAAGGCGCACGTCACCCAGGTTAGTGGGTCCAGTCCAATCCTGTTCGTGACGCCAAAAATCAATGTGTGACGCCCTAGCAGCAGTCGGACTGCTCGGCAGACACTTTGATGAAAAACAAAAAGGTTTTTTTATGGGGGAGAATATTTGTGACGCCACCTGCGGTGTGCGGTAATAAGGAATACCGCCGCTGCTGTATGGGAGTGCCGGGGCTGATGGTGTTGGGGCAGCCTGGTGGTGATTCCCTCCGCAGGTAGGGGCCCCGGGACTCAGGGTAGGGAATAGGTAGGAACAGCCTATATTGATATAGGGCCGGCAGGGCGCTGGGGAGCCAGGGTACTCACTCAGGTGTGATGACGCATTCAGTGGACACAGACTCTGAGGTAAACAAAGTCTCTTGGTACTGCTGCACTCGGTGACTGCACGTGCGGTGGTCCCTTTCAGTGATTCTGTGGTGGACTGGAGCCTTCCTCCATACACTGTATACTGTGTGTGTCCCTGGCCCCGTTGGCTTGAAACCTTCGGGTCCCGTCCCTCTTTAATTGGGACCTGCTCTTAGCAGCTGGCACGTGGGATTTTCTGTGACTGCTCTGTGTGGGAAGTCCTATCCCTCCGCTGTGCTGACGCCGCTAATCTCTGAGCCGTCAAGTACAGGCCACTTTCTGCGACCCAGCCAGGCTCTCCTCAGGGAGCTCTTAATCCCCAGGTCCTCTCTCTTTTTCAGTTACTACCAACTGTCTAACTGACTCCTCCCACCAGCCTGTCTGACTCATAGGTGGGCGGTTCCTTTCCCAGCTGGAACCACGCCCCTGGTGTGCCTGACAAGTGTAGTGTTTGGGTGACTAGGATTTGTGCTGTTAGTACAGAATCACTGTTGCGGACCCCGGAACCAAGGAGGGTGGGCCCTGCACCAAGGATAGAGAATAGTGCAGTTCCCTGTGACACCCTGGACTAGTCCAGGGGCGTCACACTAGCACCAAAGATCCAGGGTAGGGCACCTGCCCCAGACTTCTGGCAGTATACCACAGATCTCTGGGAGAATGCTACTTTAATCTGTATTGTCACGTCTCCACCAGAGTCTGTTCCTGCGACTTCTGCCCCAGTCACCAGGTGCCGCTGTATTCCCACTGCAAGCAGGGCTGGTGATGGGGGTGGAGTCAGTATTAGTAACTCTGCTGGGCTCAGATGCTGCCCATCCACCAAGCTTGGTCTGGCTGGGACTTGCAGTACCACTGGCTAACTGTAGGGGTGTGTGCCTTCCAGCTAAAGTTATCAACTCCCTCTCCAGCCAGTTGGAAGGCACCACACCCTTTTTATATCTTCAGCGGTCTGCTGTTCTTTGCCAGATATAGCCCTTTATTTTGCTAGAGCTACACGCTTTCCTGGTACTGTGTACACCTTGTTGTTTTGTCCCCTGTTTGACCTTGGCCCGTTTTCCTGACGTTCCTCCTGCCTGCTGATTCTGTACTTCACCTGACATCTTGGTTTGACCTCGGCCTGTTTTCTGGTCATTACTCCCGCCTTCTGATTTTGTACCTTGCTTACTTCCTGGTTTTGACCCTGCCTGACGACTATTCTCGTCTGTGGACTGCAACCCTTCCATAGGCAGCGAACTCCTGGAGCTTGAAGTAAATACAGTTCCCTATATAGGGTTAAAGGGTTTCAGGGTACCTTGGGATCCTGCTTAGTGGACGGCTTGCCCTAGTTGGTTCTGGTGAACCATTTTGTGTATCTGGTCCTGGACTGTCGTTATATGTATCAACATACACAAGACACTCATACAGTTGGGTTCTATGGTAATGAAGGAGGCTAAAGTTTCCTGCCCCACTAATCTCTATTTTGCAGGCCGGAGTCTTCTGTAGGTTTACAGTCTACAAGACGTCCCGGCTTGGACATCACAATGTCACTGCATTATATGTGCCAGCCCACTCTGTATGCAGGGGAGGAGAGGTCTTGGTTGCTCACATTAGTATAAATTGTATTTCTTGGCAGGATTTAGCACAATGGAGGCATTATTAATTACTCAGGGGGTATCATTACTTTTTAAGGGGGCACTTGAGGGGTATTAAAAAATGTTAAAGAGGCAATCAGGGTTTGTTAATTGACTTTTGAGGCCCTTAGAGGACATCATTCCTGGGTTGCAGAGCAATTCACCATATTTGCTTGGGCATTGGAAACTTTTTAACCCTAGAACGCGCAAGCAATTCAATCTACGATAGAAAACAAATGACCTAGCAGGCCTGCGAGGCCCAAGGTATGCGTTCTAGGGTTAAACACCACTGTATAGCAATAATAGATTTTCTTCTATGACCCAATGTTTCCACTACGTGGACTGTATTATAAGTGTATAAATGTACAAAAAATTTACTGACCTTATAGGAGGTTGGCCACTACTCAACAACAACCTCAACTAAATAAAATAAGGACCTAACCTAAAATATAAATAGTGTAGTGTCCCAGTGCTGTTGGTGCCACTCTGGCACGATGGTGTGACATTGGTGGGACCTATGTCGGCTGCAGAATGGGCGCTTGCTGTTAATTAGCTACAGCCTTTATTATTTCGTCAGAACGGTCTTCCGCCCTTATGGAATATCCTTTTGATACAGCTGGCAAGTGGCTTCAGCACTGCCGGGAACGTCGGGGCCAACATTGCTGGAATGAGTGAGTATATAAGGGTGTTATTTTAATTGGGGACCTGATTAGTGGACAACCCCTTTAATATGAACCTTTTCTCGAGTTTTCTCCTCTTACCAAAATATGAATGTTAAAATGTGAATGTCTCAGTCGTTACCTCTGCCATTTAGATAACACAATGCAGCGTTTTATCCCGGTATATTTTTGTTTGTCTTTCCATTTCTGAGTGTAGCACTTTGTGATGCTGACACCGGCGCGAAGTTGCCATGCTTTGTTTTGTGGAATTTCCTAGCAACAACATGCTTTAATGGAGATCTTGAGACTTCTTATCTCCCAGAGACTATTCCCTTTTTTTTTCATCTCATTAGTAGACAATATGAAAAGCCAATTTCAAGCTAATAGTGTGTAAGAAAAAAAGTCACAGTAAGAAGAAAATATATGAAAAATAAGAATGGAGATTCTATAAATAAAAGGGAAAACAGGAAATTAAACGAGCTTCAGTATTAATAGCATTTGTCACGAAAAGAGGAAGGATTGCAAAATGTAAACAAGACCTGAATGTGAACAGAGGTGATTGAGGGAAATGACATCTACCAAGCAATGGGTCTCATTTCTGAAAACATTTAACACTAGAACTACTGGACTCGTGACACTTATATAGAAATACATAGTGCAAAGTAGTCAAAATGACTACCTCAGTAGTTCTAGTGTTAAAGGGGTGGTTCACCCGTTTTCATTACAGGCCACATCAATATTATGTTGAGCAACAAGGTTTCTCTCAAATATCTTGTGTTGCCAATATGGAGCCCTGGACAAGCCAGGACGTCACAGGTACTACAACAACACACCCCACACCCCGGTTAGGCACATCAGTCACACACACAAATCCTTGTTGCCTCCCTCCAGGAGCTGATGTCCACACTAGGTGGGGTGGAGCCAGGCGGTTGGCCCCACCCACCGAGGAGTTCACAGTCCTGGAGGCGGGAAAGGGCAGTAGTTGAGTTAGGGAGAGTGAGGAAGTGGTAGTGGAGCAGACTGGCCGTGTCCAGGTACGTGGCCCGGGCACAGAAACAGCAAGGTTGGCAGAAGGTGGTGACCGTCTGCAGGCGAGGCCGATTGACGCACAACTATAAGGACCAGGGACGGGCGGTGGCCCGCCGGTACCAGACCGGGGAGCGAAGAGAAGCCAGCACCACTCGGCAGGGCCTACGGACCCCGACCAGGTTTGGAGTCGCCGGTAAACCGGTCAAATCCGTCAGCGACGGGAATCTCTGGGGTTTCCCAGCAGCAAAGAACCGACTGAAGGCAACCGCTCAACCGTGAAGGGAAATACAGCTACCGCCACAGCTAGAGTTCCCAGGGCCAGAGCCTGCGGGCAAAAAGGGGCTCCTCTGGCGAATACACCACTGGGGAGCGGGCTACCGGTGGGAAGCCATCGGAGCCGACAACACAACACAGGTGCAGGGAGAGACAGTCACCGCCAACCTACCGGGAGTGACCATCGCAGCCGGCTGCGGGACCCGTCCATCCAGCAGTTTGTTTTACCAGAGACTCCGTCTCCATCATTGGCTGAGTGAGTACCATCGTGCCGTCTGGCACCACGCTGCCCTCCCGCGACCCTGCACCTCACCAAACCCCGCCATCCACCTTCCAGTCACCATCACCCCGGGACCACCAAATCCCCCTACCCACGGAGGGGAGAGAAAAACATCTCGGTTGCTCCCTGTCATCGCTCACGGGATCCCCGTCCAGAGCAGCGGTGGTGTCCCAACCTCACCACAACCGTGGGTGGCGTCACGGACAACATCCCCAAACCAAACCATCCCCTTTTCACTCACGGGCGAGGAGCGCCGCTCGAGTCCCCGGATCCGACCCACCGCTTGAGCCACCGAGCAGCAGTAACAGCAGCGCCGGAACCGAGCGTTAGCGAGCGCAGCGCCCCGCCGCCCGCGACACCAATAGTGCCTGTGAGCAGCGCTGTTGCGGTCCGCTCATCCCCATCTTGTAACCCCCGTGCTCCATGATCTCTGATGTCCAATGTCACGTCAACTGAGGCAGGCTGCAGTCTTTCTCTCTACATGTCGTTTTTTGATATTAAACTGCCAACATGTTTTAAATGATTTAATGTGCATCAGTACTATGGTTTTTAAAAAAAATCCATGTATTTATCTTAAAAAAAAGACTTTACATGCTTAGGTGAATGCAGTACGTACCTTAGGTTTCAGTCAGAGGGGCGGAGATTTTGCTGGGTTCCATCACTGTCACTCAAGTTCAGGCACGATTCTTTTTTTAACTTGGTCACGCCCCATCACCAATTCTCCTTTGCTGAGCTCCATCACATCACCACAGGTCCTTCACCACCACTTCACCTCTGCTTATTTCTGGAGCTCAGCTTTGGAGAAGTGGTGGTGGAGGCCCTGTGGTGATGTCACGACCATGTGATAGTAATGGGAGGAGCTCAGCAGAGAAGTGATGGGGAAGGACCTGTGGGGATGTCACGACTATGTGACCATAATGGGTGGAGCTTAGCAGGGAATTGGTGGTGAAGGACCTGTGAGGATGTCACAATTATGTGACTATAATGGGTGGAGCTCAGCAGGGAAGTGGTGGTGAAGGAACTGTAGTGATGTCATGACCATGTGAATGATGCGCCGACGGGATCGGAGGGTACCCGTCACCGGGCTGCGGTGCTTCTCCTCGGTCGCCTCGGTGGCCTTGCCTGGTTCCATGACCTCGGGGGTGTCAATAAAGATGGGGATGGGGATGATGGGGGTAGTTGTTCATGATGCCACCTGTGGTGTGCGGCCATTTTTAACCGCTGCTGCGGAAAGTCTCGGGCTTCTGGGGCAGATGGTGACGCAGCTTGGGTGTTGCAGCTCTCTACAGGCAGGGCTAGACCCCAGGGAGGATGTTGGTGGTGGTAGTCGCCTATGGCGCAGGGGTGCGATGTTGAGAGCGCTGGCAGTAATGGGATGACACAGAGGGTGCAGTTCAAGTTCTTTACTCACTGGAAGCACACCACTGTTGGTATACCAGGCTGCGCTGTGATGGACTTCTGCCGATCCCGGATACTTTGGAGGTCGAGGCTGGTTTTCCTTCTCTGCGTCCCCTTTCGACGGTTTCCCTCCACCCCAGCTCCTGGGCCGTAGCACACGGGTGCCTTCTGCACTCACCGTGAGCCCTGGGATCCCCCTTCTTTCCTCAGAACCCGGGTCAAGCTTCCAGCTCCAGACCACGGGTCCCGAATCATACGTGTCTTTGCTTATCTCCTCCTAAGTGAGACTTGGCGCTTGCTGCGCTCGGAACTGACTACTACTGTGTGAGATGGCTCCCCTGTTGGTGCCCCGCCTCTGGGGTTCCCTGAACTAGTGGGCAAGTGGTCTCATACCTCATGATGGCCACTTCAGCTCCTACCCTAGCCCAGTCCTAGTGGAAGAGCTCCTGTGTTATGTGTTGAATGAGTTTGTTATTGGTGGTTTACCGGTGATGACCTACTCCATATCCGAGGTGAATACTGCACCTCTAGTGAGGTGCAAGTGTGATGCCCTGGACCCCCAGGGGTCACAGTACAGTAACACCACACACACACACCCTCCCTTGGTTAGGTGTCACCAGTCAAACAAAACCCTTGTTGCCTCCCTCCAGGGTCTGATGTCCACACCAGGTGGGGCGGAGCCAGGTGGTTGGCCCCACCCACCAATGAGTTCACAGGCCTGGAGGCGGGAAAAGTAGTCAGTTCAGTTCAGTGAGTGGAGTTCAGTGGAGGAGTTGAGGAGTAGAGTGTGGAAGCGAGAGGAATAAAAACTGTGTGTGTCTGGGTTGGAGCCCAGGCACAATCAGCAAGGTCGGCAGATGGTGGTGGCCGTCTACAGGAGTTGGTGGAGGTCAGCGGAACCGTAGGACCGGGGTTGGGCGGTGGCCCGCCGGTACCGAACCGGGGAGCAGATTGAAGCCAAGCACCAAGGCAGGGTACTCAGACCCCGACTAGGCTCGGAAGCCGCCGTAAAGGTCAAATTCTCTGATTGCGGTCTGGACCTCAGGGGTTCATTCCCAACCAAGTCCCGTTAGAATGCAACAGCCCAACCCGTCCGGATAAGAGCCACCGTCAAGGGCCAGAGATCCAAGGGCCAGCGCCTGCGGGCAACCGGGCTCTCCCGACACGTACACGCTGGGGAGCAGACTACCCGTGGGAAGCCATAGGAGTCATACACATATACACAAGTGCAGGGAAACGACAGTCACCATCAACCCGTCCGGGGAGAGTGAAAACACCACAGCCGACTGTGGGCCCCGTCCATCCAGCCGTTTGGTTTACCAGAGACTCTGTCCTTTTGTGCCTGAGTGAATACAACAGTGCCATCCGGCACAGCGCTACCCACAACGTTGTACCCGCGCCCACGCTGCCTCCCCGCATCTGGCCCCTGCACCTGCACCTATACCTCCACCCCGACAACTGGGCCCCGGGACCAACAGCCCCTACCCACGGAGGAGTCAACACCTTAGCTGCTCTCCGCCATCGCTCCCGGGATCCCCCGTCACCAGCAGCGGTGGTGCCCACCGTCACCCCACCACAAACCTCCCCTTTTCACTCGTGGGCGAGGAGGAGCCGCTCGAGCCCCGGGTCCGGCCCCGTGCTCGAGCCACCGAGGAGCAGAAGCACCGGACCCGAGTGCCAGCGATTCCCAGGTGGGCGGCGTTCCCACCCCTCCGCCCGCGATACAATACCCTGTGGCTCCTGAAGCTGCAGGGGCGCCACATGACCATAATGGGCGGAGCTCAGCCGAGAAGTGGGGGAGAAGGACCTGTGGTGTAGTCAATTACAATGCGTGGGCGTGACTGTGTTCAAAAAAGAATCGTGCCTCAACTTGAGTGACAGTGACTGAACCCACCAAAAGCGCCGCTCCTATAAGTGAAACCTAAGATATGCACTGCATTTGTCTAAGCATATAAAGTCTTTTTATAGATAAATACATGGATTTTTTTTTTTTAAACCATGGTATTGATGCAAATTGCATTATTTAAAACACATTAGGGGCAGTTAAATATCAAAAACGACATGACAGGTTTCCTTTAAGAGTTTAGCTTTAATTTTCTATCTCCTTCCTGGATTGTGAAATTTCTACATGTCAGGGGCATACAGGCACATCATGGGGCTCCATAACAGAAGTCCTAATTGACCCTTCCCCCATCCAAAAAAAGATATTTGGTGGTCACAGAAGAGCATATTTCACAATTTGTAGCGGTTATAAAATAATTTTCCTCCTATTGAGGCCCCTTAGTGTTCCCAGGTATTAAGATAATACTTTATAGGGACCATGAAAAGGTTATGCCAACAAAAAAGTGCCCCTTAAACACAGCATGATACCCCCACAGTGAATTCCTACACTGTACCTCCCACATGCAGGGTTTGATGACCCTACTTTATCCCCCACCCGACAAAGTAAGATACAACACAGTGACCCAAACACAGTATGATGGCCCCACAGAGCCCTCTATATACTATAATACTATAATGGCTCTTCAAATAGTATAATGGCCCTCTATACATTATAATTGCCCTTACACCCGTCCACACAGTATGATGGCCCTCACACAACCCTCCACTCAATATGATGGCCCCTCCACATTGTATAATGGCCAGCACACAGTATATTGGTCCATATTAGCCTTCCAAACAGTATAATGACCCCCATATAGTACTCCAAACAGTATAATGGCTTCTACATAGCCCTCCAAACAGTATAATGTCTTTCGCACATCTCTTCAATGGCCCCTACATAGCCCTCTAAATTGTATACTGGTCCCCCACATAATGGCACCCACATAGCCATGCATACAATATAATGGCACCTCACATAGTCCTTAAAATAGTATAATGGCCCCCACATAGCCGCTAAATAGTATAGTGCACCCACTACAGAGCACTCCACACTGTATAATGCCCCCCCCAGCCCTCCAAATAGTATTATGGACCTCCCATAGCCGTGCAAACTGTATAATGGCCCCCACATACTCCTCAATACAGTATAATGGCCATCGCACAACCTTCGTATATTGGCCATCACATAGCCCTCCAAATGGTATAATGGCCCTCACATAGCCATGCAAACTGATAATGGCCTGCTGAAACCTCAGAGCTCAGACACAGAGGGAGAATGATAGAAGAGGGACCGGACGGCTCCCTCCACCATCATTGCATTCAACTGTATTTGCACCATTATGCCAATACAGTTGAAAGTGCAATGCCAGGTAAGAGAGGGGGGTGGCGCTGACACCAGGACCCCTCAACTTACGGGCTCCATCGTAGCCGGGTGATCTGCCGCTATTAGCAATTCACCACTGTTTTGTGTATATTTGCTAGGAACAGAACCTACTCAATACACTACAGATGTTGTCTGTATTACACAGCCAACACTTTCCATTTTTTTCCTCCACCTTATTGCTTAACTCATTTTTTTTCATATTTTTCAGTAAATTATATGGTAAATTGAGTGATGACTTTCAATACTACAGCTTAATCTGTGAAAAACAAGCCTCCATAAGGCTATATTGATGGAAAAAAAAAGTTATGGCTCCTGAAGAAAGGGAAAAGAAAACTAAAGTGCACAAACAAATAATCGCCGAATCGCGAAGTGGTTAATTATTGTTGTTTTTATACCACATCTGATGGATGAGACGTGAAAACTTTTATATATTAATTAAATCTATTAAGTGAGGTGTTATTACATTCAGGAAAACATACATATTATGTACATAAAACCGCTAATGATTCCTCATTATCACATGTGAGCTAATCACTTTGATCTTGCGGTTATGGTATAAAAGCGTCATTGCCACTTTGTCACACCATTTACATAAATTGTTTTGTCACACATAAAGCTCAATAGTGTTCTAGTCACATTATTAGTAATTGCCAGGATAATTATACATCATTTTTTGCTTTATATCTACACTTAAAGATCAATTATCATAAAATATTGTAACAGTACACTTGAGAAGACTGGCATCTGGTGTACAAAGTGGCTGCTGGCTAGTGGAGCGAGGTGGCAGAAAGAAAGGTTATCAAACCTGGTTGTACCAAGAAAGTCAAAGTGCGGGACAAAATCCATCAACAGCCACATGTTAAGGAGGATGCCAAGATCAGAAAGAGGATTCAAACTAACTGAGAAGGAAAAGAGGTATAGGAGTTTGAACCAGGGTGAGTAGAATGTAAAGTATAATTGGCACCTAGAAGTAGCTGCTTGATTTTTAAATAGGGAGTGGCTCCACCCAAGGCTGACAGCAAGGAGCTGACAAGGCAAGATAACCACCACTCTACAGCAAGACGGAGACACCCTGACTGGTCAACTTAATATTTGGTTGCTCCCCCTTTGCAATAAATAACTGCAACCAATCACTTCCTATAACCATCAACAAGCTTCTTAGGGCGGCGTCACACGCTACGATATATCGGGCGATATGTCGTCGGGGTCACGGATTCCGTGACGCACATACAGCATCGTTAGACATATCGTAGCGTGTGACAGCTACGAACGACTGTGAACGAGCAAAAATACTCACTTTATCGTTGCTCGTTGACAAGTCGTTCATTTTCAAAATGTCGGTCCTCCTTCTGTGCTCCGGTTGTTCATTGTTGCCGAGGCAGCACACATCGCTCCGTGTGACACCCCGGGAATGACGAACACAGCTTACCTGCGTCCCGCCGGCAATGCGGAAGGAAGGAGGTGGGTGGGATGTTACGTGCCGCTCATCTCCGTCCCTCCGCTTCTATTGGCTGGCCGCTGTGTGATGTCGCTGTGACGCCAAACGTCCCTCCCCCTTCAGGAAGAGGATGTTTGCCGCCCACAGCGACGTTGTCCGGGAGGTAAGTGCGTGTGACAGGGGGCCAACAGGGGGCCAACTAATTGCCCGTGAAGCACAAACGACGGGGATGGGTACAATCGCTCGTGCAATCGCACGATAGATCGTCCCATGTGACGCCGGCCTTACACCTCTCACCTGGAATTTTGGACTCTTCTTTGGCAAACTCTCATATTTGAAGGCGCCTTTTCCCAAGAGCAATTGTAAGATCAATGGGATTTAGATCCGGACACATTGCTGCCACTTCTGAACGCTTCAGCTCTTTGTTTCCATCCATTTCTGGGAGCTTCTTGAAGTATGTTTGGGGTCATTGTCCTTCTGTAAGACGTAAGCAAACCCAAATTTCTGACACTGGGTACTACATTTCCACCCAAAATCCTTCAGTAATCTTCAGATTTTATGATGTCTTGCACACACTCAGGCCCCACAATGCCAGAGGCAGCAAAACAACCCCAAACCATCTCTGAACCTCCACCATACTTGACTGTAGATACTGTGTTCTTTTCTTTGTAGGCCTCCTTCCATTTTTAGTAAACAGTAGAATGATGTAATTAACCAAAAAGCTCTATCTTGGTCTCACAAGATACTTTCCCAGAAGGATTTTGGCTGACTCGCGTAAATTTTGGCAAACTGTAGTCTAGCGGTTCGAGATATCGGGGGACAATACAAAGAGAGGAATGAAACACAGAGAGGAATGAAATCCATGTCTGTCATAAAAATAAAAGTAAACAAACACTGGTTGGCCAAGAGAACTGGCAGCAAGTTTTATGGGCACTGACCCAAAGCAGCAATTAAGTGTCATACATCCCGTCCGAAGCCATGGGCGCACATGGAGTCTCCTTGGTGAAGGAGAGTGGAGCCTGGGGCCCTTCCTTCAGATGAACGCATATTCCTCAACAGCTTTCTATCCCGATCACCCCATACACATAAATGGCCTATCAGTCACGTGTTCTCTTTTGTGAGCCAATGCCACTTAGGCTTGCAAGCAAAGAAATAAAACTTATGTTGCAATGAAATGCAACATAATGAGAAATGGAAATAAAGTTTGCAATGAAGTGGTGAAAATGAGACAAAAATGGCCCTTTGTACCTGTAGGAGAAATAATGTTGTAAACCATGTAATGGCACTTTAGTGAAAAGAATAGGCCCCTGTCTCCTTGTATTACCGCAGTCTCTTACTTGTGAATAAGGGGTACTTTACACGCTGCGACATCGCTAGCATCGGCTAGCGATGTCCAGCGTGATTGCACATGCGATATCTTGTGATTGCTGCCGTAGCGAACATTATCGCTACGGCAGCGTCACACGCACATACCTGGTCGGCGACGTCGCGGTGACCGCCGAACAATCCCTCCTTCAAGAGGGAGGTGCGTTCGGCGTCACTGCGTAAGTGGCCGGCCAATAGAAGCGAAGGGGCAGAGATGAGCAGGACGTAACATCCTGCCCACTTTCTTCCTTCCGCATTGACGGTGGACGTGTACCGCCCCGCAAGCTCGGCCAGCTGCCGAGCCACTCGGATCCGTGCTCGTACGGTGGGTGGCTCGAGCTCCTCACGGACCCGGGGGTCACGTCATTCTGAAAGGGGGTTGGCGCTACACGCAGGGACTTCGGTGGGGAGTTCCACGGCCGGGGCCGCGGTGGTTTGTAAGCGATTTAAGTTTGTGACGCCACTCATGGGTTGTGGTGAATAGATGGACACCACCGCTGCCATTGACTAGGCCTCCCGGGGACGGTATTGCGCAACTTGGTGTTGACTCCCTCCGTGGGCAGGGGAGTAATGGTCCCGGGGGCCCGAGGGAGGTGCTGAGGCGGGGGAATGGATGGTGCTGGCGTGTCGGTGCGGTGCGGCGTGGAGCGCGGCTCGAAGGTACTGGTGTACTCACTATGATAGAACACACTGGAGTCTATGGTAAACCAAACGGGATGATGAACGGTGCCCACAGCCGGCTGCAGCTTCCCCTTAACAGGTTGGTGGTTTCCGCTTTTCTCCTGCACCTCTTTAATGTGAACGTGATGACTCCTATGCCTAAGCAACGGTAGTCCGCTCCCTGGCTTGCTGTGTGTCGGGAGAGCCTTGTTTGCCCGCAGACGCTGGCCCCTTGGGTCTCTATGCCTTGGCGGTGGCTTTACCCTAATCGTTGGGCTGTTGTCTTCAGTCGGGTCTTGTGTGGGAAAGGTCCTAAAGTCCAGTCCTCAATTAGTTGATTCGACTTAGCCTAGTGGTTTCTGGGCTTTGTACTGGGTCTGAGTACCCCTCCTGGTGCTCCGGTTTCCAATCGGTTCCCTGGTTCGGTACCGGCGGGCCACCACCCGACCCCGGTCCCTACGGTTCCACCGGCTGTAATCCCAGCTTTTGTAGGTGGCCACCACCGTCTGCCTCCTTGCCAGAGGTGACTGGGCTCCAACCCAGACACCTGGTAGACTATGGCAGGCCTGGTCACAGGTCTGCCTTTGAACTTGACTTCTCTCCTCCACTGTCAAAGCTAATCCACCAAGAACTAGTGTTTTTCCCGCCTCCAGGCCTGTGAACTCCTCGGTGGGTGGAGCCATCCGCCTGGCTCCGCCCCCCAGATGTGGACATCAAACCTGAAGGGTGGGGACAAGGGTTTGAAGTTTGGCTGCTGTCACCTTTTTAGGGGGGGTGGATGTGTGTGTGCATGGGACTACCTGGGACGACCTGACTATTCCAGGGCATCACAGACGCAGGTAAGGAGATGCTTGTCGTTCCTGCGGCTTCACACACAGCGATGTGTGACGCCGCTGGAGCGACAAACAACATCGTACCTGCAGCAGCAGCGACATTATGAAAATGAACAACGTGACACAGATCAGCGATTTTTGACTGTTTCACGCTCGTTCATCATCGCTCCTAGGATTTACACATTGTGATGTCACAACCAGCGCCGGATGTGCGTCACAATAACTGTGACCCCGATGATATTTCGGTAGCGATGTCGCAACGTGTAAAGTACCCCTAAGGGCTGGCTGCAACTGGAGAGAGCAATACTCACACTGAAGGGCTCTCCAAACTTTACCGAGCTACACAAGCTTATATAGCGAAGACGACATGTAGATAATTTTGAAATGTGTAAGCTCAAAGGCATCAACTTTAGTAAATCTAAAATTTTAGCTATCTAGGGAGTCCTATGCAAGACAGAGGTTACATAGTTAATAGAATTGTGATGTTTCAGCTGATTCAGAAGACAGCAATCTGGGCATTACACTTAAGGGTGCTTTACGCGATAGCATCCGCCCCCGTCGTACGTGTGATATGTGGTGATCGCTGCCGTAGCGAACATTATCGCTACGGCAGCGTCACACGCACATACCTTGTCAGCAGTGTCGCTGTGACCGCCGAACAATCCCTCCCTCAAGGGGGAGGTGCATAACATCCCGCCCACCTCCTTCCTTCCGCAATGCCGGTGGACGCAGGTAAGGACATGTTCGTCTTTCCTCAGGTGTCACACATAGCGATGTGTGCTGCCGCAGGAACGACGAACAACATTGCTAGTGCCCAAACAACGATATTTGGTTTTAAAACAACCTCTCCAAAATCAACGATTTTTACCACTTTAGGGATCGTTGACGGTCGCTCGTACGTGTCACACGCTGCAATGTCACTAATGATGCCGGATGTGCGTCACAAACACCGTGACCCGACGATATATTGTTAGCGATGTCGCAGTGTGTAAAGCACCCTTAAGAAAAGCCTCACACTACTAGAAGGCAACAAAATTAGCTGAAAGCATACAAGATGGAGTATAAGGGTATATATTGGTGACCAAAAGTTTTGCATTTTTTTTTAAAGTGTGATTCCTTTTGTCTGGTTGTTGTGATGACATTTTCCTGGTGATTTTAGTAAACCGGAAGCAAATGGTTGTCAGCTCTAAGGATGAAAATTGTGTTTGAAATTGTTTTATCCCTTTATGTGTTAGTTTCCCTCATTTGCTAGGCCAACTGTGTTTCCTATTTTGTCATGGGTAGTCTAATTTTGCCTATTTCTTTTTTCAGGTGGGGGGGTATTATTCGGATAAAACATTGCAATGACAAAACCAAATTTATCACCAGGTGTCAGGAAGCTTATTACTCTGAGAGTGAGATCATGCAGAAGCCAAAAAAAAGAGGAAGCTATGGAATTCAACTGTTCTCAGAATCAAGTGTCACGTATAATAAAGAAAGAAAAAGAAGGTTATAGAACAGCTGACAAACCTAGACGTGGATGACCAAGGAACACTTCCTCCAAAGTTGATCACTTTATTAAGAAAAAGTCTGTATCTGAATGGGTGGACTAGGCTAGTTGAGAGACCTTTACTGGCCCTAAGACTGGGATCCCTGCACTGACCCTCAACCCAGAGGCAGGCTTGATGGTAGCCAGGTGTGGGCCCCCAGCGTCTCCCTGTATCTTATTCACACCCTGACCTAACCCCCCGCACTCCCACCTCTGGAGTGGGAAGGAGACACCGAGATAACCCCGTCCTACCAAAAAGACACAGCAAATGTATATATAAGGCAGGAAGCAATACTCACCAAGGGACATGTCCACACCACACCAGCAACAGATTGGAGATTACCAAAGAGGATCGCCAAGGTATTCGGATTATCGCAAGAGCACTAGCAGATGCTATCTTCAGCGTTTTCCTAACAAACTCCCCAGCTTTAAAAAGAGAGAGACCAGCTGTGGATGGTGATCAGCAACCTGACTCTCAGAAGAGTCACACACTGATCAGAAAAGAATTAACTCCTCAATGGCTAGGAGCAGTGGACACAACTCAGCCGATGCCCGGCAGAGCTGAGCATTAAGAGAACCCAGGATACCCGTCAGACTCTGCAATGTGAACGGGATCCAACGCCGTTGCAGTAATCAATGAGTGCGGATCCAGACAGTGAATGACAGTATCTAATGTCCATAAAAGTGCTATACAGATTTCACACAAAATGAATGAAGAATATGAGGTCAAAGGGAGTTGCCAAACTGTGGTGCGACAGCTTAGAGCAGTAGGTTTGAGTGCATGAGTTCCAGTCAAGAAGCTTTTCATCTCTGCAAAGAACCAGAAGATCCGACTTGAGTTTGCCAAAGAACACCGCCAATGGAAAGAGACAGATTGATCTAAGATGTTATGGTCCAGATCAATCAAAATTCATTCTGATTGGTAGTGATGGCAAGCACTATATATACCACCCAATTGGAAAATGTAAAGATGTAAGGTACCAAACACCTACAGTGAAACATGGTGGTGGCAATGTCATGGTTTGGAGCTGCTTTACTGCATCTGCCGTTTGCTCTCTGCATAGAATTGCTGGAATTATGAATGATATCATGTACAAACATATACTGGAGAATGTAATGCTGCCATATGGTTAAACCAAAGTAGGCAGGGGCTGGAAATTCCCGCAATACAATGATCTTAAGCACACATTAAATTTAGTCAAAAATTGGTTAGCAAAGAAAAATGTTCACCTGTTGCAATATCCAAGCCATCCCCTGATACACCCTATAGAGCTCCTTTCCAATGAATTAGGGTGATTAGTTAGGGTCCGTACTAGTAACAATAAAGATGAATTGCTTGCATATTTGCAAATGGAATGGAGCAAGATCCCTCAAGATGTCTTGAAGACCCTAGTGGCTTCAATGCCCTGTCAGTGTGGTGCAGTAATTAAAGCAAGAGCTTATGCTACAAAGTAATAAGTTATGGCATTGTAAACAATGAATTACTCCCTATGTTATGATCAATACGTAGTATATGCAAAACTTTTCGCAGTTGGTTTTCTGTAATTAAATGACCAGACTTATATTCAAAATTATTTTGGTTAAAATGAAGGTCTTGTATGATGACAACTCCAGGAAAATGGCATCACAACAACCAGACAGAAGTAATCACACTTTTACAAAAAATGCAAAACTTTTGGTCACTACTGTACAAAATGGCAACCACTCTAACATCCCTTAACCATTGTTTCAAGTATGGAATCCGTTCTTTTCACCTAACATTGGTCTTAGTATTCTGAGAAAAATACCCCATGTAAAATCAGAAGCAGATAGAGCTAAGTTCAGGGTGATATCCTTAACACAATACAAAGTAAACAAATCCACTGGAATAATATGGAGGCTCCAAAGATCTACCCTAATAAAAAAAAGGTATGTACAGTGCCTACAAGTAGTATTCAACCCCCTGCAGATTTAGAAGGTTTGATAAGATGCAAATAAGTTAGAGCCTGCAAACTTCAAACAAAAGCAGGATTTATTAACAGATGCATAAATCTTACAAACCAACAAGTTATGTTGCTCAGTTAAATTTTAATAAATTTTCAACATAAAAGTGTGGGTCAATTATTATTCAACCCCTAGGTTTAATATTTTGTGCAATAACCCTTGTTTGCAATTACAGCTAATAATCGTCTTTTATAAGACCTGACCAGGCCGGCACAGGTCTCTGGAGTTATCTTGGCCCACTCCTCCATGCAGATCTTCTCCAAGTTATCTAGGTTCTTTGGGTGTCTCATGTGGACTTTAATCTTGAGCTCCTTCCACAAGTTTTCAATTGGGTAAAGGTCAGGAGACTGACTAGGCCACTGCAACACCTTGATTTTTTCCCTCTTGAACCAGGCCTTGGTTTTCTTGGCTGTATGCTTTGGGTCGTTGTCTTGTTGGAAGATGAAATGACGACCCATCTTAAGATCCTTGATGGAGGAGTGGAGGTTCTTGGCCAAAATCTCCAGGTAGGCCGTGCTATCCATCTTCCCATGGATGCGGCTGAGAAACAGCCCCACAGCATGATGCTACCACCACCATGCTTGACTGTAGGGATGGTATTCTTGGCGTCGTATGCAGTACCACCCAGTCTCCAAACGTCACGTGTGTGGTTGGCACCAAAGATCTCGATCTTGGTCTCATCAGACCAGAGAACCTTGAACCAGTCTGTCTCAGAGTCCTCCAAGTGATCATGAGCAAACTGTAGACAAGCCTTGACATGACGCTTTGAAAGTAAAGGTACCTTACGGGCTCGTCTGGAACGGAGACCATTGCGGTGGAGTACGTTACTTATGGTATTGATTGAAACCAATGTCCCCACTGCCATGAGATCTTCCCGGAGCTCCTTCCTTGTTGTCCTTGGGTTAGCCTTGACTCTTCGGACCAGCCTGGCCTCGGCACGGGTGGAAACTTTCAAAGGCTGTCCAGGCCGTGGAAGGCTAACAGTAGTTCCATAAGCCTTCCACTTCCGGATGATGCTCCCAACAGTGGAGACAGGTAGTCCCAACTCCTTGGAAAGGGTTTTGTACCCCTTGCCAGCCTTGTGACCCTCCACGATCTTGTCTCTGATGGCCTTGGAATGCTCCTTTGTCTTTCCCATGTTGACCAAGTATGAGTGCTGTTCACAAGTTTGGGAGGGTCTTAAATTAGTCAGAAAAGGCTGGAAAAAGAGATAATTAATCCAAACATGTGAAGCTCATTGTTCTTTGTGCCTGAAATACTTCTTAATACTTTAGGGGAACCAAACAAAATTCTGGTGGTTTGAGGGGTTGAATAATAAATGACCCTCTGAATACACTTTTCACAATTTAAAAAAAAAAAAAAAAGAAATAACATTCTTTTTTGCTGCAGTGCATTTCACACTTCCAGGCTGATCTACAGTCCAAATGTCACAATGCCAAGTTAATTCCGAATGTTTAAACCTGCTAAATCTGCAGGGGGTTGAATACTACTTGTAGGCACTGTACCTCACTAATCATGCTGAAACTGGAGAAGAAGACTACACAACAAATATCAGTGGAAATGATGGAGCGACACTGATTTTTTAACTGTCTATGACTCGGCTGTCACATAAGTCCTATAGAAGTGAATGTAGCACAGAGGAGATTTTGGGACTCCCATAGTTGTGATCAACACGGTTTCCAGCAGTCAAACCTCAGTGATCATATATACATTTATCACCTCCTCTGTGGATAAGTAATGTATTTATTGGGAAACACTTTTTTAAGCTGTAGGGACTAAATCATCCAGTTTCAAACTATTTTAAGGCAGGATTGACACATCTGTGTCTGCGCCTGTGTACAGACCTGTCACACAGAGTTTTGCACAAACTTCGACAACACTCCATTGGATGGCTTCCCTGATGTCTGGGATCAGCACAGGCAGACTCGGGCATCAAGCTGCTGTGTGCCGATTCATAGGCAGGCTATCAACAGTTCATCTCTGCTGGTCTGCTTGCTCCTTTAATCACATGCTGTGGGGAACCTGTCACATCTTCTCCCCTTCTATTTATGCTTGTTGAAACCTTCTACCCATGCCAGCTATAGTTGTTCTATGTTGGTGAGTGAGGTGTGGTTTCCCAGACTGTCCGGTTAAAATTGTGCTTCAGTTGTGCCTATTGGTTGGAGCAGTTGTGGCGTTTACTCCTGTTGTTTTGTAGCTTCCTTACTGCTCTTGTGTTAACTCCTGAATCTCTCTCTCATGTGTGTGTGTGTGTGTGTGTGTGTGTGTGTGTGCTGTTTGACAGAGTGATTGTTTGCTTTACCCTTTAACTGTGGTTTTCAACACACTCCTGTCCCGCTCCTCGCTGGGGGAGAGGAATCAGATCAGGACTGGTCAGAAGCAGGGCCAGGAAGGAGACTCAGGCATCCCCACCCATTAGAGTTATCCCTCAGAATAGGGAAAGCATAGGGCCCCCTACCTTGAGGGACAGGTTAGGAACCTCAGTTCCCTGCTATCCCAAAGTCATCTCAAAGTGATTATTGTTGATTTTTCTGATTTTTGTGGTCCTGAAGAAGAGGTCCTCACCTCAAAACACATAGACCTATGGAATAAAATAATCTTTCATTAAATCAACAAATATTTTTTATCACCCATTGGCGACAGCACGGCGTTAACGCCTTCTACTCTCCAGCATTGAAGATATCCCAAAGTCATCGTGACATCTATTTATCCAACTTGACACATGGACCGGAGTGGACTATCCCAAAGTCATCATGACAGGACCACGATGCATGTACTGGATAGAGGACACAAATCCGACAGTCTCATAGGCTTATATAAGACTGTCAAGGTCAGCCTAAATGACTGGCGGACTGTCCGCGCATTGCGATCCATACTTGGACCACCAAATATGGCAGTTGTTCACCAATGAACTATAGGTATTTTACTCAGGACCTAGCAGAAATCCATTTGTAGATATTTATCTTCAGGTTGTCTACCTAGGAGCTACAATATATGTTTTCTTAACAACAAAAGTCAATGACAGATATAGACCGAAAGTCACATCATTGAAAATCTTAATTTCATGCTGTAGAGTATACATATTTTCAGAAAGAAAAGAAATATATACAGTACCTCATCTCTATATTCCACATATGTGTTGAGACCTTCTGTCTCTTGGCTCACCCAACCCTATAGTAACACACTTGTCAATGAATATGTTTCTGGGTACATCTTTCCACCGTTTATTTAGTCACTATAGAGTGAAATGTAAGGTGAGTGTCATAGGAGCACAGTGGTGGAACACAGCGCCATATAAATGTGTAATTACCACCTAATGAGGTTCAAAGTTCAGCGTAATCAGAAGACATTATCATTACTTCATCCATAACATTGGTCTGTCTCTAAGGACACAGATTTTTGATCCCTACAAGAACGTTTTTCTTAAAGTTCAATATTTTGCTAAGCCACTAAAGTAATAAAATAAAAACTATATCAGTTTGATACCGCCATAATCATGCTGACGCCTTACATTGACAGGACAATTTTAATGCACAATGAACGCTTTAAACAGAAAACCTGCAAATCAATGGCAAAATTGCTCTTTAACTATTTCAACTCACTTAAAATTTTTGTCCTATTTTCCAATACTTTTTTTGGTAAAGAGAATGGCGTCATTCCAAAACTACTTCTCTTCCCACAAATAACAAGTCCTCATATGGCTATGATGACGGAACAGGGGAGGAGGGAGAAAAAAAGTCTTAAAAAAATTAAAAGGAACCTGTGAGGTCCAATATGCATCCAGAACGACGAGCAGTTCTGGGTGCATATTGCCAATCCCTGTCCCTGTATCTAGTAGCATAGATAAAGGGATCTTGAGAAAAAGTATTTCTAAAGATCCTTTATGATATACTAATGAGGCCATCGACTAGCCGCAAGAGCGTTACTTCCCTTGGCTAGTCGCCCCCTTAGCATGTAAGCACACCCCTATGGGCATACTAACATGCTAATGAATGCATATAGAGAAAAGAGGGCTAGAGTATATTGTGCAAAAATAACAATGTTTATTAATTTAATAAGATCACACACAGACAACATATAAAATCACTGTGTCTTAAAAACAAGCATGAGGAGAAGAAGGGATGCTGTACATATAGCAGGAAAGCGAACCCTCAATTAAAGTATGTATAGAAAACAAGAGGATTAATTTTACTCTTCATTCAAGGTAGAGAGGATGGGGTATAATTGGTGGAAAAAATGTATATAATATACAGTAACAACTATTAAAAACTAAAACCCCTCCAAGTGTAAAGTGCAAAAGTCAAAAAGGCAGGATACACATTACCTAAAGTGCTATGTGCAAAATCGTATCCAGGATAAGTCCTGCACCATCACATACCCCCGGAATAGGACCAAAGGGCCCCCAACGCACGTTTTGCCAAGGCTGTTGTTGCTTCATCGAGGAGGAAGATCCTAATGGTGTATAAGCAGAAGCAGCTATATATAGCCCCTCTGTTTCAATTAATGGCCAACAGGTGTAAAAGTAAGTGTATAGCTAAATGCTTGTTTTTAAGATACAATGATTTTATATGTTGTCTGTGTGTGATCTTATTAAATTAATAAACATTGTTATTTTTTCACAATATACTCTTGCTCAGGTGTCATATAAGACTATGTTCACACGGGGTATTTGGAGGAGTTTTCTAGAGAACATTGGTTGCAAAATTTGTCTCAAAAATCCCTTAAAAAAAACCCAACTCATCCCATTTTTTTTTTCTAAGGTATGACCTATTTTTCTGTTCATGTGAGGATTTTTTTCTGCGCTTGCTCCCCTAAAGAAGTTTTGATTAAGACCTTGTTTACAAAAACAGTGCATGTCACTTTTTTCGTGATGGAAATAGGTCTTATCCAATCAGAAGACTTAAAAAAATCCTTAAAATAAATATCTATTTCTAAAATTACTTCATGAAAAGAAAACCTCCTTCATAAACTCCTAAATAATGTAGCGGTTTCCACTTGAAAAACGTATCATATTTGAACGCCTCAAAAATTCTTTGTGTGAACATAGCCAAAGAGACATGAATGGAAAAATGGAACATGGCTACAGGGGGGAAATATTTTGGGGGTATGATCGTTATTTTCCTGGAAAGTTAGGGTTTGTCTGCAACAAAAGCCACCCACACCGCTGAGTAACTATGATGTGCGATCTTCAGGGTATGCAGTGATCAATTCTTCAGCGGATGCTCCCAGGTTTTCTTCACGAACTGTCCTCATCTTAAGAATTGGAGTAAACAACTTGCAGATGTCTTCCATTGATCTGAAGCGCTGGTGAAGATCAGAAATTATGAGGTAAGGACTATGAGAGACCTAGATATGTCAGACTAAACGTAGATCTTTACATTGGCTGCAATGATAAAAATATGAGATGATTGTGGCCAGAGGGGCATGGCGTCCATTTCTCATCCAGAGAACATGGTAAATATAACAAGTACTAGGTCCTCATGTCCTGGATTGAGGTGGCATGATGCAGAAGTAGCAGGTAGGCCTAGTTGCTATTTTGCCCTCCTTCTCCTTTAGGAGAGCCGTCTGCGGCTGTTAACCAGTTAAATCCTAATGTTAATCTCTGACAGCAGCATTTGACAGGTGTCGGCGGGGAGTACTTAATTCCCCACCCCCATCGGCGGCCCTGTGACGTGATGGCGGGGCGCCGATGGGTTGTAATGACACCCGGAGGTCAGCTGATGACTCCTGTTTTTGTCATGGCGATCATATTGTAAACGCTGTCTGCGAGCGGCATTTATAGGAGATTGTGATTTCTGCTGTACAGAATAAAAAATCCAAAAAACAATTGCAAAATTTAATTTCTTTTTTTTTTTTTTCGCTACATTTGAATTTTTTTACCTGCTTACCATTAGATCATATAATAAAATGAATGATGTCATTCAACTATATAACTTATCCCCCCAAAAAAACAAGCCCTGACATGGTTATATTGACTGAAAAAAAAAAGTTCTGGCTCTTGGAATAAGGGGAGGAGAAACTGAAAGCGCAAAAAAACGAAAAATCGCTCTGTCCTTAAGGGGTTAATGTCATATCATAGTAGGTCTAGGGCAGTGAAGGGGTTAATTTAAAGATTATTGTAGGTATAGGGCAGATAACCAGTTATTTTTATGCTTGTTGGCGGATAGTGGCATGGCTGCTATCTAATTAAAAATAAAACTAAAAAATGCGTGTTGGTCTACAGGTACTATTAACCATATTGCCTACATATATCTTCGGTACTAACAGAACTTTCCACATAAAGATTAGCTAAGATTAATGTGTCGGGTGACACAATCATGGCGGTCCAGCTTCTGGTTGTCATGGTTACATCACTGCCTTTATCATGTATGATGGAATGGATCATGGTGACCTCAGAATGGATGGAAGGCTGATGTACAGGAGATCGCTGTGTGACCCCTTTGAGGGTTTATAGTGAAGGCGAGGAAGGATGTCAGGTCTGTGATAGGAGGTTTCAGTTTTTACATTTCGTCACATACCTATTGGATCTCTTATTTAATGCAACAGATATTCAGAAAAAATGGAGGGTAGGCTGCCTCGTTCAGGGGTCCTCCCAGAATTTGATTTGCAGCCTAAATTTGTTAATTTGGGAGATATTTCTTGCAATGATGAAAGGTTGTTATCCTGCCCTAAAAATATATATTATATAGCATCAGTCTCATCCAATCTTTTCCTTCTTAGGCTATGTTCACACATTGCATTTATTTTTTATGCAAATAAAAAGCTGCTGATTTTTACAGCATCAGCAAAAGCAATGAGATTTCAGAAATCTCCTGCACACAAATGCTTTTTTTTTTCTTCTTGACAAATTAAAAACTGCTGCTTTCTTTAAAAAAAAACCTGTCAGGTGCAATATGCACCCAACACCATGAGCAGTCCTGGATGCATATTGCTAATCCCTGCCTGACTGTCCCTGTATCTAGTAACATAGATAAAGGGATCTTTAGAAAAAGTATTTCTAAAGATCCTTTATGATATGCAAATGAGCACAGGGACTAGTCACAAGGGTGTTACTTCCCATGGCAAGTCGGCCCCCTTAGGCTATGTGTCCATGGTAGAATGTTGCTGCGGATTTTTCTGCATGAAAATCCACGACTTTCCCGGCAAATCCGCACCTTTTCAAAGGTGCGGATTTGCCGCGGATTTACCGCGGAATTACCGCGGATTTTGGTGCGGATTTTTTTTTTTTTCCCCAATTCTATAGCCAAAATCCGGATCAAAATCCGCAACAATAATTGACATGTTGCAGATTTTTCCGGATCAAAATCCGCGGCAAATCCGCCGGGGAAAAATCCGCAGCATGGGCACAGCATTTCCAAAATGCCATAGAAATGGCTGGGAAGTGCCGCTGCTGCAGATTTTCGGAAAATCCGCATTTTCCGCAGCGTGGACACATAGCCTAAGCATGTAAGAACACCCCTGTGGGCCCCTGTGGGCGTACTAACATGCTAATGAATGCACAGCGTCAGAGCATGGTCGTGCTCACCTCATAGCTGCCATTACGTCCAATTTCTGGCTTTCGGCTCAGTGTGCATGATCCTGGACTTTCGGTCATGTGCACTACACGAGTTTGAACCCAGGATGTGTACACTCAGCTTCATAGTGCGCATGACCAAAACTCCAGAGTCATGCATGCTAAGCCAAAGTCCAAGATGCATATGACTTAGGCCCCTGTCACACATCAGTTTTTTGCCGTCAGTCACAATCTGTCGAATTTTGAAAAAAAACGATCTGGCGACTGATGCTGCTGGATCCGGTTTTTTCTCATCGACTTGTATGGCCTCACGTTTCATCCGTCGTTCGACAAATCTGTCGAACACTATTTGTCCGGCGGACTGAGACGATGGCCAATAAACTTTTTTTGTCTACGGCGAAAAACGAACAGCGACGGATCCATCGCCATCCGTCGTTTAAAAGAATGGAAGCATCTGGGCACAGGATCCATTGTAATCCGTCAAATGGCAGAATACGCCGACGGGTTCCATTTTTTTTTAAACTGACCATGCTCTAATTATTTAGCCCCCAGCTAGTCAGATCCGTAAATAAAGGATCCGTCGCATCAGTTTTTCCACAATCTGCGACGGATCCATAGATTCGTCAAGAAAACAGATTGTGACTGACGCAACAAAACTGATGTGTGAAAGGAGCCCAACACCAAAACTGAAGCAAAAAAAAAAACAAAAACAGGAAAAACACATTGAAACCTGCTTTTTAGGATATGTGCACACGATGAGTATTTGGTGCAGACAAATACTAAAAAACTAGGTGCGTTTTTACTCCGTTTTGATGTGTTTCAGATTTTCAGAAATCTTTACACAATTGCTGTTTATCCCTTGAGTCTTATTTATTACTTTCTTGTTCAGATGTTGCTTTTTGCAGCATTTTTTTAAGCAGGTATTATGCAAATTAAAAGTTACTTTTTACAGAACCAGCAAAAGCTATGAGATTTCAGAAATCTCGCGCATACAATTGCTTTTTTTCTTGACTGGATTGGAAAACTGCTGCTTTTTTCTAAACTGCATCAGGTCAATTCTTTCAGCGTTTTGCAGCATTTTTGAACCATAGAAAGCAAAAACTCTGCAAAAACACAACCAATTTTTTTGGGTGAATTAGAATTAAACATGTACTGAAGACAAATGAATGATACATAAGATCTACATAGAAAAATCAAGCCAACCCCCCGCCCTCGCCCCTTGAGGCAAAACCTGATTTTTTAAGTAATTTTTTTACTGCCAAGAGAGCAGGTTTTGGCAGCATAAATACCCAAAAACCCGCAGCGTCCCCCAGGGTCCGCACTTCTTGTTTACAGCAGGATTGCTGTATATCTGCGCTTCATGATGGACGACGTCATTCTAAAATCTCTTCTATCTCTATAGGTGTTTGTGAGAAAGAGACGACTGTTTATACAAGCGTCCCTATGACAATAATAGGTTTTGCTATTAAATGGCTGTCGTGTTGTTTCTGGTAAGTAAAGTATAACAGAAAGGAGGTGATGAGTGGGGCGTGTCTATGTCGTCTATAGGGCTTCATGGGGTTGCACAGTGCGCCACCGCTCTGCATTATTCTGCACTTTCCTTCTTCTTTCCATGATCCGGTCATTAAAGATTTCCTCTGCTATTTCCTATTTTCAGTAAGAAACCAAAGGTTCAGGAAACAGAGGAGCTGGTAGCAATACTAACTGATGACCCAGGTAAGGACAACAATGAAAAGGAAAGCAGTGAATACACGGATTGTGTTTATGTGTCCATTTTCTTTACTGCTTATTGGGTAGGAGAATTTTGGGGCGAGATACAAGAAAAAACGACCAAAAATGGATGAAAATTGGGTCCAGCGCAGTGATGAATAATGGTCAATTTTTCCTTTAATGCAAAACACCCCCAAAACAATGGACGTCTGAATAGGCTTTACATCTGCTTAATTCACAATTAATGCAACAGATAATATCCACTGTATAAGGCCGGGTTCAGACTAACATTAAAATTATCAGATCAGTATCGTCTGCAAATGGCAAACATGGCTCAGTCTGTGGATGGCTCCGTGAGCTTGTCTGGTTGCAGAGTGGAGTCATATGGAGGTATAGTATGACCCCACAGACATCTATGGGGCTGCATTACAGCATGTACGCTTTGTATTTGTATGGAGACATTATACGGCTGTGTGCATGAGAACTTAAAGTGTAACCGTCATTTAAAACTTTATTTCATAAATCAATAGCACACATGAAAATAAGCATCTTTGTAATATATCTTATCAGAGAAATCTGCTTCTTTTTCTGCCAGAATTCATCAGTCTTCCCCATTACTGAGATAAGAGATGGAACTTGTTACTGATGAGATTCTATGACAATGGGAGAAGGAGGTGGAGCTCTGCCTCTAGCTCCCCCCAGGAGGGGGGCTCTGAATCTAGCTCCTCCCTGGAGAGGGTGGAGCTGTGCCTTTACCTCCTCCCAGAAGGGGGTGCTCTGCATCTATCTGCTCCTAAGAGGTGGGGCTCTGAATCTAGCTCCTCCCAAGAGGGTGGAGCTCTGACTCTTGCTCCTCCCATAAGGATGAAGTTCTGCCTCTAGCTGCTCCTAAAAAGCTGTGGCTCTGAATTTAGCTCCTCCCAGGAAGGTGGAGCTCTGGCTCTAGTTGCTCCTAAGAAGTGGGGCTCTGGTTCTAGCTCCTCCCAGAAGGGTGGATCTCGGCATCTAGATCCTCCCAGGAGGGTGGAGCTCTGCCTCTTGCTCCTCCCAGAAGTGTAGAGCTCTGTGTTTAGCTGCTCCTAGGAGGGTGGGATTTTGAATCCAGATCCTCCCAGGAGGGTGAAGCTCTGTCTCTAGCTCCTCCCACTGCCACTAGCTCCTCCCTCCTCTCGCAATCATAGAATCTCATCAGTAACAACTTCCATCTCCTGTCTAAAAGGAATGACTGATCACTTCTGGTAGAGAAAGAAGCAGATTTCTCTGATAAGATATATTACAAAAATGTATATTTTCATGTGCACTATTGATTTATGAAATAAAAAATAAAACAATGGTTACACTTTAAGGAATTTTTAATTGAGCGATTCTGTAGCAGAAGAGACACGTAGAACAAATATTTCTAATTTAGTTTGGTTATTTATTGGCTGCCTCCTTTCCACATAACGCAGATATCTTATATGTTGTAGTGATATTGGGCCATCGGCTTCTGTTACACTCATAGAACTAATGACAGAATCTTCTTTTGTTCAACAGAGAATCCCTTCTACTACGTCAGAGAAGAGGAAATAGTGAAATGGGTGAAGTCAGTGGAAGGCTGAAACAGCTGAAGAAAGGAGAAAATGATGATTTCCAGACCACATCAACAGCATCATCATTATAATAATGCAAGGTCTCAGCAATGGACCTGGGAAGGGTGAGTGAGCACCAGGAGCAGTGGGGAGAGACTCAGCATCAGACCAGGCGAGGGTGAATAAAGCACAATTTCTAACACTAATGGAGCTTATAAAAAGAAATCTTGAAAGGGTCAACTCCTTTAATAAAATAAAAATCTTTATATATAAAGCAGAACATCTGTGTGTAGAGCTCATTGAATACAAAACCACAGTTTTCACCTGATTTGAGTGACATTTTGCACGGTCTTTAACACCAGACTAAAAATACCGCGAACATTAAAACTCAAAATCTACCCCCCTTCACAAGATTTGACCACTCAATTTAGGCTCTATAGAGGAAATGGGTGTCTGTCTGTTGAATGCAAAACCACAGTTCTTGCACAAAGGGTCTTAAAGTGACATTGCCCAAAGAGTTGTTATTATAGGGGCAGCAACCAAATAGTCACTAAGTTGGCGCCACCTGCTACTGTAAGTCGCTATAAAGTCTGTAATTATAGAAACGTTTGCCAACAACCAGAGCAGAAGTAACTGGGGCCTCATTTATGAGCATTACCTCACAGCAAGATTGGTCTGGTTGTCTATATCCACTGCAAAAGTACGGTAACTGGGATCTCATTTTTGAAGGTTGCCTCACAGTAGGATCGTTTTTGTTGCCTACAGCCACTACAGAAGTAACTGGGGCCTAGTTTATGAAGATTGCCTCACAGTAAGATCGCTCTAGTTGTCTATAGCCACTGCATAAGTAACTGGGGCCTCATTAATGAAGATTGCCTCACAGTAAGATCGTTCTGGTTGCCTATAGCTCTTGCAGAAGTAACTGGGGTCTCATTTATGAGAATTACCTCACAGTAAGATCGTTCTGGTTGCCTATAGCCAATGCAGAAGTAACTAGGGCCTCATTATGAATATTACCTCACAGTAAGATCTTCCTGGTTACAGCCCCTGCAGAAATAACTGGGGCCTCATTTATGAGAATTGTCTCACAATAAGATCATTCTGGTTGCCTATGGCCAATGCAGAAGTAATTAGGGCCTCATTTACGAAGATTACCTCACAGTAAGACTGTTCTGGTTTCTGATAGTCACTGCAGAAGTAACTGGGGCCTCATTTATGAAGATTGCCTCACAGTAAGATCATTCTAGTTGCCTATAGCCCATGCAGAAGTAACTTTGGGTCTTATTTATGAGAATTGTCTCACAGTAAGATCGTTCTGGTTGCCTATAGCCAATGCAAAAGAATTTAGGGCCTCATTTACGAAGATTACCTCACAGTAAGATCGTTCTGGTTGCCTACAGCAAATGCAGAAGTAACTGGGGCCTCATTTATGAAGATTTCCTCACAGTAAGATCCAGTGTATGACTGGCCCAACAGAGCACCAAGGAATCCTCTGGTGGGCCCCGGGTCCCCAGTAGGCCCCCATGCTTTATATTGTGCGGGGTACTGTGGGCTTGTTACTGCGAGCTGGGCAGGGGTGTTTTTCAGGTCCCCAGCCTTTCCATCATAAACTGTAGTGATCGCACAAATTCTGTGTGATCTCTGCAGTTTCTGCGGTTGCAGAATGATCTGTGGTGACATCACAGTCATGTGATTCACCAAAGGTCCTTGTACTGCGGGAGTCAGTCTTCAGGCCTGCACAAAATAAGGTGCACGTGTGGTGCCCCTGAGGCCTCAATCGCCTTAGGGTACTGCATCTGATTTAGGGTGCTGGACTGATCCAGGTAAGAGGGAGCTAATAGCTGGTGTTTGGAGCTTTACACTTGTATAACTTCCTGTGTTCATATCAAGTTACACAATTGGGAAACCAGGTGCTTTCACACTGAAACTAGAGTAGAGGTGGTTAGCATGGCAGTGGGGAATTCCTGGTCAGGGTGAGTCACCAGAGGGTGGAGGCACTAGGGGTGAGGAGAAAGAGCAGATAGGAAATCACTTCAGATCAGTCGGGGAGAGAGATCAGTCTGGGACACAGAAGGAGACAGGTCGCTGAGAGGCACGTCGGATGGCTCCCCTCAGAAGGGCTGACTGGAATGAATGCATGAGAGCTATTCCAGGGGAAAGGTGAGAGAGAGAGTACCAGAACACCATGGACTCGTAGAACCGAACAGACTGGAGGGAACCGGAACTGGGTAGACTGGGAGTAACAGGAGAACATCAGGTGAGCCTGTGAGACTGAGGAGGACACAGCAACCGAGGAAGCTGAACCGTTCCCTTGGGCCGGCGCAGACAGGTTGCAGAGCCCTAGGAAGGACCATACTTCAGGTTGCTTCATCAGATTCTGCAGGTTCGCGGGTGGACTAGGTAGTCCCCGGGCTAACCCCATTTTTAATGGGAAACAACGTGGAACTGGAGTCCCGAAGTCGCTTCATGCCATGGGGATCCATATTACACTACAAGCGCAGACGAGAAACATCTTACATGTTCACGGACACCGGTGGTTGCTCCTTGCTTGCCCGGGATCCGCTGGGGCCGAGCACGCGGTGACCGTTACCCCGAGGGCAGCCTTCTAAAGAACTGTAAGTAAATGACATGGACCAGCAGTTGCTGCCTTTGTCTGTTATTACCGCGGCGCCGGCGCCCCGTGCTTCAGCACCAACGGCGCCTTTCCCCAGTTGCCACCATCCTCCCCGGGGCTTGCTCCACTTGTGGGGAGCTGGACTACCTGAGCTGCGTGAACACCAGCCCTGGAGGAGAGCTACATCTCGCAATGGCGGCTGATCTCTGGCCGCGCACCACTAGCAGGATCTAACTGGTACGTGGTAAACCCCCAGGTAAATACACAGGGGTCACAATACAACGACTGTCCCTGCCACTAGGGAAGCTGACTCCTGAGCTTCCTAGCGTCACTATACAGGTTCTTTCAACCTGTCGGCGAGCAGGATAGACTGGCCACTACAATACAGAAACACAAGGGAAGAAATACAAACAGGGGAAATAGACATGCAAACAAAAACACTCCAGGCGGCTTCAGTGCAGCAAACATCACTGCAGCACACAATAAGACAAACGTCTTCCAGAGCTCGCTCCTTCCAAAGTGGACCACATAGAAATGAGGGATTCAATTTCTATCAGAGGCATCATGTGATCAGATAACATGACTTGAATAGGGAAGGGTAGTGATCCAAAAAAGCCACAACTGAGATTGGCAGCTGCAGCTCGCAGCCAGGAAGGAAAGGGTGCTTAACCCTTACTGTGTCGCCAGGGGTTAAGGGGATACCCAGAACCGGGCCAAGGGGTTGCTCCTGGAAAGGGGATCACGGTGTCGTGACTCGGTCTGTGCTCCCTGGTTCCACAATAAAAAGGGGGGTTATGTTCGTGACGCCACCCGTGGAATGTGATCAGAGATGACCACCGCTGCTGCAGAACCTCCGGGGGTGATGGAAAGCAGCTTGAGATGGGACGGCTCCCCACGGGTAGAGCCTTTTCCCCGGGGCAGTATGTTAGTCTATGGGGGGGGAGTGCAGGACACGAGCACAATAAACAGGCAGACTCACGGTTTTGCAGTTTCTTTGTCCTTTACTGATGATGGTATTCAGCAGAGTACTGTCCACGGAGTCTGTGAGGGGTTCAGGGTTTCTCCCGCCCAGCCGGGCCGTTTTGGCTTCCTTGTCTGCACTGTGTGTCTGTGGCCCTGCTGCGGTATGAACTATGCAGCCGGCTCTGCTCTGCTCTGCTCCTAGGTACCGACCTGACAGGCAACTCGAGTCCTTCCTAGTATGTTCCTGAACTCTGCGCTTGTTGCTTGTGTCTGTGGTACAGGTGAAAGATCTGGAATCTTCACTTCTCTGGTGGTAACTATGCAGTATGTAACCTGCAGTCTCGGATCCAGCATCCGTTCTTGTGCTCCACTGGGATGAGCTCAGCAATGCTCTGCCTCCCAGGAATGTTCTCTGTGTAATCTGTCTCCTTTCCTCAGACCCTCAGCTAGGCCTGGAATTGGTCAGTGGATCCTGAGGTGAGCTAAAGCCAGCTTCCAACCTGCAGATCCTGTCTCCTCAGTGCTCTGCACTGAACTTCAAACTGAAACTACTTCTCTGACCATTTTCCTCCCCCCCACCAGAATATCTAGGGAAGCAGCTTGGTCTCCCCCTTCTGGCCAGGAGGTCTTGGTGTTGTGTGTGGGGAGTTAACCCTTTGTGTTGTTACTGTGGCAACCCTGGGGTGCCACATTCCCCCTTAGTGAAGAACAGTACTCCGGGACTGTGAAACAAACAAACAAGTTATGAACAACAAGTGTATATATAAATACAGGGTCTCAAAAGGAAAAAATACAAAAACCTTAAAGCTCAAAAAGAGTCCAAAATGTTCAAAAATATATAAGTGTTCATACAGTATAGTCTCTGTAGGTACTGGGCTTTTGGTCTTAACGTTGCAATTATATAAACATTTAAACAACCAAACACTTCTTAAAGGTGTCTCTACTCTGGTCATAAGTGCAGTAGACCTCACGGCCCTCGGGCCACCAACAATGTGATCAAGTTGTAACTCTCCGTGCTGACACCTTACACCACTCTTCTCTCACCTTTTCTGTACAATAAACTGTTACGGTTTTTCATATAAACATTATAACATATGTACATTTTATATGCAATTTCACATTAGTCTTTATATCTTGCTGGTATCTGACCCTGAGTACTACGCTGTGATCTGCGTACTGCTGGTGTACTGGGTGTACTTAGCATAATGGTGTGGGTGGAAGTGTACCTATTTGGTGTTTCTGGTACTTGTGAGGATGGGGTACTGACTGTAGGACTGGCAAGCCCACTGGGACCAGGAATCTGTTCTTCCTCTACGGTTTCAACTTCCAGTTCTTCATGTCTTGGGACTTCTTGTGGTATGGATTCTGATGTTGGTTCCACCACTTGAGGGAAGGCGATCATTGGGACTACTACTGCTCCATAGTAATTTGGCCATGTTTTTGGGAAATCTCCTAAGACTGTATGGAATACATCTTCTTCCTTCTTGACAGGTTGTACCTGTATGGGTAAGGTGACTTCTGGTGTTTTCAGGGTTTCAGGACACAGTTTGAGTTGATCTCTTGACACGACAGCTGATGTCCTTCCTTCATCCTTACTGATGAGACACACTTTGGGATTATCCATACTGGATGGTAAGACTGTATATGGGGTGGTTTCCCACTGATTATCCAATTTGTTCGTGCGTCGTTTCCTCTTGAGAACTTGGTCACCAGGTTGCAATGGGGTTGCTAGAGCATGCTGGTTGAAGGTTCTCTCTTGTCTTCCCCTAGCTTGTTGGAGACTTTTCTCTACGCACTCTTGTACTTGGCGATACTGCTGCTGACGTAGGGTATCCCAATTGGATTCTTGAACTTCCGCATCTGGCTTCAGAATTCCCATATCTAAATCAATTGGCAGTTTACCGGGCCTTGCACGCATAAGGTAAGCGGGGGTGCAGTTTGTAGAACTCACCGGGACATGATTGTACAAGTCCACCAAGTCTGGCAATTTCTCTGGCCATTGATTTCTTTCTGACTCTGGTAAGGTCTTCAACAGGTCAATCACAATATGGTTCATCTTCTCGCATAAGCCATTTGTTTGGGGATGGTATGCTGTTGTGCGGATCTTCTTACAGCCATACATGTTGCAGAATTCTTGGAAAATCTGTGATTCAAAAGCTGGACCTTGATCTGCAAGGACTTGTTCTGGGTAACCATGGGGTCTGCAAAAGTACGTCTGGAATGCTTTAGCTGCTGTTCTAGCTGTAAGGTCTTTCACGGGTACCACCACTAAGAAGCGTGAGTAATGGTCCACGATGGTTAAGGCATAGACATAGCCAGACCGGCTTGGTGACAACTTGACGTGGTCTAATGCAACTAGCTCGAGTGGTTGCTTGGTTACTATGGACTGGAGTGGAGCTCTCTGGTTCTGTTGATCCTTTCTTCTGAGGTTGCACAGTCCGCATTTTCTACACCAATCTTCAATTGATTTTCTCATGCCAACCCAGTAGAATCTTTCTCTTAGGAGCACTTCCAACTTTTTCCAACCAAAATGACCAGCACCGTCGTGGTAAGCTTCCAGAACCATCTTGACGTCTCTCTTGGGCACGATGATCTGCCAGACCAACTCATGTGTTTTTGGATTGGTGTGCCTTCTACAGAGCTTCCCTTGGTACAGGAACAATTTACCTCTCTCTTTCCAGAGATGTTGTGTCTCAGCTGGGGCATTTTGATTAGGGTATGCACCTTGTTGTGTAAGCAGTTCTTTCACTAGCTTCACAGCTGGATCGCTGTCTTGTGTGTCAGCCCATCCGTGGTGTGCTAATGGGTTGAGAGTTGCCTGCTGTTGTTTTTCGTAGACACTCGGTTGATACTGTCCCACCTTAGGACGGTGAAAGGCCGGCAGCTCAATTTCTTCCAGTCCCTCCGGTTCCTCTTCCACGTTCCCCGAGTGTGGCATCCGGGATAAGGCATCTGCATTCCCATTCTTGTGGCCTGCCCTGTACTTGATGACAAAGTTGTAGTTTGACAGTCGGGCTATCCATCGCTGTTCCAGCGCACCTAGTTTTGCAGAGTCCAGGTGGGTCAACGGATTGTTGTCAGTAAAGATGGTAAATTCTGCAGCTGCCAGGTAGTGTTTGAAACGCTCTGTTACAGCCCAAACTACTGCCAGTAGTTCTAACTTGAAGGAGCTGTAATTCTCTGGGTTTCTTTCTGTAGGCCGGAGCTTCCTGCTTGCAAAGGCAATAACTTTCTCCTTGCCTTCCTGCTTTTGAGACAATACTGCTCCCAGTCCTACGTTGCTGGCATCCGTGTACAAAATGAAGGGTTGATGGTAATCTGGATATGCCAGAATCTCTTCTCCTGTCAGTGCCCACTTCAACTTCTTAAAGGACTCTTCTCTCTCATCACTCCACTGGAAAGGAGGATTTCGGGCTGCAGACTTCTTTGACTGTCCTACCAGGATGTCTTGTAGGGGAGCTGCTAGCTTCGTGAACCCTTTTATAAATCTTCTATAGTAGCCCACCAGTCCCAGGAATTGCCTCACCTCTTTCACGCTGGTGGGTCTTGGCCAATCTCTGATCACGGTAACTTTTTCAGGATCTGGTGCTACCCCTTCTGAGCTCACGACATGTCCCAGGTACTGTACCCTTGGCTTTAGAAGGTGACACTTGGATGGCTTGATTTTCATGCCGTATCCGGATAAGGCTTCAAACACTTCCGCCAGGTCTTGTAGATGCTGTTCATAGGTCTTGGAGTAGACTATGACGTCATCCAGGTACAGGAGGACAGTTTCAAAGTTCTTATGTCCTAGGCAGCACTCCATCATTCGCTGGAAGGTACCAGGCGCGTTGCAGAGTCCAAACGGCATACAATTGAACTCACAGAGGCCCATCGGCGTGGTGAACGCTGTCTTCTCCTTATCAGCCTCTGCCACAGGAACTTGCCAATACCCACTAGTCAGATCTAGGGTGGAAAAGTAAGTAGCGGATTTTAATGCAGCCAATGACTCTTCTATCCTAGGTAATGGGTATGCATCCTTGTGTGTAATGCGGTTGATCTGTCGGTAGTCTACACACATCCTCATGGTCCCATCTTTTTTCTTAACTAGCACTAGTGGGGCTGCCCAGGGGCTACAACTGTCTCTTATTACCCCTGCTCCTTTCATTTCTTTGAGCATGTCTTTGGCGCATTGGTAGTGAGCCGGTGGTACTGGTCTATACCTCTCCTTTATGGGTGGATGGTTACCTGTGGGTATAGTGTGCTCTACCCCTTTGATCTGCCCAAAGTCTAATGGGTGTTTGCTGAATATTTGTTCATATTCTTTCACTACCCTGTATACTCCATGCTTTTGATGGGAGGGTGTAGAATCGGTGCCTACATGTAGCTTTTGGCACCAATCCTCCAGCTTTCCCTCTGAGCCATTGTCCTCCGCCTGACTTGACGGCTTCAAGGGCTCAACGGTGGTGATGGCGTTGTTATCAACCGTATATAGCTTAGCCATGGTAGCATACTTTGGTAGGGTGACCTCATCTTCCCCACAATTTAGAAGGCGTATTGGCACTCTTCCCCGATGTACCTCAACTATTCCTCTGGCCGTCAGTACAGTGGGCCTACTATCTGAGTACACGGGTTCTACCAGGGCCTGATAGTCTCGCCCTCTGATGCCTATTGCGGCTCTACACCAGACCAGCATTTCTGTTTTGGGAGGAATTACAATAGGTATTGGGTCACTTACCCTTGCACTGCCAATTTCACCTCCTGACACTTCTACCTGCTGCTTCAGCATCAAGGCTTTAATTTCCTTCTGCAGGAGTCTCTGTTGCCCAGGTTTGGCAGTCTCGACGATCTGCTGCAAGACAGTAATTACCTCTGCAAAACAATTTTCAATTACATTCATTCCTAGCAGCATAGTTGGTTCACGTTCTCGTCGGTCAACATCAACAATGATAATACCCTGATTCTGCAATTCTACTCTCCCAATCTTAATGGTCATTTCTCTGAAACCAACCTGTGGTACTAATTCACCATTGCTAGCCCATATATTCAATGCAACATTAGATGGACCACTGCTAACGTCTGAATCAGCCCAGTACCTCTTATAAAGGACATGCGGAATTGATGTTATTTGGGAACCAGTGTCCAGCAAGGCGTTGAGCGGAATGCCATCCAGCACGATGGGGATGACTGGACGTCCCCCCACATACTTGTCGTGCCAGGGTGAAGGGCCTTGAGAGTTCATTCCTGAGGAGCGGCCCGCCTCCCCAGGGGATCCCCATTTAAAGCACATTCACGGGCAAAGTGACCTGGCTCATTGCAACGGCGGCAAATGGGCTGTCCATCCGGCTGGTAGCGGTCGCTGGGTCGTCCTCTCGTCGCTTGGTATCTCCTAGGCCTCATCCATGGGACATCCTCCTTGCTGGTCGCCAGCTCAATCTTGGGTGCAGACTTGGATCCACGCAGCTCCTGAACGATTCTAGCCATGGAAGCAACAGTGTCTGTAAGGGCTTCAAGCTTTTGATGGAGAGCCTCATTAGTGATCGGCTCCAGGTGGTTAGCAGCAGCCGCTGACATGGCCGATGTCACCGGCACTACTGGCTGCTGGGGTGCCACTGTAAGGTGTTGAACAGAGTCTATATCCTGCGGCTCCTCCACCTGCTGGAGGCGGATGGCTCTATCCTTTAGCTGGGCAAATGTTAGTCCTGGATCCTGGATCACCATCATGCTCAGTTGTCCCCGGTGGGAAGGGGATGAGAGTCCATCCAGGAATTGGTCTATCAGCAGCTTATCTGCTCCAGGGGCTAAGGCAGGTTCTGCTAATTTAAGTGCTCTGAGCGCCTCCTGCAAGTTTAAGGCAAAGTCTCTTGCGCTCTCGCTAGGTTTTTGCTTGCATCCAAAGAACCTCATTTTAGCCCGGCTGCCAGCAGTGGATTCAAAAGCTGCTTTTAGTCCAGCTATTATATGCTCTACAGTGTCTTTTGCATCGTCCGGCCAGGATGTAACCTCCCGCTGGGCATTGCCAGTTAACTGTCCCATAAGCATACCAACACGCTGAGCTTCTGTCAGGGGGTACATGCTGTAGTAGATTTTTAGCTTTCCGATAAAGTCATTAAGTGTGTTGGGCTCACCTGAGTACTGCGGCAGCCACACTGCACCCGGGGTGTACGGCATCAGGAACGGCATGATAGGTGCCGCTGCACCTCCGGGTACAACAGCGTCTCCCTGCTGCGACATCTTTGCGCCCCCTTAGTTAATTTCACCAGTCTTCTTGACAGCAAGCCTGGGACACTTTTCTGCGTTTTCGTTCGGGTCGCAGCACCGAGCGCACCTCCTCTGCAAGCGGTAGGCGGAGTCTTAGTTTAGGCGCGATGTTTTCCCGCGCATAGCAGGTAATGGCGTGATTAAAGATGGCGCCTGGAAAATGTTACCAATGATGTTTTTGGATTTTTCCAGGTATCTTTGCAAAGTTTAAAGTCCGTTCTTTGTTGCAACAATTCACAGTGCAAGTTTTTTATGCGATGCAATAAGTCTTTACAGGCGCACGTCACCCGGGTTGCAGCCGGGTCCAGTCCGCATCCTGTTCGTGACGCCAAAGTTGTGTCGCCAGGGGTTAAGGGGATACCCAGAACCGGGCCAAGGGGTTGCTCCTGGAAAGGGGATCACGGTGTCGTGACTCGGTCTGTGCTCCCTGGTTCCACAATAAAAAGGGGGGTTATGTTCGTGACGCCACCCGTGGAATGTGATCAGAGATGACCACCGCTGCTGCAGAACCTCCGGGGGTGATGGAAAGCAGCTTGAGATGGGACGGCTCCCCACGGGTAGAGCCTTTTCCCCGGGGCAGTATGTTAGTCTATGGGGGGGGAGTGCAGGACACGAGCACAATAAACAGGCAGACTCACGGTTTTGCAGTTTCTTTGTCCTTTACTGATGATGGTATTCAGCAGAGTACTGTCCACGGAGTCTGTGAGGGGTTCAGGGTTTCTCCCGCCCAGCCGGGCCGTTTTGGCTTCCTTGTCTGCACTGTGTGTCTGTGGCCCTGCTGCGGTATGAACTATGCAGCCGGCTCTGCTCTGCTCTGCTCCTAGGTACCGACCTGACAGGCAACTCGAGTCCTTCCTAGTATGTTCCTGAACTCTGCGCTTGTTGCTTGTGTCTGTGGTACAGGTGAAAGATCTGGAATCTTCACTTCTCTGGTGGTAACTATGCAGTATGTAACCTGCAGTCTCGGATCCAGCATCCGTTCTTGTGCTCCACTGGGATGAGCTCAGCAATGCTCTGCCTCCCAGGAATGTTCTCTGTGTAATCTGTCTCCTTTCCTCAGACCCTCAGCTAGGCCTGGAATTGGTCAGTGGATCCTGAGGTGAGCTAAAGCCAGCTTCCAACCTGCAGATCCTGTCTCCTCAGTGCTCTGCACTGAACTTCAAACTGAAACTACTTCTCTGACCATTTTCCTCCCCCCCACCAGAATATCTAGGGAAGCAGCTTGGTCTCCCCCTTCTGGCCAGGAGGTCTTGGTGTTGTGTGTGGGGAGTTAACCCTTTGTGTTGTTACTGTGGCAACCCTGGGGTGCCACATTACCACACCACAAGGAAGGAGATGTTATTAAATAACAGTAGTGAACCTGCCAGCAGCGAGGCGCTGTGACCTTCTGACACCAAATTCCCCTGGGGTCTCCCCCGAATGAGATACACTTATGACAGAAACTTTAATAAATCTTAAAGAAAATATGAGACTAGTTAATATTTAATAAAATATAGAGCTAAGCAAAATATTAACCCTTCTGTATCAGTAAGGAGCCGATACCAGGGACCCCACCGATCAGCAGGTCTCATCACCGGCAGTGGCCGTAAGTTAGCAGTTACACTGCTGAATAGTACAGATTCATTAACTCTTTAGTAGTTGCTACAAGCTTCTGCTGATGCGATCCTACTTGAATTAGTACGAGTCAATCTGCAGTACCCAGAAGGGGCCACTAAACAGTTTATAGACATGCATTGTTCACTTACGCCAGAGTTCCCCAACTCCAGTCCTCAAGACCCACCAACAGTGCATGTTTTCAGGATTTCCTTAGAATTGCACAGGTTTTGGAATCATCAGTTGTGCAGATGATTAAATTATCACCTGTGCAATACTAAGGAGATCCTGAAAACATGCACTGTTGGTGACTATGGAGGACTGGAGCTGGGGAACACTGACTTACGCAACTGTTAAAGGGAACCTGTCATCAGAAATTTAGCTATAAACCTAAACGTTTCCCCCTCTGCAGCTCCTGGGCTGCATTCTAGCAGGTTCCTGTACTTTTTGTGGCCCCTTTTAAACCAAATTAAATACTTTACAAACTTGTACCTTTTGCTATGTAAATTTTGTAAATTATCCATGGGGGCGGGCTGCCTGGTGACCGTTGCTGTCCCTCCTGCACATTGACGCCGTCCCCCCATGCTCCATTTCATCCATCAGGATGCCGCCCACTGCGCCCGAGGTGCCGCCCTCGCCAGGATCGCTGGTGACGTGTGTCACAAGCACGAGATTATGGGCGGCGCTGTGATTGCATCGCAAGTGCCCGCCCATAATCTCATGGACGCGCTTTCCCCCACTGCCTCCAGCGTTCTGCGCAAGCGCTCACCGGCCAAATGACCTGACGTCACCTCCTTCCCATCTTACCCTGCAGCAGGGCAAGATGGGAAAGAGGTGACGTCGGGTCATCTGGCCAGCAAGCGCTTGCGCAGAACGCTGGAGGAAGAGGGGAAAGTACGGTCACGAGGTTATGGGCGGCACTTGCTGATGACACTCACAGCGCCGCCCATAACCTCGTGCCTGCGCAAAACGTCACCAGCGGTCACACATGCACACAGTGCACAGTCCCGCTACAGTCGCACAGCGCATGCGCGGGACCACAGGCGCCCAGGGGCGGCGTCCTGAGATATGAAATTCAGCGTTGGGGGGCAGCGTAAATCTGCTGGAGGAACAGCAATGGTCAGTAGAGAGCCCGCCCCCATGGACGATTTACATAATTTACATAGCAAAAGGTACAAGTTTGTAAAGTATTTAATTTGGTTTAAAAGGGGCCACAAAAAGTACAGGAACCTGCTAGACTGCAGCCCAGGAGCTGCAGAGGGGGAAACCTTTAGGTTTATAGCTAAATTTCTGATGACCGGTTCCCTTTAACATATGGCCGGCACCAAGAAGAACTCATTGTGAGGTTGCTGGGCCAGATGTCAGACCCTCACCAAGCTCATCAATATAAAAGTAGTGGAGCAACAGTTTAAGGGGATAAAGAGTGATAGAACAAACTTTTCAAATAGGTGCTACACAAAAGATGGACTCCGCAGACTTTCTATTGTGTCGGTTTTCAGTTTTGCAAAAGAGCAGTGCTCAGTTGGCCTGTTCTGCAACTTTGCTTTTGTGATCAGTTGGGGTTTAAGCGTCCGTAACACCAGTGATCAAAACTTCTGATGTGTCCCTATGTAGTTACACAGTATCATTGTTGGTAATGGTTCATGCTATAAAATTATAGGCATGGTCTCTCTCATTCAGTTGTGTACATAAAGAATGGGGGGGCCAAAAACAAACTTAAAATGGGGATCTTTTCAACTGCCGTTTGATACCACTAGGCCCCAGATCCTCATCCACTTTTATGACTTTCTTTGATAGCATTCCACCTTCCTGTGCCATGAAGACCCAGAATGGTTCCCTTTCTTCAGAGGTCCCAGAAACACCCACTGGTCTTCTTATACAGATCTCACATATATAGTAGCCGAAGAAGATAAGATTTTTTTTTCCAAACAAAATAGATCTGCTATATCAATCTCCCTTCCCCAGATGCCCAAGAGAATTTTTTTGAGAAGAAATTTAAGGAAAAACATTAAATAATTGTGCAGTTACGGAATGAGGTGAGTAAAATTCTATTCCTGTTTCCCCATGAAATGCAATATGTTTGAAAAGCAATACTGGATCATGTCACATTGCTTTTACAAATTATGCCGTGAAGCCATTTAAATGAGGTCCTTGCGGCCTGGCGCCGGTGAGGTTAGAGACACTGTATCCTCCACATCCTGCCGTGCACATAAATGAGAGCGAAATGTAAAATATTTGTTGAATTTTCCACAGTGTAGATCACTGGAGTATTAGCTATTGCATTTTACTACCAAGTAGAAAGGTATATCCTGCCCCCCAATATAGAAATATCAGTACATTTGTCGCCCACTTACCCGGAATTAATATAGTACAGCTATAAAGATGCGGGGCTCGCGTGATGTCACAGACCCACACAAACCTCAGGAATGCGAGCACCGACACTGCTGGAACCGTGCAAGCATGGGTGGTGAGTAGAAGCTTTTTTTAATTTAAGGGGCCCAAACATGGGGAATGAGAAGGTTTTGTCTTAGTAGTGGACAACCCCTTTACAGCCCTATCCTTTTGTTCTTCAGGAGAAAAACTGCCATCAGAGCAGTTTGGCTGCACTTTCTCCACTCTCCACTTTGAAAACATTAATAAAACTAGAAAAAGAAGCACTGATAGGGTATTACCAGATAAACAGGAGTAATATATAAAGGTATATACACTCACCTAGTGAGGTTGTGAAAGTCACAACCACTGCAAAGCATGAGATAATGGCGTCTGCCGCAGCCCCACGGGGATGAGTATTCAAATGTGAGAGAAGGGGTTAATGCCACGCATCAGCCAAATGAAAATGTAGAGCTGTTGATAAATTAATATCTTTTTTATTCCATAGGTCTATGCGTTTCAAAGTAGAAACCTCTTCCTCAGGACCAGAATATCAACAAAGCTTGTCCTGAGGAAGAGGTTTCTACCTCGAAACGCGTAGACCTATGAAATAAGAAAGATATTAATTTATCAACAACTCTACGTTTTCATTTGGCTGATGCGCAGTCTTAACCCCTTCTCCATCTCCCGTTTGAACACTTTGAAAACATACGATTGTTTAGCCTAGCTGAACATTCATATGTATGAGCGAGTGATGTGACTTATGAGAACTTGACTGATAACTAGCTTATCTTTAGGTGTTTGGCCTGGTTTTTGTTGTTTTGATGGACAGTTTTTTTGTAATAGAAAGATGAGAGGAAATAGAGGGGTGACATGTTGCCAGATTTCACAATACTAACTGCATGCATAAATTTCAAGTCAAGTACACCTGCTTCATCACATCTATTTATTAAAGGGAATCTGTGAGCAGTTTTTGCTATATTATCTGAGGACAGCATGAGCTAAGCGTTAAAATTAGGGATGATCGAATACCTCAAATATTCGGCTCCGCCCATATTCGACGAATAGGTCGCCGCTATTCGACTATTTGTGAATATTTGATGCACAATATAAATCTATGGGAAACCCAAATAGTTGCCGAATAGCAACTATTCGAGCTTCCCATAGCCTTACTTTGCACATCGAATATTCACATAGCGGCGACCTATTAGTCGAATATTCGCAAAGCCGAATATTGCCGAATTTTTGTGATATTCGATGATCCCTAGTTAAAATACAAAGATGTGCTTAAACTGAAGGCTTTATCACCTGGTAATTATCATAGCTACCTCATGCCAAGTCGTCTGACTCTTTTGATAAGCAGCTCACTACGTATACACTTTGTACATAGAGAGCCTGGTGTGGGAGAGGTTAGCTTCCTCAGCTCTGCTGCATTGCTACATCTAAAAACTCTGATTATGTCAGAACGGCTGCACCCAGTAATCTAAGTGATACATCTTTTGATTCAGGGTCTCTTTGTCTACATCATGCTGCTCTCAGATGAGGTAGCAAAACCTGCTGACAGGTTCTCTTTAATGTAGTCCACAATGTGAAATAAGATGGCAAGTGTTAAGCATCAACTGGAGGAAAGCAAATCCTTGAATACTGTCCTCAATGTAAAAATGAAAATAATGTAGTACGATATGAGTGTTGCGGACGGGGGCAAGACCGTAGCTAACGGGCTGCTTGGGGATGCTCGGATCTGGGGCTTTACTGCGGCTCGAGTGGGAACCAGACCCGGGCTTGAGCAGCAGTCTGCCACCCACAAGTGAAAAGGGGGTATTTACAGGGGAGATTGTCAGTGACGCCACCCGTGGGTTGCGGTGAGGGATGATGGTGGCACCGCTGCTGCCTTGTATGTGGGTGCCCGGGGCTGATGGAGCAGGGAAGCCAGGTGTAATCCCCTCCACGGGTAGGGGAGGTGTAGTCCCGGGGCCCAGAGTATTGTGAGGGGTTGCAGGAAGCAGTCTCTAGGAGGCAGGGAATCAGCAACTTACAGTTGGTAGTCATGGTGCTGGATGAGGCTGCACTGATGTGTGGAGTCAGTAAACACAGAGTCTTTTGTAAACCAACTTGCCAAATGGCCGGTCACCTTTGGCGGGTGTCTTCGGATCCCACACCCTGATGTACAGCCAGGAGCCCTTCCTTCCACACTCTCTGTCTGTCTCTTTCTTGTTTGGACTAGTCCGTTTGAACGGCTTCTGGATCAGGTCCCTCTCCCAGCACCGGCGGGCTACAACCCTGTCCCGGTCGCCTCAGGATCCCCGCGACCGGATCTCCGTCACCTGTGGCCCTCACGGCCACCTAGTCTGGTAGTCCAGGGCTCCAACCCCGGCTACCACCTTCTTCCCGGGGAGCTTCAAGCCTTCCCTGTCAGCTCTCCACTGCCTAAGCACAAACTGAAACCTGACTCCTCTCTACTTCCTTAGCTCCTCTCGCCCCCTCCCTTTTTCCTGGGGAGGGGATGAGTAGGGCCTGATTGGCTGGTGTACATCTGTGTGGGGATTGTGTAGCTGCCAGGGAGAATTAACTCTTTCTGTGACTACCTGGTTTTGCCAGGGCATCACATGAGGGTGAAAAATATTCTGGTTATTCAGCCATTGCCGAGAAATCCAGCTCTGAAGACAAATACAAACGAGCCTGAATGTGCAGTGGAGCTGTGCTTATAGACTGCGTGCTGAGTTTCTTGACACGGCCCATTGCACTTCCTGGCTAATCTGCATATGAATTGGTACATTTTTTTGCACTACTACATCAGATTGCTACATAAAAGCATAATTTTTATTGTTTTTATATGTTCTCTGGCCTATGCAGCTTCATCACCAGTTTCATTGGTAAAATCATTCTGACAGATTTTCATTAACATCCCAAAGGCAAACCTTAGAAATGGCTGCTGCAGCGGTTAAAAATCACAAGTTACCCATAGATCTGGCATTAGATTGAAGAGGTCTGATGGCTTATTATTAAGGTGCTCATACATAGCAGACAAAAGTCAGGTCAATATTGGAGACAACTTATTGAGTCTCAACCCCACAAAAGGCAGATGTTGGTTAGAAAAACAATCGGTAAGTTGGATGGAGTCTGAAGGCGACTTATTTACTTTCCATTACTGAAACACAAGCAAGTTTGGCTAAGTCAGTTTGTGGGGGGAAGTTGTTCACCAATGGGGGTAATGACGGGCCACCTATGTCTATGGTAGCCCGCCATTATTCTCCTCCAACATCATCTACTGTTGTATTTCCAGAGGCCGAGTGTGACGCCGAGCACCCAGATTTAATGAGATGCTAGACCACTAGGAATCACTAGATACCCTAGTGAAGGAGATCTGCGGGGAAGTTGAACAAGTCAGGGCTCAGGAGCTGGGAGATCACATCATTAACAGAGGGAAAGAGAGAAGCCAAAGTCAGTGTGCAAGCCGAGAGTCAGTTAACCAGGATGTCATGTAAAGTACCAGGAAGAGAGTGGATCCGAGGTCAGAATACAAGCTGAGGTCGGTAGCCAAGAAGACAAGTCAGGTACATGGGAGAGAGCGGAAGCGGGGGTCAGGAACAAGCCGAAGGTCAGGGAGGCAGAGAGGCAAGACGGAGTGGGGGAGGAGACAAAACAGAGTACAAGGAACTAGGAAGCGGGACAAGATCAGGTCAATCACTTACAGGAACCAGAGACGTGAACTGCTAAATAGGAACTATCACTGGCGGCATTCCAGGTGGACTGACTCCCGGATAAAACAAAGCCATACCCCGAAACAAGGCTTCAAAGAACAGACCCCCTCCCATACCACACAGCACTAGACTGGGAACAACAAATTCACTGGAGGAAAATATAAGGCCCAGTACAGGCTCTGCAGGAGAGCAGGGCACCACTAATCAGAATCATGACACCGAGCAGTGGCTCTCTGATACAGGAGCAGTTGGCTGAGTGTACCTATTTATGGAGCAATCGAGAGAGATGATTGTCAATCAAATGTTTGGCCACCAGCTATCTAATCTGTATGGGAACCTTAAGAACCACCTAACTACTGTGGAGGCCATATTTCTAAACCAGTGTCCGATTAATTGCTATAATTAATATATTGGTTCCTGATTAGGTTTCTAACAACTCCGACATGAAAATAATATTGTTGATGTTGGTACTATTTTCGTTTGGACGACTGTGATAAAAACAAGGGGTATAAATGACCATTAAGGAGTTAAGGATATGTTTTTCTGTTCCGTATCCTGATACTATCTATGAGTTACTGTAATATCATTCGGAAATTTTGCTGACAATTGTTTCTGTCAATCTTGTGTGGAAATTGCACAAGGGATTCCATGAGGATGTGCTTCACACAGAACTCTAGAGATTGCACGCTGTGATGTCAGAGAATATGGATCTGTAGAATAATCTGCTGATGCCAGCATCTCTGTTGAACATACAAAACTTTTCCAGCCATCACAATCAGTCATCCATGTGCTCAGATATTATCTTATCTCATATTTCCATTCTTTTATTTTGGTGCCATGTTTATAAAAATAGTTTTTGTTCTTTATTAGATTTAAATGATAAACTAATTTTACATGCAAAAAATAATATTAGTTTCCTTTTCAGATTTTTTACTTGGAGGATTGTCCTTCTCAGTAATATAGGCTGGATAATATAATATGATTGGCTATTTGTTCACAATCAGCCCGATTGGGTGCACCCTTTTTATGTGAGCCAGATACCCCTTAAAATGAAACTCTACTTTTAACAAATTTTGTATAGATGAATACTACAAACAAATCTAAGACACATCGTAATATAACTTATCAGAGAAATGTTCTTCCTTCCTTACGGTTCAGACACTTAATTTTCTCCCCCGCATCAAAAACTTCTCACCCTATCTGAACAAAAATAACTCAAATTAATTTAATCAGACAAGATGGACTGCCAGCTCACTGTGGTGCCATGTGACATAGTCCATTATACTGTCAGGATTCCACCAGGGGACGCAGAAGCACTCCCTAAAGCAGTAGTAAAGCTCACAGGGATGAACACACAGAGAACGAGTAGTCAATAAGCAGAGTCAGTGCCAGGAGGTCACGTCAGAACAGAGGGAATGAGCAAGCTGCAAACCGGGTTGAAGCACGAGAGTTAGGAGCCGAGAGAGCACGTAGATACCAAAGCAGGAAGCAGAGACAAGGTCAGATAACGTCACCGAAGTCAGAAGTTGGGATATCAGTCAGAGCAATGGAGGGGGCAGGGACTGGGACGGAGGATGGGACCGGGGTCAGGAAGACAGAGAAGACAAACAAAACATGGGAGATGGAGGTCAGGGAAAGGTCAGCTGGGTAGCAGGACAGATCAAGAAATTCACAAAGCCAGAAGCGCACGCTGTAATTAAGGAGCTATCACTGACAGCGCTCCGTGGGAAACCACGCCAAGATAAAACAGTGTGAGTCCTGGAGCGAGGCACTACAGAGCAAGCCCCGCCCACCAGACTTAACCCTGCAGGGACCAGCCGCAGTCATGACATATACCATATGGAAAAAGGAAGAGGGAGGATGAGTCAGGAGCAGGGAGAGAAAACAAGCAGAAGAAGACACAGAAGGACTATGCTGAGCTTTCTAACAAACCTTTTACCTCCCATATAGACTGTGACGGGGTCCTTCTCCCATATCACACAATCAACAGAGCGAGAGATGAGTGAGCAATCCAAGAATATATATTCCAAGCAAATCAAACGGTCCTTAACAAAACCACCATACAGAGTGTAAAAATAGTCCAGAAACACGAATATAGTCCAGTAAGCGATAAATGTACAGGTCTTTCTTGGGAGCCACAGCTACTGCCCCAGAGGATGACACTTCCTGCTTCTCTTGAAGTTCTCAAACAGACTGACTAATTCTTCAGGTAAGCAGAGAGTTTAGGTGGATCCCAGACCCCCCTCCCCCAGACCTAGGGACAGGAACACTACAGGGGGTGATTACCTACAGATAATACAATGTACACACAAGCAATACAAAGAATGGACAGTGAACCACGGCTAAAATACGGCACGCTGCAATAAAGGAACTATCACTGACGACGCTCCGTGGGAAACCACGCCAAGATAAAACAGTGTGAGTCCCGGAGCGAGGCACTACAGAGCAAGCCCCGCCCACCAGACTTAACCCTGCAGGGTCCAACAGCAGTCATGACATATACCAAATGGAAAAAAGAAGAGGGAGGTGGAGTCAGGAGCAGGGAGAGAAAACAAGCAGAAGAAGACACAAAAGCACTATGCTGAGCTTTCGAACAAGGCTTTTACCTCCCATATAGACAATTCAGTACAACTGTTTAAAGTCCTCTAAGCTGCCACTGTTTGTCTGGGATAATTGAGGAATGAAGAGCAAGAATCCCTCTGTGTGTGCTGTGCTCTGTATGGTAGAGATCATAGCAGCTGGTCTTTTCTCAACAGCTTAGAGTGGATTCATAATTAGATATAGGGCTAAGAACGCACTTTGCATTTTATACCTGCGTTTCTGCAGCGTTTTGAGAAGCACCTTTTTGATGCCAAATGGCTTGCGTTTCCATTTTCTAGCAAAATCAATGGTAAAACCTGAATTTCCGACCGCACTTTGCATTTAGAAACGCTGCGTTTAATTTGCATATTTTGTGGCAAAAATCATGCGTTCAAAGAAGCAGCATGTCAGTATTTTTGCCATTTTGGGTGCGTTTTGCTAACATTGGAGTCAATGAGAAATGGCAAAAACCAATATTTCTTCAAATTCCTGCGTTTTACCTGCTTTTTCATTGCAGGAAGCATGCGTTTTGGACATCAAAATAATGATTTCATATGTCCCTTTACACACACACATAGTCCGACAATTTAAATTAAGGAAATTAATACTTTATTGCAATTTTTCCATAAAATATCATATTACCGCAATAATTTAATGAACATAATTTAATTTCATGATTTTTTCTATGATTATAGATTTGATTCTTTTTTAACAATTTTTTCAAAGATTTTGACAATTTAAACTTTATTTAGCAGTGTCTTTATGTTCAAAACGCAACTATCAGAACGCAGGTGGAAGCGCAGATAAAAAGCGCTGAAAACGCATCAAATACGCGGCAAAAACGCATGCGTTTTCAGCGCTAAATTTCTGAAAAAGGCAAATCAATTAAGCCCAAAACGTGCGTTCTAAACTGCAAGTAGGTGAACGCAAAGTGCGTTCCTAGCCTAGAGGCTGCAGAGGGCAAAATTGGTGAAAATACAGGATACACATTATATAATGGCTGGATATAGTGTTATTCCTCATGTACAGACACAGTGCAGCTTAATCTGAAAAGTTACTTGAAAGTGCGTTTACCCTTTAATGCGAAATGATAAGTAAATAAACATTAAATATTTTTTATCACCAAAAATCATATGTAGATGAAAAGTGTGTTTGCATGGATGAGGAAATATTTGCTTTAGCAATTAATATGGCAGCAAATACCAAGAGGTCTTAAAATTGATGATTCACTTCTTATTAGGGGTCCCATTTGTCATCTAATTAATTGCTTCTTGCTTTCATAACGATTTTATGTAAAAGGAATAATTACTTATTATACCTGTGAAACACCTAATTATAGTTATGATGCCTAACAATCCATCATAGATTTACCCTACACTGTAGGTATTATAGATTAATAATAGGGAGTGTAAAATATGATATATGATCAATAATTATTATTTATTTTATTATTTGTGGACACGGGTGTCCTGTCTATTTATATTTTGTGTAAATGTGCTTAAACATGTTTATTATCACTGTGTTTAATTATATGGGCAAATATATTGATTTTCATTTTAAGTGGTGGTCTCTCGTTAAGTGGATGACATGGTGCCTGCGAGAATCAACCCTGGCACCATGTTTCTGAAGACTACAATGCAATGACTAGAGTTGAGCAGGTACCTAACTATTCATACTCGCTATACTCATAACGAGTACTGTCTAATACTCGCGTGTTCATTCCGAATAGCGTGTGCAATGCAAGTCAATGGGGAAAACTTGAGAAGTAACGACTAACCTGAATTCTGCACTATTTGCTACTCGCACAATTAGTACGGAATTCTGGTTACTCGTTACATTGCGAGTTTTCCCCCATTGACTTGCATTGTACACACTATTTGGAATGAATACTAATGAGTATTAGACAGTACTTGTTATGAGAATAGCGAGTACAAATAGTTAGGTACCCGCTCAACTCTACAAATAACCTGTTCCGAGAAGAAAATGCCATCTCTCTAGTGCCACATAAATTAGGTTGTCAACCCTAAAGCCAATATAATTGCTATAACAAGCCTTGGCTCATGAGTTATAGTCAGTTTACATGGACTGTCAAGACTAAGAACTTATCGCTCGAAATGTGTAGGCCCAGTGTCTTTATATTTATTTACACACATGCTTTTACTCTCCCCTTGATTTTAATACTTTTCTAATAAATGTGATGCTTTCATTTACCTACAATTTTTGCAACTCTTGGATTCCCTGCTATTTCATGTTCACTGCTCTTTATTACCGATGTGCCAGACTTGAGCCTCCGAGCACCGCACCCAACATGGGAAATCTCCTATACCGGTGAACTGATGACTTTTTTGTTTTCATGCTCACTTTACATGGACTGACTGGCAGAACTCAACAACCAGTGATTGGTATACTTTTAATGATTGGGGGTCATTTAATAACTTATTTACACAATCAGACTAAAGGGTACTTTACACGCTGCGATATCGGTACCGATATCGCTAGCGAGCATACCCGCCCCCGTCGGTTGTGCGTCATGGGCAAATCGCTGCCCGTGGCGCACAACATCGCTAACACCCGTCACATGGACTTACCTTCCCTGCGACGTTGCTCTGGCCGGCGAACCGCCTTCTTTCTAAGGGGGGCGGTTAGTGCGGCGTCACAGCAACGTCACACGGCAGCTGTCCAATAGCAGAGGAGGGACGGAGATGAGCGGCCGGAATATGCCGCCCACCTCCTTCCTTCCTCATTGCCAGTGGACGCAGGTAAGGAGATGTTCGTCGTTCCTGCGGCGTCACATACAGCGATGTGTGCTGCCGCAGGAACGACGGACAACATCGACCTGCAGCAGCAACGATATTATGGAAAGGAGTAGCGAGTCAATGAGCAACGATTTTTCACATTTTTGCGCTCGTTGATCGTCGCTTCTTGGTGTCACACGTTGCGATGTCACTAATGGCACCGGATGTGCGTCACTAACGACGTGACCCCGACAATATATCGTTAGCGATGTCGCAGCGCGTAAAGCACCCTTAAGGCCTTACCCACACGCTGCAATTTTTGATGCAGTTTGTTGTGACCTTTAAAGGAAACCTGTCAGGTGTAATATGCACCCACAACCATGAGCAGTTCTGGGTGCATATTGCTAATCCCTGCCTAACCCTCCCTGTATCTAGTAGCATAGATAAAGAGATCTATAGAAAAAGTATTTCTAAAGATCCTTTATAATATGCTAATGAGTGCGGGGACTGGTCATAAGGGCGTTAGTTCTCCTGTCTAGTTGGCCCCCTTAGCATGTAAGCATACCCCTGTGGGCGTGCTAACATGCTAACGAATGTGCAGCGTCAGAGGTATGGTAGCTCTCACCGCTCTCTGCTGCCACCGCTGGTTTTTGGCTCAGTGTGCATGATCAGAAGTCTCGAACTTCCGGTCATGCATACTGTGAAGCCAGGTTTATGCGTTCTGGCTTCAAACTGTTGTAGTGCGCATGACTAGAAGTCCGGAGATATTCTGATCGTGTGCACTGAGCCGAAAACCAGCGGTGGCAGCAGAGGTGAGATCGACCGTGCCTCTGACGCCGCGCATTCATTAGCATGTTAGCACTCCCAAATGGACATGCTTACATGCTAAGGGGGCCGACTAGCCAAGGGAAATAATGCCCTAGTCCCTGCGCTCATAATATAAAGGTTATGTCGTATTTTTCGGAGTATAAGATGCACCGGACCATAAGACACACCCTGAATTTAGAGAAGGAAAGTAGGAAAATAAAATTTTAAGCAAAAAATGTGGTCATGACACTGTTATGGGGCGAGGATCTACTGCTGACACTATTATAGGGGTAATGTCCCCAAATTCTCTACTGAGGTACCCCATCCTGGTAATGGTCCTCTTGCCTTGTATATACAGTATATGTCCCTCATCCTGGTATGTGCTTCCATCCTGCTATATACCTCATCCTGGCATATGGCCTCATAAAAGCTATATACCCCATGCTGGCATATGCACCATCCTGCTATATACCCCATCCTGCTATATACCCCATCCTGCTATATGGCCTGCAATCTGTGGCACACAAAAATATAAACATTTAACTCACCTTTCCTCGCTCCATGCAGCATCGCTCCACCTTCCGTCTGTGCCAGAAGCAGTGCCGCTGGCCTGTGTGGAGCTGGCCACAATCCCTGCAGCATCGCGATGTCCACCTGTCTGTACCGGCCGCGGCTGATGATGAGTATACTGATTCACTGCACCCCACGCTGATGATGATCCGCAGGGGGCAGTGAATAAAGCCACACATGATCACTCCAGGTTGTAGTTGCCAGAGGTGATCATGCCGGCTGTTTAGTATGCGCACATTCCCCACCCATCATCCTGCCCACCTGTCAGCGCCAGCTTCAGCGTTGAGAGATGATGGGCAGGATGATGGGCATTCATATGACATGAGCGGGCCTACGTGGTCACGGCAGGCGATGCTACAGCCTGCTCGTGCCCCCGATGACCCGCTCCACCGCAGCACCCTCGTTCCCCGCAGCCAAATTCAGACAATAAGACGTACCCCCAACTTTCCCCCAACATTTGGGGGAAAGAAAGTGCATCTTATAGTCCGAAAAATATGGTACGTTTTCTAAACATCTCTTTATCTATGCTACTATATACAGAGACGGTTAGGCAGGGATTAGCAATATGCACCCAGAGCTGCTGGTGATTCTGGGTAAATATTGCACCTGACAGGTTCCCTTTAAGTCACCACAAACTGCACGTTTTCTTCCCCAGCAAAGTCTATGAGATTTCAGACTAGCTTTACACACATTGCTTTTTTTGGCTGCAGTTTTGGGGTGACAACAGAACTGCAGCATGTCAATTATTTTAGCGTTTTTTCCCTGCGTTTTTGACCCATTAGTAATAGAAAAAGTACCAAAGACATGGTCAAAAACCGCACCAAAAATGTGTAAGGGGTGGACGGACCCCTTACACGGAGGCGCAGTTTCCCCCCCTGAAGATACCCCACGCTGGGGTAGTTAAAAATGTTAATTGTGTTTTACAGTATTAATGGGTTTTCCCCCCCTAGATGTCAGAGTGGGACGGCTGTCCCCATAGGAACAGTACAGGAGAGAGGAGGAGCCGGACGGTCTAGGGGGAGGGTGGGAGGTTGCTGTAGGAAGAATCAGAGGAAAGGAAGTTTCAGTTTCTGCTGGGACGGGGGAGAAGGAGCAACAGGGGCAGAGTGTGGGGTCGATTGTGGCAGTTAGCCAGAGAGAGAGAAAAAGGAGAGTGTCCGGATCGGGAACCAGCAGTGCACAGGTGGGACCCGAAGAGGCTTAGGCGGCGAAGCAGAAGTGTGTGGGTCAATTCTGCAGTAACCGGAGTGTGAGCTTAGGCAAACGAGAGTAGCCGGGCAAGGCCCCTGAACAGAGAAAACAGGAACAGTTTCCCTGGCAGGAATTGTGATTTGACACTGCAAGATTTGTGTACCGAGACTGTTTTGAAGATATGTGTAATAAAATGCCGTTTGGTTCAGCTAATGCCTGTCTGCGGAGTTTTCCTGAGTCTGCCAGCGTGCTCCTGCCATCCACACTCTGCCCCACCAAACATTCCCCTGTCCCAATAGTGACGGCTGAGCCGGGGGTTAGCCTGATACATGAAGGGGCCACGACTACACCCCACGAGGCACCCCCGGCACCCGGTTACAAGTGGCGTAGTCGGCAGGATACGGACTATCCGCGGAGGGTCCCGATCCAAGAATGTGAAGACCAAGTGGTGCCTAAGGCGTTGAACCAGGCACAAGACGGCGCTAAGATGGCCGCCGTCTTCACGAACACAGTGAGCGCGCAGGAAATTGGCGCCAAACGGAAAACCCTGAGCTGGCCGGCGAAGAAAAAGAAGTACAGAGTGCGCCGCCCAAAGAGGGGAGGTACTGGCCCCAAGATGCTGCAGAAGACTAGAGACGTGGGCGGCGTTGCAGGAAAGAAGAGGCGTCACCTATGCTGGGTCGACCTGGTGAGTGAGGCCAGGGGTGGAGTGTATGCAAGAGCGGGAAGAGAAGGCCTGCCTCCACCTTCCCCGGCACCATTACAGGAAGAGCCGCAGGAGACGCCAACTCAGCAGCTGACTCTAAGTGAGATGGAGACGCAGATAAAGCAGCGAGCTGCAGCGGGCGCGCTGTTGACAACCAGCCTGGGAAGAGGACGCCCGAGGCAGAGCTTAGTAGAGGAGGCACCTACCATAACGTTACCGGCTGTGCCAGGAGGTTCGGAGCGACCCACAAAAGTTACGTGGGTCACTTCATCGGATGCCGTGACCGGTGAAACATCCACGGAAGTCCGGGCCACTTAAAAGACTCAACTGCAGCCGGGAAGCGAGGCACTGGGAACACCCCTTCAGAGTCCGGAGGTGGTTACGCCAGCCAAGGTAGGACCTCCAACCCTCACAGAAGTTCCGGCCCCGGGAGAACAACATGTCCCGGAGCTTGAAGAAGATGAGTGGGGATTTTTCTGGGAGCTGGTAAAGCCGGCGCCCCTAACCCGACAACAGTCCCCGCCGCCTGAGATAGACCTGGTGCAAGAAAGGCTTCTGGCCGAGACCGTGGCCCGGGAGATGATGGCCGGACCCCTTAGTGAAACATTTGACCGGCAGTGTAGCATTGGCACCGTGGTCAAGTTTAATCAGGCCGAGGGATACGGGTTTATAGAAGACGACGAGACCGGGGATCACTTCTTTTATAATCGGGTCAATCTGGACATTGAGGGGTTACCCCAACGTCTCCATACTCTGTACCCGGGGGAGAAAGTGAAGTTCCGGAGAGAAGTGGGATGCCGGGGCCTATTTGCCGTAGGGGTGACCCGGATGCCCACTGCCCAGGAGGCCGCGCAGTGGCAACAGGAGATCGAGTGGGAGGAATGTCAGTACCGGAGACGTACGCAGCAGAGACCGGTGCTGGCTGAAACTTGTCGGCCAAGAAACACTCTGGCGGTGTCGCCAGAAGTAGTTACAGGACCGGTAGCCGAGCTGGAAAAGGGAACACCGGCGTTATTGACGATTCGCCAGAGTATGGTGACGCACCCGGTGGTCGTTGTTGGTAGTCCCCAGCCGTCCCGTTTAACCACCCCGTCACCCCCGCCGGGGGCCGAGGAGCCAAAACCGGAGACGGAGGAATCAGAGTCACAGGCCAACTATGAACCGTTCCGGAGGCTGCGCCGCTTGCCAGGCCAATCCCTCTCCAAATATGTGAGGGCCCAGCGGGCTGAATGGCTGCGCGCCTACCACCCCGCGTGAACCATAGTGATCGGAGATGATGGACATATCTGTGTTGAGAACCGGTATTGTTGGAAGAACCGGTGAAGATTTATAGTTGCCGCAATGTTCAAGTTACCGAGCCCGGAAGGAGCCTGATGCCGGACTGTGCAAGGACTCCCTCCGTGATTGTGATGGAGATTTTTATTGTCTGTTGCTTCCTGCCTACAAAGACCGGGAGTGCTGGGAGAGCCTCCGGGCAGAAGACCAGCTAAGACCGGGAGCGCCTGTTGAGGGCCTCCGGGCAAACATGTGTGACGCCCTGGGCAAGCCAGGGGTCACAGGTCATCACACCACCACACCCTACACCCCAGTTAGGAACATCACAGCTAACCCAAAATCCTTGTTGCCTTCCTCCAGGAGCTGGTGTCCACACCAGGGGGTGGGCCAGGCGTTTGGCTCCGCCCACCGAGGAGTTCACAGCCCTGGAGGCGGGAAGAACCAGGCAGTCCAGCTAGGGACAGAAAGGAGTAAACAAGTAGATAGAGTTTGGAAGTGAATGTAGAAGGAAGTGAAGTGGTAGAGGAGCTGAGGAGAAGAGTTGAAGAAAAGTGAAAAGTGACAGTTTGTAAAGCCTGAAGTTGGTCCGGGTGTGTGCCCCGGGCTGAGAGACAGCAAGGTCAGCAGACGGCGGTGATTGTCCGCAGGGGTGACTGCTCGGAGGTTACTGGAAGGACCGCGGACGGGTGGTGACCCGGCGGTCTGGAGCAGTGTACAAAGAACAGTCAGCACCAGGGCAGGGGCCTTTTGGATCCCGGCAAGGCTAGGAGTCGCCATAATTTGCCAAATCCGTCAGTGAAGGGGACGACTGTCTCCAAACAACCAAGTCCCGATTGAAGGCAACAGCCCAACCATTAAAGCAGAGACACCGCCACCGCCAGGGCACCAGTTTCTGAGGGCCAGCGCCTGCGGGCAAAGAGTAGAGCTCCTCCGGTCCAGCTTGAAGCCGGGGAGCGGGTTACCGGTGGGAACCCATCGCAACCATCATCAGCTTAGGTGCAGGAAAAGGGACTGTCACCGTCAACTACTGGGGAAGAACAAGTGCAGCCGTCCGTGGGAACTGTCTTTCCAGCCGTGTGTTTTACCGAGAACTGTGTCACCGTCTCAGGCTGAGTGAGTACCACAGTGCCGCAAGGCACAGCGCTGCCCCCGCGTCCCTCCGCCCACCAGGCCCTGCATCCCCCACCTCATCATTGGGCCCCGGGATCACCAACCCCTACCCACGGAGGGGCAACACAACAACTTGCTGCTCCCCATCACCATCCCCGGGATCCCCGCATTGAGCAGCGGTGGTGCTACAAATCACCACAACCGTGGGTGGCGTCACGGACAATAGACTATATCCCAAAACCCAATCCCCTTTCACTCACGGGCGAGGAGCGCCGCTCGAGACCCCCGGGGATCCGGCCCACCGCTCGAGCCACCACTGAGCAGCAGCAGCCGGACCCGAGCAGCAGAGGGGTGAGCGCTGTGCTGACACCCTCCTCCCCGCCCGCGACAACTTGGCGTCACGAACAGGATCTTACCGCTCTGCCGTCTGGTAGAGGTGCGCCTTGTTACCGCCGGAGGTGTCCGGCAGAAAAATTTCAGAAGCCGCCATCTTTGGCGCGAAAAGTCCCCGCTCAAGCGTCTTCTCGAGTTGCAGAGGCGCGAAGGCCAAAACCTCGCCCCGATAGAGGAGTGGCTAAAGAGAGGCTAAGGGGGATGGAAACAAGATGTCTGCGCCCGACGGAGCCGCAGTGGCACCCGCGGATGGGAATGGGCCTGCCCAGGCCCCGGCCGCGCTGGCTGGAGGTGCTGCGGCCCCCGCACTCGCTCAGGTAATGCCGTTCTCCTTGCCCTATGCGCCCGGAGCTACCTGGCTACCGCAGTATGACGGGAAACCTGATGCTTTACAGGTCTTCCGGAAAAAGCTTAACCCGTTGCTAGAACTGTACCCCCTGACCAATAAGCAACGTGCGGCGGTAGTGCTGGGCCAGTTAACCGGCGCGGCTGAGCAGGAGGCGGAGACCTGGGTCGAGGGGGACCGGCTCTCTGTAGCCACCATCTTTGAGAAGCTACAGACTGCCTTTGAGACCCGAACTGAAGCTGAGCTGAGGATGCAGTTTTACCAGTGCCGGCAACGGGCTGGGGATAGCATTCGGGACTACGCTCTACGTCTGCAAACCGCCCTCCGCACGCTAAAAAGGGTGAATCCTATCAACGAGGCGGACAGCAATAAAATGTTAGTAGAGCAATTTGTGCAGGGGATGAGGTCCCCTGAGGACCGCAAGCAACTTCGGCTCTGGGCCCTGGAACACCCTGATGTGGACTTTGCCGTGATAAAAGAGCGGGCCATTAAGGCACTACAGCCCCCAGCTTCAGAAAACTTGTAGCCAGCCCCGTGGCCCGTCGAGACGGCCCCCGTAGTGGTGGCCCCTTCCCTACCAACCTCTCCAGTACCTGCAGCCCCAAGCAGCACAGTGGAAGAACTGGCAGCCCAGGTCCGGCGCATGGACGGAGACCTCACCAAGATCCTTGCTGCACTCCAACCTTTGACCAAATCGCAGCCTCCAGCACAGATACAGCTTGCTGACAGCCCTGAGGATGTCCCCTGGATGCAGCGGAGAAGTGCTAACAACCCGCGGAGCAGACCTCCAATATGCTACAAGTGCCGTAAGCCTGGTCATTACTACCGACAGTGCCCGTTAAACGAGCAACCCCTGGGGCCCCGGGCCAATCCTCAGGAGTAGAACACCGTGGCCCCCCGGACTGGCGGGACCGATATATCGGGGCCCGGCCCATCATCCCCGTGGCTGTGGACGGTATACCGGTGATGGCTCTCTTGGACACTGGATCACAGGTAACCACCATACCATACACGTTGTACCAGCGGTATTGGGGAATAGACGAGCTGGCTCCCCCAGATACTAGTATAATGCTAATTGCTGCTAATGGACTCCCATTGACCCAAGTGGGGTATAAACAAGTGGCTATGACAGTGGGGCAAGCTGAACTGCAACACCAGGGTATGATTGTGATCATGAATGAACCCAGTGATCATAACCCGAAGATAGTGCTGGGAACCAATGTGATGGAGCACTGTATGGGTGATGTGTTGACCCTATTGCAACAGCTGGCCGCCACAGCGGCGGGGGGCCGGCAGCGAGCTGTGCAGCGTGAGATCCGAGCCTTGATGTACCGCCAGCATGTAAACTCAACAGGAGGAGAGATTGGTGGAGTGAGAGTGATGGATGTTGCTCCGTTGACTGTGCCCCCTAGGAGTGAGATGATGATTTGGTGTAGGGCAGCAGTAGGGCCTCAGGGGCGTGACTACCCTGCCATGATGGAACCCATACCTTCCGAGCACTGGCCCACTGTAATGGCCGCCCGAGGGGTGGTGGACGTAAAGAAGGGGAGGGTGCTTGTGAGGGTGCTGAACTGTGGGGAGGAAGAAGTCAGGCTTCCCCGGTATGCCACCATTGCCAAGCTGCTCACCCTGGGTCCCCACACCATCCATGAAGCCAGTCCCTCAGCCTCCCCACCTACCACCAGCACTTCCCCGCCTCAAGGGGGGGTACAGGAGTGGCACCAACAGCTACACGTGGGCACTGATGATACCCCTACACATCACAAAGCAGGGGTATACAGGGTGGTGCAGGAGTATGAACAGGTTTTCAGTAAACATCCACTAGATTTTGGGCAGATCAAGGGGGTCCAACACCACATCCCCACCGGTGAGCACCCTCCTATCAAAGAGAGGTATAGGCCTATTCCCCCTGCACATTACCAGTGTGCCAAAGATATGTTGAGGAATATGAAAGAGGCAGGGGTTATTCAGGACAGCTGTAGTCCCTGGGCCGCTCCGTTGGTACTGGTCAAGAAGAAGGATGGTACCATGCGGATGTGTGTGGACTACTGGAAGATCAATCAGATAACACATAAAGACGCCTACCCTCTGCCCCGTATTGAAGAATCTTTGGCTGCACTGAGAACCGCGAATTACTTCTCTACCCTCGACCTCACCAGTGGGTACTGGCAAGTGGCAGTGGCCCCGGAAGATCGGGAGAAGACCGCCTTCACCACTCCAATGGGGCTCTGCAAATTCAATAGAATGCCGTTTGGGCTGTGCAATGCCCCGGGAACCTTTCAACGGCTGATGGAGTGCTGTCTGGGACACCTGAACTTCGAGACCGTCCTGTTATACCTGGATGATGTGATTGTGTACTCTCAGACGTATGAAGCCCATCTGGAACACCTAGCTGAGGTGTTCGCGTCCCTTGCCAAATACGGGATGAAGTTGAAGCCCTCCAAGTGCCACCTGCTGAAACCCAGAGTGCAGTACCTGGGGCATGTGGTGAGTGCGGAAGGTGTTGCCCCCGACCCTGAGAAGATCACCGCCATCCAGGACTGGCCAAGACCAACCACCGTGAGGGAAGTGAGGCAGTTTTGGGTCTGGTGGGGTACTACCGGCGCTTCATCAAGGGGTACACGAAGATGGCTGCTCCCATGCAAGACCTCCTCGTGGGACAGACCAAAGGGGGTAGACCCATCGGAGCCCCACTAGTGTGGGAGGACAAGCATGAGGAATCATTCCGTCAGCTGAAGGCGGCTTTGACTGGGGAAGAGGTCCTAGCGTACCCTGATTACGGCTCCCCATTCATCCTCTACACAGACGCCAGCAATGTGGGTTTGGGGGCAGTCCTGTCCCAGGTTCAGGAAGGAAAGGAGAAGGTGATTGCCTATGCTAGTCGAAAACTCCGGCCGACTGAACGGAATCCTGAGAACTACAGCTCCTTCAAGCTCGAGCTCCTGGCACTGGTGTGGGCTATCACTGAGCGGCTCCGCCACTATTTGGCCGCAGCAAAATTCACCGCTTTCACGGATAACAATCCGTTGACTCACCTGGACACGGCCAAACTGGGCGCATTGGAGCAGTGGTGGGTGGCCAGACTAGCCAACTATGACTTCACCATCAAATACAGGGCCGGTCGTGTCAACATCAATGCTGATGCCCTCTCTCGGATGCCCCACTTGTCAGAAAGTGGGTGGGAGGATGATGACCTCGAGGAGATCGAGTTGCCTGCATTCCATTGGCCACCAACTGAGAAGGTGCATGTCCACCAGCAACGGGTGAACCTGGATCCGCTGCCCAGTCAGGGGTGGCAGGAAGCTCAAAATCAGGCGCCCGCTGTCCGCCTAGTCAAAACCCTGATGGAACAAGGCGCTACTGGAATAGACCCTGCCGCCCCCGCTGAAGCCCAACGCTTGTGGAAGGAACGGGCCCGGTTGTGTCTACACCAGGGGAGGTTGTACCGTGAGCTGATCAACCCGAAGACCCACGAGAAAATCCGCCAGTTGGTGATTCCCCAAGCTGATGTACCCACTGTTCTGCAAGCGTACCATGATGGTGCCGGCCACTTCGGGTGGAAGAAGCTGGAAATGCTGTTGAGGGAGCGGTTCTATTGGAGCGGGATGCGAGAGTCTGTGGAGGCCTGGTGTCGTGAGTGCGGTCCTTGTACGTTAAGGAGGAAGGATGAGGCCAGCCAAAGGGCTCCCCTACGCTCGATCGTTACACACCAACCGCTGGAGCTGGTCGCCTTGGAACATGTAAAGCTCACCCCCAGCCGAAGTGGGTACACTTACGCTCTGACCATAGTAGATCATTACTCCCGGTTTATGGTGGTTGTCCCAGTCAAGGACTTAACCGGCCGTACTGCCGCTAGAGCGTTCCAAGCTTACTTCTGTCGACCCCACGGATACCCCGAGAAGGTGCTTACCGACCAAGGTCCAGCCTTTGAGGCGGAGGTGTTCCATGAGTTCTGTCAGCTGTACGGCTGCAAGAAGATCCGGACCACCCCTTACCATGCCCAGACCAACGGTATGTGTGAGAAGATGAACCATCTGGTCCTTGGCCTCCTCAAGACGTTGCCGTTGGAGGAGCGGAACTTGTGGCCAGAAAAGCTGCCTGACTTGGTCGATATGTACAACAATATCCCGTCTGGCTCGACGAAGTGCACCCCAGCGTATCTGATGAGGGCACGGCCTGGCCGACTGCCGGTGGACCTAGAAATGGGACTGGAAGCACCAGAGACACTTCCCTCAATGGCTGAATGGGACGCCCGGCGGAGAGTGCAGTACCGACAGATCCAGGAGTATGTGGAGAAGAGCCTGAGTCGGAGTCGAGAACAGCAGGAGCAACGCTTCAATCAGAAAGCGTCTGCGGGCCCTTTTCAGCCTGGAGAGGTGGTGTTAAAGCGGAAGAGGAGAACCCACAAGCTGGATGATCAGTGGGAACAAATCCCATACGTCATACAACCCACAGTATGGGAAGACGGAAAGGCCTACCAGATCAGTCGTGACCAAGGGGGCACTTTGGTCACGGTTTCCCGGGACCATCTGAAAAGGTGCCCACCAGCATTGAGGGCAATGGCCGAAGTACCAGTTCCTCCACCAGCAGAGAAGGCAAAAGAGGTGATCCACACTGTAATGGGTGACTTCCCAGCAGACTGGCCTACACAGAACGGCGCGGTGATTCTTCCAGTGATACTATTCCCACAACCTGTGGATGAAGAAGTGGTGGAAGCGGTCAACCGTGAGTCAGAACCAGTGCCAGTGCCCAGGGATGAACCTGTGCCCAGCTCCCCTATGCCTCCGCCTGCCCCACACGATAGCATGGAGGAGGAACCAGTTGTTCCCTCTACCCCACTGCATAGCCCCACTGACACCGGACCCCGGAGGTCCACCCGTTCTAACCTAGGTAGACCCCCACTTAGGTACAGGGAAACCGTCCTTTAAAGAGGGGGGTCAGGAAGTCTGTGTGAGTTTTATGTTTGAAAAAGTTTGCAAAAATGATAAGTATAGTGATCAACTGATGGAGTCACCTGATTTACCGTGATTGAGAGAACCGGCCGTTGCCGGCACCGTTGTCCCCGTGGGGACCGTTTAAAAAGTTGCATAAGGGACTCCCTATGGACAAGCCTGTGAACTTGCAGGGCAACCACAAACGTTAAGTGGAATGTAAATAAGTTGTTTACCGTTACCGTTTCTGCAATTGCCGCCTCCGGAGAGGCAGGTTGGAGGGAGGGCCCGCAGTAGAGCCGGCTGGGGCCCAGCCACCACAGGGACCGGTGGCTACCCTCTGGAGGGGAAGGACAGATCCCGCTCGGGTAACTTGTGCTGGACTTGGGTCAAGGGGTGCTGCCTGGGCTTTAGGGGCAGCATCAGGGCCAGGTTACTTGGGTGGGAGAGAGCGGAAACCATAGCCGTAAACCGTTTTGCAACGTTAAGAAATGTGCCTTCTGATTTGGGATGAATTGATAAAATGTAAATATGTTACCGTTTGCTTTTTATATATTTTCAGAAAATAAAACCAGTGTTGGACGGGCAGCCCGCGGACGGTCTGCATTTTTGCTAAGGGGGAATGTGACGCCCTGGGCAAGCCAGGGGTCACAGGTCATCACACCACCACACCCTACACCCCAGTTAGGAACATCACAGCTAACCCAAAATCTTTGTTGCCTTCCTCCAGGAGCTGGTGTCCACACCAGGGGGTGGGCCAGGCGGTTGGCTCCGCCCACCGAGGAGTTCACAGCCCTGGAGGCGGGAAGAACCAGGCAGTCCAGCTAGGGACGGAAAGGAGTAAACAAGTAGATAGAGTTTGGAAGTGAAAGTAGAAGGAAGTGAAGTGGTAGAGGAGCTGAGGAGAAGAGCTGAAGAAAAGTGAAAAGTGACAGTTTGTAAAGCCTGAAGTTGGTCCGGGTGTGTGCCCCGGGCTGAGAGACAGCAAGGTCAGCAGACGGCGGTGATTGTCCGCAGGGGTGACTGCTCGGAGGTTACTGAAAGGACCGCGGACGGGTGGTGACCCGGCGGTCTGGAGCAGTGTACAAAGAACAGTCAGCACCAGGGCAGGGGCCTTTCGGATCCCGGCAAGGCTAGGAGTTGCCATAATTTGCCAAATCCGTCAGTGAAGGGGACGACTGTCTCCAAACAACCAAGTCCCGATTGAAGGCAACAGCCCAACCATTAAAGCAGAGACACCGCCACCGCCAGGGCACCAGTTTCTGAGGGCCAGCACCTGCAGGCAAAGAGTAGAGCTCCTCCGGTCCAGCTTGAAGCCGGGGAGCGGGTTACCGGTGGGAACCCATCGCAACCATCATCAGCTTAGGTGCAGGAAAAGGGACCGTCACCGTCAACTACTGGGGAAGAGCAAGTGCAGCCGTCCGTGGGAACCGTCTTTCCAGCTGTGTGTTTTACCGAGAACTGTGTCACCGTCTCAGGCTGAGTGAGTACCACAGTGCCGCAAGGCACAGCGCTGCCCCCGCGTCCCTGCGCCCACCAGGCCCTGCATCCCCCACCTCATCATTGGGCCCCGGGATCACCAACCCCTACCCACGGAGGGGCAACACAACAACTTGCTGCTCCACACCATCACTCCCGGGATCCCCATACAGAGCAGCGGTGGTGTCAACAAATCACCACAACCGTGGGTGGCGTCACGGACAATAGACTATATCCCAAAACCCAATCCCCTGTCACTCACAGGCGAGGAGCGCCGCTCGAGACCCCCCGTGATCCGGCCCACCGCTCAAGCCACCACTGAGCAGCAGCAGCCGGACCCGAGCAGCAGAGGGGTGAGCGCAGTGCTGACACCCTCCTCCCCGCCCGCGACACATGCTACAAAGACCGGGAGCTCCCTTGGAGGGACTCCGGGCGCCGGACTTGTGTGCCCATTGGTTGTGTTTTTACGTGAAGGTTTTAAAGTTTTATAAAGAGATTGCCTTGCTGGTTAGGATTTTGTCTTACAGATGTGTGGCGCCCTAGGACCTGGTCGCCACAACGGCATTGCCCTCCTGAGGGTTAATGCTGAGCCTGGAGGTAATGGGGAAATCTACTGGCCAGTAAGTTAACATCCACCGCAGTTTCTCCCTCAGGCCAGTAGGGGGAGCTCTGAACCTGAAGTTTCAGGGAGCTTCCTTAAGCCTGACCTGGGGGAGGAGTTAGTGAGTCTGTAGGGAGCAGCAGAAGTGAACAGACGCAGAGTGAGCTGTCCTGTGAATCTGGGGCCTAGAGCTGGAGCAGTTTGGCCCAGAGAAGCAGGAGTAGCTGAGAGGCAGCAGAGAGACTCGGACATCGGAGTCTGTGGTTGCCAGGGTATAAAATCCGTCCCTGGTAGCCGAATCCGAAGGGCAGGGGAGCTGCAAGCCCCTGGCCCAGACACATCCAAGGTACAGCTGCAGCATCAGGGCCCGGTGTGGACCCCAGCGGAGAAGCACCAGAGAGTGGGCCTGCGCAGCCACCTACAGAGGGAAGGGACGTGCCATTGGTCCCAGCAGCGAAGAGGGCCATTGCTGGATTCAGAGAAGCAGGGTCCTATCATCACCAAGAAAGGTACAGGAGTAGGCCTCATACTCAGCTGGCCAGAAAGATCACCCCAAGTACTTCCAGGCCGACCGGATCCCCATCACCACCTGTAACGGTCTCCCAGGACTGGACTGTTCCCAGAGTAAAAGAGGAAAAGGTAAAGAGACTGTTGTTTGTGCCTGGTTCTTTCCTCGCCTGTCGGCCCTGCACCGTGTTAGTCACACAGCACCATAGACTTTCACAAGCACCAACTGTGCCCCGGGCATTGCTCCACCTGTGGGGAGCAGTACTACCATAGCTGCTATATCATCATCCCGGAGGCCTCACACAGCAGCGGCGGCTTAATAGCCGCATGCCACAGGTGGCGTCACGAACACAACCATTAACAAGCAAGCCACATATTCAACTGACACCCACCAGGGCCACGGAGCCGGGCCCAGCCACCACTGACTACCACCGGACTAGTCCGGCCCGGCACCGGGTGTCCCATAGCCCTGGGGTGGGCGAGTCAATTTTGGCGTCACGAACAGGATTTCGTGCCCGGTCCCACCGGGTACTGTGCGCCTGCCGGAATTGTGCTTAAAAGACTGTGTACTGGCTGCAGACCACCGCCGCCATTAGCCTCGCCGAGCGCAGGAAGAAGGGGGGCGTGCCTGACAAAGAGCGCGAAGGGAGTGCGCCATCAGAGCAGAGCGCTGTTAACCCCGCGCGACCCGGAAGAAAATTTGAAAAGTGAACGGAGCCTGGTAAGGTTCACTAAGGGGGAGGAAGATGTCCGACTCAGAGGGAGGGCAGGTGGCTGCCATAGCCCGAGACGCCGCAGCACCAGCAGAAGCAATCCCAGTCGCCGTCGCCCCGGCCCCCACTGTAGCGCCGGTAATGCCGATCACCATGCCATACATACCGGGAGCAGAATGGCTGCCGCAATACTCCGGGGAGTCCCATACCTTGAGTGACTTCAGAGAAAGCCTGCACAGCTTATTCCGGGTGTATCCGCTGACTGAGAGCCAGAAGGTGGGCATATTAATGGGACAGCTAGCCGGCGCAGCCCAGCGTGAAGCGAAGTCCTGGCCTGACACAGATAAAGGGACAGCAACCCAGATACTGGCCAAGCTAAAGAGTACTTTTGACACCCGCACCGCAGCAGAGATAAAGATGAGATTCTTTGGGTGCAAGCAGCGGGCCACAGACAGCATAAGGGACTATGCCCTAAACCTGCAAGAGGCCCTGAAAGCAGTTAAACAGGTGGACCCAGAGGGTGTACGTGAAGAAGACAAACTCCTAACTGAGCAGTTCATAGAGGGGCTCCTGTCAGATGCCCACAGGACCCAGCTGCGTATCCTGGTCCTGCAGAACCCTGCTCTGGACTTTGCCAAGTTTAAGGACCAGGCCATCAGGGTACTGAGAGAATCTACGCCGAATGACCCAGTACCCCTCCGGCCTCCTGCTATCACGTACCCCGGGGTGGTGCCTGCAACACGAGCCACTGCAGGGGCTGAGGCGCAGTCCCTGGATAAGGATCCCACTGCGGAGCTCAGACAACAGGTCCAGGAGCTGACCAAGACTGTGGCTGCCCTTGCCAAGACCGTGCAGTCTCTACAAATGACCCCCTCGCCTGCGAAAATCGAGTTGGCCTCCAGCCCAGAGGACGTCCCATGGATGCGACAGAGAAGGATTCCGCCGACCCGAGGCAGAGACACAGACCGGTACGATTCAACAGGACAACCGATCTGCCGCAACTGCAACCAGGCGGGCCACATTGCACGACGCTGTCCTTTAAATGGGCCGAGCCTGGGGCCAGGAGCCGACCCCCAGGTGTAAGGAAGCCCGGCTCAACCCCCAGCCGCAGCAAGTATGTGGGAGGACGACCGGTCCTTCCTATTGTGCTGGATGGGATCCCTTTGAATGCCCTCCTGGATACGGGGTCCCAGGTAACAACCATCCCCCACAAACTGTACAAAAGATATTGGGCCGATTCAGACATTGACCATGGCCCAGATGATGATTTAACAATTGTGGCCAGTAATGGTCAGCCCTTACCTCAGATTGGGTACAAAGAAGTAACCATTAAAGTGGGGAGGGTAGAATTGCCATGTCAGGGGATGATAATTGTAGATATTGATCGCAAAGAATCTGACCCACTGCTAACTCTTGGTACAAATGTGATAGAAAATTGTATTGCCGAAGTGATAATTTTGTTACAACAGGCGTCTGAAACTGCCAGCTCCGGGCAGCAGCGTGTCCTACAGAGGGAGATCAGAGCCCTGATGAGGAGGCAGCAGGTAGAGCTGGCCGGAGGAGAAATTGGCAGTGTGAGGGTAAGTGACCCCCTCCCCATTGTAATACCCCCAAGAAGTGAAATGTTGATATGGTGTCGGGCAGCAATAGGCCTCAAGGGTCAGGATTACCATGCCTTGGTAGAACCAATGTATTCAGACAGTAGGCCTGGAGTCCTGATAGCCAGAGGGGTAGCGGACGTCCGCAAGGGGAGAGTGCCCGTCCGTGTCCTGAATTGTGGGGAGGAGGAGGCCAAATTGCCCCGGTATGCCACTGTGGCAAAATTGTACACTGTCAGCAACAATACCATTAAAGCAGTGGAACCCTTGATCCCGTCCGACCAGGCGGAAGACAATGGCTCCAAGGGGCAGCCGGAAGACTGGTGCCAAAAATTACATGTGGGCACCGACTCCACCCCCTCACACCAAAAGCATGGGGTTTACCGGGTGGTACAGGAGTACGAGCGGGTCTTCAGCAAACACCCCCTAGATTTTGGGCAGGTGAAAGGGGTTCAACATCAAATCCCCACGGGTGATCATCATCCCATTAAAGAAAGATACCGCCCTGTACCCCCCGCACAGTATCAGTGTGCCAAGGAAATGTTACGGGAAATGAAGGAGGCTGGGGTTATCAGAGATAGTTGTAGCCCCTGGGCAGCTCCACTAGTGCTCGTAAAGAAAAAAGATGGTACAATGAGAATGTGTGTAGATTACAGGCAAATTAACCGCATTACACATAAAGATGCCTATCCACTACCCAGAATAGAGGAGTCACTAACAGCCTTAAAGTCAGCTAACTATTTCTCCACCTTGGATCTCACCAGTGGGTATTGGCAGGTTCCCGTGGCAGAGGCGGACAAGGAGAAGACTGCATTCACGACACCAATGGGTCTCTGTGAGTTCAATTGTATGCCATTCGGGCTCTGCAACGCCCCAGGGACATTCCAAAGGTTGATGGAGTGCTGCTTGGGCCACCACAACTTCGAAACCGTGCTGCTGTACCTGGATGACGTAATAGTCTACTCCAAGACTTATGAGGACCACCTGAAGCACTTAGCAGAAGTGTTTGAGTCCTTGTCGAAATATGGCCTGAAGATCAAGCCGTCCAAATGTCACCTCTTGAAGCCAAAGGTACAGTACCTGGGTCATGTGGTCAGCGCAGAAGGCGTGGCACCTGATCCGGAGAAAGTCACGGTAATCAAGGACTGGCCAAGACCCACCACGGTGAAGGAGGTGCGGCAGTTCCTTGGACTGGTGGGCTACTACCGAAGGTTCATTGATGGGTTCACCAAGATAGCAGCGCCCCTTCAAGATCTCCTGGTGGGCCAGCCGAAGCAGGCTAAGAAGCAGAGCCCTCCATTTGAATGGAGCAGCCAACTGGAAACATCCTTTGTCCGGCTGAAAGGGGCTCTCACGGGAGAAGAAATTCTGGCCTACCCTGACTACAGCCAACCGTTTATACTGTACACAGACGCCAGCAACGTGGGACTGGGAGCAGTTCTGTCCCAGGTACAGGGAGGCAGAGAGAGGGTAATAGCGTACGCCAGTAGGAAGCTTCGGCCCACGGAAAGGAATCCAGAAAACTACAGTTCCTTCAAGCTGGAGTTCCTCGCTATTGTGTGGGCAGTGACTGAACGCTTCAAGCACTATCTGGCATCGGCCAAGTTTACCATCTTCACGGACAACAATCCGTTGACACACCTGGCAACAGCCAAGTTAGGTGCGATGGAACAGCGATGGATGGCCCGGCTGTCTAACTTTGACTTTACCATCAAGTATCGGGCTGGCAAGAAGAATAACAATGCTGATGCGCTGTCCAGAATGCCTCACTTACCCGAGTCTGGAGAAGACCTGGATGAACTCGAAGAGATAGAGTTACCGGCTTTCCATCACCAGGGTGTTTCACAGTGTGAGCATGCTGTGGGAGTGAAGCGCTTAAACCAGCACGAGGTCTCGGTCAATCCATTACTCCACCATAATTGGGAAGAAACACAGAATGGTGACCCGGCCGTGCGATTGGTCAAAGAGAAGCTAGCGCAAGCTGAGACCCATCTTGGCCCAGACGCTCCAGAAGAAGCCCAGCAGCTGTGGAAGGAGAGGGGACGACTGTTCACCTACCAGGGCAAGCTCTGCAAGAGATATGTCAACTATCGAACAAATGAACTTGTCTGGCAGATAGTGGTTCCGCAGAGGGATGCTCCAATGGTCCTAGCAGCGTATCATGATAACGCAGGGCACTTCGGGTGGAAGAAGTTGGAGGCCTTACTCCGTGATCGGTTCTACTGGGTGCACATGAGAAAGATGATCGAGAAATGGTGCCGAGACTGTGGCCCGTGTAACTTGAGGCGGAAGGATGATGCCAGCCAAAGGTCTCCCCTACAGCCAATTGTCACGAAGCAGCCCCTGGAGTTGGTGGCCCTGGACCACGTGAAGTTAACACCAAGCCGGTCAGGCTATGTGTACGCCCTCACCATTGTGGACCATTACTCTCGTTTCCTGGTAGTAGTGCCTGTGAAGGACCAGACAGCCAGGACGGCAGCTAGAGCGTTCCAGGCATCCTTTTGTCGACCGCACGGCTATCCGGAAAGGGTACTGACGGATCAGGGTCCTGCATTCGAGGCTGAAGTGTTCCAAGAGTTCTGTAACATGTACGGTTGTAAGAAAATTCGAACCACACCGTACCACCCCCAGACCAATGGACTGTGCGAGAAAATGAACCATGTGGTTATTGATATGCTGAAGACCCTACCGCTGGAAGAGAGGAACCAATGGCCAGAAAAGTTGCCAGATCTGGTAGACTTGTACAACCACATCCCAGTGAATTCGACCAACTGCAGCCCCGCTTACCTGATGCGAGCCAGACCAGGCAAGTTGCCTGTAGACTTTGAGATGGGGACTGTGTCGCCTGAGGCGGTTCAAGAAATAGAGGATTGGGATGCAGAACGGCAGCAGCGGTACCGTAAGGTCCAGGAGTGCGTGGAAAGGAGCCTGTCTCAAGCAAGAACGAGACAAGAACAGCATTACAATCAAACAGCCCCAGCAACTCCCTTAGCACCTGGAGAACAAGTCCTCAAGAAGAAGCGGAAGACGCATAAGTTGGATGATCAGTGGGAAAACGAGCCCTACACCATTATCCCCTCCAATTTTGACAATAGTAAGGTATGCCTCATAAGCAAAGATGAAGGCAAGACCTGTCAAGCAATTTCCCGAGACCGCCTGAAAGCGTGCCCTGAACAGTGCCGAATCCAAAGAGAAATGGAAGGAGTACAAGGAAGTCCCCAAAGTCAAGAGAAAGAAGGGGAGATGATTCAAACCATCCTTGGGAAGTTCCCCAAAACTTGGACCCGAATCAACAATGCCATAGTGGTACCAGTTTTGGCGTTTCCGCAGTTGGTCGAGCCAGAAACAGAAAAGGTTCCGGATCCACCTAAAGAATCGTCCGCTCCAGCACGAGATGACACGCCAGCAGTGGAACAGGAGGATCAACCCCCTGTCAGTGGTGAACCTGTCATACCCTTGGCGACTCCTAGACCACAAAGGCAACCATCACGCTTACCTATTGGGGTTAGGCCCACCTGTAGTGCTGAGATAGAAGACGCACCACGTAGTCAGGGGCAAACACCAGAGCTACGTAGGTCCCAGCGCAGCACTCGGGGACAACCCCCTCTAAGGTATAGGGAGTCTACTGTATAAAGTAAAGAGTACTTATTAGAGTGTAAATAGTTATGCAAAATGTCTGTCATGTTGTGTACAAAATGTTTTCTTTTTCTTTGATTGCGAAAATGGACAATTGGGCCACTGGACTATGGGTGGCCAACACCTAAATTGTTCATAGTTAGCACCAGTGTGCTCAAACACCCCTGAAGAAAAACCCGTCCGGCGTGCATAGAGTGGGGTCATCAATGCTCTGACGCACGCCCAGAGCCTACGTTGGGGGTTTGATCGCGGCGGGTCCCCCATGGAGCAGTGTAATGGACACCCGGCAGGGAGCCACACTGGACTCTTATAGAAATGTTTAAGATTGTAACGTTAAAGAGAATGTGCCTCCCATATTGGGATGAAATGTATGACATGTTATGTTTTGTTTCTACAGTCCGGGAGTACTGAATTTAACTAAGGGGGAGTGTGGCGCCCTAGGACCTGGTCGCCACAACGGCATTGCCCTCCTGAGGGTTAATGCTGAGCCTGGAGGTAATGGGGAAATCTACTGGCCAGTAAGTTAACATCCACCGCAGTTTCTCCCTCAGGCCAGTAGGGGGAGCTCTGAACCTGAAGTTTCAGGGAGCTTCCTTAAGCCTGACCTGGGGGAGGAGTTAGTGAGTCTGTAGGGAGCAGCAGAAGTGAACAGACGCAGAGTGAGCTGTCCTGTGAATCTGGGGCCTAGAGCTGGAGCAGTTTGGCCCAGAGAAGCAGGAGTAGCTGAGAGGCAGCAGAGAGACTCGGACATCGGAGTCTGTGGTTGCCAGGGTATAAAATCCGTCCCTGGTAGCCGAATCCGAAGGGCAGGGGAGCTGCAAGCCCCTGGCCCAGACACATCCAAGGTACAGCTGCAGCATCAGGGCCCGGTGTGGACCCCAGCGGAGAAGCACCAGAGAGTGGGCCTGCGCAGCCACCTACAGAGGGAAGGGACGTGCCATTGGTCCCAGCAGCGAAGAGGGCCATTGCTGGATTCAGAGAAGCAGGGTCCTATCATCACCAAGAAAGGTACAGGAGTAGGCCTCATACTCAGCTGGCCAGAAAGATCACCCCAAGTACTTCCAGGCCGACCGGATCCCCATCACCACCTGTAACGGTCTCCCAGGACTGGACTGTTCCCAGAGTAAAAGAGGAAAAGGTAAAGAGACTGTTGTTTGTGCCTGGTTCTTTCCTCGCCTGTCGGCCCTGCACCGTGTTAGTCACACAGCACCATAGACTTTCACAAGCACCAACTGTGCCCCGGGCATTGCTCCACCTGTGGGGAGCAGTACTACCATAGCTGCTATATCATCATCCCGGAGGCCTCACACAGCAGCGGCGGCTTAATAGCCGCATGCCACAGGTGGCGTCACGAACACAACCATTAACAAGCAAGCCACATATTCAACTGACACCCACCAGGGCCACGGAGCCGGGCCCAGCCACCACTGACTACCACCGGACTAGTCCGGCCCGGCACCGGGTGTCCCATAGCCCTGGGGTGGGCGAGTCAGATGCGAGCCTTGCCGGGAGGCTAAGGCAAAAAGAGGGGAGGAATGTAAGGGGTGGACGGACCCCTTACACGGAGGCGCAGTTTCCCCCCCTGAAGATACCCCACGCTGGGGTAGTTAAAAATGTTAATTGTGTTTTACAGTATTAATGGGTTTTCCCCCCCCTAGATGTCAGAGTGGGACGGCTGTCCCCATAGGAACAGTACAGGAGAGAGGAGGAGCCGGACAGTCTAGGGGGAGGGTGGGAGGTTGCTGTAGGAAGAATCAGAGGAAAGGAAGGTTCAGTTTCTGCTGGGACGGGGGAGAAGGAGCAATGGGGGCAGAGTGTGGGGTCGATTGTGGCAGTTAGCCAGAGAGAGAGAAAAAGGAGAGTGTCCGGATCGGGAACCAGCAGTGTACAGGTGGGACCCGAAGAGGCTTAGCCGGCGAAGCAGAAGTGTGTGGGTCAATTCTGCAGTAACCGGAGTGTGAGCTTAGGCAAACGAGAGTAGCCGGGCAAGGCCCCTGAACAGAGAAAACAGGAACAGTTTCCCTGGCAGGAATTGTGATTTGACACTGCAAGATTTGTGTACCGAGACTGTTTTGAAGATATGTGTAATAAAATGCCTTTTGGTTCAGCTGATGCCTGTCTGCGGAGTTTTCCTGAGTCTGCCAGCGTGCTCCTGCCATCCACACTCTGCCCCACCAAACATTCCCCTGTCCCAATAGTGACGGCTGAGCCGGGGGTTAGCCTGATACATGAAGGGGCCACGACTACACCCCCCGAGGCACCCCCGGCACCCCGTTACAAATGCATTAGTTTTTTGTGCGTTTTTTTGGACACAAAATGTGCTTTTGTGCTTAGGATAAAAGTACAGCGTGCGGGCATAACTTAATGACCGATGCACAGTGAGCGATCTGTTATATATCTGTGATAGATCACTTAGTGCACATAGGCTGCCATGATTCTTGGTAGTGCAAGTCTTGTTTACACAGGATGATACGCTGAGAGCTAAGTTGTTTTATGCTGCACAAAAGATCATTTCAGGGAATGAAAACAAACATTTTACTAATTCGTTAGGTGATTAGCAGCCTATTTATGTAACGTGCCCAGGGCGTCAGCCATAGGAAAGAGAGTTTTGTTGCCCCAGCACGCTACAATGCAGGTGTAATCTTTGAGTGTCAATGCACCTAAAGGCTTTTAAAACAGATCCGGAGGTTTTTAAAAGGAAAAGATCTCCATAGGTAGATCTAGAGTGTTATCTTTCATCTTCTTGGAAAAGGATATTTGTATATTTTTCTTTCCGGAGGGAGCGTTGTCTAGCCTATATATTCATATGACAACCTTGTGCTCTCCTTAGGACGAAATGTTTTGACCTCTGTCAAAGAGCTATCAGTCTCCAAATTTCAACTGATGATGGGAAAACAAATAAACAAAAAAACATACAATAACAAATAAAACACCTTGAAACAGCTGCCTACAGATGGAGTGGTTTTTTTTTTAGAGAAGATTCTGGTTTGATTGAATATCCCAAATTCATTTGGCAAGTGGGAGGCTACCGGGAATGACAAACGTGGCACGTGCTCTCAAATCTACAGGAAACCTGATGCAAAACAAAAATACAACAAACAGTACCACAAGTAAGGGGAAACTCAGGGGACACTATAACAACAGGGGGCCCGAGCTCTAGTGAGAGGGGTGGATGACTGGGATACATCCTGCACTCACCTGCAGCTATTCCTACTCTCCTAGCCAGGCCCTAAACAGTCTCTTCAACTGTCACCAGACAGGAACCTAAGACCCTGAGAAACCCTGCAGTTGCCCTGGCTAGTGTGTTGGCAGGTGTGGGGCGCTAACCCCACTGCTACACGAATATGATACAAGGAAAGGTAAGAAAAATAGGGAAACAGCAATAAAAAAGGATAAAGTCTGACGCCTTGAACACTTCTTCACAGGACCTTCCACCAAGGCGGCCTGAGTACAATGGATTTGTATCTTCAGCAGGGATTGCTGGGAAACACCACTATTTAAACCAAAAAGGTGCGTGGCTACAAAGAAGCTGCAGCTGAAATGCTCTGCTAGGAGCAGTTGGCAACAAAACGGACATTAAATACTTAGGCACCAAGAGAAATTAAACTATGTTTAAATATACAACCTAAGATGGTAATGAGTGACTACAGCCCTGAACCTGTCACTAGTTTCCAAAGACAGAGAGTCGACCATGACAGCAAGGATCATTAAATGGTCTACATTGATTTTTTAGGTTGGTTACTAGTGATGAGCGAGTATGCTTGTTACTACTCGGTACTCACACGAGTATCACTGTACTCGGGCTACTCGGCGGGGACCGAGTAATCTCATGATACTCGTGCTGTACTCGTGGTCTTCATCCCTGCATCTTGGCGCTCTTTTGAGAGCCAGCCCTCATGCAGGGATTGGCTGGCAGATAACTGCAATGCCACAGCCCTGTTAGTTGTGGAATTGCAGTGATTGGCCGGCCTGCACAGTGTGACCGAGCCTTTATACCGGCGGGCGCGCTGTGCTCTGCTCACAGCCATCCAGACAGTCAGTGCAGGGAGAGGGTTGCTGCTTCAGGGAAAGGTTTGCGGCCCTTTATAGTTATTTCCGGAGCAGGGCTGCAAACAGTGTGACCAGAAGTCCTTCTCAGGACATACAATAAGTTATATACAGGCAGGCAGGGAATAGCCAGGTCAGAGTACAGTAGCAGAGTCCTTCTCAGGACTATTGTTGCTATATACAGGCAGGGTATAGCCAGGTCGGAATACAGGCTAGTGACCAGAAGAGTCCTTGTCAGGACTATTGTAGCAGTATACAGGAAGGCAGGCAGGCATGCAGGCAGGGTATATAGCCATTCCTAGTGGTGACCGTATACCAGCCTTCATCATATCTGGGGCTGGTGTACACAGTCTAAAACAGTCCAGATAGTGTCAGACTTCTCAGTAATATTTGTCGCTCCTAAAAACCTGTTAGGTTCTTAGTGCGTCCGTGCTTGCATTTAAAAACCGCACGTGTGTGCCTGTCGGTGGCAGCGTACAGGTGCACGATTTGCACAAACTTGGATATAACGCACAAGTCTAGTGAATACACGTCAGCACAGCATTGCAAAATGCGCAAGGCCGTTGGCAAGGAATAAGGAAGTGGACGTGATGGTGGTGCAGGCAGAGGCCGAGGTCGTGGGCAAGCTCTAATTTCGCCACAACAAAGGGCTACATCTAGTCGCTCGCACGTCCTGTCCCAAATTCTTGGGGACCGCAGCAGTACACCGCTCTTGAACCAAGACCAGTGTCAACAGGTTGTTAGTTGGATAGCGGATAATGCTTCCAGTCAGATTGGCACCACCACAAACACTCTGTCTTCCACACGGTCAAGTGTCAGTAGCCGTGATACTGCACCGCACATTTCAGAACCTGATCCTCCTTCCTACCACAAGGCTGAGTACACGTCCTCGGACATTACTGATCCCACACTTGGACACTCGGAAGAGCTGTTCACGTTTCCATTCGCACATTCTGGCCTCTCGCCAGCTCATGTTGAAGTGGGTCATGAGGAGATCGTATGTACAGATGCCCAAATATTTGAGCAGCCACGTTCTCACGAAGTTGGCAACGTGTCTCAACAAGGGGTGGACGATGATGAGACACAATTGTCAGGAAGTCAGGAGGAGGAGCAGGGTGCGGAAGAGGAAGACGACGTGGTGGATGATCCAGTAACTGACCCAACCTGGCAGGAGGATATGCAGAGCGAGGACAGCAGTGCACAGGGGGAGGGAGGCGTAGCATCCCAACAGGCAGTAAGAAGCAGGGTGGTGGCTCCAGGCAGAAGTCAGGCAACCGTTCCCCGGAACAACAACACGACACAAGGTGCCTGTACAAATGTTAGGTCTTCCCGAGTCTGGCAGTTTTTTAAGTTGGCTCCAGATGATTCTAAAAAGGCCATTTGCAACACCTGCTGTGCCAGCATCAGCAGGGGTACCAAAACTAGCAGCCTGACCACCACCAGCATGATCAGGCACATGTCAGCCAAGCACCCGACTTTGTGGGAAGTACAACAGAGTCGAGGAGCAGTGCTTGCTGATGTCACTGCTATGTCTTCGCTGGTTGTGCATGCGAGCCAATCCCCTGTCCATGCTGCCTGCGAACAAGCCTCCTCCGGTCCTGCACCTGCAGTTGCCTACGCAGAAATAACACCATCATCAAGCACGTCCTTGTCCCAGCGCAGCGTTCAGTTATCCATTCAGCAAACCTTTGAACGCAGGCGCAAATACACTGCCAATGCCCCACATGCCACAGTTCTAAATGCTAACATTTCACGACTGCTTGCGCTGGAAATGTTGCCTTTTAGGCTGGTGGAGACAGAAGCATTCCGCGACCTGATGGCGGCAGCTGTCCCACGTTACTCGGTCCCCAGCCGCCACTATTTCTCCCGGTGTGCCGTCCCCGCATTGCATAACCACGTGTCACAAAACATCACACGTGCCCTGAACAACGCTGTTTCACCCAAAGTCCACCTAACCACAGACACGTGGACAAGTGCTTGTGGGCAAGGCCGCTACATCTCGTTGACGGCACACTGGGTTAATATTGTGGAAGCTGGGACCCAGTCTGAGCGAGGGACGGAACACGTCCTTCCCACACCAAGGTTTGCAGGCCCTACCTCAGTCAGGGTTTCACCCACACTCTACAGCTCCGGAATGTCATGCTCTTCAGCCTCCTCCTCCTGCGCATCCTCATCCACTTTACCCTCCACACCAGTCCCAAGCTGGAAGCACTGCAGCACTGCCTCGGCGAAGCGGCAACAGGCTGTGCTGAAGCTAATCTGCATAGGTGACAAACCCCACAATGCAGAAGAGGTGTGGACAGCTCTGAAACAGCAGGCAGATCACTGGCTCACACCTCTGAACCTAAAGCCAGGAAAGGTCGTGTGTGACAATGGCCGGAACCTGGTGGCGGCTTTGAGGCGAGGCCAGCTGACACATGTTCCATGCGTGGCCCATGTGCTCAACCTCGTGGTTCAGCGGTTTCTAAAGTCATACCCAGAGCTGTCTGATCTGCTGGTAAAAGTTCGCCGCCTGTCTGCACATTTTCGAAAGTCACCTACTGCTTCAGCCGGCCTTGCCGGCTTTCAGCGCCGTTTGCATCTTCCGGCTCACAGACTGGTGTGTGATGTCCCCACGCGTTGGAATTCAACTCTGCACATGTTGGTCAGGATATGTGAGCAGAAGAGGGCAGTTGTTGAGTACCTGCATCACCTAAGCCGTCGGGAAATGGGTCAAACTCCACACATAACACCTGAGGAGTGGAGATGGATGTCCGACCTATGTACCATCCTCCAAAACTTTGAGGACTCCACCAAGATGGTGAGTGGTGATGACGCCATTATTAGCGTCACCATACCGCTACTCTGCCTTCTAAAACGGTCTCTGCTCAAAAACAAACATGATGCATTGCAGGCGGAGCGCCATGAGTTGCAGCAAGAAACAGTAGTGGGTGTGGGTGATAACACACAGCCCAGTCTCGTCTCATCACAACTTGCAGTGGAGGACTATGACGAGGAGGAGGATGAAGACATGGAGCAACTCTCCGGCCAAATTGAGGATATGACATGTACACCAGTCATATCCTCGATTCAACGTGGCTGGCCAGAGGACAGAGCAGATGAGGAGGAGGAGGAGGAGGACAGCATGTTCAGTCATCGTGTTGGTCAGGCTACTGAAGTCCTGGCTGTTAAGAGTCTGGCGCACATGGCTGACTTTATGGTAAGCTGCCTGTCTCGTGACCCTCGCGTTAAGAACATCTTGGCCGACAATCATTACTGGTTGGTAACACTGTTAGACCCACGCTACAAGGAGAACTTTATGTCTCTTATTCCCGAGGCGGAGAGGTCAACCAAAATGCAGCAGTTCTGGAAGGCCATAGTCACGGAAGTAGGCAAAGCATTCCCCTCACAAAACGCTAGCGGCATAGGTCAGGAATCAGTGGACAACCAAGGCGTACAGCCGAGAGAGGCACAAGTCCAATCCGCCAGAGGTAGGGGAACAGTCTTTAAGATGTGGGACAGTTTTCTCAGCCCCTCACGTACCACAGCCCCTGAGGTGCGGGGTAGTGCCACAAGAAATCCTAAGTTTGCCCAGATGCTCAAGGAGTACCTTGCAGATCGAACAACTGTACTCCGACATTCCTCTGTGCCTTACAATTATTGGGTATCCAAGGTGGACACGTGGCATGAATTGGCTCTCTACGCCTTGGAAGTCCTGGCCTGCCCTGCCGCTAGCGTTTTGTCAGAGCGTGTTTTTAGTGCCGCAGGTGGAATCATTACAGATAAACGCACCCGCCTGTCAACTGAAAATGCTGACAGGCTGACTCTGATCAAGATGAACAAGGGTTGGATTGGGCCAGACTTCACCACACCACCAGCAAATGAGAGCGGAATTTAAAGTTTGTAACGGGAATTTGCCATGTACCTCCACTCACCCATGGGTACACACTTCTGGACTTTGGATAATTGCTGGACTGCTCCTCCTTCTCCTCATGCGCCACCATGATGACCGTTACAATAGTTAGGCCTTTGTTTCAGGTATACCCCCAGTGGTAAATTTTTTCGCCCATTCTTTGCAGAATGGACATTACAACGACAGGAGACCCGCTCCTTTGCAATGGGAACAATGTTTTGAGGCCCTCATGCACGTCTCTATCCAGGGACAACGTGGAGCCTCCCAATTTTTGGCTGCCCTGCCTAAGGGCTATACTATAATACACCCACTTCCTGACAATGGACACTTAATGTTTTGAGGCCCTCATGCACGTCTCTATCCAGGGACAACGTGGAGCCTCCCAATTTTTGGCTGCCCTGCCTAAGGGCTATACTATAATACACCCACTTCCTGACAATGGACACTTAATGTTTTGAGGCCCTCATGCACGTCTCTATCCAGGGACAACGTGGAGCCTCCCAATTTTTGGCTGCCCTGCCTAAGGGCTATACTATAATACACCCACTTCCTGACAATGGACACTTAATGTTTTGAGGCCCTCATGCACGTCTCTATCCAGGGACAACGTGGAGCCTCCCAATTTTTGGCTGCCCTGCCTAAGGGCTATACTATAATACACCCACTTCCTGACAATGGACACTTAATGTTTTGAGGCCCTCATGCACGTCTCTATCCAGGGACAACGTGGAGCCTCCCAATTTTTGGCTGCCCTGCCTAAGGGCTATACTATAATACACCCACTTCCTGACAATGGACACTTAATGTTTTGAGGCCCTCATGCACGTCTCTATCCAGGGACAACGTGGAGCCTCCCAATTTTTGGCTGCCCTGCCAAAGGGCTATACTACAATAGACCCACTTCCTTACAATGGGCACTTCAGGCTTACAGGCCATCATGCACGTCTGTATGCAGGGGCATTGGTGAACCTCACAATTTTGGACTGCCCTGGCAAAGGAAAATACTACAAAGACTCACTTCCTCAAAATGGGCACATTAGACTCAGAGGCCTTTATGTACGTCTCTTCTCAGGGACATCGGAGTGCCACACAATGTTTTCACGTAAAATCTTTCATGTAATCTCCAAAAGTAACATACACCAGCTCTATCTCACTATTGGGTATGTGCCCTTAACATTTCTGCCATGAAAATTCATTTTGGTGTCATTTTGGAAGGTTTTCTGGTGAGTCCTTAAAAATGGCGTAAAACGCGGACAAAATTGTTCACAGCTGTGACTTTTGAGTGATAAATGCTTCAAGGGATCTTCCCCATGCTGTTGCCATGTCATTTGAGCACTCTTCTGAGACTTTTGTGCCATTTTTAGGGTTTCTACATTTCACAAAAATACTCGGGTCTCCCATAGGATAACATTGGGCTCGGTGCTCGGGCCGAGTACACGAGTATCTTGGGATGCTCGGCCCGAGCCTCGAGCACCCGAGCTTTTTAGTACTCGCTCATCACTATTGGTTACCACCAGACTTCTCCATACAAAATAATGTTAGTATACATTTTTACACAGGGAGCACTATCTGGTCCATATGTTGACACTATGTGGCTTTGGTGCTCTCCTCAATGAGAAACTTTAAGAGCTAGACAACTTGAGAGTGACAACTGGCATGGGGCCTCTTTTAGTGAGAGCCCTGGTGTGACATGATGCGCAACACAGGCCGACATGACAACATGGAGCTTGATCTGTGTCTAAATTAGACAGAAATATTAGATTAAGGTCCTTCCCAATAAAAAGGAACAAACATTGAAAGGATTGCAAAAAGCGGCACATTGTGTCACATCTAGTTTGTTTTTTCCCCGTGTCATTGGCATATATCTCGGCAACACATCGCGGAGAAGCTTCTCCGAGTTCCTGGCAGTGAGACATTAGTGCCATTCCAGCAAAAGCAGATGCCAAAATGTCATAAGTGACTTAATTTGACATGCTCATTTAGTAGTACATCGCGGTTTCCAGGACAACTATGCAGATCTACCACACACAGCTCCGTAGTCCTATCCCCGGAATACTTTTGTCATCTTGCGATTTGCTATCATGGCCATTTCTCCCCAGCCTCTGCTCACCTTAGCTAATGGGTTTGCATAACCTTTTGAATAATGCATGCAAAAAATGGTCTAAAGGAACACTTTACTACTAAATATGGCCTAGATAAAATGTTGTGTACGTAAGAGGCACGTCTTATAAATAGGAGTTACAGCGTATGGCAAGTATACTTGCATCAGCCATTGACCGTTGTATACAACAGGAGCATTTTAAATACTGTATATTTTTCTTGTACTCTGTATAAAACAGAAACTACAGTCATGGCTTAAAGGGAACCTGTCACCAGGTTTTTCCCTTATGAGCTACGGCCATCACCAGTGAGCTCCTATACACAGCATTCTAGAATACTGTATATAAGAGCCCAAGCCGCTCTGTAGAACGTAAAAACACCTTTATAATAAGCACCTGGGAGCAGTCCGGTCCAATGGGTGTTGCTGCTTTCGGTCCGGCACCTCCTCCACCTTGTGTGATCGCCGTCCTGCTTCCCAGCCCCGTGTGCATGACGTGTCCTGTGTCATTCACACAGAGACCTCAACTGTTCTCCTGTGCATGTGTAAGGGGTGGGCAGACCCCTTACAATGAGGTACAGATTCCCCGGAATGTTGTTGTTAATTAATAAAAATGTTTTATTGTTATATGCACTGTTTTTAGGGGTCCCCCTAGTGGCCGCGTGGGACGGCTGTCTCCACAGAAACAGGGCAGATGAAAGGAGGAGCCGGCAGCAGAAAGGGGAGGGAGAAGGAGAGTTGTTAGGGAAAAGTTAGAATCAGAGGCAGTTGTGTCCGGGACGGGAGAAAAGAAGCAGAGAAGGGGCAGAGTGTGGGAGCTGAGTGAATAGGAAAGCCGGAGAGAAGAGGAGAAGGCGGAACCTCAAGTGTGAAGCAGTACTGGTGTGGGTCCGGTCTGTGTGTAGCCGTAGTGGGAGCCAGGTGAAGTGGATTAGCCGGGCACATCCCCAAAGGAGGAGACGTCAGGAACAGGTTTTTCCCCTCAGCCAAAAAGTGTGAAGTCACCTGAAGTGTTGTGCCTCTGTGAAGAAGAAGTGTTTAATAAAATGCCTGCTGGTTCAATTGATCCATGTCTGCAGAGTCTCTGTACAACTGACGACGGCGTCTGCACCACCACACTCTGCCCCACCAAGTCATCTCCTGTCCCAAAAGTGACGGCGGCACCAGGGGTAAGCCTAACCGAAGGGGCCACGACTACAATCCCCGAGGCACCCCTGGCACCCCATTACACATGCACACTGTGATCTGCCCAGCTGAGCGCAGATCAAAGTAGTATAGTACATATGTGCTGGCGTTTTTTGATCTTTCCTCACTCCTGCGCATTACAGCAGGGCAGATCAAAGTGCACATGCGCAGGAACGCAATGGCGGACTCTGTATGAATGATGCATCATGCACACGAGGTTCAGAAGGAGGACAGCGATTGCACAAGATGGAGGAGGCGCTGGACCGAGACTAGCAACACCTATCGGACTCGACCGCCCCCTAGGTGAGTATTATAAAAGTGTTTTTTACATTGTACAGAGCGGCCTGGGCTCTTACATACAATATTCTGGAACACTGTATATAAGGGCTCACTGGTGGTGGCCACAGCTCATAAGGGAAAATCCTGGTGAAAGGTTTCATTTAAAGGAGTAGTTGAAAGTTATCTACTGTAGATAAGATAGTGTGAGCAAAATACACTCCTTCCATGCCACTGGAACTTCAAATTAATAAGATCTGTTTTTAAAAGCGCTTGGGAATCAATACAGCACAGACCATCTGTGGTGTACTGAAAGTTTCTGTTTTATTATATCATGTGATCAGCTTATATAGTACCTCAAACAAAGATATTACCATGCACCAATGCAGGGGTGTGTAGAAATGTGAAACTTCCCCACCCATCAGTGTTAGCTGAACCTTATGGCATCATTCAGTTATAAAGGGTGCTTTACACGCTGCGACATCGCTAGCGATAGCACCCGCCCCCGTCGTTCGTGCGACATTTGATGATCGCTGCCGTAGCGAACATTATCGCTACGGCAGCGTCACACGCACATACCTTTTCAGCGACGTCGCTGTGACCGCCGAACAATCCCTCCTTCAAGGGGGAGGTGCGTTCGGTGTCATAGCGACGTCACTGCGGCGTCACTAAGCGGCCGCCCAATAGAAGAGGAGGGGCGGAGATGAGCGGCCGTAACATGTCGCCCAGCTCCTTCCTTCCTCATTGCCGGTGGACGCAGGTAAGGAGATGTTCGTCGTTCCTGCGGTGTCACACATAGCGATGAGTGACGCCGCAGGAACGACGAACAACCTCGCTATTGACCAGACAACGATTTTTGGTAAATGAACGACGTGTCACAGACCAGCGATTTTTAACTCTTTTGCGATCGTTTAAGGTCGCTCATAGGTCACACGCTGCGATGTCGCTAACGACGCCGGATGTGCATCACAAACACTGTGACCCCGACGATATATCGTTAGCAATGTCGCAGTGTGTAAAGCACCCTTAAGACAAGATGGTTTCTATACAATACAAAATGGCTTGAGTTCTGAATTCGCATAGGCCCACCTGCATAAAGTGGAGCTCCAGCATGCTCTATATGACTAGGGGGCAACTTGCAAAACCCAATTTAACCCTAGAACGCGCAACCATAGAAATCTACCATGGAAAACAAGTAACCTAGCAGGCCTGCGAGGCCCCATGTAGGCATTCTACGGTTAAAGGATAATGTGAAAAAAATCCTTCACAATTGTTACTCTTTCTAAGTAATGGGAAAAGGGTTGTCATTTTTTTTTATCCAATCCTCATACCCATACTTGCCAACTTTTCAGAAGTATCCATCTTATTTCTGTTATTTGGTTGGTGCCCTTTAAATATGTGAAAATTCCTCCATGTCACAAACACAGGAGATATGTGATGTTTGTGGAGTATTTAAGATGTATTGCATCTTTAACAACCCCTCAGTGATTAGCACGGTAACCTTGCAGCTCTGGAGTCCTCTGTTCAAATACCGCCAAAAACCTATCTGCAAGGAGTTTGTATGTTCTCCTTGTCTTTGCGTTGCTTTTGTAGCGCCCCTGAGACCCTCAGGGCACTACAGGGAACTGCATCCTCTTGGGGATGCAGGACGTACCCCCTGGGACCTGGAGTACCAGTGCCGATTCCACCAACACACATCTAAAATCCTAGTTCTCCTCTCCATACTGGGCATAGAGGGTTAACCATGTAAGGGGATGATCGCCATGGTAACGAGTCCCTGGGTATCGCCAGCCTGGTGGGAGGGGTCAACAGTCAGTCAGAGGAATTCGAGAGTCGGGAGCACACAGGAGAAGTGTGCGGACATGCCTGAGCTGGGTCCGTGTAAAGTTGACCCCAGGGCACAGGAGAGTGGTCACCAGGACGGGTACCGAGATATCACTGGGACCGGAGCACAAATGGGGCACAAGGCCCTAGGTCAAATGTCGAATTTCAAATGGGTTGATAAATATCTGCACGGTGAGGAGACCTTCACGGACTTCATCAAACCAAATAATTCAGGGGCATCAGCAGTAAACTAGGATCGGGGTTCGAACACTTACCTCCCCGCAGGGTTCGCACTGCCTGCCGTACGAAGAAGGAGACTGTACCCCAAATGGGACAGTCGGGGTTCCCAAACGCTCCACACTACGGGGACTCAATCTACAGAGAGTGCGAGGGACAGAGCAACCTGGGTCACTACATTGGCACTGGTCCTCCTGGGACCTGAACCAGCACCCCTGGGTTCACAGTGAGTAGAGACTGTTAAAGACAACCTGGTGTGGTCTCCGTTATTGCCCCACTACATCTCCCAGGCACAGCCCTACCTGCGGAGGGACTACCATCAGAGCTGCCACTACTACCAGCCCTGGGAGTACCCACATTGAGCAGTGGCGGTTCTCCATCCTTAACCGCAACCCGCAGGTGGCGTCACATGACAAAAACTCTTATCTCCCCTGTAAATACTCCCCATTAACAAAAGGGGCCCAGAGCACGGGACCGGGCAACGGCCACCAGAGTGACATCCCCCGTCTGTTACCGCCCTGGACCAAGTACACCCTTCTCTGGGCGCTACACTTTTCTCCAGCTGCTCCAGTTTCCTCCTACACTCGAAAGACATACTGCTGGGTAATTTATATTGTGAGCCCCAATGGATACAGTGATGAAAAATGTTTGTCAGACATCAGAGTTAAAAATATTTGACTAGAGGGTCACTATCAGTTGAGAAAGACCATGCCCCTCTTCAGATTTTGACCCTGAGCATGTACAATATATTGCATACTCACATCCACGTGACCGCCGTTCCTGGGGCTGAAACTGATGAACCCTCACAGGTGCATAGTGTGCGTGTAACATGGCCAGGGGCAGTAGTTATGGGCGAGGGCTTCACTCCTTCGCTCACCAGTGTCAGTGGCCATCAATCAATACTGAGATAACTCTGTCTGCACTAATCACACTAGCCTGTTTGATGGGGGGCACACTCTGGTCCCTCAATTCACCTCTATGGAGCTCAGGGTACAATCTGGTCACAGTTCACCTTTACTTCCTCCTACCTGTTGCTTCTGGCTTGGCTTGCTTTTCCACACTACACTACTAGTGCTCCCCTAAATCAGGAAATACACATCATTATATCCCCTTCTCTAGTCAACTCTCTAAGACCTGTCACTATCCTTGAGGCCTAAGCTTCCACTTCCAACTAGGGGACCCAGGACTGGTGACACCTAATGTTGATCGGTAGCACTGCGCCCATAGCCACACCCACACACACACACACACACACACACGGAACTTAAACGTTTATCTGACTGTCTCTAAACATATAAATACACACTATACATTCTTATAAAAAACAATAACATCTTCAGGGGGTTGCAGGTCACAGGTCACTCTTGTTCTCTTTTCCGATGTGAGGATTCATAAGTCTGCAAGCACATAGAGTTACTGCAGACTTATTGATTAGACCGGACAACCTCTTTAAGGTATTGTTGGAGAAGTCCACAAACCCTTGATGGACACCGACAAAGAAAGGGTGGGATGAGGAGGTAGAATGGCAATGGAAGACTGTTAGGCGGGCTTTGCACACTACGACATCGCAGGTGCGATGTCGGTGGGGTCAAATTGAAAGTGACGCACATCCGGCATCGCATGCGACATCGTAGTGTGGAAAGCCTAGATGATACGATTTACGAGCGCAAAATCGTCGTAATCGTATCATCGGTGCAGCGTCGGCGTAATCCATAATTACGCTGACGCGACGGTCCGATGTTGTTCCTCGCTCCTGCGGCAGCACACATCGCTGTGTGTGAAGTCGCAGGAGCGAGGAACATCTCCTACCGGCGTCACCGCGGCTTCCGTAGGCTATGCGGAAGGAAAGAGGTGGCCAGGATGTTTACATTCTGCTCATCTCCGCCCCTCCACCGCTATTGGCCGCCTGCCGTGTGACGTCACTATGATGCCGCACGACCCGCCCCCTTAGGAAGGAGGCGGGTCGGTGACCAGAGCGACGGTCGCAGGGCAGGTGAGTGCATGTGAAACTGGCGTAGCGATCATGTTCGCTACGCCAGCTATCACACAATATCGTACCTGCGACGGGGGCGGGGACTTTCGCGTGCGACATCGCAGCATCGGCTTGCGATGTCGCAACGTGCAAAGCCCGCCTTAGTGAGGTATGAGGAGATCCAGGAGAGGATATGGTCCTTGATCTTGATCATCTGAAAATCTTAAGAAATTTTGCATGTCACTGTGATTCTTGGTGGGCAATGAAAAGAACTTGTAAATATTCTAATTAAAATGAATGTGTTCTTTCTTTAAAAAAAATGGCCAGTACACTTACAACAAAAACTAACGTGTAATGACGAGACCTTGGTCTGGAGAAATGTAAAGGTTAATTTTTGTCCTAGAGAACTACACTTTTTTTTCCATCTTAGTTTTGCATAGTGTATATGTGACGCCATGGACTAGTCAGGTCGTCCCAGGTAGTCACACACAACACCACACCCCCTCCCAATTAGGTAACATCAGTCAAACTAAAAACCTTGTCACCACCCTCCAGGTTTGATGTCCACACCAGGGGGGCGGAGCCAGGTGGTTGGCTCTGCCCACCTAGGAGTTCACAGGCCTGGAGGCGGGGAAAACACAGACACAAGTTCAATTTGCAGGGGAGTAGTTTTGACAGTGAAAGAGGGAGGTTGAGTCCAAGGGCAGACCTGCGCCCAGGCCTGCCATAGACTACTCCGGTGGCTGGGTCGGAGCCCAGTTACCTTTGGCAAGGAGGCAGACGGTGGTGGCTGCCTGCGGGAGCTGGGATTACAGCCGGTGGAACCGTAGGGACCGGGGTCGGGCGGTGGCCCGCCGGTACCGAACCGGGGAACCGATTGGAAACCGGAGGACCAGGAGGGGTGCTCAGACCCAGACGAAGCCCTGAACCAACAGGGCCGAGTCAAATCAACTGATTGCGGACTGGACTTTAGGACCTATCCCACACAAGTCCAGTTAGAAGACAACAGCCCAGCCATACAGGGTAAAGCCACCGCCAAGTCATAGAGACCCAAAGAGCCAGCGTCTGCGGGCAAACGGGCTCCTACAGCATATACAAGTCGGGGAGCGGACTACCTGTGTCTAGGCATAGGAGTCAAACATTTATACACAGAGGTGCAGGAGAAAGGCGGAAACCACCAACCTATACCGGGAGAAGCTGCAGCCGGCTGCGGGCCCCGTTCATCACTCCGTTTGGTTTACCAGAGACTCCAGTGTCTTGTGTCAGAGTGAGTACACCAGTGCTTTCGTGCCACGCACCGCGCCGCGCTGCATCAGCGTCCAGCACGCATCACCCGCTCCCCCGCCTCAGCACCTCCCTCGGGCCACCGGGACCATCGCTCCCCTACCCACGGAGGGGTCAACACCAAGCTGCGCAACACCGTACCCGGGAGGCCTAGTTAACGGCAGCGGTGGTGTCTATCCATTCACCACAACCCGTGGGTGGCATCACGAACTTACAATCCAAACCAAACAACCGCGGCCCCGGCCGTGGAACTCCTCACCCCAAGTTCCCACGTGTAACGCCAACTTCCTTGCAGAGCGACGTGACCCCCGGGTCCGTGAGAGGCTCAAGCCACCATCCGCAGTACGAGCACGGATCTGAGCGGCTCGGCGGTCGCAGCCGAGCCCGCGGGGTGGTACCTATAAATTTTTAAAATGTATTTGTTTTAAAGGTATATGAGGTTTTGTTTCTTTGCAGAATAACTTGTAAACCCTTAGGCTGCGTGCCCATGATCAGTGTTTTGGATGTACCGTGTTTTCACTGAGTCCAAAACTCTGAGATGTATAGTACAAGTGTACCGCTCCGCGGGCTCGGCTGCGAGCGCCGAGCCGCTCAGATCCGTGCTCGTACTGCGGGTGGCGGCTCGAGCATCTCACGGACCCAGGGGTCACGTCGCTCTGCAAGGGGGTTGGTGCTACACGCCGGGATTTGGGTGTTTGGTTTGAAGTGATAGCTCATGACGCCACCCACGGGTTGTGGTGATTGTAGACACCACTGCTGCGGTGAAGGTGTGGGGACCCCCGGGAGCGTTGTAGTAGTGCAGCTAAGTGTTGACCCCTCCGTGGGTAGGGGCTGTTGGTCCCGGGGTCCGGCGGGCCGGGGCCCGGGTGCAGGGTGTAGTGTTGCGGTGCAACGCGGCGTGGTGCCTGATGGCACTGGTGTACTCACTCTGACACAAGACACTGGAGTCACTGGTAAACCAAATGGAGTGATGAACGGGGCCTGCAGCCGGCTGCAGCTTTTCCCAGATTAGGTTGGTGGTGCCCGCCTTTCTCCTGCACCTCTGTGTGTGAATCTTGACTCCTGTGCCTAGACACCGGTAGTCCGCTCCCCGACGTGTATCTGTCGTAGGAGCCCATTTGCCTGCAGATGCTGGCCCTTTGGATCTCTTGCCCTTGGCGGTGGCACTTATCCGAAATGGTTGGGCTGTTGCCTTCAATCGGGACTTAGGTGGGAATGAACCCCTGAGGTCCAGACCGCAATCAGTTAATTTGACTATGGTGGTGGCTTCTAGTCTAGTTCGGGGTCTGAGTACCCTGGTGCTCCGGTATCCAGTTGGTTCCCCGGTTCGGTTCCGGCTGGCCACTATCCTGTCCCGGTCCCTTACGGTTCCACCGGTCGTTTTCCCGGTCTCCTGCAGGCGGCCACTACCGTCTGCCTCCTTGCCAGTAGTGACTAGGCTACGACCCAGCCACCGGTGGTCTTTGGCAGGCCTGAGCGCAGGTCTGCCTGTGAACACAACCTCCCTCCTTCACTGTCCAAACTCCTCTCTCTTCTCTAACTTGAACTTGACTACTTAGTTCCCGCCTCCAGGCCTGTGAACTCCTCGGTGGGTGGAGCCAACTGCCTGGCTCCACCCCCACTGGGTGTGGACATCAAATCTGTGGCACGTTCAATTTGTTGAACGTGCCACACATACGAGTAACCCACGTCACACATACTTACCCGTCCATACGACCTCGCTGTGGGCGGTGAACGTCCACTTCCTGGAGTGGGAGGGACGTTCAGCATCATAGCGACGTCACACGGCAGCCGGCCAATAGAAGCGGAGGGGCGGAGCTAAGCAGGACGTAAACATCCCGCCCACCTCCTTCCTTCCGCATTGTGGGCCAGGAGCCGCAGGACGCTGGTAAGATCTGTTCATCGTTCCCGGGGTGTCACACACTGCAATGTGTGCTACCGCGGGTACGATGAACAATCTGACGTGCAATTCTAGAGACAGGTACGATGTGTATGCGATGAACGTTTTAACGTTCAATCGCAATCGCACGTACCTGTCACACACTGCAATGTACTTACGATGCCGGATGTGCGTCACTTAGGACGTGACCCCGCCGACACATTGTAAGATACATTGCAGCGTGTAAAGCGGGCTTTACACGTATTAACAAACGACAGTTATTTAATTATTTGTCAAGTTTAGTGGTGCTAGTGACAATGAAGTGGCACGAGTGGCCGGGTCACTAACCCAATATCCCATCAATTGGGGCAGCCATGTACAAAGTCATAAGTACAATGGTTTCAGGCTATATTGTTACTATTGTGGAGAGAGAGTGGACCTAATCGAAGATGATGCCATTCCCTCTGGTTTTGAGAACTTTTTCAAGTACAGTCTTGGCAAATTTAGAGGAGGACTGGGTAAGATATGGACAGGACTTACAGAAACTCCACTCCAAAGTGGGAGTACCTGAACTATTCGAGGGGCATCATTGGAGGTGTTGGCTTAAACCTTAATAATATACCAAAACAATATTTGTAAATATCCATTCCTGTACTACTATTTTAGTAAAAATTGAACAGGAAGCATCGGCACATAAAAGTTCATAGAATAGAGGTAATCAGGTCAAACTGGCACTAGGACATTCTGTCCTGGTTGGTGTTATCAAGAGCCATAGATGGAGATCCATTGGTATGTGGTCCTCTTTGGCAGTAGATGACCTGTGCAAGAACAGTATATGGCCATTTGCCCATCGTAGCTCATCATAATGACCCCTGTGTGTGCCTGTGACAAAAGCTGCTTGCTGCTTTGGAGCTGATAGAGGGTCATCTTGTCTCGTTGGCCTTTCTATGGCTACACAGGTTGCATCAATGGTATGTCCTTCAATGACCTTGGCTTACTACCAGGTTTCCAGTGGAAATCATGTGAGCACATTGGCACTTCCTGCACCACCACTTTTAGGTAATAGTCTATACTATTCCCCATGGATAGTAAAAAAAAAATAGAAAAGACCAACTGCATTGTAGATGTATAGTAATTTATGACTCAGCCTGTCGCCATGTTTTTACAATATCTACCATCTGCTTTAAGGAAGGATAGCTCATCCCAGAAGTAGAAGGAAACATTGGCACAAAAAAAGTTCATGGAATGGTGGTAGGGAGGTCAAACTGGCACTAGAACCTTCTGTTCTGGTTTGTGTTATCTAGAACCACAGATAGAGACTCATTGCTATGTGGTACTGTTTGGCAGTAGATGACCTGTGCAAGAACAGTATATGGCCCTTTGCCCATCGTAGCTCATCATAATGACCCGTGTGTACCTGTGACAAAAGTTGCTTGCTGCTTTGGAGCTGATAGAAGGCCACCTTGCCTTTTGGGCCCTTTTGTGGCTATGTGGTAGAGGGCACAGGGCAGGCAGTGCTTGTAGTTGTTACAGCAGGGGTACAACAAGTCACAGCACAACCTGTCATTAACCCCTCACCTTCCCGTTGCCACATCACACACAGTAGGACTCTGTAACAGTCTCAGGCGACACACATCCATTTCTCTTCATCAGACAATAAAGTTCAAGCTCAGGTTTTTCTTAAACACTTCCAACTTTATTTCTGGGAACTTGTTACAACCTCGGTCCGCATCTTGCTGGCATCGGTATCCGTCTCAAAGGGGTTCCTTCTCTTGTTCACACGATACAGTTTGCAGCAATCGGTCTTGTGGCACCATGGTATCGTCTAAAATCTAAAGGCCTTTCTTTCCCTCACTTCACATCACGTATCGCACAGGGGACCTTCATGCCAGGCCATTCAGACATGCCCCACTACCAGTGGCGCCATGACCTTTTCCGTGAGGGCTTCCTTCCGTTCCCGCCAGCAGGCACCAACGTCATACCCCCAACTATCGGGCTAAACCCCTCTCTGTGGGGGACGAGGTTCCACAATTCGTCCAGGATCCCACTTGTAGCAGCCATGGGGGTGACCCATAGGGTCAGGATCTGTAACTTAGGACATCTTACATCTACATCTCTTTCTATACCATCCACTTTCCTTTATATACCCCTGTTCTCCTCCTCCCTCGGCCTACACAGGTGCCAGGACATATACCAAGCAACACTGCCACCTGGTGGTGAATTATACCAGTATTTACAATAGCAGGCCACAAGTGTGCTGGGTACAGATACAGGGGTGGGCCTAACCCTTAACCCCCCTACAGCTACACAAGTTGCATCAATGGTGTATTCTTCAATGACCTTGACTTTATTACTGCTGGCTTCTAGTGGTAATCAGGTGGGCACGTTGGCACTTTTATCCTATTCCCCATGCGTAGCCAAAAAAGCTACAAAAGTCCAACTGCTTGGTAGATGTATAGTATTTCATGACTCAGCCTGTCGCCACGATTTTACAATGTCTACCATCTGCTTCAACGAAGGATAGCTCATCCCAGACTCAATTACTGATTTACAATTATAAAATGGAACGACTATAACCATGAAGTATTACCATAGCATACTTAAGCAGATGTTTTCATTTATAAACTTCTCCGTGTCTTAATTAAGATATTTCCTAATCCCAAACTTGTTCTCCTCGTGATCCTGGCACTACTGGCCGTCTTGGCATTATGGCTTATATTATTTTAAATTACTTATGCTGCAACAATTAATTTTGTCCATAATTCTCATTAAAATTTCTAATTATAACAGAGTGGAGTGGAGAATGTGATCACTGATGTGTGGAGAATCAATATATTCAGTAATGCGCATCATCCCCTCTTAAGTTGTATCATATATTCTTGAAGAAAACTTAGCAATGACTTGGTACAGTAACTTTAATTATATATATTATGAATGTGATGCAGAAATATCCATAACCTCATTTAAATCTAATAGATGTGAACTATGAGTCTGTGTGTAATTTCACTTTGAGGATTTCACGGTTTGAAACTGCAGAAAAAAGTTGAATAAAATAACTTTGAATATACTTTGCTTTATCGAGTTTAAATGGGTTTTTGGAGTGGAAATTTTATTCCTAATTGCTTCAAAAGTTCTTCTAGTTGTCTTTGGAACTAGACTACAGTTTAGGGCTAAGCCACACGGCGAGAAAAACGGTGCGAGTGGAGTGCGATAAAACATCGCATTCCCCTCGGACCAATTCTAGCCTGTGTGTCAGCACACATGGGCGATTATTTTCTCAGCCCTAATCGGACTGAGAAAACAATCGCAGCATGCTGCGATTGTAAGCTGAGTCTCTTTCTCTCGCACCCATTCAAGTGAATGGGGCGAGAGAAAAATCGCACTGCACTCGCGGTACACCGGTGTACTGCTAGTGCAGTGCGAGAATGGCTATAGCCGGCTACGCAGTAGAGAGGGAGAGAAATCCCTCCCTCCCCTCCTGAGTGCCGGCCCGCCCCCCGCAGCCGAGGTCTGCTCGCACAAACGGACCTCAGTTGCAAGGACACACGCATGACACTCGGCTCTGCTGTACTGCCAGCACGAGCCGAGTCTCATGCAAGTGGATCGCAGTAGTGCCCGTGTGGCCCCAGCCTTACCTGCATAATGTTAACAGATATGTGACTTAGTGGGGTGCAGCAGGGGAGTGGGGGTGGTGGAGTACTGGGGGATAGGGGGGTGTTCATTCATTTAGGACCATCATCAAATGCCAAGGCAGAGATTAACTACAAAGAGAGTTTATGGGGAATTCATCACGACGTGTTTTGTAAAATGTGCCAAATTCATTAAGAGGCACATGGATATCTTTCTGCTACCCATACTCCTAAGTTAAATATGTACTTCAGTCCAGGACCAGTGTATATTTCTGCTATATACATTGATAAATCTATTTTAAATGGAATCTGTCAGCAGGTTTTTGCTATATAAGCTGAAGACAGCATGCTGCAAGGGTTAACAAAGAAAATTCAGGGATGCCTGTATTGTCAAGGTCCGATCAGTTGTTTATTTGTTATGTGTAGCGCTCAGCCTCGTCCCAGCATGGCATCCATGCGCGTTCCCGCTCCCAGACCACGGCGGGTGTGTCCTCCCTCTCACCCGTCCAACAGCTCCATTCTCTCCTCTTCTGTCGAGCAGTCTGTGTGGAACCCAAGGGGACCGTGCCTTCAGGTCCGGTCTGGCACCTGTTACTCGTCACTGGGCCGATGTGGAGGTCTGGGATGTCGCGGTGGCCTGCCCGGTTTTGTGCCCCGAGGTGTCCAAAATAAAAGGGGGGAAATAGGAGGTGATGATGGGGATTGTGGTCGTGACGCCACCTGCGGTATGCGGCCAGAGAATTAGCAGCCGCTGCTGTCACTGTTCTCTGGCGCATATGGTAATAGCAGCAAAGATGGTCTCGCTCCCCACAGGTGGAGCGGGTCCCAGGGAGGATGATGAGGGGTGCAGTAATGGCGGGAGCCAAGGCGCAGGGTGGTGCTGCCGGCAATAACAGGCTCACACAGTCTTTGTGGTTCCAGGTTGTTTTTACTCACTGTTATGCTGCGCACCAAGGTAGTAATGGTCACCCGCTGTGATGGACCCCGTCAAACCCGGATTCCTTCGGAGGTCAGTCCGGTAGTGGTCGGTGGGCCCTTCCCCCTAGCGCTGTGTAAGATGCATCCCTGTGACTTAAAGCTTCTTGGGAACCCTAGTCCGTGTGGAGTGAAACTCCTGTCCCATTTGCAGGTTCCGTGGTTCCGCAATGTGGCCTGACACAGATCAAGGCCCCGGATCCTATATGGCACTGTGCTTTAGGCACAGTATTAGCCAGGGAGACGTGCAATCTCCCCATCCCGGCAGATTCTGGTAAACCAGCTTGAAGAATGATCTTCCCTAGGGTCCTGCACCCTGTGTGGCGCCGCACCCGAGGGAGCAATGAAATTCTCCCCTTGGCAATTATATGAACTCCTGTGTTCCACCAGAGCCACAGTCTGCTCCTTTCCTCCCCTTCTGGAGAACTCCCTAAATGTTCTGTTGGCTTCTGACACCCCTGGGTCCCTGTCACTAGTGGGTGGCTGACCCCATGTTTGGAGACTGCCGTAGGATCCTACCCTAGCCCGGTCCCCAGTGAGGAGATCAACCTGGTTGCGTGTTTGAGTTGTGTAAGTGGTGAAACCGGTACTGACTTCCTCTGGATCCAGGTTGAGTACTGCACCTTAAGTGAGGTGCAGTACCTTGTGGCGATCAAAACCTCAGGGGCGCCACATCTGCTGCAACCTCTTCCTGCTTCCAGGCCACATGCAGGGCTTCACTAAGTGCCCATAGGGTGTGTGCGTGGCCACGCCCCTTTCTTAAAGGGCCGGTGTCCCATTACCCGGAATCAATACCTGAGGTCATCTATTACCCTAAAGGTATTTAAGACCGCCTCCCCAACAGGAGGCCCGTGAGCAACATTGCCTATTGTGCGTTGCTAGTTTTCAGGTCCCTGTATGTTACTATGTCTTTCCCTGTACCAGTCTCCTGTCACTACTCACTGTCTCGTCATAGAGCCTGCTCTCCATCATTGCCAGTGTGTCATCTCTGAACAGTCACCAGAGTGCCGCCACGTCTGAAACTATTTCGCAGTGCCGTCACGTGTGAACCATCACCAGAGTGCTGCCACATCTGTTTCTATACCATAGTGACGTCAAGCCAGAGCCATCACCACAGTGCTGCCAAGCCTGAGCCATCACCACAGTGCCGTCTCATCTCAGCTTACACCTCTGAGCCGTGACATCAGATCCACATGACTGGACATTGTGACTAAAGGGTGCTTTACATGCTGCGACATCGCTAACAATATATCGTCGGGGTCATGGTGTTTGTGACGCACATCCGGCGTCGTTAGCGACATCGCAGCATGTGACAGCTAGGAGCGACGATCAACGATCACAAAAACAGCAAAAATCGCTGATCGTTGACACGTCACTCCTAATCATAATGTCATTGGTGTTTCATTCCACAGGTTGTTCGTCGTTCCTGCGGCACCACACATCGCTGTGTGTGATACTGCAGGAACGTCGAACATCATCCTACCTGCGTCCACCGGAAAGGAGGAAGGAAGGAGGTGTGCGGCATGTTCCGGCCGCTCATCTCCTCCCCTCCTCTTCTATTGGGTGGCCGTTTAGTGACGCCGCTGTGACGCCGAACGCACCTCCCCCTTGAAGGAGGGATTGTTCGGCGGCCACAACGACGTCGCTGAACAGGTATGTGCATGTGACGCTGCCGTAGCGATGTTGTTCGCTACAGCAGCGATCACCACATATCGCACGAACGACGGGGGCAGGTGCTATCGCTTGCGACATCGCTAGCAATTCCTAGCGATGTCGCAGCGTGTAAAGAACCCTTTACTGTCCATAAGAGACTGTTGCCTTTGGTCCCTGGCTGCTGTGCATTTAGGCCTTCCGTTTGGAGCACCTCACAATCCCTGTATAGGGGTTCGCTTCTGGTAGCTCCTTCGGAGGAGTCCAGTGCATGGTCCAGTGGGTCCAACCCTCTACTGTCGCTGCCCCTCAGTGACAATCACACTATGTTTTTTAACCAGCTTGGACTACAATGTCACCCCTCCTCTGATTGACGATTCACTGCCAATGTATGATCTCTATACAGAGCCTGGTGTGAGCGGGGACAGCTCTCAGATCAGCTACATGGCTAAATCTAAAAATTCTGATTCTGTCAGAACAGCTGCACCCAGTAATCTAATTGATACACCATTGGATTCAGGATCTCTTTGCCTACATCATGCTACTTTCAGATGAGGCAGCAAAAACCTGGTGACAGATTCCCTTTAATGGACCCCATAATTGTTATTTAACCTGCGGTGGTACTGTAGGGTATTTGAACACTGGCTTTTAAAGTTCCCCGGAAAGTACAACTATGTAATCTTGGGATTAGTTTATCAGATGATCCTTCTTATACAAAACATATAACTTTTTAATTACTTACATTATACACCTAAAGCCCCTCAAAAGTGTCCCTTGCATTTAGATGGCAGATACAGTCCCTCTAACTTTCATTTTTCACAACTGTATATGAGGGCTTTTAGTTGAAAAGGTTGTTTCAACAAAATTTGGATAAATCCATAGTACAACAAAATATAAGAAACGTTGTAATATATTATCAGATAAATCTGCTTTTGCTCCCCTGTATCTTGGAATCATCACTCTGAAAATACCTAAAATTTGTATTGGTAAAGACAATATTTTGCAGCTCACTGAGGGCTCAGATTACAGCTGTCACACAGAGTCTTGCATAAACTTCGCCGACTGTCGGCATCGAGCTCTGTTCACATTGCAGATTCTGACACTCCACAATATGTTTTTTCTGATGTCTGAGATAAACACAGGCAGACTCAGGTGTCAACCTACTGTGTGGTGATTCATAAGCAGGTTAGCAAGAGTTAATATATGCTAGTCTCTTTGTAAGGCTCCTTTGATCACATGTAGTAGGAAAGCCAATCATATCTGCTCCCCTCCTATTTATACTGGATGAAATCCTCTACTCATGCCAGCTATAGTTTATTCTGTGTTGGTCTGTGAGCTTTGGTGTCTCAGACTTTCTGGGGAAAAACTTTCTGGGGAAAGTGTTACTTTTTCCTTGAAATGGTCATGGAGTTTACCCCCTGTTGTCTTATTACTTCCTTCCTGCTCTTTTTTTCTTCTTAATCCTTTATTGCCTTATACCTCTGTGTGTGCATACTGAGTGACAGAGTTTTGGTTTCCCCTGTCTGTTTATTTATTTGGGCTTCATCTCACTCATGTCCCATCCCTCCCTGGGGGAGGGAGAGAGGGTATCAGATCAGGATTAGTCAAGAGCAGGGCCAGGAAGAAGATCCAGGCATCTCCACCATCAAGAGTATCCTTGAGATTAGGGATAGCTTAGGCCCCCTAGCTTGAGGGTCAGCATAGGAACCCTGGTTTCCTGCTATCCCATAGTCATCGTGACAACAGCTCCCTGTGGATATCTATGGAAGGTAGATGGGGAGACGAAATGCGGAACAGAATAAGAAGCAGAATGAGAGAAGATAGCAAACACACACAGAAGTGCTTAAATGATTTGTCCCCCTGCCTGAGTCCAGTGATTGGTTGTAGTAGTCAATTCATGTTGATGTAATGATGACTCTGCTTCAAATATATGAACATTGACTGGAGTCTGCAGTGGAGAGCAAACGCTGGAGCAGCAGATGGTGCATACTATTGACTTACATACAGAAAACCTTCATAGTAAAAATAAAATAAAATAAAACCATCTTCTTGAGTGTTTATCTCTCCACAGTGCTGGATTTGCAGCTACACTGCTCAGTACTGCTGTATGATGTCCTCCATTCTGCTACTGCTGCTTCTGGACATTTTCTGCATAACGCAGGAGATCAGGAAGCCCACATTTCCAAGTGTGCTGTATAAGGAAGAAATCTCATAGTCTCTACCCACTAGCTCAGAGACAACTGAATATTAGAGATAGAGCCTTTAACACTAGAAGTTCCAGAAATTTCAAGCTCCCCCCTGAAGTCCCGAAAGAGGGTCAAATGACATACAATAAACTGAATAGAACTAACTAGAAACTAAATGGCTAAACTCAATGGAAAACAACAACCTCCTGTGGTGCCTTAATTACAGAACAAAAGACGGTGATTATAGGATGTTAGCTAAAATTCTTCAGATCATTCGACCTGTCTCTGGGTTCCAAAGGTAGAAATGTTAAATGACCCCTCTCTGGGACTTCTAGTGTTAGGGGCACTCTGTACACTACGACATCGCAAGCCGATGCTTGCGATGCCGAGCGCGATAGTCCCTGCCCCCGTCGCAGCTGCGATATCATGGTGATAGCTGCCGTAGCGAACATTATCGCTACGCCAGCTTCACATGCACTCACCTGCCCTGCGACGTCGCTCTGGCCGGCGACCCGCCTCCTTATTAAGGGGGCGGGTCGTGCAGTGTCATAGCGACGTCACACGGCAGGCGGCCAATAGAAGCGCAGGGGCGGAGATGAGCGGGACGTAAACATCCCGCCCACCTCCTTCCTTCCGCATAGCTGGCGTGAGCCGCAGGACGCAGGTAGGAGATGTTCCTCGCTCCTGCGGCTTCACACACAGCGATGTGGGATGCCGCTGGAACGAGGAACAACATCGTAACATCGGCCATTTCCAAATTATGGAAATGACCGACCCTACACCGATGATACGATTACGACGATTTTGCGCTCGTTAATCGTATCAAAAAGGCTTTACACACTACGATAACGCTTGCGATGCCGGATGTGCGTCACTTTCAATTTGACCCCACCGACATCGCACCTGAGATGTCGTAGTGTGCAAAGTGCCTCTAAAAGGGGAAAACTGGTAAAAACAACTCCTCTGAACTGCCACCTGAAAGGACTGGTACACTTGACTCCTCTTATAAAAGTTTTCAAATGGCTGCAAATGAGATAAAATAAAAAAATATATAGGACTCAACTTTTGGTTCCCTGGCAATTCATAATGCAGTAGGAAGCCAGTGTCCAGCATGGTGCAATGATGCCATTGATACAGAACATGACCATGGGGGGTGAACAAAGATCAGGCACCACCATAGCATTACTACTACTATTTTTTTATTGTTATCATATCTGTATCATTTTAATAAGATTGACAACCCCTTTACCCTTTTATGTGCACGTGTCCTTCTGTGATCTGTCCAAATACTAGAAGGGGCATACACTACATTGCAATGCACAGCCTGCCCGTTTCTCTTGTATTAGAAGTAGTAGACTTCATATATGTGATGAGTTTGCTCTATCAATTTGGTGACTGCGGCATAAAACAAAACTGCAGCCTAGTAGAGAGGGTTCATAGCGGAGCTGCAGATGATGAACAGCTGCCGCCAGTCGTGCGGCTTTCACTCATACAGTGTATTTGTTGGCAAACCTAATTTTTCATATTTAATGAAAACACAATGAGCTTCTATTTCTGCTCAAAAAGCATGACAAGAATTATTATTTCTACAAGTTCCAGCACTGCGGTTCCCCAACACACAATGTGTCATCCAGTTTATGTTTCTGTAGATGAAAATAATAGTATGAAATATTGCATTGCTTCATCTGCAACACTGAAAGGCCTGCAGGGCTTTGATAACCCCTTTTATATTTTGGTCTCTGAAGACAATCTAATCACAAATGCTAGGGCAAGTCCTAACACTAGAATCCCTGCAATCATTGAGGCAGCCTTTGAGTAAATACTAGTGATGAGCGAGCATGCACGGCACTGTTCGGTACTTGATCGAGCATCGTGGTGCTTGGCATGCTCGATACTTGTCCGAGTATCATGGGAGCTCGAGTGCCAAGTTCTAATCCCTGCCCCACATGTTTTACAGCCACCAAACATGCGGGGATTACCTACCAATCACAGTAATGCTGTAGCCTTTTTGGCTACTGGCATTACTGATCGGCCGGCCATATTGCAGGTTTTCTATGGGACCCGGGGGCACGATACTTGGCACACTACAGTTCAGGGAGTTGATGTAAGAAGAACAGCTTAGATTAGAGCAGGCATATAGGCAGGGTGGTTTTATACTTGCACCCTTCAGTGCCTTTCATGTGGCACTAAAGTGTGTTTTTAGTCTGGTTTCATTTAATTAAATAAATAAATCATTAAAAAAAAAGCTGTGGGGTCAGCTATTTTTAATAATCAGCCAAGGTAAAGCTGACACATGCGGGCTGCTATTGTCAGGCTGGGAAGGCTCATGGCTATTGGGCCCTTCCCAGCCTAGAAATAGCAGCCCACAGCTGCCCCAGAATTGGTGCATCACATTAAATTCTGGTGCTTCACCCCCAGCTCTACCCAATTGCCCTACTGTGGTAGAAATTGGGGTAATAATTTTGTGGTGGTTTGATGTCAGCTGTGAATTGTCAGCTGACATAAAGCCAGGGGTTAGTAACTGGGAGGCATCTATTAGACACCTCCATTACTAACCCAGTAAGTGTAAAGTTAAAAAAAACACACACAAGAGAAAATAGTTAATTTAAATAAACACTCCCTCACACTATCCCTCGTTCGCCAATTTATTAAATATATATATATATATATATATATATATATATATATATATATATATACACAGTAAAGCCCAAAAGTTTGGACACATCTCATTTTCCTTTATTTTCATGTCTCTGAAAATTGTAGATTCACATTGAAGGCATCAAAACTATGAATTAACACATATGAAATGAAATACTTAACAAAAAATTGTGAAACAACTGAAAATATGTCTTATATTCTAGGTTCTTCAAAGTAGCCACCTTTTGCTTTGATTACTGCTTTGCACACTCTTGGCATTCTCTTGATGAGATTCAAGAGGTAGTCACTGGAAATGGCTTTCACTTCACAGGTGTGCCCTGTCAGGTTTAATAAGTGGAATTTCTTGTCTTATAAATGGGGTTGGGCCATCAGTTGTGTTGTGCAGACGTCTGGTGGATACACAGCTGATAGTCCTACTGAATAGACTGTTAGAATTTGTATTATAACAAGAAAAAGGCAGCTAAGTAAAGAAAAACGAGTGGCCATCATTACTTTAAGAAATGAAGGTCAGTCAGTCCAAAAAAATGAGAAAACTTTGAAAGTGTCCCCAAGTGCAGTGGCAAAAACCATCAAACGCTACAAAGAAACTGGCTCACATGAGGACCACCCCAGGAAAGGAAGACCAAGAGTCACCTCTGCTGCGGAAGATAAGTTTATCTGAGTCACCAGCCTCAGAAATCGCAAGTTAATAGCAGCTCAGAATAGAGACCAGGTCAATGCCACACAGAGTTCTAGCAGCAGACACATCTCTAGAACAACTGTTAAGAGGAGACTTTGTACAGCAGGCCTTCATGGTAAAATAGCTGCTAGGAAACCATTGCTAAGGACAGGCAACAAGCAGAAGAGACTTGTTTGGGCTAAAGAACACAAGGAATGGACATTAGACCAGTGGAAATCTGTGCTTTGGTTTGATGAGTCCAAATTTAAGATCTTTGGATCCAACCACCGTGTCTTTGTGCGACGCAGAAAAGGTGAACAGATGGACTCTACATGCCTGGTTCCCACCGTGAAGTATGGAGGAGGAGGTGTGATGGTGTGGGGTTGCTTTGCTGGTTACACTGTTGGAGAGTTACTCAAAATTGAAGGCATACTGAACCAGCATGGCTACCACAGCATTTAGCAGTGGCATGCTATTCCCTCCGGTTTGCGTTTAGTTGGACCATCATTTATTTTTCAACAGGACAATGACCCCAAACACCCCTCCAGGCTGTGTAAGGGCTATTTGACTAAGAAGGAGAGTGAAGGGGTGCTACGCCAGATGACCTGGCCGCCACAGTCACCAGACCTGAACCTATTCGAGATGGTTTGGGGTGAGCTGGACCGCAGAGTGAAGGCAAAAGGGCCAACAAGTGCTAAGCATCTCTAGGAACTCCTTCAAGACTGTTGGAAGACCATTTCTGGTGACTACCTCTTGAAGCTCATCAAGAGAATGCCAAGAGTGTGTAAATCAGTAATCAAAGCAAAAGGTGGCTACTTTGAAGAACCTAGAATATAAGACATATTTTCAGTTGTTTCAGACTTTTTTGTTAAGTATTTCATTCTGCATGTGTTAATTCATAGTTTTGATGCCTTCAATGTGAATCTACAATTTTCAGAGTCATGAAAATAAAGAAAACTCTTTGAATGAGAAGGTGTGTCCAAACTTTTGGTCTGTACTGTAGATCTGATATAATCCATTGTGTAGGGGTACCACGATGTCTCCAGAACTCGTACTCCAATCTATGGATAGGTCACTCCAGGTCAGCGCCAAGCCTGAAGTTTGTCACACGTGGTGATATCAGTAATGCAGTGACATCATCGCACGTGAGAAATTCTGGATCAGACGCTGAACGGGAGTGACTCCAGAGGTCACTCCTGGTAAGTGACAGACCCAGAATTTGTCACTCGTGGTGAGAACCTCTGGGTCTGGCGCTTTCCTGGATTGACCTATGGATCCTTGTTCTCAGAACGAGGCTTCAAAGGTTGGTGTACAGATTCAGAGGACATCATGGGACCAATATAGAATGGATTATGTTGGATCTTCATGTTTTGTTTTGCTTTTTAATAAATTGGTGAATGAGGGATAGTGAGGGAGTCTTTATTCAAATATACTATTTTGTTCCACTTTCTGTGTTTTTTTAACTTTACACTTACTGGGTTAGTAAAGGGTGTGTCTGATAGACGCCTCTCTATTACTAACCTGATAGATGTCTCTCCATTACTAACCCCTGGGTTTCATGTCAGCTGAAACCATCAAACCATCAAAGCCAAAAAATATTACCCCAATTTCCACTGCACTATGCAAATTAGGAAGACCCAGAGCATTGCATCTATTGTGATGTGTCAATTCTGGGGCGGCTGCGGGCTGCTATTTGTAGGTTGGGGAGGGCCCAATAACTATAGGCCTTTTCAGCCTGATAATACCAGCTCACAGGTGTCTGCTTTATCTTAGCCAGTTAAAAAAATGGGGAGACCCCACTCTATTTTTTTTTTAATTATTTAATTTTTTACTTTCCAGCAGGACCTTGGATTTCGAAATGCATCCAGGCTTCTTCCTAATTTATTTTTACGGCCTCCCCTGCCCTATAGCGGGGTGTGCCGGAAAAATGCTCGCATTTTCCACAGACTTCCATTAACTCGTTACTTGAATAAAATGGGTCCAAGTGTTGGACCCGCTTGATTCGAGCACTCAAGCACATTAGTGCTTGCTCATCACTAGTAACTACTTATCTTACCTGTGGAACAGCATTATATAAAGATACCCATTATTTTCAAGGGAAACCTGCTCTTCAGAGCAGACTATCATGCCTGACAGAGCCTCATCTATAGCTAATTTGTACATGGTTAAAAAGAAGCGGTCAGTAAGAGCAACCTTCCTAAACCGTCCATATGAGCATGCAGATCATAGAAAGTTAACTAAAATGATACTTTAATATCTGCAATCTGATGTTTTATTTCAGAAAAATCCACATTTTTCTGTTAAGATCTATGAGCCGGACACGATGTCCCTGGAAATCTGCTTCCAGAGCTTATTTAAATGAAGGGGGCATTACCAGTGTGAGAAATGTAATGAGTGGTATGCCTCATATGATCATAACCAATATTGTAAAGCTCATTGCAACTTCTTGCAGGTCCTTACACTATGATAAAGAGAATCTGTCTGCAAGATTTCCTTCATCAAAGACAAGTCCAGCAACACCTTTACATGACCAATCTGTTTCTATGCTGCTCAGAAATCAGGGTTTGAATTGGCTGAAGAGCAATTTATAGATCTGAAGCTCCTGTCACTCCAGCTCTATTCCTCTGCTCAGTGTTGCCGCCTACTGCTTGATTGACAGCTCTTTGCCTGAAGACACACATCATAGAAGCTGTCAGTCAAACATGAGGAAGCGGCTCTGAATGGGGAATAGAGCTGGAGTGACAGAGGCTTCAGATCTACAAATAGCTCTTCAGCCTCATTTGCATATCAATTCAAATGCTGATTATTCCATAAGGAAAACTGGACTGGCCATGTAAAGATATTTCTGAACTTGTCTTTGAAAGAGCTGCAAGCACATATAAATAGTTGGGCAGGTGAAATTCTGCTGACATATTCACTTTAAGGGACTCTGTCAGCACAAAATAACTGTTCAAACAAAGTACAGGCGCTAGCTGCACCAGTCATTTAAGTACACCTTCCCACCTGCTTGTTTTCCTACTATCTCCTCTGCCCTTCTATGGCTCTATGAAGGTGCAACTGTCAATCAAATAAAGGGTGGAGTGGAGATTTAGGGAAAACAAGCAGCTGAGGTGGTGTATAAGAATGTGTAGCCGCGCCATGACACATGAGCTCCTGCACTTGGTTTGTACAGTCATTCTGTGCTTACAGGTTCCCTTTAAGTAAGTTCCATGTAGAAATTTGGCAAAGTCTAATCCTAGCCATATAGGTTACAGTATTGTGAGACAAAGTCGTGAAAGTCTTATAAATGAAGACTTGTTGAACCTCTTATATTAGCCAATTGGATGACAGGGGGTTTTTTTTTGCAAATAATTTTTAAAAATGCAATTAAACTTTCTGCATCAAAGAGAAAAATAAAACGAAAACTTCTTCTGCACAAGAACTGACAAACTTGTAAAATAAAAAGCCATTATCATAATTGCTCTTACAAATCAGGTAGTAGAGACACTAGTTCACTGAACATACTGGAAATAATTACCATTGTCTCATTGGAGGACAAAGGTCACTAAAATGTCACTTTCAACATAACGTCAATTAGAATAGAAAGCTCTCTCATGTCCCATTAGTTTAAGAAAAAAATTCTAAAAAACAACAAGCACTTTCTCCTTTAATCTTCTCGTTTCCATTTATCTTATTTTGTCTAATATTGAAAATTAAACTAATAAATATTCGAAGAAATCTTTTCTGTGTGTTCCAGGAAATCAGCTGTTTCCCGGTGTATGGCTGTAAGACAACTGACTGCAGCAAAAGCCTCATTCTACCCTGTCTTGGGTAAGTGAAAAAAATAGACTACAGTGGAACCTTGGTTAATGACAACAATCCGTTCTGGGACTGTGCTTGTTAACCAAGTTACTCGTTCAGCAAAGAAAGATTTCCCATAGGAAATCATTGCAATGCAGACAATACGTTCCACAACTTGTTTAAATGTCCCATCCTGGTCCCCTAATCTGTCATTCCACACATACACAAACACGTACAAACACACACAAGCACGCATAAACACACACAAACAAACACGCAAGCACGCACAAACACATATGCTCACCTTACCTTCCGTTCCATCGCTGGCCTCCTGGAACTTGTAGTTCGCCTGTACAGGATGTGCGTTGGGTAACCAACACTCCCAGCGCGTTGACGTCAAAGGCAGGAGCCACTTGCCTCTGATTGGCCAGCGCGCTGCCTTTGAATAGCCTTGAATTCCCTTTTCCCTCATATAAAATAACATTTTAAGCATTTATAGGTTATGAAATATATGTATTGAAAGTTTGAAGCCAATTCATTATTCATGAATATTGTTAAATGTACTTTCTTCATGTAATGAAACATTATTGAAAACAAGAAAAACAATGCTCGGAGTTCGGGTGCTTTACATATGCTGAGTAGAGTTGAGCGGATCAGTCATAATCCGGGTTCGGCGGATCCGGATCGGGTTTCCGCGGAAGTCCGGATCCGATCCGGAATCCGCGGCCATAGAAATCAATGGGGAAAGAAAGAAAGAAAGAGAGAGAGAGAAAGAGAGAGAAAGAGAGAGAAAGAGAAAAAGAAAGAGAGAGAGAGAAAGAAAAAGAGAGAAAGAAAAAGAGAGAGAGAGAGAGAAAAAAAAAGAAAGAGAGAAAGAAAAAGAGAAAGAAAGAAAGAGAGAGAAAAAAAAAAGAAGATCCGGATCGTGCACCCCGGATCCCGGGTACTGGTCGGACTCGGATCGGAACCTCGAACCGTGCGGATCCGGATTTTTCAGATCCGGGTCCGCTCAACACTAATGCTGAGCACTCGCTCGAGCATCGCTGCGCTCAGGTACGCTTGGTGCTCAGTCCAGTGAGAGCTGCTTGCAGTGTTTGATCGGCTCACACTGGGGGTAACAAGAGCGTGATCAAATGTAGTGTGCACCAAAATAAAAACAATGGAAAAACCCCTCCCACAAGTGATCTGTATATGGTTGGCTGTAAGTGGGCGAAGACCAGAACTGCCAAATCAGTGACTTACATTGGGGTTCTGGTCAAGTCCAGGTCTAGAACCAAAATTTATCTAAAGTTCAGCCAAACCGAATTTCAATGAGTCCACTCATCTCTACTAATGAGTTAACGTTTTTAAGTCCAAGTGGGTGTTATCAGACAGTTGTCACTGGGAGGATGTACGTAAGGAACACTCAAGGGAAAGAAAAATGCTCCCCCACCCAAGCTTAGACAAAATTTCTTGGTATGTTAGTTTTAATCATATAGCTCTGATCTCCTGGTCTAACCTCCTGCATGAGTCATTGGAGGGAGTGTTTAGGTGAACACTCTGGGATGTTCACAAGTTGCCTGTTCCTGACCTAATTAGTGTGGATCAAGTGCATGCTTGAAAGAATAACACCAGACAATCAGATAAGCCGTTCCTTGATCAGAGATTGGCACCATTTATCCCAACAGAAACATGAACTTATATAAACTAGGAAAAGGGGCATGGTCGGCTCTACAGTGGGCATGCTCGGATGTGTTCATTGGTCAGTTGGTTGGTCAATGGGCTAGTCCATGGGCTGATCCGTCAGCTGGTCAGTGGGTTGGTCCATGAGGTCATCAGTGGGGTGATCCTCTGGTTGGCCAGTGGGTCTTTCCCATATATGGTGATCTTCTTACATCTGGACATTTCTTGTATGCCAAAGCAGAGTGTGGAGAACAGGAAATGGCAGCCATCTTTAATGTCTGTCACATAATAATATATCTGAACTATGTAAGGTGAAATAATACGTTTCATCACTGATTTCCCACCACCCCCCTACATCTCAAGGTTAATTAAGTATTTGATCCAATGGCCCTCCTCAACAGGAGGAGCAGCACAGCTGAGTTTACCGATGTTACAAACCCTTCTATGAGTTCTCCTCCTCTCCTAGAACTGTCAGCTCTGCTGCTCTGTCCATTACCTCACATGACTGTCTGTAATCACTATGCAGTGAGATCAGAGCAAGCTGTCAATATATCTCTCACAGGATTAGCCCATGTGAGAAAACAGAATCCATTTTGTTCCTGTAGCATCCATTTTCTCTTATAACTTTATGATGTCATTATGATTGAGTAACACAGATCAAAGGAGACATTTCACACTCCTACTGTTCCCATTGGTACATAGTTCAGAGGAACCTTGTTCTTTGCCTGTGACCCTATTTAAACTGGTCACTTGCTAATAAAGCAGAAGTCTCCACTCTCCAGTACACCATAAGATGTTGTGCTGTATTGATTTCCCTAGCGCTGGTAAAACAAATCTTAATACTTTGGAGTTCAAATGGGATAGGAGAGTATTTCGCTCATACCCAGAACAGGTAATTTCCTCGTGAGTGAGATGTAACAATACTCTGCTGTCACTGTAGAGGGAGTACAAGTTGAGCACAAGAAACATAAGTGTGATTACTCATACTTCTCTTGATAATTAGTGTGAGGGGAGATACAGTACAGCAGAGGAGACAATACTATGAGAGGAGAGGTGATAGAAGGGTTTGCAACGTGACACAGCTAAACTCAGCTGCACTGCTCCACCCCCAAACTCCAAACTCACTCATGCAGGAGGTTAGACCAGGAGACCAGAGCTGTCTGTCATATATCTCATACTGAGAAACTTGCCCCAGACCAGTAGGGAAATAACAGAAATATTTTTGCTTAATCCCTCTTGCCCTCTAAATCACAGTATATAAAAGTAAATAATTTGGACTACCACTACCATCCCCTTTGGTCACCTTGGTTTTGACCTTGAATGTCATTCCATTGATAGAGTAAATACAATGGTGACTTTCTGTTATCTAGCTTCACTCTGTAGGTTATGCTTTGTGCACAAGATCTGATATTTGACTCTACTATCGATCCTTTGGATGCTGCTGGAGTAAAAGTAATTATGTTTGCATTACTACAGTTCAGTTTACTGACAACAAGCTGCGGAAGGGAAGGGAGGGTATTTTTGACTTGGCTATCGAAAGCTTCGTGAATTCATGCTACAATTTGAGCAGAATGTGCACAAGACCAGATGATGAAGGGTTAATGTATTGTTTTACAGCCTTGAACCAAAATATCCATGACAGGTAGAACACCCAGAGGTACAAGGTTTCCATTACTGTAGCACATGATTTGCTTATAACATTTTAGGACATAAATCAGGGTTTTCTCAGCTTTGATTACAATAATCAACAGCCCTATTGCTTTTTGTAATAGAAACCATGAAGATGGCTACAGATGAAGTCAGGATACGTATAACCTATCTTCTTCCACAATGCAACAGGACATAAATACATTTATTAGAACACACACAAGAAATTCCCAAATGTGACTCCCTGATACGTATAGTACAGCACACTCCATGTATGATTAATGCGCTCACAGTAGTAGCTGTATTATTCGCTCACCCGCTGTGGAGGGGTCTCGTCATTGCCTCTTTTATGTTCCGGATTGCTAAAGTCAAAACTTAGTGTATTGTCTCCTGCAATGATGGGAATAGAAACTGGGCATTAATTGTAACGTAAATGCCTCCAGCTATTGATGAAATATAGAAATGCTTTAAGGGGGACATCACAACTCCTCTCATTTGTCATAATTTAAAAAACATATCTGTTTACCCCATGAAAATTGTTGAACATTTTTAAATTGAACTTTATTTCTTTAGCAATTCTTACTGGAAATGTGTGAATTACATGGACTTAAAGGGGTTGTCTGATATTGTGGTAAAAGTCTGCAATTACTCTGTGGGACACATAGAGTAACTGCAGACTTGTGAATCCTGACAGCAAATGGTGCGCACGTCGGGAGTTAGGCTAAGCATGCCTAGTCAAGATGTGGCCAGAATCATGCAAAACGCATATTCGAGGTCACGTGACTGCCTGCTCTCACCGCCAACACCAGAGGATCCTGACAGCATACAAGTACGCACACTGTGAGGATTCTGAAACCAGAGAATCCTGACAGCATACAAGTGCGCACATCATTAGGATTTCAAAACCAGAGAATCCTAACAGCATACAAATGTGCACGCAATGAGGATTCCGAAACAAGAGAATCCTGACAGCATACAAGTGCGCAAACTGTGAGAATTTCCAAACCAGAGAATCCTGACAGCATACAAGTGAGCATACCATGAGGATTCCGAAACCAGAGAATCCTGACAGCACACAAGTGTGCACACCATGAGGATTCCAAAACCAGAGAAACCTGACAGCATACAAGTGCACATATCATGAGAATTTAAAACTAGAGAATCCTGACAGCATACTAGTGCGCAAACTGTGAGGATTTCAAAACCAGAGAATCCTGATAACATACTAGTACGCACACTGTGAGGATTCCAAAACCAGAGAATCCTGACAGCATATAAGTGAGCACGTCCTGAGGATTTCGAAACCAGAGAATCCTGACAGCATACAAGTGTGCATGCCCTGAGGATTCAAAACATTTCCAGACAACCCCTTTAACACTTTCAGCACTCGATAGTTTCACACAGTGTATGAACAAAGTTTTACCAGTAATAATGGTAACATTAAGCAGTTTATTTATACATTTCCAGGAGAAATAACAGAGGAACAACCCAAGAAAGTAGGGAACTCAAGTGTAAAACAGATCTGTCAGTGTGGGCTTAAACAAAAAAAAGAAAAACTCTGAAACAATTTATAGTCATATAAGATTTGCAGGGCCAGATTAAGGTTGGTGGGGGCCCCTGGGCAGAAAATCTGGTGGGGGCCCCATAACGTTAACATTTTTAGCCATAACAGTAGAGCACGAACTGAAGCATTTAGAAATAAATCCACTGAGCATGGATCTTATCCTGTTCTGCCACATTCACATTTACACTTATACACAGAAAGTTACTCACATTTTTTTATTGATCCCAATGTTAAGACAGCGAAGGAATAGTAAAAATAAAGGGAAAGTTCTCAGTGGCAGCAATGGTTGCTAAAAATCACAATGTGCTCTCTATTGTATTATCTCCGGAGTAGTACATAGCAGCTGATGTCTGTACACAGTATGCCATACACAGTATCAGAGGTGGATCTAGGTTTTCCTGTCCATGGAGTAGGAGGTCAGTTTGGCGCCCCCTTCTATACACGGCTTATGCGGTTTGAGTAGTTGTCAGGTGACCGCTCATACGCCATTTTCACACGTGCCGATGAGCTGCTCTTCCGAATTTTCTCAATGTTCAGTGAAATACTACAGCCCATAAAGAGAAGCAGGAAGAGAAGCTAATTGTGACTCAAAGTATTAAAATGACCTGCAAGTGGTCATGTGACCACTTCTAGAATTAGCAAGCAGAGCTGAATCCTTACATTGAGTATATTACAGGTTGTTGGATTGGGCATGCTACGGGGCTTACTTTTATTATTAAAGGAGTTGTCCAGGTCGACAAGGAAAATTTGTTGTTCTCCTATATGACTGCAGACTTCTGAATTCTCACAGCTTGCGGACTGCACACTGTCATGATTTTCCCGAGCCATGAGCAAGTAGTCATGGGACTGCAAGTATGCGATTTGCTTACTTCCGGCCACATTCAAATTAGACGTCTGCAGCCTCACTCAATAGTTACATGCCCTCAAGCTCTCACTGCTGGCATCGGAGAGTCCTGACAGTGTGCAGTGTGCAGACTGAGGATTCAGAAGTCTGCAGTCACATAGAAACTTTCATCACAAACCTGGACAACCCCTTTAATGCTACTAACAATGTAGAAACCCTTGCGGTCATGTAATTTTACAAATTATGGCTTGCTACGTGTGTACAGGATCAGAATCAGTAAAATGTACATAAATACACTGTGTGCAGAATTATTAGACAAATGAGTATTGTGATCACATGATACTTTTTATACATGTCGTCCTACTCCAAGCTGTATAGGCTGAGAGCCAACTACCAATTAAGTAAATCCGGTGATGTGCATCTCTGTAATGAGGAGGGGTGCGGTGTAATGACATCAACACCCTATATAAGGTGTGCTTAATTATTAGGCAACGTCCTTTCCTTTGGCCGAATGGGTCAGAAGAGAGATGTGACGGGCTCTGAAAAGTCCATATTGTGAGATGTCTTGCAGAGGGATGCAGCAGGCTTGAAATTGCCAAACTTTTGAAGTGTGATCACCGAACAATCAAGCGTTTCATGGCAAATAGCCAACAGGGTCGCAAGAAGCGTGTTGGGCAAAAAAGGCGCAAAATAACTGCCCATGAATTGAGAAAAATCAAGCGTGAAGCTGCCAAGATGCCATTTGCAACCAGTTTGTCCATATTTCAGAGCTGCAACGTTACTGGAGTATCAAAAAGCACAAGGTGTGCCATACTCAGGGACATGGCCAAGGTAAGGAAGGCTGAAAAACCACCACCTTTGACCAAGACACAGAAGATAAAACGTCAAGACTGGGCCAAGAAATATCTTAAGACTGATTTTTCAAAGGTTTTATGGACTGATGAAATGAGAGTGACTCTTGATGGGCCAGATGGATGGGCCAGAGGCTGGATCAGTAAAGGGCAGAGAGCTCCACTCTGACTCAGACGCCAGCAAGGTGGAGGTGGGCACTGGTATGGGCTGGGATCATCAAAGATCAACTTGTGGGACCTTTTCGCGTTGAGGATGGAGTGAAGCTCAACTCCCAGACCTACTGCCAGTTTCTGGAAGACAACTTCTTCACGCAGTGGTACAGGAAAAAGTCGGTATCGTTCAAGAAGAACATGATTTTCATGCAGGACAATGCTCCATCACATGCATCCAACTACTCCACAGCGTGGCCGGCCAGTAAAGGTCTAAAAGATGAAAAAATAATGACATGGCCCCCTTGTTTACCTGATCTGAACCCCATAGAGAACCTGTGGTCCCTCATAAAATGTGAGATCTACAGGGAGGGAAAACAGTTCACCTCTGGGAGCAGTGTCTGGAGGCTGTGGTGGCTGCTGCACGCAATGTTGATCGTAAACAGATCAAGCAATGACAGAATCTATGGATGGTCGCTGCTGAGTGTCATCAGAAAGAAAGGGGGCTATATTGGTCACTAATTTTTTGGGTTTTGTGTTTGCATGTCAGAAATGTTTATTTCTAAATTTTGTGCAGTTATATTGGTTTACCTGGTGAAAATAAACAAGTGAGATGGGAATAGATTTGCTTTTTATTAAGTTGCCTAATAATTCTGCACAGTAATAGTTACCTGCACAAACAGAAATCCTCCTAAGATAGCCAAATCTAAAAAAACCCCACTCCAACTGCCAAAAATATTAAGATTTGATATTTATGAGTCTTTTGGGCTAATTGAGAACATTGCTGTTGATCAATAATAAAAAAAATCCTCTAAAATACAACTTGCCTAATAATTCTGCACATGGTGTACAGCACCAGAACCAAAAGCAATACCAAAATACATCACTAGCACCCTCATCAGTAAACAAATATATCACCAGAGCCACCAATACATGACTACAGTACCAAATTTACTGCAACAATATATTGCAGTGTCACATCCCCATATACATTTGTATCACATGAATTAACAACTCCCAGTATGTCCTTAACAATTGTAAGAAAATGCTGGGAATTATTATCAGTATTTATCAGACTTTGGACCATACAGGAACCACAGTCCTGATGAGAAGCATTGAGTATCACACACATACAGTCACATCCAGGGACCTTGTAGGTGACATCTTCCCTGATCGGAGTCATCTTATTCTTTCTTCTCCATCTTGTCCAGACGTCATGATGACTTTTCACATCCGCAGCTCCTCTCTGCAGACCTCCCGGGTCTTCTACAGCTCCTCTCTGCAGACCTCCCGGGTCTTCTGCAGCTCCTCTCTGCAGACCTCCCGGGTCTTCTGCAGCTCCTCTCTGCAGACCTCCCGGGTCTTCTGCAGCTCCTCTCTGCAGACCTCCCGGGTCTTCTACAGCGTCTCTCTGCAGACTTCCCGGGCCTTCTGCAGCACATCCCGACATTATGCCCTTAAAATAAATAGCAGAATGATTATAATGCTCCTAAATATAAATATATGACCTACACTGTGCGTCTGAATAAATAATTGCCCCTCACTGTGCTCCCTGCACAAAATGACCCACACAATGTCATTCTTATGGTACATAGCCTCTTCTTTCAGTTCTGGGCCCCCTCTTCACACAGTCCTCTACATTGTGTACCCACTATACCTCCAAATGTCTATACCGTGCCCCCTCCTCACACTCCCCCTCCTGAGCTGTACCCTCACACTGTTCCCCATGCTATCCCCTCTCTATACTCCCCTCACCCTCAGTACCAAAATCACTATAGTGCACCTCAGTCTCACATTCCCCCTCCTCAGCATACTGTGCCCTCCATACTGTGCCCTCACACTGGCCACCATGCTGCCCCTTCTCTATACTGCCTACCTCCTTCACTATACAGTCACTATAGTGCACCTTAGTCTCACATTCCCCCTCCTCAGCATACTGTGCCCTCCATACTGTGCCCTCACACTGCCCACCATTCTGCCCCTTCTCTATACCGCCTATCTCCTTCACTATACAGTCACTATACCGCACCTCAGTCTCACATTCCCCCTCCTCAGCATACTGTGCCCTCCATACTGTGCCCTCACACTGCCCACCATGCTGCCCCTTCTCTATACTGCTACCCCCCCCCCCCCCACTACCCAGGCTCTATACTATGCCCCTCACACTTTTCTCCACCAATACTCTCCACTTACAATATTCTCCCACCATACTGCTGCCTCACACTCTTTAATGGTGCCCCCCTGATTACTGTGCAGGGACAAATATGACGCATGTTCCCCAAAGGTACGCCCCTGTACAGTGTACAGGAAAATACATGACTGGTACACAATATACTGTGATACAGACACCAGATATTATACAATATACACATTATTATATACCATCTGATGTGTGTACACAGTGTATCACACTGCTCTGTACACTGGATGCGGTATACCATGTGCACAGATATACCATGCCCTGCACTGATCACACCTGGGCCTACAGGACAGGATGTAACATATTCTATATGTAATATGGGCCATATAGTGTAATGTGTGCTGCAGGCTCAGATGTGATCAGTGCAGGATCTGTGTAGTGATGTCTCTGCTGGAGATCAGTGTGGGTTATTGCAGGGGAGGGATGAGGCCGATGACCCGGCACTGACAGCCCGACCTGATCTGCAGCAGTTCACACTCCGGCAATAACTCACACTGATAGCAGAGTGGCCGCTGACACTATGGAACCGGTCTGGAGTTATCAGCGGCGTCCGCTCCCTCCTCACTGCAGTCTCCTGCCCGGCCGGCACCATGATTAATGACCTCATACTTACCGGGATCCACTGAGACCTCCGGTCCTCCCACAAGCTCCTCTACGGCAGGAAGAAACAGCAGCGCGGTGACGTCATCCTGGCAGACGCAGCCCACACAGCGTGCAGTGGGCGTGTCTACAGTACAGTGATGGCCGGGATTGAAATACCTTAAAGGTACAGTGCAGTCTTGAACCACTGCAACTTTAATAAAATGGCGGACACACAGATGGTGGTGGGGGCCCCCTCAGAGGCTCTTGTGGTGGGGGCCCCTGGGCTGAAGCCCCGTCTGCCCCGCCTATAATCCGGCCCTGAAGATTTGCTATAGTAATTGTTTTTTTTATGTATTTAGGGCTAAAAAAATATTTTTGCTATTGTGTTTCATTATAATTTTTGCACCGTTTTGATTTTACAGGCTGTTTGTTTTCCTGTACATTCAACTTTGATGTCGTCTATGGTCATAAATAATAGCGGGCTTACTGATGGCTTTTACAGGCAATAATAGTCAGTGAAACACGGAAAATACAAAAAAGCCAATGGTCCGAAAATTGTAATAAAACCCAGCATAAAACTGATATCACTATGGACAGAAGAGTATTTTAATCAGGTTTGTCACCAAAGTTCAGAGTACAACCTCCATCCTTGAATAAATAAATATCTTAGACTTGATGTGACTGGTGTACTTACTTTGAAAATCCCCATTATAATGACTGTGCAATCCTAATAGTAAAACAAGCATTTATGGGTCATCAATAATGTGAGTTCATGAGTCCAACTTTATTCAATTTCCTACTACTTGACTGACATCTGCAGCTTGTACTGAGCAGTGTTAGTTCTCAGGAGAAGGGGCGCTGAAGACCAATAAATCAGACTAGGTGGGAAGATTTTTAACAGCAACAGCAGGGAGGAGGGACAGTGAGGATTTTCAAAGTAAGTACACCAGCATCATGAAGTGTAAGGCTATGTGCCCACGCTGCGGAAAATGCGCGGATTTTGCGGCGGATTTCTCACGGAAAAGCTGCGGATTTTCCAGAAATCTGCAGCACAGCTACTCCCCAGCTATTTCTATGGCATTTGGGAAATGCTGTGCCCACGCTGCGGATTTTTCGTGCGGAAAAATCTGCAGCATGTCAATTATTGTTGCGGATTTTCATGCGGATTTTGCCTATTCAATTGAATTAAAAAAAAAAAAAAATCGCAAAATCCGCAACAAAATCCGCGTCAAATCCACATCAAATCCGCGTCAAATCCGCACAAAATCCGCACCTATGAAAAGGTGCGGATTCCGGGGGAAAGCTGCGGATTTTGATGCAGAAAAATCCGCAGATACAGAGTCCCGTGGGCACATAACCAAAGAGATCTACCTAATAATACATTCATTTTGTATTGTGAAATCTGGTGACAAATCTGCTTTAAGAGCATACATTGATAAACACAGCAATCTGTGCTAGCTTTGTTGGTAAGTTGCTGCCTTCTCATTTTCACTGACTAAAGTTCAAGATACAATAAATTAATTAATTATATTTTTATAATTATTATAGAGATTTATGATTTTCCACATACTCTAAATATTGTGATTCTACATTCCCAAAAATAGCAGATGGCTTCAATCCACCACTTCAGAAGTGACTAGCAAAGCTGTGGCACCTGTCAGTGCACAAGGAGATCCTCTGGGTCAAAGTATCAAGGCTTTGACACCACAGTAAGCCCAGGAACAGAGGCTGACTCTGAAGGACTTTTTCTCTTCAGCTGATCTAGAGAAAACCTATTAGATCTTGTTAAAAGAGCTCTTTACTATATTCTAAATGGGTCTAGATTGGGTAAATGAAAGAAAAAGAAACAAAAAGAAGTTACTATCACGTGGAGATTTTAGCAAATGTTGCCGACTGTCATGGTGGCATCGGGTTCTGTTCAGACTACAAATTCGGACACGTTACCTGATTACTTCTCTGGTATTAGTGATTTATGCAGACAGACTTGGGCATCAACCTGCTGAGTGCTAATTCAGAGGCAGGCTAGCAGGAGTTCATCTCTGCTAGTCTGCTTGTTGGTCTCCTTTGATCACCAGTCCTGAAGAAGCCAATCACATCTGTTCCCCTCTTATATATGTTGGCTAGATCCTTCCACCTATGCCAGCTATAGTTTGTTTTAGTTAATATGGTGAGGTGTGGTGATCCAGGCTATCTGATGTGATACCTGTTGCTGAGTGCGGTTGTGGTGTTTACCCTTGTTGCCTTTGTGTTGCTACTCTTCTGCTCTTGTTTTTCTCCTAAGTCTCTTTTTGTCTATTCCTGTGTGTGTGCAGTGTATCAGAGTTTTGGTTTTCTATTGTCTGTCCTTATCTGTTTACCACCTCACTCCTACTCTGTCCTTCCTTGGGGGGAGGGAAGGATTAGTTTGATATTTCTCAGGAGTATAGACATGAGAGTATAAGGCATGGGACTCCGATGTCTCCACCATTAAAAATAATCTGGAGGTGAGGGATAGCCTAGGGTCCCCTAGTGTAAGGGACAGTATAAGATCCCCCTGTCCCTCACTATCCCAAAGTAACATTGTGACAGTTATCCACCTACCAGATAGAGGCCACTAATCTTCTATGTTTCCTGATGGTCTCCTGGCTTCCTCTTGAACTTCCTCTTGGGTTGGGGGTTCACAATATTGCTCTAGTCCTGATTGGTTGCAGCTGTCACATTCCACCAGAGCCAGAAGAAACTATTTCTCTTTTGGCTAAGAAACAGTGCCTACAAGTAGTATTCAACCCCCTGCAGATTTAGCAGGTTTACACATTCGGAATTAACTTGGCATTGTGACATTTGGACTGTAGATCAGCCTGGAAGTGTGAAATGCACTGCAGCAAAAAAGAATGCTATTTCTTTTTTTTTTTTTTTTAAATTGAGAAAAGTTTATTCAGAGGGTCATTTATTATTCAACCCCTCAAACCACCAGAATTCTGTTTGGTTCCCCTAAAGTATTAAGAAGTATTTCAGGCACAAAGAACAATGAGCTTCACATGTTTGGATTAATTATCTCTTTTTCCAGCCTTTTCTGACTAATTAAGACCCTCCCCAAACTTGTGAACAGCACTCATACATGGTCAACATGGGAAAAACAAAGGAGCATTCCAAGGCCATCAGAGACAAGATCGTGGAGGGTCACAAGGCTGGCAAGGGGTACAAAACCCTTTCCAAGGAGTTGGGCCTACCTGTCTCCACTGTTGGGAGCATCATCCTGAAGTGGAAGGCTTATGGAACTACTGTTAGCCTTCCACGGCCTGGACAGCCTTTGAAAGTTTCCTCCCGTGCCGAGGCCAGGCTTGTCCGAAGAGTCAAGGCTAACCCAAGGACAACAAGGAAGGAGCTCCGGGAAGATCTCATGGCAGTGGGGACATTGGTTTCAGTCAATACCATAAGTAACGTACTCCACCGCAATGGTCTCCGTTCCAGATGAGCCCATAAGGTACCTTTACTTTCAAAGCGTCATGTCAAGGCTCGTCTACAGTTTGCTCATGATCACTTGGAGGACTCTGAGACAGACTGGTTCAAGGTTCTCTGGTCTGATGAGACCAAGATCGAGATCTTTGGTGCCAACCACACACGTGACGTTTGGAGACTGGATGGCACTGCATACGACCCCAAGAATACCATCCCTACAGTCAAGCATGGTGGTGGCAGCATCATGCTGTGGGGCTGTTTCTCAGCCAAGGGGCCTGGCCATCTGGTCTGCATCCATGGGAAGATGGATAGCACGGCCTACCTGGAGATTTTGGCCAAGAACCTCCGCTCCTCCATCAAGGATCTTAAGATGGGTCGTCATTTCATCTTCCAACAAGACAACGACCCAAAGCACACAGCCAGGTAAACCAAGGCCTGGTTCAAGAGGGAAAAAATCAAGGTGTTCCAGTGGCCTAGTCAGTCTCCTGACCATAACCCAATTGAAAACTTGTGGAAGGAGCTCAAGATTAAAGTCCACATGAGACACCCAAAGAACCTAGATAACTTGGAGAAGATCTGCATGGAGGAGTGGGCCAAGATAACTCCAGAAACCTGTGCCGGCCTGATCAGGTCTTATAAAAGACGATTATTAGCTGTAATTGCAAACAAGGGTTATTCCACAAAATATTAAACCTAGGGGTTGAATAATAATTGACCCACACTTTTATGTTGAAAATGTATTAAAATTTAATTGAGCAACATAACTTGTTGGTTTGTAAGATTTATGCATCTGTTAATAAATCCTGCTCTTGTTTGAAGTTTGCAGGCTCTAACTTATTTGCATCTTATCAAACCTGCTAAATCTGCAGGGGGTTGAATACTACTTGTAGGCACTGTAGAATGTGAAGGCTGCAGCTGATCTTTGGCTGCTGATTGACTGCAATGGTTATGAAATGCCTCTTGCTGGAAGAAGAAGCCAGGAAATCAGTGAGGCGATCATGGAGGAGCAGCACCAGTAGGTGGCTATGTGCACATGCCCTGTATAGATGGTTGGGTGGTCCATCAAAATCATTTCCTTTGATTGACTTAAGAAACTGATATTCACAACCCTCTAGTCAGATCATGCAACTAGCTGCCTGTTGGGAAATCCTAGGTTAAATGAAAAGGATCGTTAAAGAGCCACTTTTGACTTGTAGGATGGCTACTTCCAATTGGTGGCTCTAGGGTTTGTCTCCTTCCTCCCTGAAGAGACAATTTTAATATTTCCCAGAGGAGCATTGCAGCTATAAGACTTCTCAACACTGACAGCCAGATTGGTTTGTCAGTATTCACAAGGAGAAAAGTTCTCCCCTTAGACCCAATTATAGCTTTTTAAGCAGCCAGATCAGACCTCATACTTTGCACTGACGAGGGACAATCATCCCGAAACACCATGTCTGCAAATTGAGGTTCTGATCTGGCATAAATCCTAGGAAATATGAAAAGGCATGTTAAAGAGCCACTTTTGACTTTTAGGGTTGCTACTTCCAATAGGTGGCACTAGAGTTTGTCTCTTTCCTCCCTGAAGAGACAATTTGAATATTTTAAAACCATATGGCTAGGTTCACATTTCCGTTAAAATGTATCAGTCACAATCCGCGGCTATGGTAAACAACAGCATCCGTTTAGCGGATTCCGTTGTGTCCCATAGACTTGTATTAGTGGCGGATTGCGACTGATGACCTTGCGTTGCATCCGCTGCGTTGCGGTCAGTCGATTTTTGACTAGAAAAGAAAATATAAACCCCGGCACACCGTGGGTTTCCCACGAGAAAAACGGATACAAGTTCAATAATCTTGATCTATTTTTTCTTTTTATTATGAAAAAGATTTTTTGTATAGTAGAAAGTCCACCTCAAGACAACGTTTCGGCATCAAGCCTTCATCTGGTCGGACAATCTGACTTTAATACATTTTACATGTGGAAAAATATACAGAAAGGAAAAAATTGTGAGAATCACAAAGGACATACAGAGTATGAGAAACATCAATAGTACATACGACCTGATTTAAACATATGTGAACACAAGATGTAGAGACCAATGTCACATTAAATAAATTAACTCTGAATACAGTAACTCTGAATATCTGTTGAGGAGGGATTAGGAAGACGTCTGTGAAGGGTATTGTGCTATATGGAGTCTAAGATTAGGGGGATAAGATGCTCACCCATCTACATCCGCATCCAGTGAGACAAGGGTGTTAAAGAATTGATAGAGGGTGTTTACCTAAGAGGGAAGAGAAGAACGGGAGAAAGGGAACACCGTAAAGGGTTATGTCTTGGTGTAATCTTTGAATGGACATGGGGGAGGGAGGAAAGGGAAAAAGGGAAAAAGGAGCAAGAACGGTGGAAGGGGAAAGTCATGCCTACCTGCAAAAAAACAGGGTCTAGTACACGTAACCTGCTGTGTAGGTAATATATTATATAGGGTAATCCTATGGATGAGATAAATTAGATCAGTGAAGCCAATAAAACAGCAACATATGTAAGGGCTGGTAATTCTATTTGGACACATGAACATACTTGCGGGTAAAGTTGTGGCCTGAAGACCTAGTCACAGGTATGAGTACCCAATGGTCAGATATGCCAGAATTTGGACGTATTAGGTTCTAAAGGAGAACATACATATTGAGAGAATATGGTAACAGATTACTATATATCATTTAGATAGAAATGAGGTGCAAGGGAACATGTATAACATAAAGAGGCCTCACCAGGCAAAGTGGTTTTTTTGATTTGAACACAGGTGGTGTCATACAATAGTGTTTCGGGTAATGTCCCTCTAAGGGAAATGGAACAATATGATTAAGGTGATCATACATATGAAACGGTATACGTCCGTAAAACCAGTGGTATATGGAAACACTGGCAATAATGAACAAACATAATGACATACCTGTGAATCAATTGATAGCTATGAGCGTAGTAGCGGGTATAGGGACCCGATGGTAAAGTATATCAGACATCAACGTTATAATTTCTGAAAAAGGGGGGGATGTATAAGGGTTAAATAGGATATATATGTCTGGAAAGAAGTCAGGCACGTTGGGGTACACATACCATTAAGTGACGTCACCAGGTGTAGCCGTCAGTTAATGCCAGCAAGGATAATGTGATAATGCTTCAGGTGTTATCCCTATGTGGGAGACAAAGGGTATGGTTAGGGTGGGGAAAAACAGGCCATTGAAACGTACACCAAGTAGGGGGATCTACCTTGATACGAAACATACTATATTCAGGAATTACACGTATTCTTAATAGAGCCCAGGGTCCGGCCCAGTCTGTAACTCAAGATAGACAATAGTGAATGGGTATCCTGTCACATAGAGGGTTAATAGTGAGGTATTACCGTTACATGTGGAAGGCTGGATCGAGTTCAGGATCTAGGTGTAAGAGCCTTGAATATGGAGAGGTATCTGGGCAGGGTGACCTGGCCGGGTAAGAAGAAATGGAAGGTAGGAAAGAAGAGAGAAGGACACTATGAACGAGCATAGATAAAACCATAAGGTAGGGATGCTGAAGTATATGGGCGGGCCACTTACCCTCCTTGTGTGGGTGATCGTGCGGTCTGTGCGTCCTGTGCTGTTAGCGGCGCAGTCTCCATGTTTAAATGGATGGTGCAGTCAGGGACGTAACTTCCGGTGATGAATGGGCGGAAGTGATGCGTGTCGGCGTGAACCGCACGCCGCGCATGCGCCGACAGCACGGATGCTCGTGGTGTCATGGATCACAGGAGCGGTACGTCACATCCGGTATTTGGAATACAAGGAAGTGCTAGCGGTGGAACGCAAACAGCGCATGCTTATTGGATTCGGTATACTCCGGTGGAAGGAAGTGCTAGAGTGCAGTGCCGCTCCAATATGATGGGAAGCCATCGTCAGTATATCGGGTGAGGTAGGGCACTGGTGGATAATAGTGGAAGTGCCTATGAGCGGGACGAATAGTTCTGTAAGTAAAATAAGAGGAGAATTAGAAGTTTTATCCAAAGCACAATAACACATACCAAAAGAGAAGTTTACTCGGATCAATAAGATATAGGTACCATGATCTCTAAAGAGAAGAGATCCAAGTACCATATTTATATTTAGCACAACAGCCAGTCATAGTAAAATAATAAGACAATTAATGAAAAGAACATTACAGAGGCTACATTTAAAGACCTGATTCGTATTTTCGATTGAGCCCATGGGGTTCCATGGTGCCCAAGGTGTGTATCCATCTAGCTTCCAATTCAAGGAGGCGCTTGATTCTATTGCCCCCTCTACGGTTCATACAGAGCTGATCAATCACTTGATACCTTAGTTGAGAGACATTATGTGTCATTGTCAAAAAGTGATGGGGAATGGGTAATAAGGTACGTCCGCAGCGAATGTCGGATTTATGTTTGTTTATGCGGTCTCGGACATGTTGGGTGGTCTCACCAACATATCCGAGACCGCACGGACACTTGATGTAATAGATAACATATGAACTGTCACATGTATAAAAATTTTTGATGTGAAAGACTCTACCGGTTCTGGGATGTGTGAATGTGTCACCTCTGGTAACGTTGGAACATTGTGCGCAACTCAGACACGGGAAAGTCCCGAACTGAGGATTACCAATAAACCGTTGCCGGGGAGAGGTGGTGGCGGAACCTATGTCTGCCCGAATGAGTTTATTTTTCAAGTTTGGAGACTTCTTATAACAGATCAGTGGTGGGTTATGAAATTCCTGGATGTGGGGATAGGACATTCCCAAGAGGGGCCAGTGTCTGAGAATAATGCTCTTGAGTAAGGGAGAAAAAGGATGGTAGGTGTTGACAAAGTAAATACGATTCTTGGTGTCATGTGTTTTCACAGAGGTTGTTATAATCTTCTCGGCTATTTCCTGGGGATACCCCCTCTGAATAAACTTACCACTCATCTCTTGGTGCCTGCTGGCTCTGGTCTCATTGTCACTAACCAATCTATCCACTCTCGTGTGCTGTGAAATGGGTAGGGACCGCTTGGTGTGTCTTGGATGATTACTGGTGTAGTGAAGAAGACTATTACGGTCTGTGGGTTTGATGTAGATGTCGGTGGACAGTAGGCCTGCGATATCTTTAATGACTAGACAGTCCAGGAAATTGATCTTATCAGGATCATGGTGTATGGAAAATGATAGACCTGGTAGGAAGCTGTTGATGTCCATATGAAAGGTGAGTAAGGACTCGAGATCACCATTCCAAACCATAAATATATCATCTATATAGCGACGCCATAGGAGCGCGTGCTGAATAATGAGTGGGTGATTATGTATAAATTTCTCCTCGAAACGCGTCATGAATATGTTAGCGTAGGGGGGTGCAACATTTGAGCCCATTGCAGTCCCCCTACGCTGAACATAGAATTGATCCTGGAACAGAAAGTAATTCTGTTCCAAGATAATGGTAAGCATATCAATGCAAAAAGATCTGTTATCGGCCGGCAAAGTGGTATACTGTTCTAAAAACCAGTCCACTGCCGAAAGTCCTATGTCATGGTCTATACTGGTGTATAAACTATTGACGTCCATTGTTACCAAAATGGATGATGGTGGTATCCGGTTTAAGTCTGTTAGAATTTCAAGAAAATGGGAGGTATCTTTGACGTATGATTGGGTAAGTAGAATGAAAGGGGATAGAATTCTCTCAATGGTCTTGGCTACTGGTGAGAAGACGGAATCAGTAGAAGCTACGATAGGTCTGCCCGGTGGGTGGGTAAGATGTTTGTGAATTTTAGGGAGAGTATAGAAGACAGGAATGACGGGGTGTGCATTGTGAAGGTAGTCTCTGAGTTTCTGATCAATGGTACCTGAATCAAAGTGACGTTTGGCAACGGAAGTAATCAATGAGGCAATTCTGGAAGTGGGGTCACTATCAATGGGTTCGTACGTCAACCGGTCTGACAACTGTCCCTGTATTTCGGAAATGTAATATGTCCGATCAAGGATGACGATGGCGCCACCCTTGTCGGCTGGTTTTATGATAATAGATGGATTGTTTTGAAGGGAATTTAGTGCCCTGGATTCATCTACTGTAAGGTTATGTTTGAGATGGAAATCTCCTGTGGAAATCTTTTTGTTGAGTGCACTAACATCATTAGATACTAAAGAGACAAACGTCTCTACCGGATGGTATGATCTGGGCGGCATATAAGAGCTGGGAGATTGAAGATCAAGACCTTTTAGAGAAAAACACAGGTTATTAGAATCAGGTGTTGCATTCAGGGTATTACTCTCACTCATCTTATCAAAATGCGTCTTCAGGCGAATAGATCTAAATAGGCGGTTGAGTTCTTGTTCAACTCTAAACGTATCATATTGGGGGGTGGGACTAAACGAGAGCCCCTTCTGTAGGACTAGGTATTCGGAGGGGGACAGGGTATAGGACGAAACATTGTAGACCAAGTCGGTTTTACCTGGGACCTTGTCCATACCCGATCCTCTCGGTGATAGCGCGTGGTGTCTGCGTCCCCTCCTCGTCTTCTTCCTGACTGACGACGTTGCCCTAAAAAATGGGACTGTTGGCGAAGTGGTCGATAATCGTTGTCCGAACTTCCCGAGGAGGAGTAACCTGTGAATCTCGAAGGACGCCTTGTGCTGAATGAGTCTCCTGACCGCCATCGATAGACAGAGCCTCTCGTATAGTCCTCCTGGTCCCTCTGAAACTTCTGACGTTTTCTGTTCTCTAAATTCTTCCTAAAGTCGGTGATGAGATCTTGAGTTTTGTTCCTAAGTTGATCAAACTCTGTGGTAGGGAGGACCTGTTTCAGCTGGATTTCGGTGGTCTTGATGTTAGTGGAAAGTTGTTCAATTTCTTTATACAGGTAATCGATCGTCAGGGTAATGATGTCCATAGAACATTTATTTAATATGGCTTCAAATTTGTCACAATATTCATTGTTGTCAGAGAACAAAGTCGGTCTTAATGAGACACGTAGGCCTCGTGGTATGCGTTTCGTGCGGTGATATTCAGCCAATGTGCATAGATGAAGGTCAAGTGCCGCGTGCCGCTGACACTCCTTTTCATAATCCCTCCTTCGAATCTCATCCGTCGGTATACTGAGAAAAGAGCTTGATGTTGTGACTTTGGAAACTATATTACTAGTTTCTTCGTCATTGTATGAAAAGACTGAAAAATTGGGTTGAGACATTCGCTCAAATCAAGATTGTCGTATGAATCTGGGAACCAAATTAATTAATTTATTTAATGTGACATTGGTCTCTACATCTTGTGTTCACATATGTTTAAATCAGGTCGTATGTACTATTGATGTTTCTCATACTCTGTATGTCCTTTGTGATTCTCACAATTTTTTCCTTTCTGTATATTTTTCCACATGTAAAATGTATTAAAGTCAGATTGTCCGACCAGATGAAGGCTTGATGCTGAAACGTTGTCTTGAGGTGGACTTTCTACTATACAAAAAATCTTTTTCATAATAAAAAGAAAAAATAGATCAAGATTATTGAACTTGTATCCGTTTTTCTCGTGGGAAACCCACGGTGTGCCGGGGTTTATATTTTCTTCTCTACAAAAATTTTTTTCCCAGAGCACCTGTTTAAATAGGTGATGCTAGGTCCTACTCTTTCTTATTGACTCTTTTTTGACCTAAGCTCCCTTGGTTCCCAGATTCATATGACAATCTTGATTTGAGCGAATGTCTCAACCCAATTTTTCAGTCTTTTCATACAATGACGAAGAAACTAGTTATATAGTTTCCAAAGTCACAACATCAAGCTCTTTTCTCAGTATACCGACGGATGAGATTCGAAGGAGGGATTATGAAAAGGAGTGTCAGCGGCACGCGGCACTTGACCTTCATCTATGCACATTGGCTGAATATCACCGCACGAAACGCATACCACGAGGCCTACGTGTCTCATTAAGACCGACTTTGTTCTCTGACAACAATGAATATTGTGACAAATTTGAAGCCATATTAAATAAATGTTCTATGGACATCATTACCCTGACGATCGATTACCTGTATAAAGAAATTGAACAACTTTCCACTAACATCAAGACCACCGAAATCCAGCTGAAACAGGTCCTCCCTACCACAGAGTTTGATCAACTTAGGAACAAAACTCAAGATCTCATCACCGACTTTAGGAAGAATTTAGAGAACAGAAAACGTCAGAAGTTTCAGAGGGACCAGGAGGACTATACGAGAGGCTCTGTCTATCGATGGCGGTCAGGAGACTCATTCAGCACAAGGCGTCCTTCGAGATTCACAGGTTACTCCTCCTCGGGATGTTCGGACAACGATTATCGACCACTTCGCCAACAGTCCCATTTTTTAGGGCAACGTCGTCAGTCAGGAAGAAGACGAGGAGGGGACGCAGACACCACGCGCTATCACCGAGAGGATCGGGTATGGACAAGGTCCCAGGTAAAACCGACTTGGTCTACAATGTTTCGTCCTATACCCTGTCCCCCTCCGAATACCTAGTCCTACAGAAGGGGCTCTCGTTTAGTCCCACCCCCCAATATGATACGTTTAGAGTTGAACAAGAACTCAACCGCCTATTTAGATCTATTCGCCTGAAGACGCATTTTGATAAGATGAGTGAGAGTAATACCCTGAATGCAACACCTGATTCTAATAACCTGTGTTTTTCTCTAAAAGGTCTTGATCTTCAATCTCCCAGCTCTTATATGCCGCCCAGATCATACCATCCGGTAGAGACGTTTGTCTCTTTAGTATCTAATGATGTTAGTGCACTCAACAAAAAGATTTCCACAGGAGATTTCCATCTCAAACATAACCTTACAGTAGATGAATCCAGGGCACTAAATTCCCTTCAAAACAATCCATCTATTATCATAAAACCAGCCGACAAGGGTGGCGCCATCGTCATCCTTGATCGGACATATTACATTTCCGAAATACAGGGACAGTTGTCAGACCGGTTGACGTACGAACCCATTGATAGTGACCCCACTTCCAGAATTGCCTCATTGATTACTTCCGTTGCCAAACGTCACTTTGATTCAGGTACCATTGATCAGAAACTCAGAGACTACCTTCACAATGCACACCCCGTCATTCCTGTCTTCTATACTCTCCCTAAAATTCACAAACATCTTACCCACCCACCGGGCAGACCTATCGTAGCTTCTACTGATTCCGTCTTCTCACCAGTAGCCAAGACCATTGAGAGAATTCTATCCCCTTTCATTCTACTTACCCAATCATACGTCAAAGATACCTCCCATTTTCTTGAAATTCTAACAGACTTAAACCGGATACCACCATCATCCATTTTGGTAACAATGGACGTCAATAGTTTATACACCAGTATAGACCATGACATAGGACTTTCGGCAGTGGACTGGTTTTTAGAACAGTATACCACTTTGCCGGCCGATAACAGATCTTTTTGCATTGATATGCTTACCATTATCTTGGAACAGAATTACTTTCTGTTCCAGGATCAATTCTATGTTCAGCGTAGGGGGACTGCAATGGGCTCAAATGTTGCACCCCCCTACGCTAACATATTCATGACGCGTTTCGAGGAGAAATTTATACATAATCACCCACTCATTATTCAGCACGCGCTCCTATGGCGTCGCTATATAGATGATATATTTATGGTTTGGAATGGTGATCTCGAGTCCTTACTCACCTTTCATATGGACATCAACAGCTTCCTACCAGGTCTATCATTTTCCATACACCATGATCCTGATAAGATCAATTTCCTGGACTGTCTAGTCATTAAAGATATCGCAGGCCTACTGTCCACCGACATCTACATCAAACCCACAGACCGTAATAGTCTTCTTCACTACACCAGTAATCATCCAAGACACACCAAGCGGTCCCTACCCATTTCACAGCACACGAGAGTGGATAGATTGGTTAGTGACAATGAGACCAGAGCCAGCAGGCACCAAGAGATGAGTGGTAAGTTTATTCAGAGGGGGTATCCCCAGGAAATAGCCGAGAAGATTATAACAACCTCTGTGAAAACACATGACACCAAGAATCGTATTTACTTTGTCAACACCTACCATCCTTTTTCTCCCTTACTCAAGAGCATTATTCTCAGACACTGGCCCCTCTTGGGAATGTCCTATCCCCACATCCAGGAATTTCATAACCCACCACTGATCTGTTATAAGAAGTCTCCAAACTTGAAAAATAAACTCATTCGGGCAGACATAGGTTCCGCCACCACCTCTCCCCGGCAACGGTTTATTGGTAATCCTCAGTTCGGGACTTTCCCGTGTCTGAGTTGCGCACAATGTTCCAACGTTACCAGAGGTGACACATTCACACATCCCAGAACCGATAGAGTCTTTCACATCAAAAATTTTTATACATGTGACAGTTCATATGTTATCTATTACATCAAGTGTCCGTGCGGTCTCGGATATGTTGGTGAGACCACCCAACATGTCCGAGACCGCATAAACAAACATAAATCCGACATTCGCTGCGGACGTACCTTATTACCCATTCCCCATCACTTTTTGACAATGACACATAATGTCTCTCAACTAAGGTATCAAGTGATTGATCAGGTCTGTATGAACCGTAGAGGGGGCAATAGAATCAAGCGCCTCCTTGAATTGGAAGCTAGATGGATACACACCTTGGGCACCATGGAACCCCATGGGCTCAATCGAAAATACGAATCAGGTCTTTAAATGTAGCCTCTGTAATGTTCTTTTCATTAATTGTCTTATTATTTTACTATGACTGGCTGTTGTGCTAAATATAAATATGGTACTTGGATCTCTTCTCTTTAGAGATCATGGTACCTATATCTTATTGATCCGAGTAAACTTCTCTTTTGGTATGTGTTATTGTGCTTTGGATAAAACTTCTAATTCTCCTCTTATTTTACTTACAGAACTATTCGTCCCGCTCATAGGCACTTCCACTATTATCCACCAGTGCCCTACCTCACCCGATATACTGACGATGGCTTCCCATCATATTGGAGCGGCACTGCACTCTAGCACTTCCTTCCACCGGAGTATACCGAATCCAATAAGCATGCGCTGTTTGCGTTCCACCGCTAGCACTTCCTTGTATTCCAAATACCGGATGTGACGTACCGCTCCTGTGATCCATGACACCACGAGCATCCGTGCTGTCGGCGCATGCGCGGCGTGCGGTTCACGCCGACACGCATCACTTCCGCCCATTCATCACCGGAAGTTACGTCCCTGACTGCACCATCCATTTAAACACGGAGACTGCGCCGCTAACAGCACAGGACGCACAGACCGCACGATCACCCACACAAGGAGGGTAAGTGGCCCGCCCATATACTTCAGCATCCCTACCTTATGGTTTTATCTATGCTCGTTCATAGTGTCCTTCTCTCTTCTTTCCTACCTTCCATTTCTTCTTACCCGGCCAGGTCACCCTGCCCAGATACCTCTCCATATTCAAGGCTCTTACACCTAGATCCTGAACTCGATCCAGCCTTCCACATGTAACGGTAATACCTCACTATTAACCCTCTATGTGACAGGATACCCATTCACTATTGTCTATCTTGAGTTACAGACTGGGCCGGACCCTGGGCTCTATTAAGAATACGTGTAATTCCTGAATATAGTATGTTTCGTATCAAGGTAGATCCCCCTACTTGGTGTACGTTTCAATGGCCTGTTTTTCCCCACCCTAACCATACCCTTTGTCTCCCACATAGGGATAACACCTGAAGCATTATCACATTATCCTTGCTGGCATTAACTGACGGCTACACCTGGTGACGTCACTTAATGGTATGTGTACCCCAACGTGCCTGACTTCTTTCCAGACATATATATCCTATTTAACCCTTATACATCCCCCCCTTTTTCAGAAATTATAACGTTGATGTCTGATATACTTTACCATCGGGTCCCTATACCCGCTACTACGCTCATAGCTATCAATTGATTCACAGGTATGTCATTATGTTTGTTCATTATTGCCAGTGTTTCCATATACCACTGGTTTTACGGACGTATACCGTTTCATATGTATGATCACCTTAATCATATTGTTCCATTTCCCTTAGAGGGACATTACCCGAAACACTATTGTATGACACCACCTGTGTTCAAATCAAAAAAACCACTTTGCCTGGTGAGGCCTCTTTATGTTATACATGTTCCCTTGCACCTCATTTCTATCTAAATGATATATAGTAATCTGTTACCATATTCTCTCAATATGTATGTTCTCCTTTAGAACCTAATACGTCCAAATTCTGGCATATCTGACCATTGGGTACTCATACCTGTGACTAGGTCTTCAGGCCACAACTTTACCCGCAAGTATGTTCATGTGTCCAAATAGAATTACCAGCCCTTACATATGTTGCTGTTTTATTGGCTTCACTGATCTAATTTATCTCATCCATAGGATTACCCTATATAATATATTACCTACACAGCAGGTTACGTGTACTAGACCCTGTTTTTTTGCAGGTAGGCATGACTTTCCCCTTCCACCGTTCTTGCTCCTTTTTCCCTTTTTCCCTTTCCTCCCTCCCCCATGTCCATTCAAAGATTACACCAAGACATAACCCTTTACGGTGTTCCCTTTCTCCCGTTCTTCTCTTCCCTCTTAGGTAAACACCCTCTATCAATTCTTTAACACCCTTGCCTCACTGGATGCGGATGTAGATGGGTGAGCATCTTATCCCCCTAATCTTAGACTCCATATAGCACAATACCCTTCACAGACGTCTTCCTAATCCCTCCTCAACAGATATTCAGAGTTACTGTATTCAGAGTTAATTTATTTAATGTGACATTGGTCTCTACATCTTGTGTTCACATATGTTTAAATCAGGTCGTATGTACTATTGATGTTTCTCATACTCTGTATGTCCTTTGTGATTCTCACAATTTTTTCCTTTCTGTATATTTTTCCACATGTAAAATGTATTAAAGTCAGATTGTCCGACCAGATGAAGGCTTGATGCCGAAACGTTGTCTTGAGGTGGACTTTCTACTATACAAAAAATCTTTTTCATAATAAAAAGAAAAAATAGATCAAGATTATTGAACTTGTATCCGTTTTTCTCGTGGGAAACCCACGGTGTGCCGGGGTTTATATTTTCTTCTCTACAAAAATTTTTTTCCCAGAGCACCTGTTTAAATAGGTGATGCTAGGTCCTACTCTTTCTAGTCGATTTTTGACTGACTGCCGGGTGGGAGCAACGCAGAATGTAACATTTTTCTGGCCGTCAAAATTAACGCGCCGCGCAGGAATCCGTCGCCATCCGTCAAGCTTGTAATGGATGTCTATAGTGCTGGATTCCATCGTAATCCGTCTTACAACGGAATCCAGCGCTGGATTCCGTCATGCTCTACTGAGCAGGCCCAGCATGTTTGGCACACCCACTGGGCTGTCCCAAACACAAACGGATCATGACTGATCCGTCAAAAAACGGACGCACAGCGGATGTAACGGACGCGACGGATCAGTTTTTTTCACAGGATTCCTGTGAAAGGAATCCTGTGAAAAGCACATCCGTTGCGTCAGTTGACATCTAAAAAACAACTGATCCGTTTCTGACGGACCTGATGGATTTAAAACAATGGAAATGTGAACCTAGCCTTACTCAAACCGCACAAAATTCTGACCATGTGACTCACGGCATAACCAACCCCATGAACTTCAAAATTGAAAGCTTTAAAATATTTTTTTATTTCAATTTAGTGATCTTATTCTTTACACCAAATAAATATCTCTTGTTAGCATCTAAATTCTCGTTGTCCACTAGAGTAAAGATAAATTGCTATAACTCGATGTATCGATCTGCTGATGTGGATAGGCAAAGCAAAAAAGAGAGCAATATTTCCACCCAGGCAATCAGTGAGGACACGCTGTCTTGTTTCTTGATTACTTATGGCTTAGCTTTCAATACACGTACCACCTACCGCCGTGAAGTCAGTTCATTAAGGTATAATAAATTAATTGTGTTACCTGCAGTGCTAGAATTGCAGAGAATTATGAAATGTTGAAACACAAGTAGAAAATGTTATAATAATATTATTGGATAAATACGATTCTTACCAATTAAAGACTATAATTAGCTACAAAGGGAAAAATCGGTGAATTATGCTACAAAGTGTTTCAGATACAATGGTAGAAAGAGAAGAGAATCCCAAGCAAAACAGAATGAGGATCTGTTGATGTCCAACGCTGACAAAGCAATTATCCGCGAGCTCCTCTCATTTTTGAAAAAATAATTCAGGGGTGCACAAATTCAGTTGTGCATCGTCTTCATGCATGTCATCTGTGCACAGTGTGGATAGACCTTAATGTAGCTGCAAATAAGTCATGTCCACCTTTGTTATGTTGGAACCACGTACACAAATCCAGTGCAACAGCACACAGAGACTTTATAGTTCTGAGGAGATTAAAGGTCTGTGTGGCGCCCCTGAGGCTTCAGTTGCCACAGGGTACTGCGGCTCGTTTAAGCTGCAGTATTCATCTTGGATAAAGACGGGGTTAATCACAGGTGTTTATACATTTACACTTTACATACAGTTTAGGAGCCTTCTTACTGGGGAGCTGTACTAGGGTAGGCTGGGGGTGGCCATCACGAAGCATGGGACTTTCTTGATCACTAGGACAACCACCTGGGGGCGGGTTCCACTTGGGGTAGAAGTAGGAGCAACCTAGACACAATCTTCAGTCAAGTCGGGACTTCAGTTCTGGCAGCACGACACCACTCTTCTTCTTTTTCTTCACAGAGCCTGAGGCTTGGAGCGGGAAGCTCAGCCCGGGTTCCTCACTCCTGGAGGGGCAACTCTTAGAAAGGACACTTTCAAAATACCGGTGGCTTCTTCTAACTTAACCGGGATTGGCTGGAGCCCACATCAACATTGACCGATACCTCCCGGGCGATCTAAAGACAGTGAGTAAAACACCTGGAACCGCAGAGACTGTGTCCGCCTCTCCTTGCCGGCGCTGCCGCCCCATGCTTCGGGGCCAACGGCCACACCTCCCCCATCATCCTCCCCTGGCAAGCAGAACCATCTTGGCTGCTACAACCATCCGCCCCGGAGGACAGCAACAGCAGCGGCGGCTAATTGCCTGGTCGTGTACCGCAGGTGGCATCACGAGACAATCCTCCTCACCCTCAAACCCACAACTACCCCTATCCTCCATCCACTGCCTTTTTATTGTACACCTAGGGGCCAAGAAGCTGGGCAAGGGCTACTCGTGACATCACCAGACCTGACATCACGGCCCGGCGATAAGTAACAAGTTAACCCCTTGCCCCGGGGGTGCTATATCTGTCCCAGCGGGATTTGCCCACCACCGAAAATATGCCGAATATCAGTCCCATGTGAACATACCCTTGCCAAAAAAATGCAGCATAATTCTGTCTCTTCCATAAGACATTAGAGTTTTTGATAGTTTTTTTTTCAGCTCACAAGGCGAAATTTTTGAGATACAATATTGGAAGTAAGTTAGGTTAATCAAGAACACAATCGATAAAGAGAGAGAGAAAGAGAAAGAGAGAGAGGAGAGAGAGAGAGAGAAGAGAAAGGCAAAACTATAGAGAGAGAAAAAAAGATAGAAAGAGTAAGGGAGACAAAGGGAGGGAGAGAGAGGGAGAGATGGAGAGAGAGAGAGAGAAAAAAGAGAGAGGGAGAGAAAGACAGAGAAAGAGAGAGAGAAAGGGAGATAGAGAGAGGGAGGAAGAGAGATGGAGGGAGAGATGGAGAGAAAAATGGAGAGAGAGAGCGAAAAGTGAGAGAAAAAGAGAGAGGGAGACAGAAAGGGAGAAAGATAGAGAGGTTGAAAGATTTGGAGAGAGAAAGAGGGAGAAAAAGAGAGAGAGGAAGCGAGAGAGAGTGAGGAAGGGAAAGAGACGGAAAGAGGGAGAGAGAGGGGGAGGGAGAGAGAGATAAAGAGGGAGAAAGAGAGAAAGAGGGAGAGAGAGGTAGAGACAAAAAGAGGTAGGGTGCGAGAGGGAGAGAGAGTGAGGGGAGGGAGAGAGAGAAGAGGGAGATAGAGGGAGATGGAGAGAGAGCGAAAGAGAGAGAGAGGTAGAGAGAAAAAGAGATAGAGAGAGGGGGAGGGGAAGACAGAGAGAGAGGAGGTGGGAAAGAAAGAGAGCGAGAGGGAGAGACAGGAAGAGAGTTTCCTATTGACTTTCATTATACTCGTTACTTGAGTCTTGCCCATCCGAGTGTCCAATCTGCTCGTTTTGAGCACCGAGCTCTCAAGCATTTTAGTGCTCGCTCATCACTAGTTTTTTACATATAGAAATAAATTAATCCTGAGGTGCTTTTATGGCATATATTAAAACTTTACAGAAAAAAAAGGAAACTAAAAAACTAAACCAGCTCAGCAAATAATGACGAGGTAGTTACATATTAAAAATGTTTTATTTTGATATTTAAAAAGAAAAATTCAATGTGAATGTACAATAAGGAATAGCAATGTTTTCACAAATATCACAATGCATCAATCAAAACATATGATGGTTAGATCACTGATCGTATAGCAAAGTGAACAAGCTGGGACACGTGTAAGGAGAGCTATCAATTATTATATTTATGCTTTTATGCTGGTATTTTTTTTTAGATTAGATAACTGCTTTTAATCCAGAAAAAAGAAAAAATGGCTACATATGGCATGAGAGGTGTATAGAGGTTCAGTAGGGCCCCATAGGCTTTTATGGATGAAGTAATACAGCTCTGTAAAGCTTAGTTTTCCGTCATAAAAGGGCAATTAATGCCAAGCAGTGAATGGTGGACATGGTGGGATAAATGCCAAATACAAGAAAGAAAACACATTCAGTGATACACAAATCAATAAAGTTATTAGAATATGGAGATGTGTAATGTCAAAATATTTGCTGGACAAAAAATAAAACTAAGAGAAGGGAAGAGTGGACCCAGCACCAAAAATCCGGAATAATAAAACATCAACATTTTATTGGACATTTAAAATTTCAAGGAGATCCATAAAGTGAGAGGACGCGCATAAGTGCACCTTATGCGTTTCGGACAGAAAATAAAAAACAGTCCTTAGTCATGGACTGTTTTTTATTTTCTGTCCAAAAAGCGTAAGGTGCCCTTATGCGCGTCGTCTCACTTTATGGATCCCCTTGAAATTTTAAATGTCCAATAAAATTTTGATGTTTTAATATTCCGGATTTTTGGTGCTGGGTCCACTCTTCCCTTCTCTCAGCCCTACATCAGTCTGGCCTGCCTGGAGTACTACGAGCATCTTTTAAGTCCTGGAGCACAGTTGCCTATGGTAAGCTGAAGCCTTTTTCTTTTCTCACAAATAATTAAAAGCAAACTGTAAAACTTCCTAAATTACTGTCTCAAATGTTGACAGCAGCTGACTACATCTAACATGCCCCTACCAAGCTACTGATGGTTCACGGGTGATGACTCTCAAGTCTCAACCAATAAATTCAGAAGTGATTAAAAATTAGTTGGTGCACCTAAATATCAGATCCTTTTGTGAAACTTTACCATTTATTGACTATTAGTGATGAGCACTACCATGTTCAGATGCTCGTGTGTCACCCAGGGATAGGGGGTACTCAGATCCGGGCCAAGGGGTCACTTCTGAGGGTATCACGGTGGCATGACCCGGTCTGTTATCCCAGGCACCACAACAAAAGGGTGATTATATACAGGGGAGATTTTGGTAGTCTATGTTCCGTGACGCCACCCACGGGATGTGGTGAAGATGGACCCCACCGCTGCAGTTACCCGGGGACCAATGGTGATGCAGCGAGATGTTAACCCCTCCGTGGGTAGGGATGGTGGCCCTGGGAACCGTTGGGCTTTGTAGTGCAGGTTGATGGGCGGTCATCTGAGCGCTGCGTGCCCGGCTGGACCAGAGGATGTTGTTACTCACAGTTCGCTTTGCAAGAAAACTCACACAGGGTCAGGAATTAACCAGAAATTGCCGGTGTCCGTAGCCTTTGGTACGGAGGGTGTTCGGATCCCACACCTGGTACAGCAGGGCCCTTTCTCTCTCTGTCCACTACTATAGGAAGCCTCCTCAACTCCTCAGCTTGGAATGGGGAGCCCACTCCCCAGCGACAATCCAGAGCCTGATTACTATGCTGGCGGGCCACTACCCTGCCCCGGCCACCTTGGCTCCTTCCCGCACTCCTGGAGCTCGCTCCACACTCCACAGCAGCCGGGAGATTCCACACCCCAGTCTGCTCTGCTCCCTCTCCTCTTACACTCTGCACCAGCCCCTCCCCTGCTGCTCATTTTAGATCTTACACTGGGAGGAGGGGTGTGTCTGTAGAACTGTACCAGTGTGGGATCAAATTACCAAGGAGGATTAGATGTATCTGTGACTCCCTGGTTTTGCCAGGGCGTCACACTCGGTACTCGTAACGAGCAGTTGGATACTCAGATGGTCTCGATTCATGTTGCGAGCATAATGGAATCAATGGGAAACTCATGCATTTTTCGGGAAGAAAAAAACTAAAGAACAATAACAAGGGCACATAACACGATTGCAACCCTTTCTCCTTTTCTTGTCAGCCTCTATTTAGAAGTAATTATCAGGAAGTTAGACTTGGATGATTCAAATGTTCGAGTGAAATGAGGCAGAAGAACTTTCAGCAATCTGTCATACAAAAACAAAATTATGTGAGTTCCCTCCTATTTTTCATAATAAGGGCAGGAAAACCAGACAACTGTGGGCTACAACCCTCAGCTGTCAGTTTTGACTTGACTGGTTATCAAAAATAGAGGGAATTCCACTCTATTTATTTAAATTATTTAAATAAATAATTTTGGCTATGTGCGCACTAGAGATGTGAAGTTTCTCGAGAAAATCTTCTCGAGAAACTTCTGGGAGTGAAGATTTGCTGAACTCCGGAAAAAATCCGCGGCAAAACCGCATGCGGATTTGCCGCGGATTTGCCGCGGAATTGCCGCGGAATTGCCGCGGAATTGCCGCGATTTTCCCGCGGGTGGTTCCCTGCGGATTTTTGCAGGCTGTACTGCAGAAATCCGCGGGATACCTGCGGATTTAATGGACATGTTCATTTTCTCAAGAAACTTTCTCGAGAAACTTTTCTCAAGAAACTTTCTTGAGAAAAATCCGCACCAGTGCGCACAGCTTTTTTTTTTTCTCATAGAATTTCATGGGAAATGTCTGCACAAAGATTGCAGACATTTCTCAAGAAATTTCCGCGGCAAATCCGCGGGTAAATCCGCGGGTATTTTGCTCTAGTGCGCACATAGCCTTAAAAGTGGTATGGGGGTCCCCCTATTTTTGATAACCAGGGCAGGTAAATTATTTGAAGGTTCCCAACCTGAAAATAACAGCCCTCAGCCACCACAGAAGTGGCGCAACCATTAGATGCACCAATTCTTGAGCTTTTCCAGGCTCTTCCTGATCACCCTGGTGCAATGGTAATTGGGGTAATAATTTTGAGATTCTGGCATCAAGCCCTGGTGGTAGTAATGGAGGGGTGTCTATCAGACACCACCATTACTAACCCAGACAGTTGCACTCTGTAGCACTAAGACATGTGGATCAATCAATATGGGAATATAGACATGCATTACTGCTATGAAAAAAAAACCATGTAAACATTGAGATATTAGCCCACAAAAATGGCCATATTCATTGTTACACATATCTTAGCACTACAGAGTGCATCTGTCTGCTTTTTGTTACTATGTTCCTCATTCAGTTTGCACCTGTACACATTAGAAAAGTAGGATATCCCATCAATCTTTTTCTGAGATTACAGGGTCATGTCTTCTGATTGAGCACTCCTGCTCTTCTGACTTAGTCTATTTTAATTTCCATTTGTAGGTTCCTAAAGCAGCTGACCAGAAAAATATTACGCCAATTGCCACCACACCAGGGCAATCAGGAAGAGCTTATGGATGTGTCACTTCTGGGGTGGTTGAGGGCAGCTAATTTTAGGCTGGGAAATGCCAAATAACCATGGACCTTCCCAGCCTGATAAGTGGCCTAGACATTCTCCAGACCTGAACCCAATAGAAAATCTTCGGAGGGAGCTGAAACTCAATGTTGCCCAGCGACAGCCCGAAAACCTGAAAGATCTAGAGAAGATCTGTATGCAGGAGTGGGCCAAAATCCCTGCTGCAGTGTGTGCAAACCTGGTCAAGAACTACAGGAAACATCTAACCTCTGTAACAGCAAACAAAGGTTTCTACCAAATATTAAGTTCTGTTTTTCTATTGTATCAAATACTTATTTCATGCAATGAAATGCTAATTAATCATACAATGTGATTTTCTGATTTTTTTAATAATTTTGTCTGTGACAGTTGAGGTGTACCTACAATAAAAATTACAGACTTCTCTATTCTTTGTAGTTGGGAAAACTTGCAAAATCGGCAGAGTATCAAATACTTATTTTCCTCATGGTACATATGAAAGCTTACAGTTATACACTAAGCCGTAGTCTTCCAAATTTTCATTTTTCTGGGTTATATCTATCGTTGTGACTATCCCTACCTTTTTCTATTATTACTGATACAGTCTCATTCTCCTATTCAGTATTTAGATATAAAACTTTTTTGCTCAGTTTATTTTATGACATTTAATATATATTAAAGAAGAACTTTGTAAAGTACAAAAAAAGGTCAATGTCGCCATGTTTTATGTCTGCTCAAAGTGTTCCAAGACATGTTTAGATTTTGGCAACAATGCAATGTCATGTGGTCAAATATGATGTAATCGAAATAGGGAACTTTTAATCAAAGTTAAAAGCTTTTAAAGACAAACGGTAAGTTCTTCCTTATTTTCATTTAAGAAACCTATTGTAATATTAATAAAACAGAGTGATTTCTAAAAAGGTTATTCAATTCCAGCAAATAAATGTTATTCTTTGTATAATGAAAGATTTTAGAAAACTCTAAGATCCCAATTTATCAAGAATGGTGATCTTCGTGCCGGTCTAGATGAGGGGGCAGGGTGGAGTGCAAGGCTTCAAGGAGTCATTAATGAGCTAAGAAACATCGGAGGAGTGGCTTGCGCCTTCATGTGCACCTCGATACAAATCTTATTCCACTCCCTGTTAGAGTAAAATTTCGGGCACAGTATGAATTTGACGATCGGCGATTACCAAGACCCCATTCCACCCAAGCTCTGCCCACTTTGTCGAAAATGGGCGAAACTGGTGTGAGTATGCTAAAGGTTGCAAAATTTGAACGCAACCTTGAGTTGCACAAAAATGTTATGACCTTTCAAAGCTTTTAAAACATCATTCTAGCGTAAAAGCTTTGATGAATCATGTCTTATGTTAGTAAAATTTCCTCTTGCTGTAATTTAATATGCTCAATATATACAAGGTAATGCTACTTGGCTCTTATAAAGAATAAGAGCTGAGCTGCAGTACCTAACAATGGCCACTACACAGTATATAGGCTCCTGATGTTGCTTTTCTATACACCACTTACACCTTTCCGACAACAGTGCGGTACACAGCAACTTGGTTGGGGGGCTGAATGTCAGCCCTTCACCCTAGCCTCTCATATTGATAGCTTATCCTATGAATAGGTCATCAATATTTAAGTATGGGAACATCCTTTAATATTATAATTGATGTTTTTGGCATTTCTACAAGGCCTAAGGCACACCTGTGCAATAATCATGCTGTCTAATCAGTATCTTAATACGGCACACCTGTGTAATGGATGAATTATCTCAACAAAGGAGAAGTGCTCAGTAACACAGATTTAGACCAATTTGGAAACAATATTTGAGAGAAACAGGTCTTTTGTGTTCATAGAAAAAGTCTTAGATCATTGAGTTCAGCTCAAAAATGAAATGAAAAATAGGACCAAAAAAATAAGTATTGGGTTTATATTTTTGTTTAGTGTATGTTACCTTCATGACCAAAAAGCCTTAGGTGAGAGCTGAAAAAATTGATCAAAAGCAAATTACTAAGCCCAGCTGAGAAGTAGTAGACCCGAAGGCTTCTCAGTGCAAAGGGAATTGAACCTGCAACGTTTGGTGAGAAACTGATTGTGAGTTCAAATGGTAAAGCCTGACATTAAAGGGAATCTGTTACCAGATGTGAATCTAATGCCATGTAGAAATAAATTCTAGCAATAAGTCACTTACTGCGCTGCTTGCTACAGTTTTGATAAAATTAATGCCTTCCCTGCTGCAGATCTAGCAGTTCTCTGAATCTTGAGTTGGTGTTACCAGGCTGGGAACTCACATCCTTATTTTGCTCTTTCCAGCCTAAAAATGGCAGCCCAAAGCTGCCCCAGAATTTGCGCATTTATTAGTTGACCCAATTCTGGTGCTTTGCCCCGGGTGTTCCCAATTGCCCTGGTGCACTGGCAATCGGTGTAATATTTTGGGGGGTTGATGTCAGCTGTGTAATGTCAGCTGGCAACAAGCCCAGAGGTTAGTAATGGAGAGCTGTCCATCAGACACCCCCATTACTAACCCAGTAAGTGAAAACAAAAGACACACAACCACACACACACAAAAATAGTTTATTTGAATAAAGGCTCCCCGCACTATCCCTAGTTTACCAATTAATTATTTTAAAAAAATCCACAAAGCTCCAACATAATCCATGGTGTACTGGTCCCACAATGTTCCCTGAATTGGTCAATGAGGGATAGTGTGGGGGGAGTCTTAATTCAAGTAAGCTATTTTTGTGTGTGTGTGTTTGTGTGGTTGTGTGTCTTTTTTTCTTTTCATTTACTGAGTTACTAATGGGGGTGTCTGATGGACGCATCTCCAGTCTTTCCAGCCTAAAAATGGCAGCCCGCAGCTGCCCCAAAATTTGCGCATTTATTAGTTGACCCAATTCTGGTGCTTTGCCCCAGGTGTTCCCAATTGCCCTGGTGCGCTGGCAATCGGTGTAATATGGGGGTTGATATCAGCTGTGTAATGTCAGCTGGCAACAAGCCCAGGGGTTAGTAATGGAGAGGTGTCTATCGGACACCCCCATTACTAACCCGGTAAGTTAAAAGAAAAAAACACAAACAATCACACACACACACACAAAAATAGTTTATTTGAATAAAGGCTCCCCGCACTATCCCTAGTTTACTAATTAATTATTTTAAAAAAATCCACAAAGCTCCAACATAATCCATGGTGTACTGGTCCCACAATGTTCCCTGAATTGGTCAATGAGGGATAGTGTGAGGGAGTCTTTATTCAAATAAACTATTTTTTCCCAACTATGTTTATGTGTATTTTTTTACTGGGTTAGTAATGGGGGTGTCTGATACACGTATCTCCAATACTAATCCCTGGGCTTGATTCTAGCTGACATTACACTGCTGATATCATCCACAAAAAATATTACCCTGATTGCCACTACACCAGGGCAATTGGGAAGAGCTATGGTGAAGCGCCAGAATTGGCACATCTAATGTGATTCACCAATTCGAGGGCAGCTGCAGACTGCTATTTTTAGATTACAAAGAGACAAATAACAATGGACCTGCCAAGCCTGATAATTCCAGCCTGCAGCTGCTTGCTTTACCTTGCATGGATAACAAAATTAAAGGGGACCTTACACCTTTTTTTTTTTTTTTTAATTATTTGTTTATTTATTTATTTATTTAGTTCCCAGCATTGATCTGGGAGTCAGAGATGCGTCCAGGCATCTTGCCCATTCTGCTCCCATTAAATTTGAGCGCTGTTTCTATCCATCTCAGAAATAATTTTACAGCTCCCCCAGCCCTCCTAATGGGGTCCACTGGAAAAATCTTTATTTGCATTATACTTGTTATGCGATTCAAGCAAATCCGACCTGCTCAATTTGAGTAATGGGCACTCGAGCAGTTTAGTGCTCACTTATCACTAATTATTACCTATTCATAATTGTTAAATCACTTTGGGTTCTACTGTGAAAATCCTCACCAATCACCAGACTTGTGTGCTGTATTCTTCCCTGACCACAAGACTATGGCCGGGAGGTATGAAATGGAGTGGCTGGGCAGGCATGTGCCCTGATGCTCTCTCCATGGCACTCAATATATGAATATGCTTAAGGGGTGAGGTCGAATGTAGGGCTCCTGATTCATTAAGAAGCGCACACCTCTTAGTGAATCACAAGCGTCTGACGATTGGTGTGTGCCTCTGTGTGTGAGTGTTCACAAATCTTACCCCAGTCCTGGTGGCATAGGGAATGATGATGTACATAATTAATCCAACAAAAATTGGTCCACACACCTATATCTACTTTGTCAGAGTTGGGTGAAAAAGGTATGAAAGTTTGAGAATGCCAAAAGATGCAAAATTTTAGCTCAGTGACTACTGGGGTCCCGCCAGGTACACAGGAACCCCGGCAAGCGCTGCAACACACAGGGTATACAATAAAATGGTGGGCTCTGGAGCTAGGAAAAGGGAAGCAGGGTCACCTTCTAAACTCGTCTGAGGCTGATCCCTGTACTCCCTACCATCCCTGTACGGATTCTTTCACCCCATCACTGAACATTTGTCGATCCCTGTTTTTCTCTTAACTCAGCCATTTAGAGTGTGGAGTTCTGCTCTAGGTTAAAGACACAAAAAGGATTTAGATAGACAAGGGTAAAATAAACAGAAATGATACAACGCACTCCAAACAACAAAAGGAAATAATGAAGAATGGACCAGAGGGGGAAAAAAACAAAAAGAACTAAGGAAGGGAAAACTCAACACAGTTTTCACACAGCAAATGTTCTCTAAATGGCTTCCTGGTCCACAGCTCACAGGTTCCCTCTAGAGGCAGCCTAAGCAGAAACTATCACCAGCGATTACCTGGGCTAGGAAGGAAGTCTTTATAGCAGAGCTAATTAGTAATAGAGAACTGCTGGCTCTTGCTTTCATTCAGAGATCAGGAGACCAGAGGATCTACTTAACCCTAGCAATGCTGGATAAAGAATTATCTGCACAGCCAGCAGTATTAACCTGAGCAAGTGTCTATGAAGCCCTGTACTGTGATTCTCCTGACACCAGAAATAGAAGGGACCACTCTCTGGTGTGGTACCCACATGACAGCAGCCTTGAATAATGCCAACATTTTCAAAGCATTTACTCGAGAATTCGAGCATAAAGGTTTTGAAGAATCGGATCGGGCCAGTGGAACATAAACCTTTCTGGCTGTGGAATTATGGCCAAGTGGGAAAAGGGGGCACAAGTCCTTCATTCTAATAACTGTTCTGGGTCCCAGTGGTTGGATCATGCCTATGTAACAATTATTACCTGTCACGCTCCCCGGGTCCTCGGCTCCCCTCCCCGGGTCCTCAGCCCCGCTCCCCGGCTCACCTGCCACGCTCCCCTCGTCCCAGCCTCCGGTGCCCGTCCTCCATAGGTCCTCTGGTCGCCGATCCCGGCGTCCGACATCTTCCCAGGCCCTGGCCGGCTCTCCTGCGTCCTCCTCGCAGCCTCCTTCCCTGGCTTCTGGCACCCGGGCCGCGCGCATGCGCATTAGGGCACGCGCGCGGTCACTGACCCTTTCTTAAAGGGCCAGCGTCCAGTAACAGGAAATGAGGTTAGTCAGGTTCAGGGTATAAAGGGGGTTCTTGTCCAAGGGGGCGGGGCCTGATCTTCGTGTTCCCTGAGCTAGGAGTCAGGTCTCCTGGTGTTTATGTGCCTGTACTCACCTATCTCTCTTTGTAGAGCCGTACCTGCCTCGCCATCCAGTCTGCCGTATCCCGAACCCCGCACGCTGTCCGTCTGCCATCCGACAGCACCTGCCATCTCGGATCCCTGCGGTGACCCGTCATCTTGCTCCAGAGGTTCCGGACTCCGCCTGATATCATCTCGGCCTCCGAACCTGAGCTACGTCACCAAGACTACCTTCTGTGACTCCGTGGTCCCAGGGACTCCTCCGCTGTCTTCACGTGCACGGACTATCCTGCTGCCCTTCAGTGCTTCAGCTGCCGGACTCCCTACCTCCATCTTAGAGTTCGGTCCAGTGGATCCACCTCCTGGGTCTGCCCGACCGCCCGGCCGTGACAGTAAGATCAGGCCATGGATCCCGCTGCTGCACTAATGGCCCTGCAAGAGGAACTCCAACGCCAGCGTGAAGTCCAGACCCGCATGCTGCAATTCATGACCTCCGTGGACACCCGCCTGTACACATTACAAGCATCAATGACGCCTGCGGCACCCAGGTCCCCCGCCAGGCAAGCCATGGCTCCCGTACCAGTGGCAGCCTCTTCAGATGCTTCCCGACTCCGTTTGGCGTCACCTCCTCGGTATGCTGGAGATCCCAAGACCTGCAGGGGCTTCATAAACCAATGTTCCCTTCACTTCACGCAGCTGCCACATCTGTTCGCCTCCGACCAAGCCAAGGTCGCCTTTATAATGTCCCACCTAGAGGGCGAGGCGCTGGCGTGGATGAACCCCGTGTGGGAGAAGGAGGACCCCATGACCAAGGATCTTCAACAGTTCCTACAGGCCTTCCGCAGTACCTTTGACGAGCCAGGACGCGCCTCTGCCTCTGCTTCATCACTCCTCCGCCTACGTCAAGGGACACTGACGGTGGGTCAATACGCCATCCGTTTCCGCACTTTGGCTTCAGAACTCGGGTGGAATAATGAGGCCCTAACAGCCGCCTTCTGGGAAGGACTCTCGAGTCGCATCAAGGATGAGTTGGCGGGTCGGGACGTGCCCTCCACCCTAGATGCACTGATCGCCCTAGCAACTCGTGTGGACATACGTTTTCAGGAGCGCTCCAAAGAGCTATCTCGGGAGAGACGCCCGGTACGGCATTCTCCTCCGCCGCAGAAGTCCTCCGTTCCTCAGTCATCAACAGCTGGGATTCCCGTCCACGAGCCCATGCAGATCGACCGAGTGCGGCAGTCTGAACGACGTCGAGCAGAGCGGCTCGCCCAGGGCCTCTGCTTTTACTGTGGTGAGGACACCCACCTGCTACGCTCCTGTCCAGAGAGGCCGGGAAACTCCAAAGCCTAGGGTTGGTAGGAGAGGCCACCCTAGGTGCTGGGACCCTCTCTGACCCAGTTACATGGACAGTGCAAGTGACCACGGGAGAGACGCGGTTCACGGCTGATGCCTACCTCGATTCCGGGGCAGCAGGCAATTTCATCCAGCAGGCCACGGTGGACAAGTACCGGGTGCCTGTCATGCCACTCGACAAACCCCTAGTGATTGCCTCGGTGGATGGGAGGCCTCTCTCTGATACCATCTCCTTGATCACCAGGCCTGTCGAACTACGCATCGGTGCTCTTCACACCGAGAACATCGCTCTCTATGTTCTCCCACACATGTCCCACCAGATCCTGTTGGGACTCCCATGGTTGCGGACACATGAACCATCGGTTAGCTGGGGTACTGGCGAGGTCACCCGTTGGGGCTCTTCGTGTCATGAGAGGTGCCTAAAGTCCATACCACCCCTCCGACGACCTCCGGTTCCTGAGACCCTAACGGGGCTGCCTTCGGCCTATTGGTCCTTTGCCGATGTCTTTGACAAAAAGGAATCCGAGGTACTGCCGCCACATCGTCCATACGATTGTGCCATTGACCTGCTTCCAGGGACAACCCCACCTAGAGGACGGATATATCCTTTATCTCCAGCCGAAACCAGGGCCATGTCAGATTACATCTCAGAGAGCCTAGCAAGAGGGTTCATTCGGAGATCCTCCTCTCCTGCTGGAGCAGGTTTCTTCTTTGTCAAGAAGAAAGAGGGCGACTTACGCCCATGCATAGACTACCGGGGTCTCAACCAAATCACCGTGAAAAACAAATACCCCCTGCCGCTCATTCCCGAATTATTTGACCGGCTTAGAGGAGCTCGTGTGTTCACCAAGCTGGATCTTCGGGGTGCTTACAATCTGGTACGCATCCGCTCTGGTGACGAATGGAAAACCGCGTTTAATACGCGCGATGGACATTATGAGTACTGCGTGATGCCCTTCGGTCTGTGTAACGCTCCTGCCGTCTTCCAAGAACTGGTGAACGACGTGTTTCGGGACCTTCTCTACATCTGTGTGGTTGTTTATCTAGATGACATCCTTGTCTTCTCTCCGGACCTCCAAACCCACAGAGAAAACGTACAGCTGGTCTTACAAAGACTGAGAGAGAATCGCCTGTACGCAAAGTATGAGAAGTGTGTCTTTGAGCAGTCTTCCCTCCCCTTTCTGGGGTACATCATCTCTGATACTGGACTGCAGATGGACCCCAAGAAGGTCTCCGCCATCATCAACTGGCCTCCGCCTTCTGGACTGAAGGCAATCCAATGCTTCCTGGGATTCGCCAACTACTACCGCCAGTTTATCCCGCACTTCTCTGCCTTGACCGCTCCTCTCTCCGCTTTGACCAAAAAGGAGGCTAATCCTAAGGACTGGTCACCTGCGGCAGACGCCGCATTTTGTTCTTTGAAGCGAGCATTCGCCTCCGCCCCTGTACTCCACCGACCGGAGTTAAACCGCCAGTTCACCTTGGAGGTGGATGCCTCCTCCTCAGGAGCCGGAGCAGTGCTCATGCAAAAATCCTCCTCCGGGAAGATGGTGACCTGCGGTTTCTTCTCTAAGAGCTTCTCAGCACCCGAACGTAATTACACCATCGGTGACCGAGAACTACTGGCGGTCAAACTGGCTCTGGAGGAGTGGCGCTACCTCCTGGAAGGAGCAGTGTACCCCGTGATTATCTACACGGACCACAAAAACCTGGAATACCTGCGGTCCGCTCAGCGACTGAACCCACGGCAAGCCAGGTGGTCCTTATTCTTTGCCAGGTTTGACTTCCAGCTCCACTTCCGACCAGCGGACAAGAATGTACGCGCTGATGCCTTGTCTAGGTCTCTCATGCCCATGGAACAGGAGGAAGAGACTATCCAGCCTATCATCTCTCCTAGCAAGATTGTTCCGGTGGCTCCTGTCACTCTGGCCCAGATACCACCTGGGAAGACCTATGTCTCGGAGACCGACAGGCTAACGGTCTTACACTGGGGTCATACCTCAAAAACAGCCGGCCATGCAGGCCAGAAGAGAACATGGGGTGCAATTGTACGCCATTACTGGTGGCCATCTCTTCGCACGGACGTCGCCGCCTTTGTCTCTGCCTGCTCCTCTTGTGCCAGAAACAAGACGCCCAAACACCTCCCACATGGCCGCCTTCTGCCTCTGCCGATACCTTCGATTCCGTGGCAACACATAGCAATGGACTTTATTACGGACTTGCCATTGTCATCCGGGCACACAGTCATATGGGTCGTGGTGGACCGGTTCTCAAAAATGGCCCATTTCGTTCCTATGGCTGGACTGCCCTCTGCTCAGGAACTCGCGGACGCTTTTATACAACACATCTTCCGCTTGCATGGCTTTCCATTACACATCGTATCAGACAGAGGAACTCAGTTCACCTCCCGCTTCTGGAGGGCTCTCTGTAACCATCTGGGAGTGACTCTGGACTTTTCATCTGCATACCATCCTCAGTCTAATGGCCAAGTAGAGAGGGTCAATCAAATCTTGACCTCATTTCTACGTCACTATGTTAACGCCCATCACGACGACTGGTCCGCTCTTCTACCTTGGGCTGAATTCTCCCACAACCACCACATCAGTGAGTCGTCCTCCAGCTCTCCCTTCCATGTTGTTTACGGACTTCAGCCTTCCATCCCATTGCCTGTATCCCCCTCTTCGGATGTCCCTGCTGCAGATACAGTAGCCCGTGACTTTGCCACCATTTGGGACTCTGTCAAGGTGTCTCTAGGACGTGCTTCCCTGCGGATGAAGAGACACGCAGACAAGAAACGCCTGGATCCGCCGTGTTTCTCTCCTGGAGACCTCGTCTGGCTTTCTTCCCAGTACGTCCGCCTGAAGATACCTTCATACAAGCTGGGTCCTCGCTACATTGGGCCGTTTAAAGTCCTCACCAGGATCAATGAGGTCTCCTACAAGCTGCAGCTCCCGGCCACGATGAGGATACCCAACTCGTTCCACGTCTCCCTGCTCAAGCCGGTGGTCCTTGGTCCCTTCTCCGCTGCTGCCAGTCCAGCTCCTCCACCTATTGCCGATGATGACATCTATGCGGTAAGGGATATCGTGGCCATGAAGACCGTACGAGGTCGGCAGTTCTTCCTGGTGGACTGGGAAGGGTATGGTCCTGAGGATAGGTCCTGGGAGCCCAGGGAGAACGTAGGCACTCCTCTTATCCGTGCCTTCTTGTCCCGGTTGCGGGGAGGGGGGCGTGGGGGGGGGGGTACTGTCACGCTCCCCGGGTCCTCGGCTCCCCTCCCCGGGTCCTCAGCCCCGCTCCCCGGCTCACCTGCCACGCTCCCCTCGTCCCAGCCTCCGGTGCCCGTCCTCCATAGGTCCTCTGGTCGCCGATCCCGGCGTCCGACATCTTCCCAGGCCCTGGCCGGCTCTCCTGCGTCCTCCTCGCAGCCTCCTTCCCTGGCTTCTGGCACCCGGGCCGCGCGCATGCGCATTAGGGCACGCGCGCGGTCACTGACCCTTTCTTAAAGGGCCAGCGTCCAGTAACAGGAAATGAGGTTAGTCAGGTTCAGGGTATAAAGGGGGTTCTTGTCCAAGGGGGCGGGGCCTGATCTTCGTGTTCCCTGAGCTAGGAGTCAGGTCTCCTGGTGTTTATGTGCCTGTACTCACCTATCTCTCTTTGTAGAGCCGTACCTGCCTCGCCATCCAGTCTGCCGTATCCCGAACCCCGCACGCTGTCCGTCTGCCATCCGACAGCACCTGCCATCTCGGATCCCTGCGGTGACCCGTCATCTTGCTCCAGAGGTTCCGGACTCCGCCTGATATCATCTCGGCCTCCGAACCTGAGCTACGTCACCAAGACTACCTTCTGTGACTCCGTGGTCCCAGGGACTCCTCCGCTGTCTTCACGTGCACGGACTATCCTGCTGCCCTTCAGTGCTTCAGCTGCCGGACTCCCTACCTCCATCTTAGAGTTCGGTCCAGTGGATCCACCTCCTGGGTCTGCCCGACCGCCCGGCCGTGACATTACCTATCTGATAAACAGATGATAATTTATGGAGACTGAAATAACTCTTTAAATGCTAAATGGGAATTGCTCTGAGCAACAATTCTACAAGAGAGGAGTATCTGGGGGAAAAAAATAAAGACCTTTTGATATCCTGGATGACCCCTTTTGTTTTAGTTAATGATTATATCATGTCTCTGAGAAAACAGCTCATTGTCTGATGCCAGAAACTAAAGTGTATTCTCTGTGCTAGAATTAGAGTTATGCATAGAATCATTGCCTTCTACAGTGTAACAAATTGATATTCCGGAGGAGTATAATTATCATTTTTCTCTGTTGTATATTTTGATGCACAACTTTAGTAACATTTATCAAAAAAATCAGACTCTCGGGAAGGAGGAACCAGAGCTCAGCGTTCGATTTCTCTTTACTCAAAGCCTAGCGGCTCATCAATGATCCGCCTGTCAGAAGCTCAGTAAAGATGATCCGGCACATTCAGCGCTGAGGACGGCAAACCTGTCTATAAGAGATTGACACCAGCAATTCAAGATGTAACCACTAAAACCAGCTCAGCGTTTTACTTGATTCTCTGCTCTATGTCTGCTCTCAATGCCTTTTAGTTTTTATTTGTCCATTTGATAATCTTTTTTTTTTTCAGAGAAATGGTGGATTTGAAATTGATCGGGGGACATTGACCCGCATATGAAGAATATCTGCCGAAGAACAACACATGCAAATGTGCTGCGTCTTCATGTCTCAAAGAAGAAAATCAATAGTAATAAACCATTTTGAAGAAGAACATTTAACATAGGGAATGTGTCTCTTGGTTCAGCAAACATCTCTTTATGTTATACGTTCTAATGTATGATGGAAAAGTTATGAGAATAAATGTTTGAAACCTAATTTGTTTTTTACGTACTCCAGCATATTTGATAATAAAAAAACAAAGCAAGTTTGTATACAGTTCTGTTTTAAATATTTTTTTACCATTTTATACACTCAGCTCCTCTGCAAAGGAGCTGTCCCCCTAATTTTGATACCCAGCCAAGATAAAGCACGACAGCTGGGGGCTGGTATTCTCAGGCAAGGGAGACCCATGCTTACTGGGCACATCCCATCCTAAAAATAGAAGCCTGCAGCTGCCCAGGACTGTCGCATCCATTAGATGCGACAATCCTGGCGCTTTTCCAGCTCTTTCCGATTGCCCTGGTCTGATGGCAATTAGGGTAATAAGGAGTTAATCGCAGCCAACAGCAGCCATTAAGTCCTAGATTAGTGATGTGGAGGGTCTATGAGATCCCTCATTACTAATTTGTAATTGAGATTAAATAAACACAAACACCGAAAAACTCCTTTATGTGAAATATTCATTTGAATTTTTGGGCTAAGAGATGCAAATTTGGTGATAAAATTATTGTCACCATGCTAACATTTTTATACCATATTCCTGCATCCAATCTACACCATGTGGCATGACGCGGTAGTGATCCCTTTATTGCCAGGAGGTGTAGATTGGGTGCAGGAATATGGTGTAAAAATTTTAGCACCAAATCTGTATCTCTTGGCAAGAAAATACACAAAAACAGCTCTGATGTTGTTTTGGTGCAATTTTCTTCCAGGAGGTGCAAATTTGGTGCTGAAATCTGGTGCCCCCATATACAATATATATGGATATATGCCTCTCCCCCTTTCTGTATATATAAAAGGAATAACTTCTCAGTATCTCAAGTATTACGCAACCACTTTCTCTATGGAGTAAAGAGTAAAGAAAGCCTTATTGTAGCTACAATGAGTTCTTCGGGATTATGTCCCCCTTGATGCTCCAGGGTCGGTGCGGTGCAGATTGGTCGGATGGGTGTCTCCATTCTCTGGTACCGACGCCTTCTCTTTTGGCCATCTTTTTTTTCCTTTTTCTGAAGCCTGGCTGCATGACGTGCCCAAAGTCATCCCCACAAGCCGACACTGGGGTCCTGCACAGGCGTACTTTGATCTGCCCTGAGCAGGGCAGACCAAAGTATTGTAGTGCGTTTGAGCAGGACCTCAATGCTGCCTCGTGTGCATGACATCCAACCAGTCTGCACTACACCGACCCTCAGGTGAGTATTATAAAGTGATTTTTACATTCTACAGAGCGGCATGGGCTCTTATATTCAGTATTCTGGAATACTGTATATAAGAGCCCACTGGTGGTGGCCGCAGCTTATAGTCGCCAAATCTGGTGACAGGTTACCTTTAACAACAAATAGCAAAGTTGTGTTTGCAGAACTTTTTCCCAAGAGATCTCTGCAGGATCTATTCTAATGGAGGATCATAGGACATTGTGTATTCACATGGTGCAGATATGTCTTGCATACAGTGCTATTTTCCCATTAGAAAAGTGGTCGACACTTTGGTGAAATCCAACAAACCCCATTAAAAATTATTGGTTCTTTCAGGTGAATCCAATTTACAGTGATTTTCCATTATTTACCTAACTCTGTAAAATGTTATTAAAGACATTTATCATCTATCGGCATCATGAATGATCACTGGAGACACAACCACTGGAATCCTCAGCAAAAATGGGTGTCCGGACCTGATCAAGTTAATCTTGTTTCTCATCACTGCTGTTGTGAGCAGCATGTTTCTGTGCCGCCCCCGTGCCAGCAGCCGTGCTGCTCGGATCCAGATCTGCGGTATGGCTCGAGGGACTCTACCGGACCTGGGGGTCATGCTGACACTTCGAATAAAAGGGGGCCGTATTTGTACCGGGGTTGTTGAAAACTGTCTGTGACGCCACCCTTGGTGTGTGGTGAGATGTAGCACCACCGCTGCTGCTGTGGGACTCTCGGGGGAGATGGGCCGGCAGCTGGATGTTAACCCCTTCGTGGGTAGGGATGGATGCCCCGGGGCCCAATGTCTCTGTGCAGTGGATGATAACGGATAATTAGCTAGGCCGTCAGTGCCGGTCCTGGCTTCAGGGTCTGAGTACCTCCTTGTGTGCGCTGCTTCAGGGTCGGTTCTCCGGTGTCGGAACCAGCGGGCTACAACCCTGCCCCGGTCCACCTCGGATCTGCCGAGCCGTCTTCCCGTCTCTTGCTGGCGGTGACCACCACCTGCCACCTAGCCAATGTGTCAGGGCTCCGACCCTGACACCTGTCAGCTTCTCCTCCTAACTCCACTCAACTCCAACTTCAAGACTCAACTCTCAACTGGCTGTTTTCCCGCCCCGTGCTCTCCAGACCCCTAGGTGGGAGTTTCCTTTCCGCCTGGTCCCGCCCACTGGTGTGTCCGTCCTTCCCTGAGGGGGTGACTAGGGTTTTGTCGGATGATTTAACCCTGTGTGGGAGCGGTGTTATGCGGGGGCCTATTCTGTGTGACTACCTCGTTTTGCCAGGGCATCACATTTCCTTATGAATGTTAGTGATGCAAAGGACTAAGGCTATGTGCGCACTAGAAATGTGAAGTTTCTCAAGAAAATTTCTTGAGAAACTTCTGCCAGTGAAAGATTTCCGGACCTGCGGAAAAAATCCGCACCAAATCCGCATGCGTTTTTGCCACGGATTTGCCGCGGATTTGCCGCGGATTTACCGCGGATTTACCGCGGATTTACCGCAGGTTTGTCCCTGCAATAAATAATAAAGATAATCGATAGACAGATAATGGATAGAGGGAAAGATGGATAGATGAATAGATAGATAGATAGAGGGATAGATAGATGAATAGATAGATAGAGGGATAGATAGATAGATGAATAGATGAATAGATAGATAGATAGATAGATAGATGAATAGATAGATAGAGGGATAGATAGATAGATGAATAGATGAATAGATAGATAGATAGAGGGATAGATGGATAGATAGATAGAGGGATAGATGGATAGATAGATAGATAGATAGATAGAGGGATAGATAGATAGATAGATAGATAGATAGATAGATGAGAAAAACCTGCATTTTCTAAGCTGGCACCCTTTAGTGACTTTCATGTGGCACTTAGGCTACTTTCACACCTCCGTTTTTTGCTATGCGGCACAATCCGGCACTTTGCATGAAAATCGCAACCGTTTTTTTTTGCTGCCGGTTGTGATTTTCCTGCATAGACTTTAATTAGTGCCGCATTGTGCCGCATGGCCTTGCGTTCCGTCCGGTTTTTGCCGCATGCGGCAGATGTAGCCGATGCGGCGGCCGGATGGAACGTTGCCTGGCACGTTTTTTCGTGCGGCAAAAAAAACCGCATCGCGCCGCATTCGGCTGATGCGGCGCATTTTTCAATGCATGCTTATGGCGGCCGGATGCGGCGCGATGCGGCAATAACCGGACTGGCCGCACAGGAAAAACTTATGCAAAGGATGCGGTGTTTTCACCGCATCCGTTGCATAGCTTGCACAGCCGGATTGAGCCGCAGAGCTCAAGCCGGATGTGTGAAAGTAGCCTAAAGGGTGCTTAGCCTTGTATTTAGCCATAAAATAAATAAATAATTAAAAAAAAATGACGTGAGGTCCCCCCATTTTTTGTAGCCAGCTAGGGTAAAGCAGACGGCTGCAGCCTGCAGACCACTGCTGGCAGCTTCACCTTGGCTGATAATCCAAAACAGTGGGCACCCCACGCTGTTATTTTAAATTATATAAATAATTTAAAACAAAAAACGTGGGGTCCCCCCCATATTGGATCACCAGCCAAGGTAAAGCGGACAGCTGGGGTCTGATATTCTCAGACTAGGGAGGTCCACTGTTATTGGACACTCCCCAGCCTAAAAATAGCAGGCCGCAGCCGCCCCAGAAGTGGCGCATCCATTAGACGTGCCAATCCTGGCGCTTTGCCCCAGCTCATCCCGCGCCCTGGTGCGTTGGCAAACGGGGTAATATATGGGGTTGATGCCAGATGTGTAATGTCACCTGGCATCAAGCCCTGGGGTTGGTGAGGTCAGGCGTCTATCAGATACCCGACATCACCAACCCAGTCAGTAATAATTAAAAAATAGACAACAAAAAAAGTTTTATTTGAAAAAACACTCCCCAAAACATTCCCTCTTTAACCAATTTATTGAAAAGAGCCCAATCAATTCCACGTCCGGCGTAATCCAATAAGGGGGGGGGGGCACGGCGATCCATACCATAGTCGCTGTCCCAGTCAATGAAGAACAGAATGTTCCCCATTGGCTGGGAGAGCAATGCAGTGACCTGAGCTAACATCAATAGGTCAGCTCAGGTCACTGCAGGGGATGACGAGCGCTGCCATCAGGAGCATAGATGAGATCATTACCTTCTGTGATCATCTCCTGTACTGCTGACGTCAGCGCTGTCACTGACTTATCGCGAGAGCCCGTGACGTCACCGCTAGTGACAGTCTCGGGCCGCTCGCGAGACGGGCATAGACAGCAGTGACCGCGGTGACGTCAGGAGGCAGGAGATCGTCACAGCAGGTAATGATCTCACCTCCTGACAGCAGCGATCGTCATCCCCGCGGCTCCCAGCACTGCAGGATGTCAGTGTCTGCCTGCGCTGCAGCGTGACAGGCTGCTGACACTGCGGGTAGACACTGACACTGCAGTGCAGGCAGCCGCGAGGTCGGAGCAGGACACAGACTGCACGGGCACCTGGAGGTCGCACGGAAGTGCTTCTGTGCGGCGTCCAGGGAGTGCGACGTGTGTTTACTCTGCTCCTCTTCCTGGCATAATGACATCGCTTCCTGCAAAACCGCAGGCAGCGATGGGCATTACCGCAGGTAATTCGCGGCTATTCCGGTGGTATACCGCACATCATTGCTACCTGCGGAATACCCCCGGAATACCGCAGGTACCTGCGGAAATTAATGGACATGCACATTTTCTCAAGAAAGTTTCTCGAGAAAATTTTCTCAAGAAATTTTCTTGAGAAAAATCCGCACAGTGCGCACAGCTATTTTTTTTCTCATTGAATTTCATGGGAAATGTCTGCACAAAGATTGCAGACATTTCTCAAGAAATTTCCGGGGCAAATCTGCGGGTAAATCCGCAGGTAAAAAGCTCTAGTGCGCACATAGCCTAAGAGAGAAAGTCGTATAACATACTTGGCCGTCAGTTCTGGAGACCCCACATAGGGCTGCATAAAGCCCCAATGAAATTGCGGTGGAATGGGGAATGGGGACCTCTCAATCGTGTGATTGATGAAGGTTTCAGCAGTTCATCCACAATTATTTTGCTTTAGAATTTGGTGATTTTTAATTTTGTTTCGTATTATATGGATTTTTTTTTTAATGCTTTTGAAGTTCTTTTAGTTAAAAAACCAGCAAAATGGTGGAATTTTTATAAAATACCATGCGCCCTAAAAATGCCAAAAAACAGAATTCTGTGTATGTAACCTTGTATCTGGTCACTGTTTGAAAAAAAAAAAAAAAAGCAAATCCAGCAAACTAATGGTCCTATTCCTTACATACTGTATGGCAAATGCGATGAAATCTGTACAGCAAATTATCACATTGCCCTATTCCAGTATAAATCTTTATTGTGTAACCTTTGGAGTAACGAAACTTTTAACAGTCATGTACGGTCGGTAACTACTAATCTTTTTCATTTTAATTACAGTCAGTCTATGGCATTATGTCCATTAGTAGACTGGAGAAAATATGATTGACTTAAACCATTGAGTATGTAGCAGAAAAATATCTTTTTCCCAATATAAACAATGTATATTTGCTATTCTCAGGTCTCAGAGGGCTTTATATGTGGGAACAACAAACATAGAACAGTGTTAATTGGTTATGCATATGATCAAACACTGCTCGCTTTATTACTCATCCATATTTTATCTCAGGCTCGTTACTTCCAACCTTTGTGCTTTTATTCCATCGTCTTTTTTTGTGATGATACTAAATTAGTTGTTGCCTGTTTTTACGAGGAGCATTAAATTCTCCCTGAATTCAATTGTTAATTTAAAGAGAACCTGACAGGTCCCCCGTGCCCCCGGAACCACCAGCAGCTGTATCTACCGCTCTACATTCCCTGCCTAACAGTCTCTTTATTACAGTGGACACACAAACAGATCTTTAGAAAAAGTATTTCTAAAACCCGTTTATGATATGTAAATTAAGTCTTTGATTAGTTGATGGGGCGTTAGTTTTCCCAAACTAATCGGCCCACCTATCATGTTATCACGCCCCAGTGAGCATAAAGCCATGATTTATAAGATAATCGTCAACGTCAATGATAATATGCTAAGTGGGTGACTAGTCTGGGGAACTAACGGCCCATTGACAAGTCAAAAGGTTAATTTTAACATTGCAAATGGAGTTTAGAAATACATTTTCTAAAGATCTGTTTATTAGTTATGGGTGAACCCGCATATATCCGGAAGAGGTGGGTCCAACCGGATTTTTTTTAAAAACCCGGATATCTGCCCGGACTCCCAATCCCCATTAAAGTCTATGGGGACCTGAATCAAGTGCTTTAAAATGGTGGTAGAAGGGATAGGGGGATTAGAGCAGGCATGTTATACTTTCCAGTCTCCCACGCATCTGTAACACTACTTCCGGGGCTGCTCATTAACCTTATGCATATTTCCTACTTCCACACCCACATTCAGTCTCTGCATCTGTGATTGGTTGCTGTCAGACTGTGTCTCCACCCTGTATAATAGCATCTCTGACTGCTTGCAATCGTGGTGTAAAAATCAGTAAATAAAAAAATTGCCATGGGGTCCCCCATATTGTGATAACTTGCACAGATAAAGCATACAGCTACAGGATGCAGCTCCTAGCTGTGTGGTTATCTTGGCTTTGTATCAAAATAAGAGGGACACCATGAGGCTTTTTTTTTCATTAAATAAATAATTTAAAAAAACGGAATGCAGTCTCCCCCAATTTTGATACCCAGCCATGATAAAGCTGACAGCTGGGGATTGATTTTCTCAGGCTGAGAAGGCCCATGGTTATTAGGCCCTCCAGCCTAAAAATAGCAGCCTGCAGCTGCGCAGAATTGTCGGATCCATTAGATGCGAAAATCCCGGCACTTTACCCGGCTCATCCCAATTACTCTGGTGCAGTGGAAATCGATGTAATAAGGGTTAATGACAACTCACAGATGCCACTAAGTCCTAGATTAGTAATGGGAGGCATCTATGAGACACCCCTCATTACTAATCTGTAAGTGCAAAGAAAAAAAACACAAACAGCAAAAAAATCCTTTATTTGAAATAAAATACAAAAAAACCCCACCCTCTTTTACCCCTTTATTAACCCCCAACACAGCATGAAAAAGAGCTGGGATCGTCGTGGGACCTTGTGTGGATTATGTTGGACCTGCAGATGAGTTTTAATAAACAGGTGAAAGAGGGTGTAGCTTTTTTGTATTTTATTTCAATTAAAGGATTTTTTCTGTGTTTATGTTTATTTATTTTCAATTACAGATTAGTAATGGACGAGTCTCATAGACACCTACGATTACTAATCTGAGGGTTAGTGGCAGCAGTCAGCTGTCATTAAACCCTTAAGGTGGTGTCACACACAGCAACAACGACAACGACGTCGCTGCTACGTCACCATTTTCTGTGACGTTGCAGCGACGTCCCGTCGCTGTCACTGTGTGTGACATCCAGCAATGAGCTGGCCCCTGCTGTGAGGTCGCCGCTCGTTGCTGAATGTCCAGCTTCATTTTTTGGTCGTCGGTCTCCCGCTGTGACGCACAGATTGCTGTGTGTGACAGCGAGAGAGCGACGAAATGAAGCGAGCAGGGAGCAGGAGCCGGCGTCTGGCAGCTGCGGTAAGCTGTAACCAAGGTAAACATTGGGTAACCAAGGTGGTTACCCGATATTTACCTTAGTTACCAGCCTCCGCCGCTCTAATGCTGCCAGCGCCGGCTCCTGCTCTCTGCACATGTAGCTGCAGTACACATCGTGTAATTAACCCGATGTGTACTGTAGCTAGGAGAGCAAGGAGCCAGCGCTAAGCAGTGTGCGCGGCTCCCTGCTCTCTGCACTGTGACATGTAGCTGCAGTACACATCGGGTTAATTAACCCGATGTGTACTGTAGCTAGGAGAGCAAGGAGCCAGCGCTCAGTGTGCGCGGCTCCCTGCTCTCTGCACATGTTGCAGCACAGCGATGCGTGTCGTTATGATCGCTGCTGCGTCGCTGTGTTTGACAGCTAAGCAGCGATCATAACAGCGACTTACAAGGTCGCTGCTACGTCACAGAAAATGGTGACGTAACAGCGACGTCGTTGTCGCTGTCGTTTAGTGTGACCCAAGCTTTATCTGCACCAACGCAATTGGGAAGAGCATTGTTTTCTAACAATAGAAATCTATTAGCACTGTCAACAGAGTTTTTCTCTCTATAAAACCTTATATTGCTGAAAGTCAAGGATCATGCACTACATAGAGGAATATTTAACATTTTTACATAATGTATCAAAATTTGTCTCTTGTTTGTTTGTTTTTCTTCTTTGTGTCAAGTTTTGGAAATGCAAAATCAGACCATTTTTCATTTATGTGATGATCACCTCATTTTCATTAATTTGTGTTGCATGGGTCAGTTTTTACCATCTGGATATCATCTAATTTTGGAGAATACACAGGTTGCTGATCCTTCGACTAACATAATCAATGCCCATTTGTTGGGTTACATTAACTGATCTATAGGCTTCCCTTCAGACCCGCAACACACATCCGTTTAATTTGTACGTGTGCGGTACGTATTTGCACGTACCGGAGACACGTACACACGGAGACCCATGGTATTCAATGGTAGATGGCACACACACGTAAAATCACATGGAACGTGTGTCCGTGTGGTAAGTACGTGTGTGCGCTTTTCTACCCGGATGACATGTCAGTTTTTGTCCGGCAGCACACAGGCACGGACCCGCTTTAGTCTATGGCTCCGTGCCTGCACGGACCGCACACGGAGTATCTCCGTGTTCAGCACGTTTTGTGCGTGTGCGTTTTTACACTAGCGATCTTATTTTTATTTTTTTTAAATTAAATTCAGTATACTTACCTTTTTTCTGCTGTTCTCAGTCATACTTACATTGGCGCTTGGTTTTTTTCTTCCCCCGGCTCATACCGCTCCCCGATCACCAGCGCGGCGAGGAACAGCTGTGCAGAGAATATGCGGCAACAATTACTTTGAATATGCCGGCCGCTCATTAATCAATCTCGTATTCCCTGCTTTCCCCACCCACAAACGCCTGTGATTGGTTGCAGTCAGACACGCCCCCCACGCTGAGTGACAGGTGTCTCACTGCACCCAATCACAGCAGCCAGTGGGCGTGTCTATACTGTGCAGTAAAATAAATAAATAAATAATTAAAAAAACTGGCGTGCGTTCCCCCCCAATTTTAATACCAGCCAGATAAAGCCATACGGCTGAAGGCTGGTATTCTCAGGATGGGGAGCTCCACGTTATGGGGAGCCCCCCAGCCTAACAATATCAGTCAGCAGCCGCCCAGAATTGCCGCATACATTATATGTGACAGTTCTGGGACTGTACCCGGCTCATCCCGATTTGCCCTGGTGCGTTGGCAAATCGGGGTAATAAGGAGTTTTTGGCAGCCCATAGCTGCCAATAAGTCCTAGATTAATCATGTCAGGCGTCTCCCTGAGATACCTTCCATGATTAATCTGTAAATTACAGTAAATAAACACACACACCAGAACAATCCTTTATTTATCACAATCCTGGTGATAGGGGAGCGGTAAGTATGAGAGAGGGCTGCTCACTTTAGTCACTCGGGGGATTAGCGGTCACTGGTGAATCCGTACGCGGCACACAGACTGAGCCACGGCATGACAATGAAGTCGGGCTAAGTTCACCCGAGTTCATTCTCATCGCGCAACTCTGTCTGCTGTCAGCCGACATGTATCAACGACATTGTGCAACACACAAACGGACATTCCACACGGACATTCCACGTACACATACACGGGCATTTTACACACAAACACGGACATTTTACACGTACACACGGCTCGCATACGCCATCACACTGATGCCATACGTACCGGAGAAACGCCCCAAAAAAATGGAACACGGACCCCAAAAACGGACCGTGTCACACGGACGTTTTTTTTGCAGAAGTGTGTTTTAGGCCTAAAGGGGCTGTTCACTTTCAGTAAATTAATGTCCACAGTTGCAGATTTCATAAAGAATCAATGCTGGACTCACCTTTCTCAGGTCCACCACTTAGTCTCCGCCGCTGCTCCTGGAGTTTGGCCGAGAACAATGACAGCCTATGAGTGCAGGATGATCTATTGCTGATCATTCTGTGCACTTATTAAATACGGTCTGCCTGTCTAAATCGGCCATTAAAAGACTTCAGAATGACAAATATGCACTGATCGGCGGTTGTTTAATGCTGGAGATCATATAATGTAAATGCTCCTTAAGCAAAAGACTCAAGAATGATTAATAAGACACCAAACCTACTAATCTGTTTATACTATGCAAGTGAATCTCATATATTGGTAAATCAAAATAGAAGGAAATACCCAATGTAAAAAAGAGAAACGGATGGGCACAAAGAAAATGGAAAACCCATATATTAGCCCCCAACCACAAATATATTAATAGATACACAATAAAAAAGGTGTAGAGTTATTGTATCATTTTATTTACAAACTGATAATCAAAAGTTCTATAGAAAACATACAAGACACAGACAAAATATAATAGCACAATACAAAGCGGAGGATCAGCAATAGATGCAAACGTATATACATAAGCCGCAATGGAAATAGGGGAGATTTATTCACAGTATGGAAATTTAAATATATAGCCAATAAATATCAAATAAATAAATAAATATATAACATCACACTGTATTTCATATTGAAGCAGTATATGATATTATATAAATGATATAGAAATATAGTAATGAAAAATCTATATTATATCTATTAATTGTGATAAAAATATCTATGGATGGAATATATTATATATGGAAAACGAATTAAAAAAGAGATGGTATACAGACCCTGGTAAAGTAGAGGAGATGACTGCCGCTCCTCCGCACTCCAATGCACATTTCACATTTGCTTCCTCAGAGTGATGATTATTCTGTGCACTTTTTAAATGTGGTCTGTCCGCCAATAGAGGATATTAAGCAACCGTTGAATGACAAATATGCACCGATTGACGGTCATTTAACGCTGCAGACTGTCTAATGTACAAGGTGGCCATAAAATAACCTAAGGTGTTTTGAGCCGTGTGCAGACTGACCAGTGGATAGAATTGGCTGAAAATTGGTATGTATGCTATTCAAGGCATAGGGAAACAGAAGGCATCTTAAAAAAAATGATACGAAAACTTCCCACCAGGTGAAAAAGTGGCGCTTGTACAGTTAGCGCACCTTGCAACTCAGTCTGCAAGGTGCCTGTCTCTTTGCCGGATCGTGCGCTGTTAGTGCGGTTGTTTTATGGGAATGCTACAGCTGCGCTGAGAGCCTTTCATTGTTTGAAAGACCTTCACACGTAGCGGTCCAATGGCTGTCAATTTGCTGAGACAGATGATGACACGTTTTGAGGCAACAGGGTTACTGAGTGTTCAGTCAGGGCACCGGCGACGACCGGTAAGCAGAGAGGTTGTGGAGGACATTGCCACTGCCGTCATGGAGCAGGCACGAACAACCCTGCCGGGAACAGCAGTGCACGCAGTGTTTTCAGGCAATTGGGGCTCCCGTACAGCACAGTGTGGAAAGTTCTCCGAAAGGTCTTGCGGGCACACCCGTACAAAATTAGCCATCATCAACAACTTCTTCCTCGTCACAATGATACCCACATGACATCTGCATTCATGTTTCTGGTGAGAGAGGAAGTGGATGGCAATTGGCCATAGAATGTTCTGTGGTGCAACGAAGCGCATTTTTACCTGAATGGAATGGTGAACACACAAAACTGTCACATATGGGCTACCGATAATCCGCATGCGGGCCCGGGGGTTCCGCTGTAACCGTTTGGTGTGGCTTCACCACATCATTTGTCCTCGGACCATTCTTTTATGAAGAAATTAGGCTAACTGGGGTTGTTACCTGTTCCATGACAGCAGCGAGATACCAGACAATGCTGGAAACTGGTCGTTCCACAGCTCTTACAGCAGCGGTGTCTTCAGACGACCACCTTCCTGCATGATGGAGAACCTCCTCACATCACGAATTGTGTGAAGAACGTTCTGCGTGCACATTTTACCGATGACAGGATTTTGAGCCGCTCCTTCCCTAACACATGGCCTGATCTCAATCCTTGTGATTTCTGGTTGTGGAGACACTTGAAAGAGCGTGTATATTGGGGAAATATCGACACCCTGGCTGACCTCAAAGACCGCATTATTTTGGAAGTGGGCAGCATCCCACCAAACATGTTACACGCAAGCGTCGAGCATGTTCTGCATAGGATGAACATGATCACCATGCATGATGGCGGCCATATTGAACAGTTATGCTAATCTGTGGATCAATTGTGACATCTCCAATTATCGGCACACAATTTTTGGGCTGCTTACTCACTGTACAGTGCCACTTTTTCACCTGGTGGGAAGTTCTGGTACAGTTTTTTTTTTTAAGATGCCTTTCATTTCCCCATACCTTGAATAGCATACATACAGTCATATGGATAAGTTTGGGCACCCCTATTAATGTTAACCTTTTTTCTTTATAACAATTTGGGGTTTTGCAACAGCTATTTCAGTTTCATATATTAATATATTCATTATTATTATTATTATTATTATTATTTAATTATTTATTTAATTATTTATTTAATTATTATTATTATCTATTTAATTATTCATTATTATTGTATCATTATTAATAATATATTCATTATTATTCAATAAATTCATATATTAATTCATATATTAATTCTATAATAATAAATAAATAATAATAAATAATAATAATAATATATCTAATAACTGATGAATGACTGTATGAATTTTCAGCCAATTCTGTCCAATGAGTCAGTCTGAACACAGCTCCAAACACCTTAGGTTATTTTATGGCCACCTTGTAAATGCAGTTTAAGCAAAAGACCCAAAAATATTTGAGAAGACCCCAAACTTTCCTTTTTGTTTTTAGTATGTGTTTTAATGTTTTATTATTGGTGCTTGGTAGCCTTCATTTTGAATGATGGAATAAACTAAGGACAGTATACATTGGACGTGCGCTATCAGAATCTGTTGGTGAAAAAAATTACAATATGCTACAATTTGATTCTGAAATCGGATGAGACTCCCCCATTGAAGTCTATAGATGCGAGAAAAAAAATAGGATGCAGCAGTATAGCGTCTGATATTTACGGGTACTTTGCAGTTCTGTAACATAGGAAACTGTAAAAGGATAACAAACAACTATTGAGAAAAAATATGAATTATTATTATTATTATTATTATTTATTATTATAGCGCCATTTATTCCATGGCGCTTTACAAGTGAGAGAGGGTATACGTACAACAATCATTAACAGTACAAGACAGACTGGTATAGGAGGAGAGAGGACCCTGCCCGCGAGGGCTCACAGTCTACAGGAGGAGTGAGGACCCTGCCCGCGAGGGCTCACAGTCTACAGGAGGAGAGAGGACCCTGCCCGCGAGGGCTCACAGTCTACAATTAAACAGAGATGAGAAAATACTGTCCCACTTTCCTAGATGAAAATCAGACCGATTTTTTTATACTGTCATGTGAACTTATTCCAAGGGTATGTGCCCCCCTTAAAGGGAACCAGTCAGCAGAATTTTCATATATAAAGTAAGCGGATGCCACAATGGCGCTAGGATGCTGAAGGAAGCATAGCTTTAGTTGAGAGATTGGATGCTTGATTGCAGAAAAATGTGCAATCATAGCGCCGGAGATAGCACTATGTGCAGGCGCTGACTCCAACTCCATCCTAGAGAAGAGTTACTGAAATACTTTTAGATGATACTGCCGCAAATAAATGTAATGGCTGCATAGAGGGGAGAAAGGCCAGACAAGCATACCGGGGCGGAGTAAGAACGCAGAACCCGACCCACATAGTCTCGCCTCGATGCACACGTCATTCAAACAATCAGTGCATTTCTGGAGCTTGGACAACACATTTTTCTGGAATAAAGCATCCAATCTCTCAACTAAAGCTATGCTTACATTCAGTATCCTAGCGCCAGTATAGCACTGGCTTAAAGGCCCCATTACACGCAACAACATCGCTAACGAGATATCGTTGGGGTCACGGAATTCGTAACGCACATCCGGCCTCATTAGCACGTCGTTGCGTGTGACACGTACGAGCGACCGCTAACGATGCCAAATACTCATAAAATCGTTGATTGTTGACACGTCGTTCATTTTCCAAATATCGTTGCTGGTGCTGGACGCAGGTTGTTTGTCGTTCCTGAGGCAGCACACATCGCTACGTGTGACAGCCCGGGAACGACGAACAACACCGTACCTGCGTCCTCCGGCAACGAGGTTGGAGTGACGTTCATGCGGCTGCTCTCCGCCCCTCCGCTTCTATTGGTGGCCTGCTGTGTGATGTTGCTGTGACACCGCACGAACCACCCCCTTAAAAAAGAGGTTGTTCGCCGGCCACAGCGACGTCGTTAGGAAGGTATGTGCGTGTGACGCGTGCCTGCGATATTGTTCGCCATGGGCAGCGATTTGCCTGTGACGCACGCACGACGGGGGCGATCGCTAGTGACATCGCTAGCGATGTCGCAGCGTGTAAAGCGGCCTTTACTCTGTATATGAAAATGCTGCTGGTTGGTCCTCTTGAAGTATTTGGTGCAGAAATTTCAACATCTCTTCATAGGAAAAACGCTACTTAAAATAGGCTTGTTTTTAATGCATTTCTTTCATGGATTTTTTTGTGCAGATTTTTCCCAAGTCATTAACATGAGTGAAATCTGCAGCAAAAACACTGAAAGGCTAAGTTCACATGCTGCTTTTTTGCTGCTTTTTTTCATGAGTTTTATGCAAATTAAAAGCTGCTGTTTACAGTACCAGTAAACGCTCTGAGATTCCAGAAATCTCATGCACACACTTGCATTTTATTCTTGATTGAAACTGAAAACTGCTGCATTTTGAAAGAAGCAGCACGGCAATTCTTTCAGCGATTTTGCAGCTTTTTTCACCATTGAAAGCAATGAGAAAGTGCAGCTGCATTATTTTACTGCATTTTTGCTGCTCTAGTGGTGAAAGAAACTAACTTTATTTAAATATGTACTGTCAGTAAATTACATAGCAAAAAAACACAGCAATACTTGCTTTTTGGAAACAGCTTTTTTTTTTTACTGGCAAGAGAGCAGGTATTGGTGCAGAAAAAAATGCTGCAAAAAGCAGCAAAAAGGCAATGTGTGAACATAGCCAAATTGAATAGCTGCAGATTTAAAGAGGACGAACCACCAGGATTTTCCTTTATAAACTAAACATAACTTTATTTGTGAGCTCGGATGTATACTTTCTGAAATATAGGCAAGTAAAGCTTGTAAAATGCACTGTTATTTGATTGATGGCAGCTACAGAATATCTAATAGGTGGGTCACGTTTTGATAATTATTCCCACCCGTCTGCTGCCTGTCCTTCCTCCTCCTGTCCTTCCTCCTCCTGTCTCTGTTATTGCAAGGGGAGGAAGGAGGGAGGAAGGACAGGAATAACTAGCAAAACCAGACCCATCTATTAGATATTCTGTCAATCAAGTAACAGTGTATTTCGCAATCTTTACTTGCCTGTGTTCATTCAGAAACTATACATCCGATCTCACAACTACAGTTATGTATAGAATCAGCATGATAGTGCCAGTATAGAACTGGCTTTAGTTTATATAGGAAAATCCTCGTGGTTGGACCTTCTTAAACCTGCACCAAATCTTCAAGGAGAAAATAAGCAATGTGTACAGGAGACTTCAGGAGTCTTATTCACTTTGCTGGCATCAGGAAACCCTTCAGGTTTTGTGACAATTCTCTGCAGAAAAAACCCCCACAAGAAATCTGCAACAAATCTGCAACGTGTGCACAGTCCCTAATGCTGATGGATGAGACTAGTGACAGCAGGTCAAGAAACATTCATGAATTTATGCATAAGGAAAAGCTCTTTTGGCTCTAAGCCAAGATGCTCCCCATCACTACCATCTTTGATTTGTGAAGATTTACATAATAGCTGATATTTGGATGAAGGTTAGTTCTTGAAGACTCTAAACGTTATCTAAATAACCACAATCCACTGCAAACAATTCTTCTGTCAGTCGATCAATCAGTGTTTGGCCCTTTATGAAATGTGTTTTTGCCAGTTCCACAATTTAGATAAAGTTTTTCTATTTGAATATGGAATTAACATAACATGCAAATAACTACCTGTGAGCGAAATACACTCCTTCTATGCCATTGGAACTCCAACTTAATAAGATTTGTTTCACAAGCGCTTGGGGAAGCAATAAAGCGCACACGCTCTGTGGTGTACTGAAAGTTTCTGCTTTATTACATCATGTGACTAGTTTATATACAGTCATATGAGAAAGTTTGGGCACCCCTATTAATGTTAACTTTTTTCTTTATAACAATTTGGGTTTTTGCAACAGCTATTTCAGTTTCATATATCTAATAACTGATGGACTCAGTAATATTTCTGGATTGAAATGAGGTTTATTGTACTAACAGAAAATGTGCAATCCGCATTTAAACAAAATTTGACCGGTGCAAAAGTATGGGCACCCTTATCAATTTCTTGATTTGAACACTCCTGACTACTTTTTACTGACTTACTAAAGCACTAAATTGGTTTTGTAACCTCATTGAGCTTTGAACTTCATAGGCAGGGGTATCCAATCATGAGAAAAGGTATTTAAGGTGGCCACTTGCAAGTTGTTCTCCGATTTGAATCTCCTATGAAGAGTGGCATGATGGGCTCCTCAAAACAACTCTCAAATGATCTGAAAACAAAGATTATTCAACATAGTTGTTCAGGTGAAGGATACAAAAAATTGTCTCAGAGATTTAAACTGTCAGTTTCCACTGTGAGGAACATAGTAAGGAAATGGAAGAACACAGGTACAGCTCTTGTTAAGCCCAGAAGTGGCGGGCCAAGAAAAATATCAGAAAGGCAGAGAAGAAGAATGGTGAGAACAGTCAAGGACAATCCACAGACCACCTCCAAAGACCTGCAGCATCATCTTGCTGCAGATGGTGTCAATGTGCATTGGTCAACAATACAGCGCACGTTGACCAAGGAGAAGCTGTATGGGAGAGTGATGCAAAAGAAGCCATTTCTGCAAGCACGCCACAAACAGAGTCGCCTGAGGTATGCAAAAGCACATTTGGACAAGCCAGTTACATTTTGGAAGAAGGTCCTGTGGACTGATGAAACAAAGATTGAGTTGTTTGGTCATACAAAAAGGCATTATGCATGGAGGCAAAAAAATACGGCATTCCAAGAAAAACACTTGCTACCCACAGTAAAATTTGGTGGAGCTTCCATCATGCTTTGGGGCTGTGTGGCCAATGCCGGCACCGGGAATCTTGTTAAAGTTAAGGGTCACATGGATTTAACTCAGTATCAGCAGATTCTTGACAATAATGTGCAAGAATTAGTGACGAAGTTGAAGTTACGCAGGGGATGGATATTTCAGAAAGACAATGATCCAAAACACCGCTCCAAATCTACTCAGGCATTCATGCAGAGAAACAATTACAATGTTCTGGAATGGCCATCCTAGTCCCCAGACCTGAATATCATTGAAAATCTGTGGGATGATTTGAAGCGTGCTGTCCATGCTCGGCGACCATCAAACTTAACAGAACTGGAATTGTTTTGTAAACAGGAATGGTCAAATATACCTTCATCCAGGATCTAGGAACTCATCAAAAGCTACAGGAAGCGACTAGAGGCTGTTATTTTTGCAAAAGGAGGATCTACAAAATATTAATGTCACTTTTATGTTGAGGTGCCCATACTTTTGCAGCAGTCAAATTTTGTTTAAATGTGGATTGCACATTTTCTGCTAGTACAATAAACCTCATTTCAATCAAGAAATATTACTCAGTCCATCAGTTATTAGATATATGAAACTGAAATAGCTGTTGCAAAAACCCATATTGTTATAAAGAAAAAAGGTTAACATTAATAGGGGTGCCCAAACTTTCTCATATGACTGTAGTATCCCAAACAAAGAAACAACTATGCACCAATAAGAGCCGCAGGGGTGTGTATAGAAATGTGAAACTTCCCCACACATAATTTATAAGACATTCAAATGATTCCCATCATAAGACTCAGTTATAAGACAAGATAGTTTCTATAAGAACAAAATGGCTTGTATGCTCTTACACTATCTAATGCCGACTGAGATCAATGGAAACAATATAGGAACCTAAAGTAGATTTCCTGTGGATTTATGACAGTAGGACCAGGTAATGAGAACTTGCTCTGTGCCTAAATACACATCCAAAATGGAAAGTATAGTAATTGTAATGCGCTGTAAACCGCCATGATTACCCAATTATATGGCAGAAGCCCAGGAGATATAATTATAGATGAAAGATGATCTGAGACAGGAGTAATATACATATTCTTCTAATGAAAGAATCTGTACATCATTTACTTATCAATGACCTCAGATAATTCAGGAGAAAAATAGGTAAGAAAAACTCTGATACTCCCCGACAGCTACGTAGTAGGGGATGAAATAAATAGATGTATAACAATAAGGGTAATGAAAAAAGATCTCCGACGGGGAGACGAAACTTGGAAACGTATGTAAAAATGAAGTAATAGGTTTATTACCTGCATGAATGCACTTTATGGCAGCTAAAATGATAGGCAAAATAATACAGGCAATACAAGGTAATATCATTTTTGATATACCTGTATATGAAAAACAGAACCTTGTCTCTTGCTGAAAGAAACAATTCTGACTGAAGTTATCAGTAGCTGCGCATAAAATTGCTGGAAGACGTCCATGTACACAATTCACATTCTTGTCAAGGAGTATTTGACTGTCAGACGATTTTTACAAACTTTGCCAACTATCATGGCAGCGTCAGGATCTGTCCAGACTACAGATTCTGATACTCCGCCCGATAACTTCTCTGGTGTCTGTGATCAACAGGTGTTGACCTGCTGAGTGGTAATTCAGAGGCAGGCTATTTGGATTTAATCTCTGTTAGTCTGCTTGTTAGTCTCCTGTGATCACATGTTGTGGGGAAGCCAATCACATCTGCTCCCCTCTGATATATGCTGGCTAGATCATTTCACCTAGGCCAGCTATAGTTTATCTTAGTTGGTCTGGTGAGGTGTTGTGAACCAAACTAACTGGTGGTTGTTATACTTGTTGCTGAGTGCGATTGTGGAGTTAACCCTTGCTGCCTTTTTGTTGTTACCTTTCTGCTCTTGCTTTACTCCTGAGTCTCTCTTTGTCTATTCATGTGTGTGTGGACTGAGTGTGTCAGAGTTTTGGTTATCCCTTTTCTGCCTTTGTTTGTTTTACATCCCACTCCTGCCCTGTCCTTTCCTGGTTGGAGCGGGGTATCATAGTAGTAGTACTGGTCGGGAGCATAGCCAGGAATGGGACTCTGGCATCTCCAACATCAGGAGTAACCCTGAGGTTAGGGATAGCCTAGGGAACTCAAGCGTGAGGGACAGCATAGGAGCCCCTGTCCCTCACTATCCTCACAGTCACTTTGTGACATGGACATGTTACAGAATTTCAGTTTCCCAGCAGACTTATCAGCTTTCATAAATTTTGGGAATTAACCTTTTTAATTTGGGAAATACAACCTTTATCTGAGTCATCACAAAATGGACAATACAGAGAAGAAATGAACATAAAACAAACCACTAAGAGGTCATACAATGCAATCTAAACAGTATACATAAACAAACCTGTCACAATTAACAAAGCACTATCTGGGCAACATAAACATATTCCCTCAACAGCACAAGCCTGAAGCTGTTGTATACTCCAACGAACTGTGTACACTTAGGCGTGCACCAAATGCTTTTTTTTAGGCTCAGTATATTGGTAAACAAAAATACAATGGAAAGAGAAATGTCAATACACAAATATATGGCAAATGAATATGTCTGGCTCACTGTGTATATAGTAGGTGCACAGAAAAATGAAGTAGTCAATTCAATAAAGATAGCTCTGGCACACTAAAAATTGATAACACGGAGAAATAATTCTTCAACTGTTGAATATTTTTTTATTAGTGCGAAAGGACAAATGATAAATCATCCAACGTTTCGACCATTTAGGTCTTTGTCAAGGATAATGTTATCTATGACAACAAAAAAATATTGTTTTGTTACAGAAATTAGAAAGACACAACTTAGTACATGATATCACATCATCAATGTCAAACAAAATATCTTACTTCCACATCGTGCAATCGGTCAGTCGACTTTACAATGTTGCACATAATATCAAAACGGAACAAATTTCACGTAATGTTTTACATAATAATCACATAACATTCACCTATCTGAAGAACAGAGTCCAGAGGAGATACATATGAGAACCATCAAGAAAAAATAAAGATAAGTCAAACAGACAGATACCCACCTATATGAGTATCAGGATAATGTGCATTCAGTTGTATAAGGTCATCACCAACATGAATAAATAGATGAAAATGTAGTCCTATATCATAAACAAAATATATGAGTATCTTATCAAAAAATCACATGAACATGCGTATGAGAGAAAAACACCTCTTTCTATATTCTCCACTTATACACTGCGGTAGTATAGACATAACTCAATATCTGTACCTTATGCACTTTATCAGTAATAGTAGAGAGATGGCGGAGATCTACTCCAGAACTGGAGGCAGTAAATGACTGATTCTAGATATGAAATTAATATGAGAGCATGTATCAACATCACTTACGGATTATAGCAAGATGGACAATAAACAAGAACAAGGTCCTCACCAAAATTAATCAGAAAAATACTTTTCAAGGTTTTTAAAGGAGATGATGCATAACGTGTTGGGACCCTCCAGTGAAGGAATTGCCTCTCCTCCTTTAAACTTCTATTTTGATTATCGTATAACAACTCAGGTAGTATTTGCTTTTGTCTGGTTGAAAGCCCAGTATAATATTGATGTAACACCGTTTATAACATATGTACCCTATATGGTTGATATATTTTTTTGTATATAAGTATCACTGATCCTGGTATCATTTGTTTATAGTACATCTGAGATTTTGAGGCAACTGAGAGCCCTTCAGTGAGGACATCACATTCTCTTCACTTAGTTCAGGGTAATATTGATATGATACACCCAATATCGTATATATCATCAGAGCTTCTCTTCCTGCTCATGTACACGTCCTTTACTTCTATGTCATTTTTTCTATAGTTTTAAGGGATCCTGAGGCAATCCAGAACCCCACAGCAAAGGAATTGCATCATCTCCTTTAAAAACCTTGAAAAGTATTTTTCTGATTAATTTTGGTGAGGACCTTGTTCTTGTTTATTGTCCATCTTGCTATAATCCGTAAGTGATGTTGATACATGCTCTCATATTAATTTCATATCTAGAATCAGTCATTTACTGCCTCCAGTTCTGGAGTAGATCTCCGCCATCTCTCTACTATTACTGATAAAGTGCATAAGGTACAGATATTGAGTTATGTCTATACTACCGCAGTGTATAAGTGGAGAATATAGAAAGAGGTGTTTTTCTCTCATACGCATGTTCATGTGATTTTTTGATAAGATACTCATATATTTTGTTTATGATATAGGACTACATTTTCATCTATTTATTCATGTTGGTGATGACCTTATACAACTGAATGCACATTATCCTGATACTCATATAGGTGGGTATCTGTCTGTTTGACTTATCTTTATTTTTTCTTGATGGTTCTCATATGTATCTCCTCTGGACTCTGTTCTTCAGATAGGTGAATGTTATGTGATTATTATGTAAAACATTACGTGAAATTTGTTCCGTTTTGATATTATGTGCGACACTGTAAAGTCGACTGACCGATTGCACGATGTGGAAGTAAGATATTTTGTTTGACATTGATGATGTGATATCATGTACTAAGTTGTGTCTTTCTAATTTCTGTAACAAAACAATATTTTTTTGTTGTCATAGATAACATTATCCTTGACAAAGACCTAAATGGTCGAAACGTTGGATGATTTATCATTTGTCCTTTCGCACTAATAAAAGAATATTCAACAGTTGAAGAATTATTTCTCCGTGTTATCAATTTTTAGTGTGCCAGAGCTATCTTTATTGAATACACAAATATAAACCATCTCCCAGAGAACACCAGTGAAAGACAGAGGCATGCAGTAGGGGGTTGCGTCCCACTGTGTACATGTACTATGTTTTATAGACTGTTGAATACTATAAGATGTATATGTTTGTACCAACAGCTGCCATCTAGTGGCAAGTCAATTTTAGATTAGATGTTAGACAAGATAAGTAGTGGAAGGGAGGTGTGGTAGATGTCAGGGATCAGAACAGGAGGGAAGGCTCGAGAGAGGACCAGTAGAGAATTGTCACACTTCAAGCGTGGCGATCACGTTCTGAACAAAAAACCCACCAAAACGAAACCACAAACAATGGGGGCATACCGGGGACATAATAACAATGGTGAGCCCTGGTGCTAGTAAGAGGGTACATGGACACCTCCTATCCTCTCCTGTAGCTGTCTCTACTCTCCTAGCCAGTCCCTATACAGTCTCCGCAACTGTCGCCGAGCATCACCCTGAGACCCTGGGAAAGGCTAACTTCACACTATCGTTGTTTTGCATCAGTAACAATCCGTAGCCTTGAGGAATTACGGTAGCCTGCAAAATATTTTGCAGGAATCCTGTTTTTCCCCATACGCTTCTATTAGTGACGGATTGTGACTGATGATGCTGCGTTGCATCCGCTGCGTCGCGGTCAGTCGTTTTTCAACTGACCGCCGGGTGGGAGCAACGCAGCCTGTAACGTTTTTTGAGCAGCGCGATCCGTAGGATTTTGCTGCGCATGCGCTCTCTGGCTCCCCGCCCCCGTAACCAGGATAAACATCGGGTAACCAAGCAATGCGCTTTGGTTAGTTACCCGATATTTACAGTGGTTACGGGTGCAGGGAGCCCGCGCTAAGCTGGTATCCAAGATAAATATCGGGTAACCAAGCAAAAAGTGCTTTGCTTTTAGTTACCCGATATTTACCCTGGATACAGTGTGCAAGGAGGCAGACACTTCACCACTCGGCTCCGCCCCCTCCCGCACTCTGCATGTGTACACACACACTCACAAACACACACACACACTCACACACACTCACACACACTCACTCACTTGTCCCCAGCCCTGCAGTCCCCGCGGCACTGACGTCCTCAGCTCCACGGCCCCGCTCGGCTCCGCCCCCTCATGCTCCACCCCCTCCCGCACTCCGCATGTACACACGCATGTAGACACACACACACACATACACACATACACACACTCACTCACTCACTCACCTGTCCCCAGCCATGCAGACCGCGGTACTGACGTCCTCAGCTCCGCCCCCCCGAACTCCGCCCCCTGCACACAACGGAGTCCGACAAAGAAATTCTTTTCTTTGTCACCGTTGTCATCCGTTGTCAAGCAACGCATGTGACTGATGCAAAACAACAGAAGTGTGAACTTAGCCAAACCCTACAGATACCCTGACTAGTGAAAGGCAGGTGAGGTTCACTAAACCCACTGCTGCACTATTAAGACAAGAGGTTAGGAGACACACACAGGGGAAAGTGTGCAACACAAAAGGATAAAGGTACGGCTTCTGGAATGCTTCAACACAACTCCTTCCACCAAGGTGGCCAATATACAAATGGATTTGTATCTTCAGCACGGATTAAACCTGAAGGGTGTGACTAGCAAGCTGTTGCAGCTAAAGCACTCCGCTAGGCACTGCTGAAAAAGCTGCTAACAGCAAAACTGACATTAACCGTTTCAGTGCAAAAAAAAACAAAACCAAAATTAAATGTGGATAGCCAGATGGAGATGAGAGGCTGCAGTCCGAAAGCTGTCACTAGTATCGAAAAACAGGGAGACGACTGTGATAAGAATAGAGTTCAAGTGTGAGAAGACGTGGTCTCGGTGCTAGGGCCAGTGAGTGAACCCTGAGGTAACCTCAAGAGGTCCGGAGTCTATGGCTCACCCCAACGGGCTTAGAGAGTCATCTAGCTGGAGAGGTGTCGGGGGCCCTGAATCAGACAAAGGTGAATGGAGTTAGGGGTAAGGAGACAGACCCCGGAGCTGGAGGACGAGATCCAAGATAGCAGGGGACAGATTGAAGAGCAGTACACCCCTCTTGGAGGAAGGATGGAAAGGAAGGCAATGTCTGTCATAATGGTGGGAAGAATAAAAGTGATTGATTCTGGTTGGCTAAGCAAACTCTGCTATTCCATATGTTATTGACTATCTATGATGATGAATGCCAGTGGGGTGATGGACACCTGCTTGAAGAAATCAGTAAGTGTCATGCACCCCACCAGAAGTCCCATCTGCACACAGGGTCTCCTTGGTGTGGCACCCGAGCTTCCCGACTCCCCCTCTTCAGGAGCACCATACTGAGCTACATGTGAATTTATATTGATTTTATGCTGTCTTATCTAAACCACTTAGGTGTTTGTGTATTAATCCTTCATCATCTAATAATAACCAAATTACTGTGCTGACTGTGTCCCAATCTACACAGGAAAGCTGGAAAACAAGCTGCAATACAGCAACTAATGTAAAAGTATAGTATGTAAAACATGAGTATTTATGGGTATTCATTATAAGACAGGCACATAAAAGATTAAAAGGCACAGCTAAAAAAAATAAAACAAGCTTTTATAAAAATATGATTCAAATATTTTACATGATATATTCCCTTACAGGATCGGGAAGTGTTCAAGTCAATTTTTCTACAATAAAGTCTATATGATTTATATAATCATACACCAAATAATAGCTTGTTATTATTTATAAATATGACATTTTTAGTGTTTTTCATTGTATATCGAGCACAAGTATCACAAATAATATGGTAAAATCCATACTAATTTACTATAATAATGCAACAAATAATGCAATGTAATGCCATATAGATCAAGCAGACTATGTGCCGCATACCGTCCTCCGAGACAATAAAAATATGTTGCCTGCCACAGACTATAATCATCCTAAGCTGCATTCATATATTGTAGCGTCGACAGATATCCCAGGCCTGCCCTGTGCATTGTGTGTATTGATGGGGAATAGTAATTATAGTTATTATGGCTGATATCCCTTCTATTTTTTCCTTTTTTTTTACATTTCTTTAATGCTAGAGCCATGCAAATCATTCATTGGCTCCTTGTGACCAACGTTTCATCCAGACTTCATAGTACAGGAGCTAAAAAACTGATAACACATTCTGCATTATAATTACCTTGCTTGTGGTACCTGGCCACCAGTGTTGGTCCCTGTTGTCCTTCTTGTACGCTTAGGTGACGTCCATAGTGGAAATATCTCTGCAGCCAATAGTTAATGGCAATATATCACAGGCTGAAGCACTGGTATTGCTAGGAAGTCTATTGTGTCTGAAGATCTGAGATTGAGGGTTGTATTAAACACCTAGGCAGATTAACAATGCAATTTTTATTTATTTCGTCCATGGTCTTTCAGCAACCCTGGGTAGATGGCCAAACTGAGATGCCCCCAGTTCATGAGATGCCAAACTGGGACCGGTAGTTCCACTGCCCTTGTACCAGGCGATACCCACTGTCTCTCAACATTTTATTGGCCCACAGCTTTTGTATCTCCCGCCAGTATAGTGTGCAGTTGTACCGCCCCGCTCTCATCAGCCAAGCTGCTCGGATCCGATCCTTCTGTGGGTGGCTCGAGGGTCTCCGGACCCGGGGGTCTCGCGGTCACTTCAAATGAAAAGGGGGGGGTGATGGGATGGTGGATGTAGGACGTATATGTACGGGCTGGGCCGTACGGAGTTCGTGACGCCACCCACGGTATGTAGTAATATAGGACACCACCGCTGCAGCTACGGGGCACCCAGTGGAGATGTTGTGCAGCAAGTTCTTAACCCCTCCATGGGCAGTGATGGTGGCCCCGGGACCCGTTGTGGTTGGCGGTGCAGGGAGATGGGCGACCACAGGGGGCTGATGTACTTGTGGCGCCCTGGACAAGCCAGGGGCCACAGAGCACAACACCCAACACACCCCACACTCCCAGCAGGCACACCAAAGCCAGAACACAAAACCCTTGTTGCCTTCCTCCAGGGGCTGATGATCACACCAGGGGGTGGGCCAGGCGGTTGGTCCCGCCCACCGAGGAGTTCACAGTCCTGGAGGCAGGAAACTGTAGTCAGTTTAGCTCAGGCAGCGCTTGAGTGCAGAGCACAGATAGAGCTGAGTAGTGAAAGTGAGCAGAAGGAAGTAGTAAGAGAATAGCCTGAAGTTGGTCCGGGTGTGTGGCCCGGACAGATCAGCAAGGTTGGCAGACGGTGGTGACCGTCTGCAGGAGTGGCTGAGTGGAGTCTACCGTAAGGACCGTGGACGGGCGGTGGCCCGGCGGTAACGGACCGGTACACAAAGAGAAGCCAGCACCATCTGGTAGGGCCTTTTCGGACCCCGGCAAGGCTAGGAGTCGCCGTGAATTTGCTGAATCCGTTAGTGAAGGGGACCTCCTGGGTTTCCAAACAGTCAAGTCCCGACAGAAGGCAACAGTCCAACCAACAGAGGGAGACACCGCCACCGCCAAGGCAACCGTTTCTCAGGGCCAGCGCCTGCGGGCAAAAGGGGCTCCTCCGGCCAATATCCCAGCCGGGGAGCGGGTTACCGGTGGGAACCCATTGGAACTGTACAGACATCTTAGGTGCAGGGAAAGGCAGTTGCCACCAACCTGCTGGGAGCAGCAACACCGCAGCCATCTGTGGGACCCGTCCATCCAGCCGTGTGTTTTACCGAGAACTGTGTCTTCATCATTGGGCTGAGTGAGTACCACCGTGCCGTGCGGCACAGCTCTGCCCCTGCGACCCTGCACCCCGCCAAGTCCCGTAACCTGCCTGCCATCCATCCCTACCCCATCACCGGACCCCGGGACAACCAACCCCCTACCCACGGAGGGGAGGAATAACAACAAAGCTGCTCCCTGTCACCGCTCCCGGGATCCCCGTCCAGAGCAGCGGTGGTGTCACCAAAATCACCACAACCGTGGGTGGCGTCACGGACAATATCCATAATCAAAACCCCCACAACCAATCAACCCCCCTTTTCACTCACGGGCGAGAAGCGCTGCTCGAGTCTCCGGGATCCGGCCCACTGCTCGAGCCACCACCGAGCAGCAGCCGCAGCAGCCGCAGCAGCCGCAGCAGCAGCGGCAGCCGGACCCGAGCAGTGGGAGAGCGCAGCGTCCCCTCCTCCGCCCGCGACAACTTGGCGTCACGAACAGGATCTTACCGTTCTACCAATTGGTGGAAGTGCGCCTTGTGTGACCGCCGGAGGTGTCCGGCCGGAAAATTTGAAAAGCCGCCATCTTGGGCGCGAAGAGTTCCCGCTCGAGCGTCTCCTCGAGTAGTGGAGGCGCGAAGGCCTAAACCCCGCCCCGATAGAGGAGGAGGCGAAAAGAGACTAAGGGGGACGAAATGGCGGCTGGTCGCATGTGAGCGCGGCTATAAACGCAGGGACGCCAGGACTCTGCGGCGATATTGGGTCCCTGGAAGACCTCATTACCAAGATGCATAACCCAACTCCCAACGAGGAAGCCCCCGCGCCCAGCACGGCGACATGGCTGAGGGACCGGACCGTCCCGCTGAGTAACCGTCTGCAGGCCCACATGCAGCTCCTCCTGGAGGAGTGGAAGACCGACATGGCGGACGTGGTGGCCGCTATGTGGAGACGCGAGGTGGAAGAGGATTTGGAGGAGCGGGTAAGAGACCCACGCCCCTGTATTCCCGAGGGATCGGCCACTGCGGCTGAGGAGCCCGGCCTGCACCCGCTCACCCTGCCTCCCTCCCCGCTACCCGTGTTAGCTGCTTCCGCCCTGCCACTAGGCCCGCTACCGGTCCAACCGGTAGCGATACGCTGCCAACCCGCCCCGGCGGACCAACCGGCTGCAGAAGCTCAGGACCCCCCTGAACCGCTCCCATGGGAGCCACTGGGACCGCGACCCCTTGATGAGGATGTGTCAGAAGTCCCAGCAGTGATTGCGCCAGACCCCGAGCCTGGGACCGTGGCATGGATGAACGCCCGAGTGATGGAGTTCCACCAACGCCAGCAAAGTCAGATATATCTCATGATGGAGCAGTAGACCCATGAGGTGGAAACGCTGGTTGCAGTTGCCCCAATGTATGGGATGGGCGCAGATGTGACGGAGCCAACGGGTAACCCACGTCCCCATGTCCTACCAGGACCGGCCACTGCGGCTGGGGGGCCCGGTCCTATCACGGCCCTCATATCGTCCCTACCATTATCCTTGGGGCGCCTCAGTGTTAGCCAACCTGACCTACTGCCCCACGCTACCGTGGAGGGATCTGATGTGCTGGATACTGGAAGCCAGGAGGCTGCGGCAGCTGGCGGCAACCCGCCTGACGCAGAGACAAGCGATGGTGACTCCAGTGACTCCAGCTCTGGTGTTGAGCCCACCCCTGGGAGTGAAGAGGCAAGTGAGCATCTCCGTTACGTGGAAGAATCGGTAGTCTATTACACCGCGCGTAATGGTGGGAACGGATACCGGGCACCCCTGTCCCAGCAGGCATGTCACTGCATGTTTGATATGCTGGTGGCGGAGGATGGGGCCGCCTCATCTGAAGACTCGGAGTAAGGGCAGCGGAATGCCGTTGTCACCGTCCCCGTCACCGTCACAAAACCCTTGTTGCCTTCCTCCAGGGGCTGATGATCACACCAGGGGGTGGGCCAGGCGGTTGGTCCTGCCCACCGAGGAGTTCACAGTCCTGGAGGCAGGAAACTGTAGTCAGTTTAGCTCAGGCAGAGCTTGAGTGCAGAGCACAGATAGAGCTGAGTAGTGAAAGTGAGCAGAAGGAAGTAGTAAGAGAGTAGCCTGAAGTTGGTCCGGGTGTGTGGCCCGGACAGATCAGCAAGGTTGGCAGACGGTGGTGACCGTCTGCAGCAGTGGCTGAGTGGAGTCTACCGTAAGGACCGTGGACGGGCGGTGGCCCGGTGGTAACGGACCGGTACACATCTGGCAGGGGCTTTTCGGACCCCGGCAAGGCTAGGAGTCGCCGTGAATTTGCCAAATCCGTTAGTGAAGGGGACCTCCTGGGTTTCCAAACAGTCAAGTCCCGACAGAAGGCAACAGTCCAACCAACAGAGGGAGACACCGCCACTGCCAAGGCAACCGTTTCTCAGGGCCAGCGCCTGCAGGCAAAAGGGGCTCCTCCGGCCAATATCCTAGCCGGGGAGCGGGTTACCGGTGGGAACCCATTGGAACCGTACAGACATCTTAGGTGCAGGGAAAGGCAGTTGCCACCAACCTGCTGGGAGCAGCAACACCGCAGCCGTCTGTGGGACCCGTCCATCCAGCCGTGTGTTTTACCGAGAACTGTGTCTTCATCATTGGGATGAGTGAGTACCACCGTGCCGTGCGGCACAGCGCTGCCCCTGCGACCCTGCACCCCGCCAGGTCCCGTAACCTGCCTGCCATCCATCCCTACCCCATCACCGGGCCCCGGGACAACCAACCCCCTACCCACGGAGGGGAGGAATAACAACAAAGCTGCTCCCTGTCACCGCTCCCGGGATCCCCGTCCAGATCAGCGGTGGTGTCACCAAAATCACCACAACCGTGGGTGGCGTCACGGACAATATCCATAATCAAAACCCCCACAACCAATCAACCCCCCTATTCACTCACGGGCGAGGAGCGCCGCTAGAGTCCCCGGGATCCGGCCCACCGCTCGAGCCACCACCGAGCAGCAGCCACAGCAGCAGCGGCAGCCGGACCCGAGCAGTGGGAGAGCGCAGCGTCCCCTCCTCCGCCCGCGACATACTCACTATTAGAAACACACACGAGTCTTTGGTAAACCAAGGTGATGGTGGTCGGTGCCGCAACCGGCTGCGTTCGGGTTCTCCCACCTGGCTGGTGGTCTCTGTCTTTCTCCTGCACCTGTGTTAGAACGGTGTACTGCCTGTGCTTGCAACTTCAGGAGTCAGCTCCCAGCTGAGTGTCACCTAAGGAGCCCTTTGCCCGCAGACGCTGGCCCGTGGGATCTCTGAGCCATGGCGGTGGCCTTTTATCCCCCTCGGTGGGCTGTTGTCTTCAGTCGGGACTTTGGTTGGGACAGTACCTCTAGAGCCGGGACAGACTTAGGTGCGGCCACTTCCGGTGCCGACGGTTCTTCTTCGCGGATGGGCTCCTCCCGCTGGATCTTCCACAGTAATGGTGCGGGTCGTCTGCGGACATCCCTTGCAGGCTGGTCCTCCAGGGCGGACGTCCGGAGCTCCGCTACTGGTGGTGGGGGTAGCGGGCCTAGTGGCGGGGCAGCAGCAACCGAAGCGGGTAGCGGGGGAGGCAGCAGGGTGAGCCAGCGTACACCGGGCCCCTCAGCCGCAGCGACCGGTCCCTCGGGGACACAGGGGCGTGGGTCACCTACCCGCTCCTCCAGCTCCGTCTCCACCTCGCGTCTCCGCACGGCCGCCGCCACTTCCGCCATGTCGGCCATCCATTCATTCTTCTACGAGGGACTGTACTTGGGCCTGCAGGCGGCTGCACATCCGCGTGGTCCGGACCTCCACCCACGCCGCTGTTCCTGGCGTGGGCTCTGGGGTTTCAGCGGTGCCGGACGGACGGGACATCTTGCGCAGCAGTGTTCCAGGAACCGAATGTTTGCAGAGTCCTGGCGTCCCCACTTTTATAGCCTCGGCTACATCAGGCAGGCTTTCACCCACCCCCCCCTTGGTTCTCTCTAGCACTTCCGCTTGTTGGGGCGTGCCTTCGCTTTCGCGTCCTTCCCTGCTTGGGGAAGACGCTCGAGCGGGAAATCTTCACGCCAAAGATGGCGGCGCTTCAAATTTTTCGGCCGGACGCCGCCGGCGGAGACCACAAGGCGCACTTCTACTGGTAAGTAGATCGGTTCTATCCTGTTCGTGACGCCAAGTTGTCGCGGGCGGTGGGACGCTGCGCTCGCTAATGCTCAGGTCCGGCGCTGCTGCTCGGTGGCTCGAGCGGTGGGCCGGATCCGGGGACTCGAGCGGCGCTCCTCGCCCGTGAGTGAAAAGGGGGTGGTTTGTTTGGGGATTTAGTCCGTGACGCCACCCACGGGTCGTGGTGAAGATGGGCACTGCCGCTGCTGGTGACGGGGATCGCGGGAGCGATGGTAGGGAGCAGCTGGGATATTGTTTTCCCCCTCCGTGGGTAGGGGTTGGTGGTTCCGGGGCCCGGTGGAGAGACGGGGAGGCAGGGTAGGAGAGGTGCAGGGTTGCAGGGACAGCGCGGCGCGGTGCCAGATGGCACAGGTGTACTCACTCAGCAAGAGATGCACAAAGTCTCCGGTAAACCAAACGGCTGGATGGACGGGTCCCGCAGCTGGCTGCAGTGTCGCTCCCCGGACAGGTGATGGCGGCTGTCTTTCCCTGCACCTTTGTGTAGTGTTATGACTACGATGGGTTCCCAACGGTAGTCCGCTCCCCGGTGTATGGATGCCGGAGGAGCCCGTTTTGCCCGCAGGCGCTGGCCCTTGGGTCTCTAGCCGTTGGCGGTGGCTGTATACCCTCACGGTGCGGACGGTTGCCTTCTAACGGGTCTTTGGTTGTTAGGAAACCCCTGGGGTTCCTGTCACACTCGAATGTGACTGTTGACGGCGACTCCAAGCCTAGTCGGGGTCCGATGGCCCTGCCTTTGTGTGCTAGCTTCACTTCGCTCCCCGTTCGGTACCGGCAGGCCACCGCCCGACCCCGGTCCTACGGTTCCACATTGATCCACCACTCCTGCAGACGGCCGCCACCGTCTGCCAACCTTGCTGTCAGTGCCTGGGCCACACACCCAGACACTCTCCACTTTACTCCTCTCACTTCAACCTCCAAGACTGATCTGCTCCTTTTCCCGCCTCCAGACCTGTTATCTCCTCAGTGGGCGGGGCCAACCACCTGGCTCCGCCCCACCTGGTGTGGACATCAGACCCTGGAGGGAGGCAACAAGGGTTTTGTATCTGGCTGTTACTGCCTAGGGTGGTGGGGGTGTGTGTGTGTTACCTGTGATGACCTGTCTAGTCCAGGGCGCCACATGTGTCTTTAGGCTAATTTGCATAATCACCATATAAGCCACACCCCCTTCATGATAAATAGTTCAATAAAAATTAGCACTATAAGGCCTATATCTCTGGAAACTAGAAAAGCCGCATAAATGAATTAAGAGCAAAAAGTGTCCACTTTTGACCTAGTGACAAATCCAATTTAAAGGATTATTCCCATCCTCAAGATCCTATCCCAATATGTATAGGAGTAATAGGAATAATATGAGTAAGTACCTCCAATTAGAAATGTAGTATATTTCTCCTGATTAGGTATGTCTTTTACCTCATGTGCAGGGCATTGCAGCTTAGGTATCCATCGTTACATCCACTCATATAGTGAGTTAGCTAATTGCTCGTGGTCGTAACCATGGATACTTAAGCTGCAATGCCCTGCGCATGAGATAAGAGACATTGCTATATCAGGAGAACATTTTTAATTGGAGGTATTTGTTAATATAATTATCATTACACCTACTACATATTGGGATAGGATCTTGGTGATGGTAATAACCATCTAAAGACCTGTGAACACCTCAAAACCATGTGTATGGAGCTTATATGGCAGCACATGGAGGCCCTTTCTATAGGCAGCAAAGAGTGTGCTTCTTACACAGTTTTGATATATCTGCCCCGATGTGTTCAGCTTCTTGGCGCCTCCGTCATAATGTGACATGTCCCTTTTTTCCCTCATGGATTTAGTATATAATACGTGTTGTGTCACTCTAATACATTTTTGGGATTTTTCCTTCTACTTGACTTCCCTTCATTCTGAACCTGATGGATTTGGATATTTTAACAACTCAATAACGCTTCCGTGTTCGTCCTTCACAGACGCTGTTCTCATTTATACACCGCTCCGGGCTGTACAAATTCACTATTTTATGACTAAGTTTAATCTTTCCTAAGTAACAACGAATCTATTAAAAGAGAACAAAACAAGTAAAGCTAAAATCCAACAGAATATCACGTTACACTAAATATAATAATTAATTAAAATAATCTCCTGAGGGCTTATTACTGCTCCCCGATAAGTGTGGATACATGTACATGGCACTGTGATTGCTGCTGATCCAAGGTCCATTCATACTAGGTGGTACAATAGGGGTATTTATGACTGCTCCCAAGCAGCCAGGTAATGTCCTCAAACCCACCCAGGATTACCAACTTTTGGGTGGTCATTATATAGCGTCGCTCCTTTATAGCTACAGAAATAAAAAAAAAGCTGTCCAAAGGACTTTCTGAGATAACCGGATACAGCGATTGTGCTTTGATCATTCTGAATTTTTCTTAAAGGGAACCTGTCACCAGATTTGTCCTCCATAAATTGCAACCTCCACCACTAAGCCCTTATATACAGCATTCTAGAATACTATATATAAGAGCCCAGGCCGCTACTGTAGAACGTAAAAAAAGACCTTTATTATACTCACCTAAAGGGCAGTCGAGTCCGATGAGTGTTGCTGGTGTTGGTTTGGCGCCTCCTCTATCCTGTGCTGTCGCCGTCCTCCTTCCACGCTCCGTGTGGATGATGCGTTCTATGTCATCCACAGAGTGTCCTCCATCACACTCCTGCGCATGCGCACTTCTCTTTGCCCTGCTGAGGGCAGCTCAAAGTATTGTAGTGCGCATGCGCGGGCAGTCTTTGACCTATCCTCGCGACTGCGCATTACAGTACTTTGCTCTGAGTTCAGCAGGGCAGATCTAAAGGCTGCTTTACACGAGTCGATCTATTGTGCGATGCATCGTTGGGGTCACGGATTTTGTGACGCACTTCCGTCATTCGTAACGACATCTCCTCATGTGACAGCTCCTTGCGAGTTCAACCGATGCCTAATCGTTTGAAATTCGGCCATCGTGTACTCATCGTTTAATTCCATAAAATCGGTCAGTTTAGTCTTAATGAACGACACATTGCAAAGTGTGACACCGTGTAATCGGCCATCCTCGTAGTTGTTTGTGACGTCAGTAAACGTTCAGGGCGTATTTGTGGTTTTAAATAATCACGCCTAATCTAATCGGATTGGTTGTAGCAGATGCGTTGTGATAGGTTATTACTGTTATAAAATACGGAGCTGTAGTCATGATGTGTGAACATTCAGCCTTGGCGTCATGCACAGTGTTTTATAGTGCATTACTCCTAATTTTTCTGACGTTAGTTTGTTCGCTGGATTTTCCGACCTCACTCCTTGTATACCTTTTTTGTGGTAAGTTGTTATATGCGAATCTTTTCTTTTTGGATAAAAATCGACATTTGGCTTCATTATAATGTGTGTGTTTTATATAATTTAAGGTAACAGGATGTTCAGCAATGTCGAAACTGACATTTTATCTGTGGGTCTCCTTATGACCGAGATATTGCAGGAGGAGGAGGAAATGGACCAAAATACACGTATGAATCCTCGGCCCAAAAGATTATGGTCACGTCAATGGCTGCTTCGAAGGGAGATATCCCACGTGCGTCTAGTGCATGATTTACAGGAACGCAATCCGCATGATTACCGCAACTATCTCCATATGTCGGAAGAATCTTTCTCATTAGTCCTGACGCGTATCAGCCCATACATAAAGCGCAGAGATACTTTAATGCGTAAGGCTGTTCCTGCGGAAGAAAGGTTGCTGGTGACTTTGCGCTATCTTGCCACAGGCCGTAGCCTCACTGATTTACAATATTCTGCCGGTATTTCGAGATCACTATTAAGTTAATTAATTCCGGAGACTTGTCAGGCAATAATACTTGCATTAGCAGATTTCATGCCTTTCCCCAAGACAACTTCAGAATGGTCTGATATAGCTCATAATTTTGCGACGAGGTGGCAATTTCCCTGCTGTGGTGGTGCGATTGATGGCAAGCACATAAGAATAATTAAACCCCCAAATAGTGGTTCTTTTTTTTATAACTATAAAGGTTTCTTTAGTATAATTTTATTTGCAGTAGTTAATGCAAATTATGAATATTTAACAGTGGATGTAGGAATAAATGGCCGTGTTTCCGATGGTGGCGTTTTAGAACAAACTGATTTTGGAAAGCGTTTATTTAGTTCACAATTACCTTTGCCTCCAAATTCAGGAAATGAAAATAATTTAAATTTTGTTTTTTTAGGGGATGAGGCATTTCCTCTTCAAAGCCATCTCCTGCGTCCTTATCCCCAGACTACTTTGAGTCCCGAGCGTCAATATTTCAATTACCGTCTCTCAAGGGCACGTTTGGTTGTTGAGAATACGTTTGGAATTATGGCAAGTCGGTTTCGTGTATTCTCAACACCAATAAATCTCAAACTCGAATCCATTGATAGTGTAGTTCTTGCCAGCTGTGTTCTACATAATTTTTTACGCAAAAAGGATGTAGCAGCCTACATGCCCCCGGGGTATGTAGACAACATTAGCAGTGATGATTCCGATGTTGTGCCAGGAGTTTGGCGTTGTAGTGATCCACAGTTGCCATCCCTGCCGACACCTCAATCTTTTGGTCGTGTCCGGCATGATGCCATAATCAATCGGGATCGTTTTTGTGATTATTTGAATGCGTCATAATTTTTTTTTTTTTTTTCATTATTTTTTTTTTTTTCATTTTTATAATAGAAAAGGCTGAACGGAGCCCACAGCGGAGCCATGGGCAAAGTGACTCATGACTGACTTTGAAGGGCAACGAGGGGTTAACTCTGGTTGCAGGGAAAGAAAGCGCGGGCTGTGGGGGGTCAGAAGTTTAGGGGGCTGGGTTTAAGTGCTAGGGGTGGTCAGTTGGGAATATAGAATCAGTAGAAGGGGTGGGTACTATCAGAACAGCATGTGAAGCCAGCAGAAAAGGTGCTGAGCCCCCTTCACCTCGTCTCCTGCTGTGACTGTAATCATGGTGATTTAAAACTTCTGGAGCAGCTGCAGGGGGCTGCCAGCAGCGTGGATGGAGCTGCATCGGAGCACAGGTGCTGGAGATATTGGGAGGTTCGGCTGTGGGGGATGCTGCAGAAGATCCACTTCCCCAGTGGGCACGCAGGGCGAGTGTGCCTGACAGTCTGCCACCAGGAGCAGCTCCTGAGGTCTCAGTGGTGCCGCAAGAGCCCCCTCCCCGGGGACCCTCCCTGTCCATCTCTCCATCCTGTGCTTCTAGATGGAACAGGGGAGGAATCTTACAAGGCAGCCGGGACCTGCGGAGGTGGGCGGGGCCTCGGTGTATCATGTGACCGAGGCTCTGCCTCAAGCCTCTAGTGATCAGGGCTTCAACAAGATGGCGGCGGTCCTTCCCAGTGATATACCTGTGGGGGGACTGCTTGTGGTGGCAGCAACTGGACATCCGGAGAAACACTCAGAGACAGAGGTCATCGGGGCAGAGGGCAGCGCAGAGGTCGTCATCGGGGACAGAGGTCAGCGCAGAGGTCGTCATCGGGGACAGAGGTCAGCGCGGAGGTCGTCATCGGGGACAGGGGTCAGCGCGGAGGTCGTCATCGGAGACAGGGGTCAGCACGGAGGTCGTCATCGGAGACAGGGGTCAGCGCGGAGGTCGTCATCGGGGACAGAGGTCGGCGTGGAGGTAGTCATCGGGGACAGAGGTCGGCGCGGAGGTAGTCATCGGGGACAGAGGTCGGCGTGGAGGTCGTCATCGGGGAAAGAGGTCAGCGCGGAGGTCGTCATCGGGGACAGAGGTCAGCGCGGAGGTCGTCATCGGGGACAGAGGTCAGCGCGGAGGTCGTCATCGGGGACAGAGGTCAGCGCAGAGGTCGACATCGGGGACAGAGGTCAGCGCGGAGGTCATCATCTGGCTGGCGGTCAGCATGGAGGTTGTTTTCAGTGAGGTGGTCAGCGCGGAGGTCATCATCTGGCTGGCGGGCAGCAGGGAGGTTGTTTTCAGTGAGGTGGTCAGCACGGAGGTCATCATATGGCTGGCGGTCAGCATGGAGGTTGTTTTCAGTGAGGGGGTCAGCGCGGAGGTCATCATCTGGCTGGAGGTCAGCGTGGAGGTCGTTTTCAGTGTGGGGGTCAGTGCGGAGGTCATCATCTGGCTGGAGGTCAATGTGGAGGTCATTTTCAGCTCGGTAATGGTTATTGGTAAGGAGGTCGGCGCAGGGATCGGCATCTGGAAGGAGGTCAGCATTGAGGAGGAGGCTGTCGTCATCACAGTGGAGGTCACCTTTATGTTGGAGGTCCGCAGCACGGAGGGGCTTGTCTTCGCGGATGAGGTCCGTGTCGAGGAAGAGGTCGTCATCTAGGAGGGGATGATCCACGTCCTGGGAGATCGTTCAACAGGTAGTCTGCTCCCTGGTGGTTCCGCTAGGTTTGAGCGCGGCGGCTTGCTGGGGTCTCCCTAAGCAAGCTGCTTAAGCGGCTTGAGTGCCTCAACATCCTGAGGAGAGTCATCGGCTGGAATCGGGTGTTCCGGCTGGTGGGTCCCATGCCCCCACGCAGCCTGGTGAGTTTAATTATATGTTCTGTGTGTTCATCTAGTGCGATTTTCCTGGGTAGGTGTTTTATTAGGCCCAGGGGGAATGGCGGCGGTCTTAGTTTTAGCATGTTGGGGGGCCTCTGTGGGGTCAGTTAGTAGGGTCTGCAGCATGTTAGGGTTTGGCAAGGAGTTGCCGGAACGCGTGGAGGAGGCAAAGGTTGGGTCAATGGGGTCCCCCGTTTCCGTTTTGGGGGTCGGGCATTGAGGCAGGTCGCCGGTTGGTCATCAAGTTAGGCCACATCTTGTGGTGGGGGTCGCGGTGTCAGGGCAGATAGAGAAGGGTGAGTGGTTAAACTTTCGATTTTGTTAACTGGCTTCAGGTGTTTGCCATTCTGCAAGCATCCAGGCACACACACACAAAAAAAAAAAAAAAAAAAAAAGGGGGGGGGGGCCTGAGAATTGTTCAGGGGTGTTCTGCTACAAGGAAGGTTCATTGGTTTTGTGGCGATCACACCCGGTGTTGGAATGATGGGCAGTTCAGGCAGTGGAAGGATGGGTGACACTGCATGAATCCTTGGGGGTCTTGTCGCGCGCGGGGATGGATCTGCGGCGGATCGGTGGTCACGGTGAAGTTGCGGACAATCAGTGCCAGATTTGTGGCTGTGTACAGATGGAGCGGTGTGTCCGGGGTTTCGCTGTGGCCGCGGATCTGCCGGGGATTTGTCCTTGTGTTGTGATGGGGCCTTACGGCTCGTTGAGATACCAGGGTTCAGGCTGCGGTGGGTTCTAGAATCATAATAATAATAATAAATGTATATAAAATATAATAATAATTTTGGTGCGAGGTATCGTGCAGGTATTGGGCGGTTCAGTTTTATCTCTGCCATTTCTGGTTCTGGTGGTTTTTCTGTGTTAGGGGTAGTGCAGAAGAAGGAGCCGAATAAATTCCGGGTCACTTGTGAGTTATCGTTTCTGACATGCCATTCGTTGCCAGGGCGTCCTGACAGCATGCATTTTGTTAGGTTGTTTTGGGGATGGTTCATATTTTGTGATCTGGTGTTTACTTATGGTTTGCCCTATTTTCTTGTGCCTATTGGAAGGGTTTGGTTCATTTCTAGAATGGGGGGTTGCAGTATGGCTGGGTTGCTGATGATGTCTTACCTCAAAAAAAAAAAAAATAAATAAAAAAAAAAAAAAAAAAAAAAAAAAAATAAGACAACAACTTTCTGTACATGGGGCGGTCAGCTCCCCATTTTTTGCCATCTTTGCTAAGGGCTAGGGCATGGATAGTTCAGCTGTTTGCCAGGAGAGGAAGAAGGGCCCTGGCAATTGTCTGAACATCTTGGGAATCTCCATTGATTCTAGGAGGATGGAGAGCAGGGGGGGATTGAGTACAGGTTACGGGACAAGGAAGTGTGTCTTTCCTCACTGAAGTGCGCAAAGCGGGTTATATATTTAAAAAAAAAAATAAATAAATAAATAAATAAATAAGAAAAATCAAATGCAGTGGCAGACCTTTGGATGTTGCTGGGCATGCTTTAATTTGCTTTTGCATGTGCCCATAGCCGGAATTTTTTCGGGTAGTGAGAAGGTGGCTATGGCGGGGGCAAGGCCCCCACGCTTTGTATACGGTTGCCGGAGGAATTCTTCAACGACCTGGCAGTGGGGGCCAGGATATATTTTCCTGGGTAGTTATAATGGATGGTCGTTAGGGTTTTGAAGCTTGTGGTCTATTTTGATTGTGAACTTTTACTGTAGCGGCAGGTTGGGTTAGTTGACAGAGCTTTCAGCAGGGCAAATGGGGGATGGACATAGAGCCACAATCTTGGGTGGAGGCAGTATTTTACCAAAAATCGGATTTTGTTCGAGTTTTTCTTGGTAGTGGCTAGTTCCAATTGGGGGGTCTACTTCAGCAATAAAAACATCAGTTTTCGTTGCGTCAACAGCTGTTTTGGCAACTAATTTTTGGTGTTTCTCCTCCGTTAATAGGGCTATGGAGGCATTTTGGGTTACGGCGCCTTTTTTGCTTTAGTACAAAGAAGTACAAAGATAGTGGCAGCGCAGGCACCAGGTGTTTGGAAATTAGCGTTAATGCTCTTTTTCAATGATAGTGGGATAGCTTTTGGTGCCTGGCACTAGAGGCAGAGTCCACCAGCTGCAAGTGGCCGGAGGAGCTTTGTGAGGTGGTATTTGGGCACTAGGCTTATTATGCATTACAGTATCCTTTGCTGGGGGTACTAGGTTAGCATATGAGGCGGATTGGTGAGGCAACGGGGGATCGGAGTCAGGAATTCGGCACGGGGGAGTCTGAGGAGGATTTGGTAGGGGCACTGCTGTGTTGGTTACGTAGGGTGTCGGCTGAAGGAAGGTCTGAGGTTAATAATTTATGGCTCAGGACCAATACTGGTTGTAAGTTTCAATGTCTGGTTGATGTCATTAAACTGTTTAGTGCAATTTTTGAGGGATTTGCGGGATGAGTCCTTTAACTGGTGGAGGAAGGTTGAACTAGATGGACCTAGGTCTTTTTTCAACCTAAGTAACTATGTAACTATGTAACTGGACTGGTTAATTGCTTGGAACAGTGGGCACTGCCAAGACCAGGGAGTAATTCCCCCATTTGAGGTGAAGTGGTTTTCGGCTAGTTGTTCTTAGTTGCTCTTTGGGGAATTAGGGGAATTGGTGGCTCCATCGTCAAGTGGAGGTGGCATGTTGAGTCAGGTTGTTGTGGGGTTAACCTACCCCATGGAATGTTTGGTTGGAATGGTCAAACTGAATACATCTTAAATAAATATTAAAAAATGGGGGGGTCAGGTTGTGAGCAGTAAAGAGGTTGATAAGGCGGTCGGTAGAGTGTTGCAGGGGGTATTTATTTTTGTTGGGGGGGTGATCGTTCAGACCCATTGGTGGCCTTGGGCCTCAACCAAGGTGGAAAAGTGGGGGACTTCCTGCAAAAGTATAATTTAAAAAAAAAAAAAAAAAAAAAAAAAAAAAAAAAGGAAAAATGTTCCCCCCCCCCGTTTTTTCTACGTTCTACTAGGCGGTGCACCACTGGTTGGATAATTGGTTCACTGCCCTGAATTCGGGGGGGGCTGATGGCAGATGAGGGGAGGGATGAGTGCCAGCTGGGTTGGTTGAGAGATCACGTTCTAGTGCTTTGGATCTGGTTCCAGGTATGAGTGGTCTACGGTAACACTGGATTTTCACCATTTTAAGGTTGGATCCTGCCCCTGATGTGCTGGTGTTGCACACGGGTGAAAATGATGTGGGGATATCCCCCTATGGGGGATTAACTTGGAGTTACTTGCCAAGGTTTACTGCAGCTATGCTCCGCCTCCCCGAGAGGTGAAGATGATGCGGTCGGATATTGTGCCTACAAAACCTTACTGGTGGTTCGGTCGATAGAGGGGATCGACAGGACTGAAATTAAGGTGGATAGGGAAGTGGGGAGTTTCTTGGCTTGGAACGGACAGGTTGGCGCGGTGGATGCACCTGTGGTTAGCAGGTGTTCAGGAAGGTGGAGCGAGTGCTTTGTTGGTGGGGTGACTCGCATTATGAGGTCTCAGGTAATGCTCGTGGTGGCGGTAGTGAGGTGGGGTTCTTGGAGTTGGTGGTAAAATGGTGGTGGGGGGTTGTACATCAGGTGGATGGTAACCCCCCTTCTTTTATTTGGAATGGTAATTACCTGGCAGACTTTGGGGCTCTCCAGGGTGGGGTCCCCTGGGAGTCGGTGTTAGGGAAATGGTTTTCCGGTCATGGTGTCCCCGAGCTTGTGGTCGTTTGCGGCTGGGGACAACTCCGGATGGTTTATCAATTTTATGGGAACGTCCGCCAGGTTTTGGAGCTCCAAGAACCCTCCTCGCTTTAGAAAAAGATATTTATTTAATGTCATGTTTGTATAATAAAAGCCGATTTGGCCAAATTATCCAAGCGGGTGTCATGTCATCATTAAAAGGGGAATCTGTGGGATGAAGGGATTAGTGCATAGCGAGAAGGAAGCATCTACAATAGTACAGTCAAGGCTGAACGGAGCCCACAGCGGAGCCATGGGCAAAGTGACTCATGACTGACTTTGAAGGGCAACGAGGGGTTAACTCTGGTTGCAGGGAAAGAAAGCGCGGGCTGTGGGGGGTCAGAAGTTTAGGGGGCTGGGTTTAAGTGCTAGGGGTGGTCAGTTGGGAATATAGAATCAGTAGAAGGGGTGGGTACTATCAGAACAGCATGTGAAGCCAGCAGAAAAGGTCCCGCCCTCCCGCCCTGTGTTATGCTGGGTGTGTGGGTTTTCATCAGGAGAAAGTTTTGTATATTTTAGTAATGTGTCGGCGTCATTTCGGCCGGGTATTTTATTTATTTTCTGCCATGTTGCGGTAGTGAGGTGGGGTTCTTGGAGTTGGTGGTAAAATGGTGGTGGGGGGTTGAACATCAGGTGGATGGTAACCCCCCTTCTTTTATTTGGAATGGTAATTACCTGGCAGACTTTGGGGCTCTCCAGGGTGGGGTCCCCTGGGAGTCGGTGTTAGGGAAATGGTTTTCCGGTCATGGTGTCCCCGAGCTTGTGGTCGTTTGCGGCTGGGGACAACTCCGGATGGTTTATCAATTTTATGGGAACGTCCGCCAGGTTTTGGAGCTCCAAGAACCCTCCTCGCTTTAGAAAAAGATATTTATTTAATGTCATGTTTGTATAATAAAAGCCGATTTGGCCAAATTATCCAAGCGGGTGTCATGTCATCATTAAAAGGGGAATCTGTGGGATGAAGGGATTAGTGCATAGCGAGAAGGAAGCATCTACAATAGTACAGTCAAGGCATTTCTGAACATTAGAGTGTGTTAACAAAGTCGGAGAACATTACCTTTTGTGTAAACTATATTTTTTAATTAAAACAATGATACAAACATAATTACATTAAAACTTGAAGTAAAGTAAGAAATAACTATCAAAAAACAAAATCACTTTGTTATAAATATATGAATACAAATATATTTATAAAATACATACATTACATGATTTCAAAGCATTACAACTTTATTCTATGTTTCACAAATAAACACTGCCATCACTTCCTTTCACTACAAGGCAGGCTGGAATTTTCACTTCCGGTTTAAAAATCGCATAAACAAACATGTCTGCAAACATGCGAGCAACTGTCTGGGGAGATGCAGAAATCCATCTTCTTGTCACCGAAATGGATGAAAGAGACTATGATTGTCTACTTATATCTGAACGTCCAAGGGAGCATAAAAAAAAGTTCTACGGAAGATTAAGAAATCGCTTCGGAAAAAATTTGGCCTCCACCGCTCAAAAACGCAGATCAGGAAGAAAATGGCTGATCTGAAATATCGTGACAAGCAACGTCTAGCAGCAATTAGAGCACAAAATAACACTACTCAAGGTATATTTTAACAATAAATGTTTGGTTTTTTTTATTTTGCCCTTTTTAAAAAATACCATGTGTATAATATCAATCATACATGTGTTTACATAATATGCCATGTTGTTTTTTTTTTTTTAATAAAAAAAAATATTTTTTTTCTATTTTGTGAAAGGATCATCACATGTAGCGGACCAAGGGAGCGCAATAAACAATAATCCAGGAACGTCATCAGAACCAATTCCTGTTTTGGATCCAAATGAGGTTTCAGAGCAAGGTTTGTTTTTATTTTAACTTACCAGTTTTTTGGGTTTTTTTTAAAAAAGGAAAAAAAAATAGTGAACTATTATGTCACTCCCTAGATAACATTGAAGAACATCCTCCTATTGCTGCAACACGTGTTCATGCTGTTGGTTGGACACTCAGCTCTGATTCAGATTCTGCGTCTGTGCAAGTTAGATCAGGTATTTGTTTATTTTGTATAAATTTGGTTGAGATAATGTGTTTTTTTTTTTAAATAAATGTTTTTTGTTTTTTTTTAAACAGATGATCGACCAAAGCTTGAAGAAGTGTATCAGTCAGCATGCAGATTATACCAGACAGCACAAGATCATGTACAATTGTTAAAAAAATACATGGATGATAATGCATAATTTTGTTTTGCTATTTAAATTTTAAACCGTTTGCAGTCACAACATGTAATGATGTTTTGACCATGTTATTTTTTTGTACATAAGGGCTTAAAATATTTAGAAAATGGGTATTTAAAACTCTATATAATTAAAAAAAATTTTACAAAAAATTTGTTTGTTTTTTTTTTTTAAAGAAAACAACATGACAATTATTTTGTTCTAAACCTAACATTTATTGTGAAATATATACAGCGAAAATTATGTGAGTGTGAAAAAACAAAATATTTACAGTTTGTAGACAAATATTTTCTTTGTCTTATTTTGAATGCAAATTGCGTAACAAAATTTAAAAAAAAAAGGAAAGAAAAAAAAATTAACTACGCCTTTTGCTTTTAACTTTTCGAGGTGGTGACAATGCTACAGATTCCCCAAGGGTTGCCACATCAGCAACAACAGATGTATTTTCAGGCAAAACATCTTCTTTTAATACTGTAGCCGATGTAAGGCGATTTTCTTGGGCCGCATGTAGGACTTGGGCGATGATTCTTTCGGCATGTAATTTTTGATTCTTTTCCAGTATTTTGCAAACATCATCAACATAATGCGCAAATCCAGATACAGGTGGACGGTCATGTTTCTCAAGTATTGACCGACAAATAGACGCCAACTCGTTTCCACGTGACAATAAAGTTGGTCTTCTCATTCTCCTTGGGAATTGCCTTAACAAAGGTCTTGATGTGGCAGGTGTTTGTTCACATGATGTTACTGATGGATTCTGTGAGCTATTTGTAGTTTCCTGCTCTTGAGAAGTGCTTTCAGTAGCATAATCCTACATTTGTAACAAGAAAAAAAAAAAAAAAAGTAAAATTAGAAAGATGTGTGAACACATTAGAGAGATGATACAACATATTTTGGAACTACAATAATGGTAAAAAAAAAAAACATGTAACCCTTTTGTGTTGAAAAAATTTTCTGTTGGTTATTTATGTTGGTACATAAAACACAATTTCCAAAAAAACAAAAGCAGATCATAAAACACCTTAAAAATTGATTATAAAATAAAAAAAAAGTGTGTAAATAAACATTTATGAATAAAGGTAAATATACCAATTGTGTCGCTGACTCGCTGCCAATTGCCCCATTTTCTGACTCCTGAATGGAAAGCATACTTGTTGATGACCTTGGAATCTCTTGATCTCTTGTGAAGTCAAGTAGATCAAAATACCACAGCCGTGGGACATAAAGATCGCCAGTCGCAGCCCCTGAACGTCGTGACTCCTCGACTTTATTTAGTTCCTTTTTATATACAGTGCGTATTCCTTGTATTTTTTTCTTGATCATATTTACATCCACAGGCTCATTTGGAAAATGGTTTTTAAAGATAGTAATCAGATCCGCATAAGCTGCTTGTTTGATGCGTTTGTTACTATATTCAGGCGATTTAATTTTCCAAAGACAGGTTAATGTGCGATATTTTTCTATGAAATCACGCAAAAATAATTTGTTTTGATGAGCAGTCATCTGTGAAAGATTATATGAGAACATTTTATTTGACACTGTTATAATAAACATGTAATTTTTTAGATTTTTAAAAGAACACAAATGAGAAAAAATAATAACAAACATTATTATGTTTCAAAAAACATAATACACGATAAAACCTACACAAATAACAATAATAAATAAACATGAAAAAAAAAAAAAATGTGAACGGCTAAATAACACAATAAAGAAACCATACAAAACCTAATGTTACCCACCTTTGGAGGATAGATACTCTGAATTCGTCAAAAACCAGACCACAAACAAGATTGATGCTAAGGACACACGAGGCAGCAAAGACAGGCGCAGAAGCGAAACTATATATATGGGATGTAACCAATCAACCACATTACCAGAACTGGATTGAGCAGGTCAGAAGAAGTCAGGGCGTGCAACAATCCAGACAACGTCACGGAGGGGTGTATAGTTTGCCTAATTACGCCCATGCAAAAGACAGATTGACCAAACGAAAACATGTGTGAAGCCTTTTGGACGTCCGCCATGGCCAATCAATATATCGATGAGCGCTTTGAGGTCGTTTGACAACACTCAACGTGTGACACATGGACAAATACCTATCAGCGATACAAAAAAAAAAAAAAAAGACTTTGCCAAATAAATCGCACAATGGATTGACTCGTGTAAAGCAGGCTTAAGTGTGCATGCGCAGGAGAACAATGCAGGCCTCTGTGTGGATGATGGAGGACGCGTCATCCACATGGAGCTGGGAAGGAGGACTGCGATCGAAGGAAGAGAGGAGACGCCGGACCGAGAGAAGCGACACCCATCAGACAAGACCGCCCCCATAGTTGCGTATTATGAAAGTGTTTTTTTATGTTATACAAAGCGGCTTGGGCTCTTATATACAGTATTCTGGAATGCTATCTATAAGGGCTCACTGGTGCTGGCTGCAGCTTATAAGAAACACATCTGGTGACAGGTTCCCTTTAAAATACCAGGCACACAATACTAACCAAATCTGCACTGTGTAAAAGTCTGAGGGGTACTTTGCATGTTGCGACATCGCTACTGCGATGTCGTCGGGGTCAAATCGAAAGTGACGCACATCCGACGCCAGTAACGACATTGCAACGTGTAAAGCCTAGAAGCACCGATAAACGATTGCAAAAGCGTCGTAAATCGGTGATCTGTCTAGTGTCGGTCATTTCCATAATGTCGCTGCAGCGACAGGTACGGTTGTTCCTTGTTCCTGCGGTAGCACACATCGCTGTGTGTGAAGCCGCAGGAGCGAGGAACATCTCCTTACCTGCGGCTCCCGCCTGCAATGAGGAAGGAAGGAGGTGAGCAGGATGTTTACGTCCCGTTCATCTCCGCCCCTCCGCTTCTATTGGCCGCCTGCCGTGTGACGTCGCTGTGACGCCGCACGACCCACCCCCTTAGGAAGGAGGCGGGTTGCCGGCCAGAGCGACGTCGCAGGGCAGGTAAGTGCGTGTGAAGCTGCCGTAGCGATAATGTTCGCTATGGCAGCTATCACAAGAGATCGCATCTGCGACGGGGGGGGTACTATCGTGCTCGGCATCGCTACAATTGGCTAGCGATGTCACAGGGTGCAAAGTACCCCTGAGAGTGATCTCAAATGAATTGTCCTCCTTTTGGCCATTCTTTCTTCTTATTTACATGTAATTATTAGGGATGATCGAATATCACAAATATTCGGCTTCGCGAATATTCGACAAATAGGTCGTCGCAATGCGAATATTCGATGAGCAATGTAACTCTATAGGAAGCCCGAATAGTTGCTCTTCGGCAAGTATTCGGGTTTCCCATAGACTTACATTGCGCATCGAATATTCGCAAATAGTCAAAAAGCAGTGACCTATTCGGCGAATATGGGCGTAGCCGAATATTTGAGGTATTCGATCATCCCTAGTAATTATGGCTAAAAATCATTTTGCAATTGAGTTTCAGGAAAAATATTGAACCATTTGCCTTCTGTATCCTCTGTGCTGCGTGGTTTACTGCTGGCTGCAGAACGAGTAAACTGAGAATACATCAGTCAGCTTGCTATCAGGGTTTGACAAAGATTTTTTTTATTTAATTTATAACTGTTTCCGAGCTCCTCTAGGCTGATTTATGACCACAGAACACATGTAAATTGAATGTGAATGGAATTAAAGAATCTGTAAATCCCACAAGGTGCAAAATTCATAATGAAACCGAAGTGTACAAATGGTTTTTTGGCCACAAATACAAGTATTTAAGTGAAAATAAATGTGGATAACCTCTTTAAAGTTCCTGTGCACATTAAAGGGGTGATTCACTACTCTGCAACAGTGGCCTCATCCCTGTAAAACTGATAGGGGAGGCTTTTTCTAAATACCTTGTTCAGCCAATTCTACCTTTGAGCTGCGCTATTGTGGTCCGCTCATCCCCATGATGTGACCCCCGGGCTCCAGACCACTGAGATCCAGTGATGACACGTCAACTTCCAGTTGACCCGACATCACCGCAGCCAGCCCCTGTCTTTCTGAGTGACTCAGCTGTGGGCGGCGCTTCACCATTCATCACAGCACTTGGACTTTTTTCCCCATATTCCAGTACATTTATGGTACAATTAATGGTTTCAGTTAAAAGTACAACTCGCCCTGCAAAATACAAGCCCCTATATGGCTATATTGAAGGAAAAATAAAAAAGATATGGCAATTGGAAGAAGGGGAGAAAAAAACAAAAATGAAAAATCGCCAGGGGGTAAAAAGTTAATGCCAGCTATAGCTTCGCTATACTGGTCTGGTGATTTGTTGTGATCCAGACTAACTGCTGGTTGTAGTACTTTGATGCTGTGAGTGGGTGTGGTGTTATCCCTTGTCCTTTTGTTGCCGCCTTACTTCTCTTACTTTTCTCTTAGGTCTTTTACTGTTTGTTCCTGCGAGTGTGCAGTGTGCCTGAGTTTTGTTTTTTCCCTGTCTGTCTTAATCTGTGTTACCATCACACTCCTGCCCCTTCCTTCCCTGTGATGAGGGAACAGATTAAGTCTGGTCAGGAGAATAGTAAGGAACGGGACTCCTGCATCTCTACCATTGGGGATAATCACGAGGTTAGGGATAGCCTATGGTCCCCTAGCCCGAAGGACAGTAAAGGAGCCTCCAAAATTGAGACAGTCTTACAGTAAACACCAAATTGCAAGCAAATTGCAACCTGAAACCAAAACTTCATTACGGCTGCAGGTGCTTCGGAAATCCCTAGATGAGATGTCATGTTGTGATACTGGGATCCCCATTTCGCATTGCCAATCCTTGTTTCCCTAGCCTAATCCTAAAGGAAATTGAACAAAGAGTAGAGTCCAAGGAAATTCCAGTTACAGTCATGTACAAGAGAGGAAAAAGCTACAAAATAAAACCCAAGTGTGGGATCAATTATGGATGATTGCTATTGATTAAGGAAGGGTTGTGACGTAAGATCTATTGATGGGTGAAGATTCCCATGTCATGATTACATCATTGTGCTATCAGCGCGATGTGTCGTTTGTTATCCTTGTCCTGTGCTTATAGCCTCTTTTATTGCCGGGTGCCTGTGGGTAAAAAAATAATATAAACATATTCATATTCACATAATGGAAAGCCACAACTGTTATAGAGCGTAAGTGCTCCACCTGTTTAGTAGCAGCTGCTGTGTTCACAAGTGACAGTCTGTTATACAACATTACGCATTGTCATAGTATCTGGAGAGCCGTGGATCGCATTCACAAAGCAGCTGCTTACCACCAAGGATAGACAGCCGTGCATGCAATGAGGAATGTTACTGTCAATATATTATTTATATTCTCACTTGTTAAATGCAACATCACTACAACGCTCATATTGATTATTATAATGGATTCTCCCTTGTGCATACTAAGAATGTACACACTTTCAAATTAGATATTTTTATTTGACATTATTATTAGTGATGCACAAATAGTAACTAATCTTGTTCAGATTATTCATCACTAGTGATGGGCAGACCCGGACTGTAAAAGTCCGGATCCTCGCGGTTTCAATGGTGTCCGAGTGCCGGACCCGGGATTCCAGGTGTTTGATCCTTATCCGGCACTTGAGAAATTAAAAGAAAAATAACAAAAATAAGAATGAAGCGTGTGCTTCATACTTACCAAGGTAGGTATTGCTCATACATATGCACTGCTTTCTCCGCCCACCTATTATGCATCAAAATGTACATATTTTTTTTATACCATTATGATAAAATTATTAGAGTTTGTGATTTATAGAAATCTTCTCTTTCTAAGATTTGCTTATCTAACCAGACTTACAGCTCACTGACTGCTCCTACCGGTGATTCTCCTGCTTCCTTTAGCTCCTCTTTCATTCTGCTCTGTTGACCGGGTGTCTGTGCCACCCCTGCAGCAGTCAGACTACTCGGATCCAGGGTTTGCTGTAGCTCGAGTGTCCCCGGACCCGGGGCTTAGTGGCCACTTAATTAAAAGGGGGGATATTTACAGGGGAATAGTCCGTGGTTCGCGGTAAGGGGAGTACCGCCACTGCCAATGGGATACCCGGGGGAGATGGAGTGGGGCAGCCAGATGGTGATCCCTCCACGGGTAGGGAAGGCCCCAGGACTCTGGAGGATGGTTGGTGGATGGTGCAGGGTGTTGCACAGGCTGGCTTGGCAGGCAGGACGCGGGGAGGGCAGTGTACTCACTCAGGTCATGCGGATGTAGATGCAATCAATAAGCAGACTCTGACAGAGAAGTAAACCAAGTCTCTGGCTGCTGCTTTGGGGAGCCCGTCCGGGTGTCTGTCCCCACTGCTATTGCTTAGTGGTCCGGAGCCTGCCTCCATGCACAATTGTGTAGATGTTCCTAGGTGACCCGTCGGCCTGAAGCTGTCAGGGTCTTGCTCCTTTTAGTTAGTGGAGCAATGCTCTTGATGGCTGGCACTTGGGATCTCAGTGGGTCACATAAGCTGGAAAACCCTATCCCCCTCGTTGTGCTGATGCCTTCAATCTCTGAGCGCTTGGGGAAAGTTCATAAAGAGACTATCCTCCACAGGTGAATTATCAGGTTGCGTGAAGCTATTCCCTGATCTAGGGTCCTGTAACCCGCCATGCTCGGTACTGGACGTTCTGGTGCTCACCGTTCTCCAAAACTAAGTCAGTACACCCTTTTCCAATACCCTGCGACCGAGTCTCTGACTCCTCTGGTCCCAGACCACTGTCTGCGACCCAACCAAGGCCACACAGGGAGCTACAACTCCCTCAGCTACTCACTCTTTGAGGGCTACTACTGTTCTGACTCAATCCCTCCCACCAGTCTGTCTGACCGCTAGGCGGGTGGCCCTTTTCCAGCTAGACCAACCCACTGGTGTGTCTGACAGGGTTTGGTGTGAGGTGTGGTTAGGATTTGAGTGCTGATGGGAGCAGAACAGTGTTTAGGAACCCAGAACCATGGAGGGTGAGTTCTGCACTATGAGAAATGAGAGTGCAGTTCCCTGTGACACCCTGATAGAGTCAGGGGCGTCACATGTCACTGCCGATGTTGTGCTGATTAGCACCCGGCTCTCCACTGTCTAAACGCTCTGAGCTGTCAAGTCAGCATGATGTCAGCAATGTCGCCCCATGAACAGAGCTGAGTGGAAGAGAAGAAGCTGCTCTTCCGACATCAGGTCAAAGAAAGCAGGAGAATTGTTGCCTGACCTGGGATAGATTGTCGCATGGCAGAACAGGCAAGTAGTTAGCAACTACCTGCTGCTAAGTTCCTGGTCCCCCCGAAAAAATCAAAAAGTCTTAGATAATCCCTTTAATGATAAATTACAGTCCTATTTATTTTTGGAGACCTAGATATAGCAGGAATACTATATAAATGTGGCTTCTCGTTCATTGTCGTTACTAGCCGCAATTAAAGGACCACCAGTCGGCTGCTTAGAAGCTGATCTGCAGTCATTTAATAGCCTCTTACAGACTGACTGACCATTAATATCATTATCCTTCTGTGCATATAGACTATCATTTGCTCATTCCTAATCGTCCAGTGTAAGAGAAGGGTCTATGGAACTCCCATTTATGAGTCAGAATGGGGAGTCCCCTCTATAGGAAAATCCCTACACTACATGGACAGCCATTACCATATATACTAGAGTATAAGTCAAGTTTTTCAGCCCATTTTTTATGTTGAAAATGCCCCCCTCAGCATATGCTCAGTGACGTTCCCACAAATAAAATATTCTCACCTGTCCTTTCTTCCTACGATGTCCTCTTACCTGCTCCTTGTGGACAGCAAGCACATAGACCCCCTCGATGATCGCGGCTGGTACACACTGCACCAGCCGTAATCATCAAGGGGCCTGTGTGTACCAGTGGTCTGCAAGAAGCAGGTAAGAGGGGCATTACTACAGGAGACCATATGGGCACATTACTAGAGGATGAGGCACAAGGATGGGGCACATACTACAGGGCACATATATGGGCACATTACCACAGGAGACAATATGGCCACATTACTACAGGGGGACAATATGGCCAAATTACTACAGGGGACAATATTGCCACATTACTACAAGAGACCATATGGGCACATTACTATGGGACAATATGGCACAGGGAACAATATGGCCACATTACTACAGGAGACAATATAGGCACATTACTACATGGGTCAATATGGCCACATTACCACAGGAGACCATATGGTCACATTACTACAGGGTACAATATGGCCACATTACTACAGGGGACAATATGGCCACATTACTACAGGGGACAATATGGCCACATTACTACAGGAGACCATATGGGCACATTACTATAGGATGAGGCACAAGGATGGGGCAGATATCACAGGGCACATGTATGGGCACATTACTACAGGGGACAATATAGCTACATTATTACAGGGGACAATATGGCCACATTACTACAGGAGACCATATGGGCACATTACTACAGGGGACAATATGGCCACATTACTACAGGAGACCATATGGGCACATTACTATAGGATGAGGCACAAGGATGGGGCAGATATCACAGGGCACATGTATGGGCACATTACTACAGGGGACAATATAGCTACATTATTACAGGGGACAATATGGCCACATTACTACAGGAGACTATATGGGCACATTACTACAGGGGGCAATATGGTCACATTACTACAGGAGACTATATGGGCACATTACTACAGGGGACAATATGGGCAGGTTACTACAGATGACAATATGGGTACATTACTAAAGGGGATAATATGGACAGGATACTACAGAGGACAATATGGGCACATTACTACAGGAGACAAGATAGGCACATTACTACAGGGGACAAGATGGGCACATTACATTTTATTGGTATTGTGAGGTAGCGCGGTCGGCTGCGCAGCAGAAGACACGGGATCCAGGCATCAAGGTTCACAGCACACGGTGTTTAATGTCCAAACAAAAAGTCCATAACAAAATACATGTGCCTCTCCAGCAGAGGGCTCAGGAAGTTCTGGTCACTTCCCCCACACCCGGCACACCTGCCCTCGTTCCTGTTTCCTTTTAACCCTTCCTTAAGCCTGTAGGGAAACAGCATTAACCCTATAGTGGATTTACTTTCTATCATGGAGTGAGCACAACCTGGGCGAGACATACCGGCCGTCATAGATTACCCCGGTCACAGTCTCACATACCCCCCCCCTCAGTTCAAGCGTGCGGGGTTGAACTCCAGCCATCAAGCACGGGCCGCGGGACAAGGCATCGGCGTTGCCCTGCAACCTACCGGCCCGGTGTTCAACCGTAAACCGGAAGTTCTGCAGAGAAAGGAACCACCGGGTAACCCGGGCATTCCGTTCCTTGGCGGACCTCATCCAGACCAGTGGAGAGTGATCCGTCACCAAGCGAAACTGCCGTCCCAGCAGGCAATAGCGTAGGGACTCCAAGGCCCACTTGATCGCCAGGCACTCCTTCTCCACTACGCTATAATTCCGCTCGGGAGGGGTGAGCTTCCTACTCAAGAAGGTGACGGGGTGTTCCTCCCCCTGAACCACCTGAGACAGCACTGCCCCCAGGCCGACCTCCGAGGCGTCAGTCTGTACTATGAACTCCTTCCGGAAATCAGGGTTGACCAGAACGGGCTGTCCGCACAGGACCCCCTTCAGGGCCCGGAAGGAGTCCTCGGCCTGCGGAGTCCACCGCACCATGACGGACTTCTTGCCTTTGAGAAGGTCCGTCAAGGGGGCTGATAGTCCCGCAAAATCCTTTACAAACCTCCTGTAGTACCCCACGATACCCAGGAAGGCCCTAACCTGCTTCGTGGTCAGGGGTCTAGGCCACTTCTGGATCGCCTCAACCTTGTTAATTTGGGGCTTAATCACTCCTTGGCCTATCACGTAGCCCAAGTAGCGGGCTTCCGTGAGTCCCAATGCACATTTCTTGGGATTGGCTGTCAATCCGGCTGTTCGAAGCGCGTCCACCACCGCTTGTACCTGTTCCAAGTGGGTCTGCCAATCGGAGCTGTAAATAATGATGTCATCCAGGTACGCTGATGCATACGCCTGGTGGGGTTCCAGCACTAAGTCCATCAACCTCTGGAACGTGGCCGGAGCGCCATGTAACCCAAAAGGCAAGACAACATAGTGGAAGAGACCCTCCGGCGTAACAAAAGCTGTTTTCTCCTTGGCGGACTCCGTTAGTGGCACCTGCCAGTACCCTTTGGTCAGGTCGAGCGTGGTAAAATATCGCGCCTGTCCCAGCCTATCAATCAGCTCATCCACCCGGGGCATGGGGTAGAGATCGAACTTGGATATTTCGTTCAATCTCCTAAAGTCATTGCAGAACCTTAAGGAGCCATCGGGTTTTGGTATTAGGACAATCGGACTAGCCCATTCACTCCGGGATTTTTCGATGACCCCCAGGCGTAACATTGTCTTTACTTCCTCCGATATGGCTTGTCGTCGAGCCTCCGGCACCCGGTATGACTTCAGGCGTACCTTCAGGTGGGGCTCGGTGACAATATCATGTCGTATCAGACTGGTCCTACCGGGCAGCTCGGAGAAGACATCGGGGTTCTGCTGAACCAACCGTCTGGCCTCTCGCCTCTGTTGCTTGGTGAGGGCTTCTCCAATCCTTACTTCCGGTTCGTCCTCTCCGGAGGTCGCTGGAGCCGGATGTGAACGACCCGAAGAGGAGGGAGGTGGGGAAAAAACAGCCATCAGGCTTTCCCGTTCCTGCCAAGGTTTTAATAGGTTGACATGGTATATTTGTTCAGGTTTCCGCCTACCGGGCTGCAATACTTTATAGTTAACCACCCCTACTCTTTCCTTTATCTCGTAGGGGCCTTGCCACTGAGCCAGGAATTTGCTCTCCGCCGTGGGGATCAATACCAACACCCGATCCCCGGGTTTAAAGGTCCGCACGGTGGCTTGTCTATTGTAGCGGCCGCTTTGCGCGGCCTGAGCCTCCTGTAAGTGCTCCTTCACAATTGGCATGACCGCGCTTATGCGGTTCTGCATACCCAAAATGTGTTCAATCACACTTTTATGGGGGGTGGGCTCTTGTTCCCATGTTTCCTTTGCCAGGTCCAACAATCCCCGGGGATGTCGCCCGTATAACAATTCAAAAGGCGAAAACCCCGTGGATGCCTGTGGCACCTCTCGTATGGCAAACATCAAATAGGGAAGCATCATATCCCAGTCTTTCCCGTCTTTTGAAATCACCCTTCTTAGCATGGTTTTCAGGGTTTTATTGAAACGCTCGACTAAACCGTCCGTTTGCGGATGATACACAGACGTACGCAACTGCTTGATCTGGAGTAGCCGGCATAGCTCTTTGGTCACTTTAGACATGAATGGGGTCCCCTGATCCGTAAGGATCTCCTTGGGCAATCCCACCCGGCAGAACACAGCAAACAACTCCCGAGCTATAAGCTTTGCTGCAGTATGTCTGAGAGGTATCGCCTCGGGATACCGGGTGGCATAGTCAACGATCACTAGGATGTGTTGGTGCCCTCGAGCGGACTTTACGAGGGGCCCCACCAGATCCATCCCTATCCGTTCAAAAGGGACTTCTATAATGGGTAACGGTACCAACGGACTGCGAAAATGGGTCAGGGGTGCAGTAAGCTGACACTCCGGGCAGGTTTCGCAGAACCGTTTTACCTCCCCAAAGACCCCGGGCCAATAGAACCTTTGCAATATTCGCTCCTGCGTTTTCTTGACCCCTAGGTGGCCACTCATCAGGTGTTTATGAGCCAAGTCGAGGACCCGCCGGCGATGCGGCTGGGGCACCACCAACTGTTCTACCCCTACGCCCCGTATTTCATCTACCCGGTAGAGTAAATCCTGCTTAAGAGCGAAATGGGGGTACCTTACCTGGGCACTGGGCAGCTGTGCCACCCCGTCAACTACTGTCACCCGACTCCGGGCATGTATTAACGTAGGGTCCTGGAGTTGGGCTGTCCCAAACGTATCCGGGGACGCCTCCAACTCCGGGATGGGCTCGACCGTCTCAGCCTCTCCTGCCAATACCTCTAGGGGTGACCTATCGGGTTCACACTCTGTCCCTATCATCGTGACCCCTACGGCAGGTGTCCCGGATTCAGGATTGTAGGGCTCAGGTCCCGGACCGACCAATATCTGAGGGGACTTAGGGGGTCCCCTCCATAAAGTCCAAAAATAGGGCAGATCCCTTCCTAGGATCACGTCATAAGGAAGAGTGTTAAGAAGTCCCACCTCATGTTGCACCTGACCGCAAGGTGCTGTGATGGTGACAATCCCCGTGGGATAGTCGTGGCGGTCCCCATGTATGCAAACCACCCCCACAGTGCGTCCTGTGGCCTTTACTTTAGCTCTCAAGGTGGATCGCACAAGGGTCACTAAGCTTCCGGAATCCAACAATCCTGTAACCGGACATCCATTCACCTGTATTTGGCACAAGTGGGGCTCTGTCTCTGGGGAGACCAGGTCAGCGGTACACACCACCTGAGCATACATTGAACCCCGCCGGGTAACCCCACAATCCATGGGCTCCGTGGTGAGTGGACACTGGGCTTCCATATGTCCCACCCGCTGGCACCGCCAACATCTAATAGGGAAGGAAACCCCCTTGACAAGTTGTCGTTTAGGGTACATGGCCTTCCGGACCTCAGGAACGGCGGGCGCGGCCTCAGCCAGGATGGTAGCGGACTCCTGTACCGGTGTCGGCGGTGGGTCCTTGGCCCTAGGCTTGGAGGGGCCGGACCGACGGGCGGTACGCAAAGTCTCAGTGTCCCGTATCAAGTCCTGCGTAGCCACATGCCGCTCTACCAGGGACACTAATTGGTCCAGGGTACTCGGGTCACCCTGTCCTACCCACCGTTGAACGGTGACGGGTAAAGTGCGCACAAAACGATCCACTACTACCCTTTCCACCATTTGCGCCGGGCTCAGAGTGTCAGGCTGCAACCACTTTTTTACAAGATGTAATAAGTCATAGGCCTGGGAGCGTACGGGTTTGGCTTCCTCATAGAACCACTGATTTACCCGCTGAGCCCGTACATAGGTATTCACCCCCAACCGAGCCAGTATTTCGGCTTTCAGGGTCACATAGTCAATGGCGTCCTCGGTACCGAGGTCCAGGTACGCTTTTTGGGGTTCCCCCGTCAGATAGGGCGACAATACCTCAGCCCACTGCGGGGTCGGCAGCTTTTCCCGCTCGGCCACCCGCTCAAACACCGCCAGGAACGCTTCCACATCATCACCCGGGGTCATCTTTTGCAACGCTTGTCTCACCGCTTTCCGGACGCTGCCGTCGTCACCCGGTCCCGGGGTTGTTGCTGCCGGTCCGGCACGGATCGACTTGGCCAGGAGAACCATCTGTTCTTGGTGCCTTTTTTCCTGCAATTGTAAGGCTTGCTGCTGACGTGCATTGGCCTGCTCCATCTGTTCTTGGTGCCTTTTGTCCTGCACTTGCAAGGATTGCTGCTGACGTGCATTGGCCTGCTCCATCTGTTCTTGGTGCATTTTGACCTGCACTTGCAAGGATTGCTGCTGACGTGCATTGGCCTGATCCAACTGTTCTTGGAGTTTTTTTTCCTGCACTTGCAAGGATTGGAGCAGGTGTGCATTGGTTTGTAGCTGCTGTGCATTAGCCTGTTGCTGCTGTGCATTAGCCTGAGCCAAATGCTTTAGTATGTCCTCCATGGCGTCGCCGGGTTTGGGCTGTAGTATAGCCGCTCGAATCCAGGACATGCGCAGCTGGGTCACCAGGGATGGATGCTACACCTCACCGGCTGTCATGCCCGCATTCTCCACCATATGTGAGGTAGCGCGGTCGGCTGCGCAGCAGAAGACACGGGATCCAGGCATCAAGGTTCACAGCACACGGTGTTTAATGTCCAAACAAAAAGTCCATAACAAAATACATGTGCCTCTCCAGCAGAGGGCTCAGGAAGTTCTGGTCACTTCCCCCACACCCGGCACACCTGCCCTCGTTCCTGTTTCCTTTTAACCCTTCCTTAAGCCTGTAGGGAAACAGCATTAACCCTATAGTGGATTTACTTTCTATCATGGAGTGAGCACAACCTGGGCGAGACATACCGGCCGTCATAGATTACCCCGGTCACAGTCTCACAGTATATATTTTTAATTTTGAAATGTGCCAGTAGCTGCTGCATTTCTCACCATAGGATTGTACTAAAGTCAATAAGTTTTCCCAGTTTTTTGTGGTAAAATTAGGGGCCTTGGCTTATACTTGGGTTGGCTTATAATCGAGTATATACGGTAATTTGAAACAAAGCCTTTTAAACATTTTACTAGATCCAGTGAATGATCCACGTGAAATCAGATCTGTTATAAGATTTTATTATACTAACAAGAGACATTATTACATAGAGTACAACTAATGAGACTGGTGTACTAACTTTGAAAAATTCATTATAGAAAAAAAAAGTATGGCACTCTGTTAAAGTGGTGGTGCCTGGGTAGGGTCCAAACCCTTATATAATAGAGAGAAAAAATCCGTCACTCACAATAGATTGCGTGAAAAAAATAGACTTTTTTATTGGCTCATTTGTGTGAATAAAAAAAGAAAAAATCTTTTTTACAAATTTTTTCAATTAATGACGTTTTGGTCATCTGAGACCTTCATCAGAGTCACACAGCAAATAGAGACACAGGGGACATAAACCGCAATTGGCGCTAGTAGGAAATGCGAGCCAATAAAAAGTCTATTTTTTTCACGCAATCTATTGTGAGTGCTGGATTTTTTGTCTGTATTTGAAAAATTCATGTTAGAATGGCTGTATAATCCTGATATTAAAGTCAGCATTTTATGTGTCCAGTTATAAAATGAAAATACTGAAGAGTGCAATTATATTAAAGGGTTATTCCCTTCTCCAATATCCTATCCCAATATGTAGTAGGCGTAATAACAATAATATTAGCAAATACCTCCAATTTGAAATGTAGTATAGTTCTTTTGATATAGCCATGTCTCTTACCTCATGTGCAGGGCATTGCAGGACCTAAGGTATCCATGGTTATGACTAACGAACTAACTGTGACTATAGCCGTGGTTGTAATCATGGATAGCTAAGGTCCTGCAATGCCTTGCACATGAGGTAAGTGACCTAGTGAATCAGGATAACTATACTACATTTCTAATTGGAGGTATTTGATATTATTATTATTATTATTATTATTATTATTATTATTATTATTAGTACCCCTACTACATATTAGGAGGTGAGATTTAAGGCCCCGTCACACACAGAGAAAAATCTTTGGCAGATCTGTGGTTGCAGTGAAATCATGGACATATTGTTCCATTTGTACACAGCCACAAACCTGGCACTGATTGTCCACAATTTCACTGCAACCACAGATTTGCCACAGATTTGCCACAGATTTATCTCTGTGTGTGACAGGGCCTTAACTCCTTAAATTCTCATCCACCTAGCCTGACTGACAGCTACAGCTTGTACTAAGTAGTGTGATATCTAAGCAGCAGCAGGGAGGAGGGTCAATGTGGAGCTGTCAATCAGCCTAGGTGGGAGGAGCTTCAGCAGACAGGAGGCGGGACTTTAAGTGGCAGTTAATCAGGCTTAGTGGGCAGAGATTGAATATGACTTTTCATAAGTCACTATATAGCCATATTGACAATGATTTTCATAGCAGGTACATCAGCTTCATCTGGTCTAAGATCTCTTTGATACAGAGTATACAGTTTGTAAAGTGAAATCTTTAAGTTTTGCATTTTATTTATAGAAACCAAATGAGGATGTGGAAGCAAAGTCTTGTATTAGATGTTTCATAGCATTAATGCAGATTGAAGATTCTGATGTATGGCATATCAAGGAGTATTGTAATTTGTTAACAAGTAATGATATACGCCGGGGTTCAATACATCTGGCACTGATTCTATTCAGAGCAATTAGTGTATGAATAGCATATAAATAAGCAACTTCTACAATATTAAAGTAAAGGCGGGCAAGAGAGCTGGCACGAGTCCATGAATCCATCAAACATATGGTACAGTTCATTGAGCTGCACACTATACTATCTGTAATTACATTCCAGACATGGCTGCCTTGTGTTACAGACGTCTGCATCTACCCTTATATCCAGCTGAAAATTATAGCTAGTTTATAGTCTGGACAGCTGGATCTGAACTTTATTCTGAACATTAAAGGGTTATTCCCATCTCCAAGATCCTATCCCAATATGTAGTAGGTGTAATAATAAGAATATTAGCAAATACTGCCAATTAGAAATGTAGTATAGTTCTCCCATATAGGTGTGTCTCCAACCTCATGTGCAGGGCATTGCAGCTTAGGTATCCATGGTTACGACTACTCATATGTTTATTCAGTTAGTTACTCATGGTCATAACCATGGATACCAATGCCCTGAACATGAGGTAAGAAACATGACTATATCAGGAGAACTATACTACATTTCTAATTGGAGGTGTTTCCATCCACTCTAACAAAAAAAATGCTCAGCTACCTTTTGTCCAAAAAAGATGGACTGCCAGCTTAGTGAGGTAACTAGGTATATAGCCTGTCTATGAAGGGTAAGGGATAGGAGGACTGAGGAGAAAAGAAAGAAAACAAGTAGAGGGAGACAGAGGAAAATTGAGCTGAGCTTTCTAAAAAGTCTTCTACCTCACCTCAGTGCATAATTTACATCTATACAGCTCAATCCTGCTGTGACGCTTACCACCAGAGGTCGCAAGTGTACTAGAATGAGGACAAACACCTAGGCGCTAGTCCACTAGGGGTCGCCAAAACCCTGGTGGGGAATTTTTGCAGAGTAGTCAATCAAGCCGAGTGTCAGAAACCAGGAGGTCACGTCAGTACAGAGGGAGCTAGAGAAGTCAAGGTCACATGCGAGCCGAGGATCAGAAAGCCAGGAAGTAGCATCAGGTACAGAAGATAGCAGAGTCAAGGTCAGAGTATAAGTCAGGGTCGGGAGCCGTGAGGACACATCAGTAAAGAGGGGAGAGCGGAACAGAGGTCACTAAACAAACCGAAGGTCAGGGAAACAGGGAGTACAGCAAGAGCAGGGAAGTGAGGGAACAAGGGATGGGAAACAAGGTAGCGGGACAAGATCAAAACAGACTCATGGGAAGCAGAAACTATCACTGGCGGCGTTCTGGGTGAAACCGCTCCAAGATAAGGCAGAGCGATCACCCGGAACAAGACACTAACGTATAGGCCCCTCCCACTGGGCCTAGACCCGGAACATACAGACAAAAGGAGAACAAATTGGCTCTGTAAGGGAGCAGAGCCACAAGAGAATCATGACACCTGCCTGTCCTCACTGCTGCTGCTTCTGTGTGTGTACTAAGGAATGAAGAGCAGTAATGCTTCACTATGTGCTTTACTCCATATGGGAGACATCATTGCAGCTAGTCTCCACCCAGCAGCTCAGAGTGAATAGCAAAGTAAGAGATGCAATCTGTAGTGGGGTAAAAATAATGAATATGCAGGATATAAATCATATAATAGCCAGAAATAGTGTTTTTTTCCTCATGTATGTATTTAAATGTCTGAGCTAGCAGTAAATGCTTCCCCAAGGCAACACATCCCTATATAAATATAAACATTTTTTATATATATATATATATATATATATATAGACATATATATATATTCTTCACTATTCAATTACTGTTGATTTAATTAGTAAATACTATTGTTTCTGTCTACAATGTGATACTTTATATATATATGCATATATATACAGTATATATATATATATATATATATATATATATATATATATATATATATATATATATGTATATTTACATAAAAAATGTAGAAGTATTGTAGACTAATTTTTAATGGGGATCTGTCAGTATTATTAACCCTCGTAAGCCGTCTTTATGGGGATGAAGCTCATAGGAATCTGAATAACATTATATCTTGATATCTGTGATCTCATGTCTTATTGGAGGGATATACAAATTTTTCTTGGTATGCAAGGAAAAATAAATCTTACCCAACACCGTTTCCCACACTGCGGAAGAATCAGCGGGCTAATGTTTTGCTGTGTATTCACGCGACCTCCCCATAATCCTCTGCAGCTGTGACATGTTAGGGATTATCATACCCTGAACAGTGGTGGTCAGTACTTGGGATATAACAGATTAAGGCTACATGCGCACGCTGCTTCTTTTTCGTGTTCACAAACTACAGCCAAAACTGCACCTTGTCAGAGAGAGCCTGGAAATGTCACAAAAAATGTAGGTGCTTTTTTGGTGCGTTTTTGCTGCTTTTTTGGTGCGTTTTTGGCTGCAGTTTTGTCAACAATTGTTTCATGTATTTTTCAGTTCAAACAAGCCCATAAAGCTTGTTGAATTGAAAAAAAAAAAATTAGAAATAATTAAAAAAAACTGGCGTGCGGTTCCCCCCCCCAATTTTAATGCCAGCCAGATAAAGCCATACGGCTGAAGGCTGGTATTCTCTCAGGATGGGGAGCCCCACGTTATGGGGAGCCCCCCAGCCTAACAATATTAGTCAGCAGCCGCCCAGAATGGCCGCATCCATTAGATGCGGCTGTTCTGGGACAGTACCCGGCTCTTGCCGATTTGCCCTGGTGCGTTGGCAAATCGGGGTAATAAGGAGTTATTGGCAGCCCATAGCTGCCAATAAGTCCTAGATTAATCATGTCAGGCGTCTCCCTGAGATTCCTTCCATGATTAATCTGTAAGTTACAGTAAATAAACACCCACATGAAAAAATCCTTTATTAGAAATAAAAAACACTAACAAATTCCCTCGTTCTCCCATTTAATAAGCCCCAAAAAGCCCTCTATGTCCGGCGTAATCCAGGATAGTCCAGCGTCGCTTCCAGCTCTGCTGCATGGAGGTGACCGGAGAAGCAGCAGACACCGCCGCTCCGGTCAGCTCCACGCAGCAACTGAAGACAGCCGCGCGATCAGCTGAGCTGTCACTGAGGTTACCCGCGGCCACCGTTTAATCCAGCGGTGGCCGCGAGTAACCTCAGTGACAGCTCAGCTGATCGCGCTACTGCGTGGAGCTGACAGGAGCGTGGAGGACGGGACTATCAGCGGCGGCGGTGAGAGGGGTCCATCATCTCCCCTGTGCGTGCACGCTGGGGACAGTGGTACTTCGGGGAACACGTGGAGGACGGGACTATCAGCGGCGGCAGCGAGAGGGGGATGGACATTGGCAGCTGAAAACATTGATTTTTCCCTCTCGCTGCCGCCGCCACTGATAGTCCCGTCCTCCACATCATCTCCCCTGTGCGTGCACGCTGGGGACAGCGGTACTTCGGGGAACACGTGGAGGACGGGACTATCGGCGGCGGCAGCGAGAGGGAAAAATCAATGTTTTCAGCTGCCAATGTCCATCCCCCTCTCGCTGCCATCGCTGATAGTCCCGTCCTCCATCAGCGGCGGCAGCGAGAGGGGGATGGACATTGGCAGCTGAAAACATTGATTTTTCCCTCTCGCTGCCGCCGCTGATAGTCCCCGTCCTCCACATCATCTCCCCTGGGGACAGCGGTACTTCGGGGAACACGTGGAGGACGGGACGGGACCACTTGCCTGACCTCACTTCCTGACAAATCATCTGCGTTTTTGGTACCAAAAACGCAGGTAAAAGGCAGGTAAAATGCACCACTTTTGATTAGCATGCATTTTTCCTGCGTTTTTGATGCCCTCATTGATTTCAATGGGTGACAAATGTTGACAAAAACGCAGGAAGAATGAACATGCTGCATTTTTTTTGTCACAAACTTTTGACAAAAAAAACGCTGACAAATAAACTGCAATGTGCGCATGACAAATCTGACTTCTCATAGACTTTGCTGGGAAGTCAAATGTCAGAAAGTTCTGCTGACAAAACTGCAGCCAAAAAAGCAGCAAAAAAGCAGCAAAAAAAGCAGCGTGCGCTTGTAGCCTAATGGTTCCCAGAGTCATTTTCCATCTCCAAAGTCACTGGGTAAATATCTCTTTTCTGTATTCTGTAGCATGTAAGCTCTTATGGTCAGCATTGTCCTGTCTTCTGTGGAGTGTAAGCTCATATGCTCAGTCAGGTACTCTCTTTCTCCGGTAGAGTGTAATCTCTTATGGTCAGCAGTGTCCTCTCTCTGTCTCTCTCCTGTAGAGTTTAAGTTCTTATGATCAGCAGGGTCCTCTCTCTCCTGTAAAGTGTAAGTTCTTATGATCAGCAGGCTCCTCTCTCTCCTGTAGAATGTAAGTTCTTATGATCAGCAGGGTCCTCTCTCTCCTGTAGAAGGTAAGTTCTTATGATCAGCAGGGTCCTCTCTCTCCTGTAGAAAGTAAGTTCTTATGATCAGCAGGGTCCTCTCTCTCCTGTAGAGTGTAAGTTCTTATGATCAGCAGGGTCCTCTCTCTCCTGTAAAGTGTAAGTTCTTATGATCAGCAGGGTCCTCTCTCTCCTGTAAAGTGTAAGTTCTTATGATCAGCAGGGTCCTCTCTCTCCTGTAGAATGTAAGTTCTTATGATCAGCAGGGTCCTCTCTCTCCTGTAGAAGGTAAGTTCTTATGATCAGCAGGGTCCTCTCTCTCCTGTAGAAAGTAAGTTCTTATGATCAGCAGGGTCCTCTCTCTCCTGTAGAGTGTAAGTTCTTATGATCAGCAGGGTCCTCTCTCTCCTGTAAAGTGTAAGTTCTTATGATCAGCAGGGTCCTCTCTCTCCTATAGAATGTAAGTTCTTATGATCAGCAGGGTCCTCTCTCTCCTGTAGAGTGTAAGTTCTTATGATCAGCAGGGTCTTCTCTCTCCTGTAGAGTGTAAGTTCTTATGATCAGCAGGGTCCTCTCTCTCCTGTAGAAGGTAAGTTCTTATGATCAGCAGGGTCCTCTCTCTCCTGTAGAATGTAAGTTCTTATGATCAGCAGGGTCCTCTCTCTCCTGTAAAGTGTAAGTTCTTATGATCAGCAGGGTCCTCTCTCTCCTGTAGAATGTAAGTTCTTATGATCAGCAGGGTCCTCTCTCTCCTGTAGAATGTAAGTTCTTATGATCAGCAGGGTCCTCTCTCTTCTGTAAAGTGTAAGTTCTTATGATCAGCAGGGTCCTCTCTCTCTCTCCTGTTGAGTGTAAAATCATATGGTCAGTGGGGTCCTCTCTCTCCTGTAGAGTGTAAGTTCTTATGATCAGCAGGGTCCTCTCTCTCCTGTAGAATGTAAGTTCTTATGATCAGCAGGGTCCTCTCTCTCCTGTAAAGTGTAAGTTCTTATGATCAGCAGGGTCCTCTCTCTCTCCTGTTGAGTGTAAAATCATATGGTCAGTGGGGTCCTCTCTCTTGCTCTCCTGTAAAGTGTAAGATCTTATGATCAGAGGTGTTCTCTCTGTTTTTCTCCTCTACCGTGTAAGCTCTTATGGTCAGAGGTGTTCTCTTTCTCTTCTAGAGTGTAAGCCCTTATGGTCAGCGATGTTCTCTCTCCTGTGTAGTGTAAGGTCTTATAGTCACTTGGGTCCTCTCTCTGTCCTGTAAAGTATAAGCTCTTTTAGTCAACGGTGTTCTCTCTTTCTCCTGTAGCGAGTAAGCTCTTTTGGTTGGCGATGTTCTCTCTCCTGTAAAGTGTAAGCTCTTATGGTTAGCAGGGTCCTCTCTCTCCTGTAGAGTGTAAGCTCTTATGTTTAGCAGTGTTCTCTCTCGCCTGTAGAGTGTAAGCTCTTATGGTCAGTAGGCTCCTCTCTCATGTAGAGTGTAATATCTTATGATCAGTGAGGCCTTCTCTCTCTCTTTCTCCTTTAGAGTGTAAGCTCCTATGGTCTGCGGTGTTCTCTCTTCTGTGGCATATAAGCTCTTATGGTCAGTCAGGTCCTCTCTCTCTCTCCTCTAAAGTGTAAGCTCTTGTGATCAGTGAGGTCCTCTCTCTCTCCTGTAGAATGTAAGCTCTTATGGTCAGAGGTGTTGTTTGTCTCCTGTAGAGTGTAATCTCTTATGGTCAGCAGGGTCCACTTTATCCTTCCTGTAGAGTGTAAGATCATATGATAAGTGGGGTCCTTTCTCTCCTGTAAAGTTTAAGCTCTTATGGTTAGCGGTGTTCTCTCTCCTGTGGAGTGCAAGCTCTTATGCTCAATCAGGTCCTCGCTCTCTCCTGTACAGTGTAAGCTCTTTTGGTCAGCAGTGTTTTCTCTCTCCTGCAGAGTGTAAGTTCTTTTGGTCAGTGGAGTTCTCTCTCTCCTGTAGAGTGTAAACTCTTATGGTCAGCAGGGTCCTCTTTTTCCTGTAGAGTGTAAACTCTTTGGTCAGTGAGGTCCTCTCTCTTTCTCCTGTAGAGTGTAAGCTCTTATAGTCAGCTGTGTTCTCTCTCTCTCCTGTAGAGTATAAGCTGTTATGGTCAGCAGTGTTCTTTCTTCTGTAGAGTGTAAGCTCTTATGGTCAGTGTTATCCTCTGTCTCTTTCTTTCTCTTCTCCCCTATGTGTATTTTTTGAGTAAATACAAGCTTTCCAATACTTAGATTTCCATGAATTTAGACGTCACAAATTGTATTTTTTGGACAGTGCAGGGAAGCAGCAAATTTGAATTTGAAATGATCTGTTCATCATTAGTAGACACTTAGATATTTTCCATATATTTTCACACACAGTGCCCCTGACTATGCTACTGCTGTTGGAACTAGCGTTTTACTGCGCCTGATGCTTCAGGAAATTTATGGTTGTATACAACTGCCATTGAGTGCAATGGGACCTGTATAATCCATAGCCACTGGCAGATGCAGGCATCCATCATTTTTTTATTTACCTTCACTATGAGAGGAAGCAGATTATTGCGCAGAACATACGCACGACATTCAGACACAAACCTACGTGTAGTAACAGATGAGATAGACAGACAGATATAAATATCACCCTTTTGAATTTTAGGTTTTAATATAAATAGATAATGAGTCAGACATATACACTATATTCTTATTACAGTAGCTAAAATGACAGTTATACAATTAAAGGGAATCTGACAGCAGGTTTTTTTTATTTAATCTATTTAAAATAGAGCAGCATAATTTAAAGGAAGAAAGCCTAATTACAGAGATGTGTCACCAATTAGGGTTTCAATACAATCAGTGTTTTTATCAGCAGGAGGTTATCACTGCAGGGCTAGGTCTCATGTGCAGGCCAGTTCAGCTAATCTGTGTAACTCTGGCCTCAGCACTGATGCTGACAATGCATACTGTAAACAGGAAGCTGCCAATCAGGGTAGGTGGGCGGGATTATACTGAGACCACTGCTACATCTACATCAGAGAAAACAGGGATTCTATCAAAACAACACCAAGCAACTCAGTAAGTGATGCATCACTGGAATCAGGGTTTCTGACCTACGATGTGCTACTCTCATATTACAATGTGCCGCCCCTCGTGGCTCGAGGGTCTCTGGACCTGGGGGCTAGGGGCCACTCTTAAATCTAAAAAGGGGGTTATTTACAGGGGGAGTTAGATAGTTTGTGACTCTACCCGTGGTGTGCGGTAATAGGGAGTACCGCCGCTGCCATTGGGAGTAACCGTGGTGATGGAGTGGGGCAGCTAGATCACGTTACCCTCCACGGGTAGCGAAAGGCCCCGGACCCTGGATGGTGGTATGGGGTGCAGGCTCGCTGGTTGCAGGGGTTAATCAGGTACTCACTCAGCACAAAAGCAGACACTGACAACGTGGTAAACTAAGTCTCTGGGTGCCGCTGCCCTCTTGGGGGAGATCGTCCAGGTCCCATCCTCTGCAGCACTGCCTGGTGGTCTAGTGCCTGCCTCCTGGCACCATATTTAGAGTGTTCAAGTGGCCCGTTGCTTCTTGAGATCCCGCGTGTGCGCGCTTACCAATTCCGCAGCCTTGTTTTCTGGCTGCTTGTTTCTCGGCTTCAGGTGCGCTCTGCACATGCTCAGAAGATTCCTGCGGCTCCGACCATGCGCAGAGCACGTCTGAACCCAAGAAGGAGGCACCCGGATAACAAGGCTGCGGGAATTGTAAGCGCGCACGTGCGGGATCTCAAGGAGCGACGGTGACGTCACTCATGTAAATCCATCGTATCACGCCCACAGGGGCGTGATACTACGGAAAGCATGCAAACGCCCACGTAGCGATGCGACACCCAGGGGGCTAGAGCCTCTGATCATTTACATACGGAACACGTAAGTAATAAAACATATTTTTATACATTCATATTACACACTATTACGACACAGGGATGGGTAGGAAGGAAGGGGTTACTAGGCCACACATCACCCTGCTTGTAGGTCAGAACGCATATGGGACCTGACAGATTCCCTTTAAAACATTTGAGTATAAATTAGGTTGTCATTTTACCTATTCCTTTTAGAACCCTCTATAGGACCTGTCACAAGGACACAATTGATAATTTTCATACATTTTTGCCCCCTGCTCCTCTAAGAATTCAGTTTTTTATATTTTTACATTCTAAGTACAGTATGGTTCCAGAGATATGGGCCTTTTATTCAAGTGGATGATGATATATGTGATTGCCGTGCTGAGATAAGATACCGCTCCATTCACTGTATGAAAATGAAATCTGGCATTCGTATGATGCAAGTAGAATATGTGGTACATTTAGCAAGTGCAATCCAAATCAAAGTAACGTTTCCGTCTGTTACTTAGACCTTCATCAGAAGGATTGTCTAGGGAGAATAGATAATGGTGCAGCCAATGAGAGTGTGGTGGCAGCCCATATGCACATTCCTTTGCGCTGCCAACCCATTCTCATGGTGCTGCACCATTATCTTTTCCCTCCAGGAAATCCATCTGATGAAGGTCTAAGGCGGGCTTTGCACGTTGCGACATCGCAAGCCGATGCTGCGATGTCGCACGCGATAGTCCCCGCCCCCGTCGCAGGTACGATATCGTGTGATAGCTGGCGTAGCGAAAATTATCGCTACGCCAGCTTCACATGCACTCACCTGTCCTGGGACGTCGCTCTGACCGGCGATCCGCCTCCTTATTAAGGGGGCGGGTCGTGCGGCGTCACAGCGACGTCACACGGCAGGCGGCCAATAGGAGCGGAGGGGCGGAGATGAGCGGGATGTAAACATCCCGCCCACCTCCTTCCTTCCGCATATCCTACGGAAGCCGCGGTGATGCCGGTAGGAGATGTTCCTCGCTCCTGCGACTTCACAGACAGCGATGTGTGATGCCGCAGGAGCGAGGAACAACATCGGACCGTCGCGTCAGCGTAATTATGGATTACGCCGATGCTGCACCGATGATACGATTACGACGCTTTTGCGCTCGTTAATCGTATCATCGAACCTTTACACACTACAATGTCGCATGCGATGCCGGAAGTACGGCATTTTCAATTTGACCACACCGACATTGCACCTGCGATGTCGTAGTGTGCAAAGCCTGCCTAAGTAACAGACCAAAATGTTACTTTGGTCTGTATTTGTTGTGCTACCCACAGAGCGCGGTATTGAACCCACAGGACCACAGAGGACTATGGCAGCTGACCCCAGGAATGGACTCAGACAAAGCTTGAGGAAAAGGAAGAGCTTTAATGATCGGAGCGCAACCGGCGCCAAATAACAAGGGTCTTTTTATAGAGTCCAGAGTGCAGGTACAGTCAGCACAACAGAAGTCTAAATACTCAAAGATATCGCCGAGTAGCAATGTACAGCATGTACAACATGAGAACCAGCAAAGTCCAGTCCAAAGTGGAGGTAGATGGTAACACCGAGCCAGGCCTAAATCCAGTAGTAGGAAGGATGTTGACACAAGCGACTCGGTAAGGACCTCCTCTGGTGGTGCTTGATCTGATCCAGCAGGCTGAAGCAGAGTAGTCACAGTGGGCCAGGTGTGGACTCTGTGGAGCGCAGGGACCCAGGTATGGACTGGAACAGCAGACAGGCTCGATCAGCTCTGAGCAGAGGCAAGGAACAGAGGTTAGGAACAAGAGCATGGATAAACAACAAAGACAGGGAACAGGGACCTGATGTGAAGCAGTGCCACTCTAAGGGACAGGAAGACCTTGCTCAGGTACCTCCCAGAAGGGGAGGCTGCCTTATATATACAGTGCCTCTCTGCAATAGGCTGAGAAGCACTTCCAGGTTAAAGATAACTGGCCCTTTAATCCCAGCAGGATGTGGCAGGTGTCGCCTAAGGAAGGTCCTGGAAGACCTGTTCAGTGCATTCATGCTTCTGGATGAACAGGCCACAGGCAGAGAGCTGAGGTAGGATCCAGGACTGTGATCCGAGTGAGTACCCAGTATGGATGGAAGGACAGCGGGATGGACAAACAGTACGGAGCCACGTGCTGGGCACCGAACCCCCTGCCCTGTAGGGTCGTACCTGCGTGCCAAGGCCTAAAAGTATTGCACTAGCTAAATAAAAAATAAAATTAAAATTCAAATGCTACTTTTTATGTTGTTTTTTTTTTACCAGAGTGGTGTGGCTCACAGGGTAATTATACAGAGCAACCTAAAGACATGTCCTCACACCATCATGTGGCCACACCCTCTTGTTAAAGGCCATTAAAATCAGCACTAAATAAAAAGGTTCATAACTCTGAAACCAGGTGTAAAAAATAGAAAAAAAATGTTGTGCTCAAGGGGAGGAGCGGGTATAATAGAAGAACAAAAATGGGCAACTTTTGACCAGGTGACATCTTCTTTAAATATAAAATCTTCCTTTGTCCTAAATTGTTTCAGAAAACAATGGCCTAATAGTTTCTACAATTATCACTTCATTTTTTCAGTAGGAGAATTCTGCCAATGACACGCAGTGATGGGGACAATTTGAAACTTCTTGTCGTCATCCGATGAACTCACCGGTGGACTTCAGACTTCTGCTGGTGGCATTGTCAGGTGTTACGCCAATGGACTAAACACTACAGATATTTGATGATTCGTAGGACAATAGACGAGAAAGTAATTGAACCTGTAAATGATCCATCAGAATAATAATCCTTTTACATTGATATTTAATGTGAACTTGCATTGCACCGATCACAATCTAAACATCCTATAAAAAATTCAACACAACAACCTACATGGGAAGTAAGTTTGTGGAACGACTGTGCAGCATACACATCAATGATATTGTATGGCTGAAGTCTGTCCATGATTATTTCATTTATCTCATGAAGTTTTTATTCTGACAACATTTCATACATTAAACTGTATGTAAAGAAATACAAGCAATGTTAAAGGTTCATGACCATCTATTTATCTGTCTCTATATTTTATATATGACACCCATCAACTAGAAGAGATAGTTTTTTAATATATTAGGGTCTAAAGGGGAAGCTATTCTCCTTGAGGAGACTGACACACCATTCCGGCATGCCAGTGTTGAGGAGACTTTAAGCCGCAATGCTCCTCTGAGAAATATGCAAATTGTCTCTCTGAAGAGACAACTTGAATTTTAATATATATTACATATTATATGTATATTAGACTTTACATATATAGATAAATGGTATGTACAACTGACATTAGTTAGATACTGTCCATATATTCATAGTATACTATATATATATATACATATATACAGTCAGGGCCAGAAATATTTGGACAGTGACACAAGTTTTGTTATTTTAGCTGTTTACAAAAACATGTTCAGAAATACAATTATATATATATAATATGGGCTGAAAGTGCACACTCCCAGCTGCAATATGAGAGTTTTCACATCCAAATCGGAGAAAGGGTTTAGGAATCATAGCTCTGTAATGCATAGCCTCCTCTTTTTCAAGGGACCAAAAGTAATTGGACAAGGGACTCTAAGGGCGGCTTTGCACGTTGCGACATTGCACGTGCGATGTCGATGGGGTCAAATCGAAAGTGACGCACATCCGGCGTCGCAGTCGATATCGCAACGTGCAAATCCTTTTTGATACGATGAACGAGCGCAAAAGCGTCGTTATCGTATCATCGCTGCAGCCTCCGACATTTCCATAATGCCGGTGCAGCGACAGGTGCGATGTTGTTCCTCGCTCCTGCGGCAGCACACATCGCTGTGTGTAAAGCCGCAGGAGCGAGGAACTTCACCTTACCTGCCGCCGGCTGCAATGAGAAGGACGGAGGTGGGCGGGATGTTTACATCCTGCTCATCTCCGCCCCTCCACTTCAATTGGCCGCCTGCCGTGTGACGTCGCTGTGACGCCGCACGACCCGCCCCCTTAGGAAGGAGGCGGGTCGCCGGCCAGAGGGACGGCGCACGGCAGGTATGTGCGTGTGAAACTGCCGTAGCGATAATAATCGCTACGGCAGCTTTTACTAGATATTGCACGTGCGACGGGGGCGGGACTATCGCTGCAGCATCGGTATCACATTGTTACCGATGTCGCAGCGTGCAAAGCCCGCCTAAGGACTGCAATTAACTCTGAAGGCATCTCCCTCGTTAACCTGTAATCAATGAAGTAGTTAAAAGGTCTGGGGTTGATTACAGGTGTGTGGTTTTGCATTTGGAAGCTGTTGCTGTGACCAGACAACATGCGGTCTAAGGAACTCTCAATTGAGGTGAAGCAGAACATCCTGAGGCTGAAAAAAAAGAAAAAATCCATCAGAGAGATAGCAGACATGCTTGGAGTAGCAAAATCAACAGTTGGGTACAGTCTGAGAAAAAAGGAATTGACTGGTGAGCTTGGGAACTCAAAAAGGCCTGGGCGTCCACGGATGACAACAGTGGTGGATGATCGCCGCATACTTTCTTTGGTGAAGAACCCGTTCACAACATCAACTGAAGTCCAGAACACTCTCAGTGAAGTAGGTGTATCTGTCTCTAAGTCAACAGTAAAGAGAAGACTCCATGAAAGTAAATACAAAGGGTTCACATCTAGATGCAAACCATTCATCAATTCCAAAAATAGACAGGCCAGAGTTAAATTTGCTGAAAAACACCTCATGAAGCCAGCTCAGTTCTGGAAAAGTATTCTATGGACAGATGAGACAAAGATCAACCCTGTACCAGAATGATGGGAAGAAAAAAGTTTGGAGAAGAAAGGGAACGGCACATGATCCAAGGCACACCACATCCTCTGTAAAACATGGTGGAGGCAACGTGATGGCATGGGCATGCATGGCTTTCAATGGCACTGGGTCACTTGTGTTTATTGATGACATAACAGCAGACAAGAATAGCCGGATGAATTCTGAAGTGTACCGGGACATACTTTCAGCCCAGATTCAGCCAAATGCCGCAAAGTTGATCGGACGGCGCTTCATAGTACAGATGGACAATGACCCCAAGCATACAGCCAAAGCTACCCAGGAGTTCATGAGTGCAAAAAAGTGGAACATTCTGCAATGGCCAAGTCAATCACCAGATCTTAACCCAATTGAGCATGCATTTCACTTGCTCAAATCCAGACTTAAGACGGAAAGACCCACAAACAAGCAAGACCTGAAGGCTGCGGCTGTAAAGGCCTGGCAAAGCATTAAGAAGGAGGAAACCCAGCGTTTGGTGATGTCCATGGGTTCCAGACTTAAGGCAGTGATTGCCTCCAAAGGATTCGCAACAAAATATTGAAAATAAAAATATTTTGTTTGGGTTTGGTTTATTTGTCCAATTACTTTTGACCTCCTAAAATGTGGAGTGTTTGTAAAGAAATGTGTACAATTCCTACAATTTCTATCAGATATTTTTGTTCAAACCTTCAAATTAAACGTTACAATCTGCACTTGAATTCTGTTGTAGAGATTTCATTTCAAATACAATGTGGTGGCATGCAGAGCCCAACTCGCGAAAATTGTGTCACTGTCCAAATATTTCTGGACCTAACTGTATATATATATATATATAGAGAGAGAGGGGAGCCAGCACGATCTGAAATTGGCATGCATCATATAAAAAGTGAAAATTCACAGATTTATTCCAACTGTACTACAATAAAAAAAATGAGATTTTTAGCAAATAATTGATCAATTTTTTGAGCCACCCCTGCCAACGTCACGGCAAATCTCAATAGGGGGGTCCTACTCTACATTCTGTATTTCATGTGCAATGCGGCCTCCTAGATAAAGTTAAAAGCAGAACCATAATAGAGCACACATACCTGTAACCTGTATATAACCGCTTCTATGTTGCAAAAAAGGCACTTGTGGATAGAGACCAGCCCAGGTCCCAGCATGTGGAGCAAGCTCTGCACCATACCAGGACTATATCAGAACTGATCCTCCCAGTGCCAACCAGCAACCATTGATAAAGGCGGACCAGATCCAAGATGGTGCTTAATTAGCATTGCCTGTGGAAAGGGGTGAGGTAACTGAATCTGAACAGCTACCAACAGGAGGAATACATAGCAAACCAAAATCAGGCGTGCATGGCATGGTGGTGACCGGCCACCAGAATTTGTAGCATAACTACGACCAAACAGAGAGAGAGGGGAGCCAGCACGATCTGAAATTGGCATGCATCATATAAAAAGTGAAAATTCACAGATTTATTCCAACTGTACTACAATAAAAAAAATGAGATTTTTAGCAAATAATTGATCAATTTTTTGAGCCACCCCTGCCAACGTCACGGCAAATCTCAATAGGGGGGTCCTACTCTACATTCTGTATTTCATGTGCCATGCGGCCTCCTAGATAAAGTTAAAAGCAGAACCATAATAGAGCACACATACCTGTAACCTGTATATAACCGCTTCTATGTTGCAAAAAAGGCACTTGTGGATAGAGACCAGCCCAGGTCCCAGCATGTGGAGCAAGCTCTGCACCATACCAGGACTATATCAGAACTGATCCTCCCAGTGCCAACCAGCAACCATTGATAAAGGCGGACCAGATCCAAGATGGTGCTTAATTAGCATTGCCTGTGGAAAGGGGTGAGGTAACTGAATCTGAACAGCTACCAACAGGAGGAATACATAGCAAACCAAAATCAGGCGTGCATGGCATGGTGGTGACCGGCCACCAGAATTTGTAGCATAACTACGACCAAACAGAGAGAGAGGGGAGCCAGCACGATCTGAAATTGGCATGCATCATATAAAAAGTGAAAATTCACAGATTTATTCCAACTGTACTACAATAAAAAAAATGAGATTTTTAGCAAATAATTGATCAATTTTTTGAGCCACCCCTGCCAACGTCACGGCAAATCTCAATAGGGGGGTCCTACTCTACATTCTGTATTTCATGTGCCATGCGGCCTCCTAGATAAAGTTAAAAGCAGAACCATAATAGAGCACACATACCTGTAACCTGTATATAACCGCTTCTATGTTGCAAAAAAGGCACTTGTGGATAGAGACCAGCCCAGGTCCCAGCATGTGGAGCAAGCTCTGCACCATACCAGGACTATATCAGAACTGATCCTCCCAGTGCCAACCAGCAACCATTGATAAAGGCGGACCAGATCCAAGATGGTGCTTAATTAGCATTGCCTGTGGAAAGGGGTGAGGTAACTGAATCTGAACAGCTACCAACAGGAGGAATACATAGCAAACCAAAATCAGGCGTGCATGGCATGGTGGTGACCGGCCACCAGAATTTGTAGCATAACTACGACCAAACAGAGAGAGAGGGGAGCCAGCACGATCTGAAATTGGCATGCATCATATAAAAAGTGAAAATTCACAGATTTATTCCAACTGTACTACAATAAAAAAAATGAGATTTTTAGCAAATAATTGATCAATTTTTTGAGCCACCCCTGCCAACGTCACGGCAAATCTCAATAGGGGGGTCCTACTCTACATTCTGTATTTCATGTGCCATGCGGCCTCCTAGATAAAGTTAAAAGCAGAACCATACCTGACCAACACCATACCATGCACGCCTGATTTTGGTTTGCAATATATTCCTCCTGTTGGTAGCTGTTCAGACTCAGTTACCTCACCCCTTTCCACAGGCAATGCTAATTAAGCACCATTCTTGGATCTGGTCCGCCTTTATCAATGGTTGCTGTTTGACACTGGGAAGATCAGTTCTGATATAGTCCTGGTATGTGTAGGGCTTGCTCCACATGCTGGGACCTGGGCTGGTCTCTATCCACAAGTGCCTTTTTGCAACATAGAAGCGGTTATATACAGGTTACAGGTATGTGTGCTCTATTATGGTTCTGCTTTTAACTTTATCTAGGAGGCCGCATGGCACATGAAATACAGAATGTAGAGTAGGACCCCCCTATTGAGATTTGCCGTGACGTTGGCAGGGGTGGCTCAAAAAATTGATCAATTATTTGCTAAAAATCTCATTTTTTATCATAGTACAGTTGGAATAAATTTGTGAATTTTCACTTTTTATTTGATGCATGCCAATTTCAGATCGTGCTGGTTCCCTTTTTTTCTCTGTTTTGACCGTAGTTATGCTACAAATCTGGTGTCTGACCAACACCATACCATGCACGCCTGATTTTGGTTTGCAATATATTCCTCCTGTTGGTAGCTGTTCAGACTCAGTTACCTCACCCCTTTCCACAGGCAATGCTAATTAAGCACCATTCTTGGATCTGGTCCGCCTTTATCAATGGTTGCTGTTTGACACTGGGAGGATCAGTTCTGATATAGTCCTGGTATGTGTAGGGCTTGCTCCACATGCTGGGACCTGGGCTGGTCTCTATCCACAAGTGCCTTTTTGCAACATAGAAGCGGTTATATACAGGTTACAGGTATGTGTGCTCTATTATGGTTCTGCTTTTAACTTTATCTAGGAGGCCGCATGGCACATGAAATACAGAATGTAGAGTAGGACCCCCCTATTGAGATTTGCCGTGACGTTGGCAGGGGTGGCTCAAAAAATTGATCAATTATTTGCTAAAAATCTCATTTTTTATCATAGTACAGTTGGAATAAATTTGTGAATTTTCACTTTTTATTTGATGCATGCCAATTTCAGATCGTGCTGGTTCCCTTTTTTTCTCTGTTTTGACCGTAGTTATGCTACAAATCTGGTGTCTGACCAACACCATACCATGCACGCCTGATTTTGGTTTGCAATATATTCCTCCTGTTGGTAGCTGTTCAGACTCAGTTACCTCACCCCTTTCCACAGGCAATGCTAATTAAGCACCATTCTTGGATCTGGTCCGCCTTTATCAATGGTTGCTGTTTGACACTGGGAGGATCAGTTCTGATATAGTCCTGGTATGTGTAGGGCTTGCTCCACATGCTGGGACCTGGGCTGGTCTCTATCCACAAGTGCCTTTTTGCAACATAGAAGCGGTTATATACAGGTTACAGGTATGTGTGCTCTATTATGGTTCTGCTTTTAACTTTATCTAGGAGGCCGCATGGCACATGAAATACAGAATGTAGAGTAGGACCCCCCTATTGAGATTTGCCGTGACGTTGGCAGGGGTGGCTCAAAAAATTGATCAATTATTTGCTAAAAATCTCATTTTTTATCATAGTACAGTTGGAATAAATTTGTGAATTTTCACTTTTTATTTGATGCATGCCAATTTCAGATCGTGCTGGTTCCCCTTTTTTTCTCTTTTTTTATATATATATATACACAGTGGAGCCTTGGTTTAAGAGTAACTTGGTTTGAGAGCGTTTTGCAAGACAAGCAAAGCTTTTTACAAATGTGTAACTTGGTTTAAGAGCAAATTCCCACTGTGGACACTTCCTGTTCCGTCCTTTCACCGGGCTCTGACGGTAACTTTCTCTACATATGTACTGTATATTGTACACAGTATACCATTGTATAGTACAGTATATACTATATAGCATGTCTATCAATTTGCATTTGTGGTTACAGTACTGTACTTTCTTATTGATAACCAGTGCAGCACATTGCTTGTATTGTACCTCTCGCACACCAACAATTTATTGTAAGCTAAAGTGCAGTTTAATTTATGTTTTTACTGTACTGCACTGTATTTTGTATTAGTGTACTGTAAATTTTATATGAATACAGGACATTATGTTATATTACTGTAACAAGTTTGTATAAATACAGTAAATATTTTTGGGTTGTGGAACGAATTGTCTGCGTTTCAATTATTTCCTATGGGAGAATTTGCTTTGATATAAGATTAACTTGGTTTAAGAGCACAGTCCCGGAAACAATTATGCTCGTAAGCCAAGGTTCCACTGTATATATATATATATATACTAGCTGTACTACCCGGCTTCGCCCGGGTTAATAACTGCTGTTAACAAAATAGTCTATCTCTGTCACTTTCCGTGTCTGTCTCTTTCCCTCTCTTTCCCTGTCTGTCTCTTTCTCTCTTTCCCTCTGTCTCTTTCCCTGTGTCTGTCTTTTTGTCTGTCCCTTTACCTGTCTTTGCCTGTCTCTTTCCCTCTCTTTCCCTGTCTCACTGTTTCCCTGTGTCTCTCTGTCTCTTTGTCTGTTTCTGTCTCTTAACCTGTCTCTCTCTTTCCCTCTCTTTCCCTGTCTGTCTCTTTCCTTGTCAGTCAGTCTGTCTCTTTGTCTGTGTTTGTCTCTTCGTGTCTGTCTCTCACCCTGTCTATGTCTGTTTCTTACCCTGTCTGTGTCTGCCTCTTTCCCTGTCTGTGTCTGCCTCTTTCCCTGTCTGCATCTGTCTCTTTCCCTGGCTGCATTGTGACACGCCAACATTCCATATAAGGGCGTGGCTGCACATTCTTCTGAAGTTCTGGCTGCACTGTGGCTCCCAGCTCCATTCGCTTTAATGGAGGCATATTTTTTGGCGAATAACTGTAAAGAGCGGGGTTAAAATTTCCCCTCAAAACATAGCCTATGACGCTCTCGGGGTCTAGATGTGTGAGTGTGCAAAATTTTGTGGCTGTAGCTGCAACGGTGCAGATACCAATCCCGGACATACACACACACATACACACATACACACACACCTTTCCGTGTCTGTCTCTTTCCCTCTCTTTCCCTGTCTGTCTCTTTCCCTCTTTCCCTCTGTCTCTTTCCCTGTGTCTGTCTTTTTGTCTGTCCCTTTACCTGTCTTTGTCTGTCTCTTTCCCTCTCTTTCCCTGTCTGTCTCTTTCCTTGTCAGTCAGTCTGTCTCTTTGTCTGTGTTTGTCTCTTCGTGTCTGTCTCTCACCCTGTCTATGTCTGTTTCTTACCCTGTCTGTGTCTGCCTCTTTCCCTGTCTGTGTCTGCCTCTTTCCCTGTCTGTGTCTGCCTCTTTCCCTGTCTGCGTCTGTCTCTTTCCCTGGCTGCATTGTGACATGCCAACATTCCATATAAGGGCGTGGCTGCACATTCTTCTGAAGTTCTGGCTGCACTGTGGCTCCCAGCTCCATTCGCTTTAATGGAGGCAGATTTTTTGGCGAATAACTGTAAAGAGCGGGGTCAAAATTTCCCCTCAAAACATAGCCTATGACGCTCTCGGGGTCCAGATGTGTGAGTGTGCAAAATTTTGTGGCTGTAGCTGCCAATCCCGGACATACACACACACATACACACACACACATTCAGCTTTATATATTAGAGATATATATATATATATATATATATATATATATGTATATATTATACTATGAATATATATGAACAATATCTAACATATATATAATATATATATATATATCTATATATATATATATATATATATGTATATATATATATATATATATAGATATATATATATATATATATATATATATATATATATATATATATATATGTAGCGGGCGGAGGAGGGGACGCTGCGCTCACCCACTGCTCAGGTCCGGCTGCTGCTGCTCGGTGGTGGCTCGAGCGGTGGGCCGGATCCCGGGGTCTCGAGCGGCGTTCCTCGCCCGTGAGTGAAAGGGGGGAATTGGTGTGCGGTTTGGGGAATATTGTCCGTGACGCCACCCACGGTTGTGGTGAACTTGTGACACCACCGCTGCTCTGGACGGGGATCCCGGGAGCGATGACAGGGAGCAGCTTGGATATTGGTTCTCCCCTCCATGGGTAGGGGGTTGGTTGTCCCGGGGCCCCGGTGAGGGTTTTGGGGATGGCAGGCGGAATACGGGGCCTGGTGAAGTGCAGGGTCACGGGGGCAGCGCTGTGCCGCACGGCACGGTGGTACTCACTCAGCCAGTAATTCACACAAAGTCTCTGGTCAAACAAACGGCTGGATGGACGGGTCCCAGAGGCGGCTGCGGTTGTTCTCCTCCCGGCAGGTTGATGGTGACTGCCTTTCCCTGCACCTGTGTTGTGTTTACGGTTCCAATGGCTTCCCACTGGTAGCCCGCTCCCCAGCTTGGATGGAGGCTGAGGGAGCCCCTTTTGCCCGCAGGCTCTGGCCCTGGGAACTGTAGCCTTGGCGGTGACTGTGTTTCCCTCTACGGTGTGAGCTGTTGCCTTCAATTGGGTCTTGGCTGCTGGGAAACCCCAGAGGTTCCCTTCGCTAACGGATTTGACCGGTTTTACGGCGACTCCTAGCCTGGTCGGGGTCCGTAGGCCCTGCCGGATGGTGCTGGCTTCTCTTTACTCCCCGATCCGGTACCGCTGGGCCACCGCCCGTCCACGGTCCATATGGTTTGCTCCAATTAGCCTCTCCTGCAGACGGTCACCACCGTCTGCCAACCTTGCTGAGTGCCCGGGCCACACACCCGGACACGGTCAGTCTCCTCTGTTACCACTTTCCTCTCCAAAACTTATCTCTGTACTTTTCCCGCCTCCAGGACTGTGAACTCCTCGGTGGGCGGGACCAACCGCCTGGCCCACCCCCCTGGTGTGGACATCAGCCCCTGGAGGAAGGCAACAAGGGTTTGTGTTTGGCTTTGGTGTGCCTAGCCGGGGTGTAGGGTGTGTTGGTGTAGTACCTGTGACGACCTGGCTTGTCCAGGGCGCCACATTCCCCCTTAGCAAAATGCAGACCGTCCGCGGGCTGCCCGTCCATCACCGGTTTTATTTTAACTGTAAAAGATAAAAAATGGTAAACATGTAAAACAAGCATTTTTCAATCTTTCCACATCGGGAGGCACATTTTTTAAACGTTACCAACATTTTTAATAAATACGGTTACGGCTTCCGCTCTTCTCCCACCCAAGCAACCTGGCCCTGATGCTGCCCCTAAGCAAATGGGCAGCACCCCTTGACCCCAGTCCAGCACCAAGTTGCCCGAGCGGGTTCTGTCCCTTTCCGAGGACCCACGTCCATGGGGACCCCTGAACCCCCCCGGAGGATTGCCACCGGTTACGGTAGTGGCGGGCCTGGGCCATCCGTTTCCTCCAGGCCCATCCTCCAAATCAGCTGCTCCGGAGGCGGTAACGGTATCGAGCCAACGTTTTTATTTACATGCCACTAAGTTTGTGGTTGCCCTGCAAGTTCTCGGGCTTGTCCGTAAGCAGTTCCTTACGCAAGGATCAAAGACAGTCCCCACAGGGACAACAGTTGCCGGCAACGGCCGGTTCAATCAAAACATCAATCAGGTTACTTCTTCGGTTGATTTCTTACTTATCATTCAAAAAACGTTCAAACGGGTCATTCACAACGGTGCTGATGGTCCCAACGGGGACAACTTTTTGGCTGGGGAACCGCTGACTCTCACTTTAAGTCCAGGGGGCGACTGGAGGAGGGGGCTGGGCTGGCATTTGGGTCTCTTGACCGCCCCTCAACCTTGCATCCAGCGCGAACCAACCCCCCTCCCCGCAGTGCCTGGTGTACTGCACCAAGTCTCCCGGCATCAGGTTGCAGCCCGGGTGCTCCTCCGGCAGATGGGCATTGACATCCCGTCTGGCCACATAGACTTCGGCCTCCAGGCCCGGCTCATAGGTAAAACCATAGCCCCAACGGACGTCAAACCTCCTCACTTGCCCCTCATAGAGCGGGCCCCGGACACGGAAGGTCGCTTGGTGGAGGCTTTCCTTCTCTCGGATTGTGCGGGCCACCAGCTTCGGTGTGCCTAGCCGGGGTGTAGGGTGTGTTGGTGTAGTACCTGTGACGACCTGGCTTGTCCAGGGCGCCACATATATATATGTGTATATATATATATATATATATATATATATATATATATATATATATATATATTATGGATATTAGGTAGAAAGTTTGGTTTTCTCTATCTGCCTACCTGATCTCTCCCTTCTGGTAATGACCTAAGGCTACCATCATCTATAATCTTAGGGCTAGGACACATGGCGAGAAAAACGGTCCTAGTGGAATGCGATGAAAAAAATCACATTCCACCCGGACCCATGTTACTCTATGGTGCAGCTCCCATCTGTGATTATTTTTTCAGCACTAATCGGACCGAGAAAACAATTGCAGCATGCTGCAGGTGGAATCTGATTCGGTTTCACTTGCACCCGCACAAGTCTATCGGTATGAGATAAACATTGCACTGGACTGAGATGACACCAGAGTGCAGTGTGATAATCGCATCAGCTGGCAATGAAAGCGGTAGGGAGATTAAGCCCTCCCTCTCCTCCGCGGCTGTGATCCAACCGCAGGATCGGATCACAGTGGTAAGACACTCGGCTTATACTCGCAGCACACCAGAAGCAGAGAGTAGCATCCGATACACTTGCATTGGATGCCATATGCTCGTGTGGCCTTAGCCTAAACCTCCCACTCCCATCTCCAGGACTTCTCTCATGCCGTGACAGTTTTCTGGAATGTGCTACCACATACAATCTGATTAATTCCCAGTATCCATAGTTTTAGGTGTGCCCTAAAAACACATTTCTTCAGTGTATCACCTCATCAAACTCATCTAACTAACCATCCCCTGTTCTCACTTCCGTGAACTCTGCAGCTCTTTGTACCTGTACCTATGCAGACATTAGTTTGTGACTGGTTCATGCAGTTATTCGATTGGCTCTATTTATTATACTGATGGCTGGACATTACATGATAAGCCCTTTACTTTTACCTTTTACCTTTTGTGTCTCCTATTTCCTCATAGATTGTAGCTTGCAAGCAGGGTCCTCGCTCCTCTTGATATGCGTTGAGCTATGTGTTATTCTGTAATGTCGTATCTTGTTTGTTCAAGTTCCTTCTGAATTGTAAATTGCTGCAGAATATATTGTTACTATACATATAAGAATTAATTTTAAAAAATAATTATGATTAGAAAAAAATTAAAGAAGGAAGGAAAGAAGGAATGAAAGAGAAGGAAGGAAAGGAAGGAAGAAAAGAAGGAAGGAAGAAAAGAAGGAAGGAAAGAGAAGGAAAGAAGGAAGGAAAGAGAAGAAAAGGAAGGAAAGAAGGAAGGAAGGAAGGAAAGAAGGAAGGAAGGAAGGAAGGAAGGAAGGAAAGAAGGAAGGAAAGAAGGAAGGAAAGAAGGAAGGAATGAAGGAAGGAAAGAAGGAAGGAAAGAAGGGAAGGAGAGAAGGAAGGAAAGACGGAAAGAAGGAAACAAAGAAAGAAGGAAAGAAAGAAAGAGGAAAGAAAGAAAGTAAGAAAGAAAGAGACAGAAAGAAAGAAAGAAAAAGGAAAGAGGTTGGAGTTGCGGTTTATCACATCTCATGATATTCTAATGTGAATTTCCTGGGAAGTAAGGCTACTGTACTTCCTTATCTTAAAGGTTGTTGTCCGCTGCCTGGACAACCCCTTTTTAAATGAAGTAGTCCTCCTCCTCCTCCTTGGAAAACAAAAATAACAGAAACTCACCTCCCACCCTGGTACCATTCCAACATTGTTGGTGGCGGGTCTGCCGGGATTCACGTGGTATTGTCTTACCCCATGAGCCCTACAACCAGTCAGTGCTTGATTGTTGGCTGCTTCTCACGTCTTCTGCTTGTCCGACATTCTTCCAAGTGAAGTGGGAACGCTGTGGCCTAATAGTGGCTGCTGATTAGCTGCAGTGGCCACATGGCATAACAATGCAACAAGAATCCTGACAGATCCGACGCAGACATTACTGTAATGATTCTGGAGTTTCTGTTATTTTCATTTCCAAGGGGAACTAATTCATTTAAAAAGAGATTGACCCAACCCCTTTAAGAAACAGTTACATCAGCAAAGCAGCTTTATGTATTGTGCAAGATCAGAATAGTTTACAAATAGAGGGAGTATATTTATAAACAGAGATGATGTATCCTTCTCTCTTCAGTTGTATGCTATTCTCTTCTTCTCAGTGTGTCCTCCTGTATGTCTCCTGCTTGTAGCTGAGGAGTGCAGGATCCAGGGATGATACACCCTGCAGCAGCCCCTTCCTCCTCAGTGCTGGAGATGACTGCTGACCTCAGTAGCACAGTGCTCTCCAAGGTGCTGGAGTGAGTGAGCCAGGCAGCCTGCAAACTGCACAGCAAACTACACTCTCCTGAGCTGATTATGCAACCCACAGCAGACAAATGGCAGAAAACACAGCTCTGTCTGCAGGAAGACACAAGTATTTCTTCAAATAAGAGAAAACGCCTTAATCTATTCCCCTCTATTGATACAATATATTCAATAGCTGCAGCAAGGAACCTGCTCAGATAGAAGATCACCCAATGCTCCAGGTATGTGGCTTGTACCAAAGACTTCTATGCAACCTATAACCTAATAAATAACCAATAGGACACACTTCTAGCCATTTAATTGTTCTTTTATTGTGTATTTTCAATGTAGCAGAGTAGCCTTAATGATTTGCATTACCATGGATCTCATTGCAGCTTTTTTTTCTACTATGATGTGATGTATATTTTGATGTTGTTCTTATATTCACCCTATATGAGAAGTATTTAAGGTGCTGGGGAGTCTTAATTCTTTGCAAGGATGGGAAAGTTTGTCATTGTCACACCTTGTCTTTGCCATGTCACAGTACAAAAGTTTACAAGCAAAAATTATTATTTGTGATTCAAGGTCCAGCAAGAGGAAGACATACACTTCATATACTTTATATCTGCAGAGGTCAAAGGGTTAATGAAGATGCATGCAATGGATGGGGTTTGCCTTGTCTAAAATTCTCCATTACAAATGGATCAACCATCATGGATACAAATTTCAAAGGGAAATCATAAGGATTTGCATTGAAGGTCATGGGCTGGATGAAATTCTATACACTGAAGGCTTGTGGATTTGTGACCAGTAAATGTTATATTTGCTAGAACTGAGCTATTTGCAGTATCATTAGAGTATGCAACATTACCAAGTGCCATAAAACTATATGCATGGGCAGTGGACATAGGAGGCTTCACATGCGACATTGCACCTTCAGATGCTACTAAGTCCTGGGAAGAAATCTCCGCAAAGAACCTGAAGATCCCCAAGAGCTTTATACTGAACCCTGATTTCTCAATGTCACCAAAGCAAATCAGACACAGATACAATGTCAAATGAGAAATTAGGAAGAGTTACAGTTTTCCATCCACTCCCTTGAACTTGCAGAATAAAAGGTGAATTACACTCTGGGGATTGTCTCCTTATGAAGTGTGGTCAAATGCCTCTCCACCCGAGGTGGTGTTGGTTGCTGTCCAGCTGCCCAGTGGTGCTGAAATTTGGATGATGTCTGGTAGGAGAACTAAAACCTGCTGTTGCTTACTGCCACTGAATGAAGACAACGGGAGGTTCCTTCTCTTAGCCATTTTCATTGTACTTTATCTGATCGCAGGAGCCACTATCTTCTCCACCATAGAAAGTCCATCTGAAACTAAAGCTCACAACCGCTGGGACCGGGTCCTGAAGAACTTCAGTGAGTCCTTTAATATCAGCCTCCAAGAGCTGCGCTCATTCCTTAGAGATTATGAAGCAGCCATGGCAGCAGGGATCAGGGCAGATGCCCTCAGACCAAGGTGGGACTTCACTGGTGCTTTTTACTTTGTAGGAACAGTAGTCTCAACTATAGGTAAGAGCCCATCATTGATGTCAATGTGTCTAATAGCATGGTGCAAACAGAACGTATACTTTACAGCTTGAGAAATCCATTATAAGGAGACTATGTCTATCTATCGTCTATGCATGATCTATCTATCTATCTATCTATTATCTATCTATGATCTATCTAAATATGATCTATCTATCTATCATCTATGTATGATCTATCTATTATCTATCTATTATCTATCTATGATCTATTTAAATATGATCTATCTATGATCTATCTATCTATCTCTATCTATCTATTATCTATCTATGATCTATCTAAATATGATCTATCTATGATCTATCGAAATATGATCTATCTATGATCTATCTAAATATGATCTATCTATGATCTATACATCTGTCTATCTATCTATGATCTATCTATCTATTATCTATCTATTATCTATCTATCATCTATCTATGATCTATCTATCTGTCTATCTATATATCTATCTATCCATCATCTATCTATGATCTATCTATCCCTCTATTTATATATCTATCCCTCTATCTATCTATCTATCTATCATCTATCTATCCCTCTAGCTATCATCTATCTATCTATCTACCCTGTTTTTCCAAAAATAAGACAGGGTCTTATAATATTTTTGGCTTGTAAACATAGGCTAGGGCTTATTTGCAGGAGATGTTTTATTTGGAACATCAACATAACTCTCCAAATCCTGTGAATAATACACACACACACACACACACACACACACACACACACACACACATGCTCACTCTGCACATACACATATATACACACTCTGTACATACATACCACCCTGTCCTTCTTTAGTTCTAGACTACTATAGTTGAGAGACGTTTGGTGACATGATGGTTACATAAAATTCCTAAAGCAGTGTTGACCTTGGAATAGAAACACTGGGGACCCCTTAGGGAGTAGGGCCCTGAGAATTTCCCTATTTTGACTCCCCCCTAATGTCGATTGACTGTAACTAGGTCTTATTTTTGGAGTAGGGCTTATACTTCAGGCATATTCCAAAAAATCTGTAAAATCATGCTAGGGCTTATTGCTTATTTTTGGGGTAGGTCTTATTTTCAGGGAAACAGGGATTTATCAATCTATCTCTCTATCATTTATGTATCTATTAACTATCTAAATAATCTATCTATTATCTATTTTTTATATATATATATATATATATATATATATATATATATATATATATATATATATATATATTATCTATCTATCTGGTTATCTTTATAACTTATTATTTATCTAGCTTTCTATCTAGCTATCATTTATCTATCTATTATATATTTATCTAATGTATCTATCTAATCATCTGTCTATTTATCTGTTTATCTATATATATAACTTATCTATCTGGCTACCATTTATATATATCCATTATCAATTTATATCTATCAGTTTATCAATCATCTATCTAAATTATCTATCTATCTATCTATCTATCTATCTATCTTTCTTTCTTTCTATCACTTATCTCTCTCTCTCATCCATTGTTTTTTCTGCACCAGATACTAATACTTTTAAGTGTGTCCATGCATTTTATCAATTGCTGCATCATATGAAAAGTTCCAAATCAGCAAAAATAATGCATGTTGCACAATCTAGCATGTTTTAATGTATGTTGTCTTGGCAACTGAAGTGAACAACAAAATGCAAGAGTGCCCTCTATAGGCTTCATATAGATTTTCTGTTGTGCAAGATCTATAGCATGCAGTGTTTGTGTGCAGTATTTTACAACCACCTGCACCGAGGATTTGCTGCAGCTGCTGATTGTGAACACTATAATAAACTGGGCATTATATGATTAGCAATGGGGTTTGATTTCTTTTGTTTTAAATTTTGCATATATTTTACATATTCAGACACACGCTGGGTATATATATCTATGTATATACTGCTCAAAACAATAAAGGGAACACTAGAATACAAAATCCTTGTTGGAGTACCCTGTATTCTTTTGAGCAGTATATATATATATATATATATATATAAAAATATATATTTTATATATATTTGTGCACACATGGCCAGCACATAGTCACTCATACGTAACCTCAGAGATTTGTGATCCTTATCAGGTGGTATTTTAAATTACTGAATATGATGGAAATGGCTTACAGTAGATTTAGTCTGGCTAATGAGGTTGATCTTACATTTACATACGGTAAATTTACTTACATTTACTTGTTACTTACATTTACTTAAGTTACTTACATTTACTTAAGTTTTTGTTGCTATTCTACATGTACAGCCACTATTTGCTGAAATTGAAATAGTTCTTGCAATCTGGTCAGGTAAGAATCTTCCACCCCTGCCCTACAAAATTTCGGGCCATGGGTGAACCCTACCTTTAAGCAGAGATTAGTAAGGTACAGACGTTATACTGTATCGTTTCTGCAGGATCCAGCCTTATCAATGTCTCCAGTGTTATAAGATGTCCTTGTGCTGAGGACATAGATCTGCTGTAGGTAAAGCCTTGAGAATTATCTTCATTTATGAAGGTTCTTATTAGTTATTATGATTCATGTACAAACAGGAACCGAATGTAAGACTTTGCAGTGATTCATGTCACATATATAATAATAATATGGGAAGCTGCGCCCCTTCCCCGACCTGTGGTGTCATCAATAAGTCTTTACAACACATTTCAAACTAGATGCAAACTAACGAGGATTCTGCTCCGATCATGTGTTCCTCCGATATCACAATATCACCCATTACATTGTGGTGAGGATTGGCTGGACTGGTATTGTAATAGATACTGTAATGAAAATGCAGATATTCATCCCTAAAATGATGCATTGCACCAATAAAATTAATAGGTGTCCATCCAATGTAATTATTCCCCTGTTGTCCTTGAACAGCAGTCTTCCTATTGTAAATCAATGACTTCAGGCAAATGTAATTGGACGTTTGGAAAAAGGTCGTCTCTTTAGGGACACTGTGGCTCTTCTTGAGACTTTCCACCATGCAAATATCCATAGAGCATTGGGTCATATAGACATTATGTGATGCCGGCGTCACTGTGCTATCCTGCCTCTTAAAGGGACGTTAATATGCCGCCCAAGTCTGCTCGCACACTCCCCCGCCTTGCTATAGTCCTCCATGTGCTCTCCTCCTGCCTCCTGCTCCTGGGGCCTGTGCATGCTAGATAGGTCCCCCGGGAGCGCACTTAGGGCACGTGTACACCTTCCCTGCTCTAAAAGAGCCAGCACACCATTTCCCAGAAGTACTAGGTACTAAAGGCATCCTCCGACTAGGGAAGGTGCCTGGGCAACATAGTCTGTTAGTTAGTGTCTGCTTCATAGCTAGTTGTCAGGTCCTGTTTATCTTGTACCCGCTACCTGTACCTGCCTTCCCATACCTGTCAGTTTCTGCTGTGCCATCCGTACCTGCCTTCATCTGCCGTTTTATCTATACCAGCCGTCCTGCCTGCAGTCAGCTGCCACAGTCCCAGACACTGCCCTGGCTGTGGCACCTGGTGTCTACCAGCAGCCAAGCCCATCCTCACCAGCTGTGGCTTTGGCACATACCCTTCTGGGTTAGTGCAGGTACCTCTTGTGGTCCAGTGGGATCACGCCCACTCGCCGCCTTAACACCAGCGAGCATTATTCATTATACATCCCCTACTAGGGATCTGATAAAGTTTAACACATGTATTTAAATGGGTGGCATATCATACTATATTTCCCCTGGAGCTAATTGCCCAAAGCCTCTTTTCTCTAAAAGGGATTGTCCAATTAAAGGAGTCTTCAAAAGTACATTGCTCTCTGGCTTCTCTGTGAGACGGGGTATGGGGAGCTCTTGATGGTTGTCCTTTAGGTCTGAACTGTGTGCTCTCCCATGCTGCCAGCTGATGTAGCTTTGCAAGCTTTATAACTGTGCTCCAGGGGCGGACATATCATTGGTGCAGACTGTGCAGGCACACAGGGTCCCAAAAAGTACAGAGGCCCATTTCTACCTTCAACGCAGATGAAATGGTACATTTTAATGAGTTATTGGCTTGAAAAGGACCCATATACTGTTCTTGCACAGGCGCCCATTCCTGTCTGCATCCGTAAGTGCTGTGCTCATTACTTCTGAGTCCAACCACCACTGATAGACGGCAGAGGTAGTTGCTATACTATGGATGGAGCAGTAAACTATAGTGGATACGGAAAGTATTCAGACCCATTTAAAATTTTCACTCTTTGTGTCATTGCAGCCATTTGGTAAATTCAAAAAAGTTCATTTTTTTTCTCATTACTCTCTGCACCCCATCCCCCATCTTGACAAAAAACCAGAAATGTAGAAATTTTTGCAAATTTATTAAACAAGAAAAACTGAAATATCACATGGTCATAAGTATTCAGACCCTTTGCTCAGTATTGAGTAGAAGCATCCTTTTTGAGCTAGTACAGCCATGAGTCTTCTTGGGAATGATACAAGTTTCTCACACCTAGATTTGGGGATCCTCGGCCATTCTTCCTTGCAGATCCTCTCCAGTTCTGTCAGGTTGGATGGGGAATGTTGGTGGACAGCCATTTTCAGGTCTCTTCAGAGATGCTCAATTGGGTTTAGGTCAGGGCTCTGGCTGGGCCGGTCAAGAATGGTCACAGGGTTGTTCTGAAGCCACTCCTTTGTTATATTAGCTGTGTGCTTAGGGTCATTGTCTTGTTGGAAGGTGAAACTTCAGCCAAGTCTGAGGTCCAGAGCACTCTGGAAGAGGTTTTAATCCAGGATATCTCTGTACTTGCCCGCATTCATCATTCCTTCAATTGCATCCAGTCGTCCTGTCCCTGCAGCTGAAAAACACCCCCATAGCATGATGGTGCCACCACCATGTTTCACTGTTGGGATTGTATTGGGCAGGTGATGAGCAGTGCCTGGTTTTCTCCACACATACCACTTACAATTATTACCAAAAAGTTCTATCTTCATCTCATCAGACCAGAGAATCTTATTTCTCATCGTCTGAGAGCCTTCATGTGTTTTTTTGCAAACTCTGTGCGGGCTTTCATATGTCTTGCACTGAGGAGAGGCTTCCATTGGGCCACTCTGTCATAAAGGCCCTATTGGTGGAGGGCTGCAGTGATGGTTGACTTTGTGAAACGTTCTCCCATCTCCCTACTGCATCTCTGGAGCTCAGCCACAGTGATCTTGGGGTTCTTATTTACCTCTCTCTTCTCCCACAAATGCTCAGTTTGGCTGGACAGCCAGGTCTAGGAGGAGTTCTGGTGGTCCCAAACTTCTTCCATTTAAGGATTATGGAGGCTACTATGCTCTTAGAAACCTTGAGTACTGCAGAAATTCTTTTGTAACCTTGGCCAGATTTGTGCCTTGCCACAATTCTGTCTCTGAGCTCCTTGGGCAGTTCCTTTGACCTCATGATTCTCATTTGGTCTGACATGCACTGTGATCTGTGAGGTCTTATATAGACAGGTGTGCGCCTTTCCAAATCAAGTCCTATCAGTTTAATTAAACATAGCTGGACTCCAATGAAGGAGTAGAACCATCTCAAAGTGGATCACAAGTAAATGGACAGCATGTGACTTAAATATAAGTGTCTGAGCAAAGGGTCTGAATACTTATGACCATGTGATATTTCAGTTTTTCTGGTGTAGTAAATTTGCAAAACTCTCTACATTTCTGTTTATTTTCTGTCAAGATGGGGAGCAGAGTGTACATTAATGAGAAAAGAATGAACTTTTTTTGAATTTACCAAATGGCTGCAATGAAACAAAGAGTGAAAAATTTAAAGGGGTCTAAATACTTTCCGTGCCCGCTGTATATGATTAAAAATTCTCTCTGTTCTTAAGAATAGAATAAAATGTAAACAGAGGTTAGTTTCTTATTTTTACAAGCATTTTGCAATATTAAAAAATGGCTAAGGATGGTCACAAACGCTATTATAGCATTCTCCATGGAAATTTTTGATCTCTCGTGTACAAGAATTTTATGAGCAATAAATAGGAATTTTTTCATACCACTGAACTTTCTTACTTCATTTATTTTTCCATATTACCCAGTTAAGGAGATGAGGCAACCTCGTTTAGACAATTCCTTTATCTTCTCCATTGACGTAGTGTTTGTATGTTTGATGGAAGCCTTCGATTTGGTTGTTGACACTCAGATACCACATTACCATTTTTCTCCCCTCTGCTGGAGAACGCATTCATTTTATTTTTATGCCAAGTAGATTGATGGCAGATCTTCAGCAGTTCAATAGCGCACTGCCAACTGCCAGGTAGATGGAGCCGCCACTCAGCCGTCCGCTGCTCCATCATCTGCACAATTGGTTAAGCAATTGGATTTGCAGCAACAATAGAAATCTGAAAAATCTTTAAAAATTAGATAATGTTGGTATAATGGATTTCCAGCGTAGCCTGTGGTTACACGGAAACCTTTTTGTTGAATTCTGTTCTAAATAAGAACTTACTAACGCAGCAGCTTTTCCCAGATGCTTTGTACATGGCGCTCAGAGACCTAGCAGAATAACCAGCGACGCTTACCTCAATCTTCCTAATTGTTCTCATGCTTCTATGATGTCACCAAGTAATAAATATCACTCGCTGTAGCTTCATATTGTTTGGATATTTCAGTCTTATGTCAGAGTGTTCAATTCCCCTGCAGCGCCACCACAGGCAAACAGGAGCATTATACGGTGCCTACTGAAATGACTCAGATGTCCATGTAAAGCACAGCTGTCATGGGTGTGTCCATCTCTGGGGGGAGCTCTTTTTATGCAGCTTGTGTTTCAGTGAATCTAATTTCTTTTGGTGCTGTAGGGGTTAAGGACTCTTTCTTATCTGGCTGTCCTTTGTAGCCTTAATCTCAGGTGCAGCTCTTTGTGACCACACCCTTCTGCTATAAAAAGTCACACCCCTTACCATCTGATGCCGGTTATGGAATCTTCATTCTTATAGTAAACACTTTGGAAGGAGCTAGTCTCTGGAGGAAGCTGAGGAGTCATGACAATTGCAGTTGTGGTGTTTAGCTGCATTGGAGGAGCTTGGAGTGTTTTCCTTTTTCTGTCTATTTTTCCCCTGTCTGTCTCCCTTCCCTTGTGTTGTATTATTGCAGTGCCGAGACTAGTGCTCTTGTCAGCCTTCTCACTAGCCATGGTGAGTACAGGGCAAGCAGGGGCATATGCACGTGATCGGCAACAGGGGGAAGAACCCGCATAGGAACATTAAGCAATGCAGGGATCAGCCTCAAGTGAATGGCAGGAGGTGACCCCGCTCCCCACCCCCTAGCGCTAAGGTCCACCATTGTATTGTGTTCCCAGTGCACTCTGTGTGTTGCTACGCTCGCCAGGAGTTGCCCTATACCTGAAGGAACCCGATAGTCACTGCATGACAACAGCTAGAAGAGAAAGATACAAAGCCATGTATATTAGCTTATTAATCTCTGATGGGATATTTAAAATTATTTGTTGTTTTTTTTTTAATGAAGCAGCCCTTTAATGAATTCCCTGTTAATCCCAGAAAACATGAATCCAAGGAGAAAAATCACATTAATTGGTACATGTGCATTTCCATGTCAGCTTAGTAAGCCCATACTATATACAGTATAACGACCATATAAATTTACAACCATATGCCTTCTAATCCATTTGAAATAGCCATACCTTGATTGCCCAGCCAAAGAGAGCATATGATAGCGACTAGTCAGTGCCATCACAGCTTGTCATTAAATAGGTTTCCCACTTTTGGAGATGTATTTTTTTTTTCTTTCAATGCAAATACTTCGGACTAAAAATCAATTTCACCTTTGGGTCCCATTAAAGTATTTGCACAGTTTGGTTTTTATAGTCTCTCTTTTTCATTGCACATTTAGTTTTTAAATTTAACCTTTGGTCATAAATCAGCTGTAAATAGCTAAAAAAAAAACAGAAAAGAGTTACAAACTCAGACGATCAGAACTAACTCACTGATGGATTCTCAGTTAACTCATTGCTATAGAAGGCAAAAGGTGCTAAATTTTTAAGGAAACCCAATTTCAAAAATGATGATCAGCCCAAAATACATGAATTTAAGTGAAACAACCCCTCTTAAGGTTCCAGGGCATGGACATACATATTACTCACACTGTACCTTTTGGGTTCTTATCATCAGTATTGACCATTAAAAATGCACTACCAACCTATATATACCGTAGTTTCTTATCATTGCTATATGTGCAATTATTCCTAAAAGGCTGTGTTATTGAATTCGTATTGGGAATGATGTCCTGCTTGTTAGGGTGGAGACTGATCTTTTTATCCAGAATGAGACAATATAATTACAAAATATTTGTAGATTTTATGGCTCAGTTGCTTGGATGTAATTATATATTCATTGGCATATATAGAAGTCATGGAGCCCATAGCGAATATCAAACTCAGGTCAATGCAGCAACCCCCTTCTTAACTACCAGTTAGTGATTGGCGGACCCAGACTGTAAATGTCGAGATCCATGCAGGTTCAAAAGTACCCAAGCACCAACCACAGGCCCAAAGTTCTCAGGGAACTCTGGGTAACAATCTGGGGCCGGCAACTTGGGTAATTTAAAAAAAAAATAAAAAAATAAAGGAAAAATAAAAAAAAAGGGAAAAGCAAGTGTGTTACTTACCAAGTCTCTCGAGCGGCTGTACACTGCTTCCGGGGCCACTCATTATCCTTCATGCATATGCACTGCTTCCCTCGTCCACTAGCAGTCCACACGTCTCTGATTGGTTGCAGTCAGAGCACATCCCCCCTTTGTGTGACATGAATGACTACAACCAATTAGAGATGCTGTATGTGTGCCTATGATGTAAATATAAGTAAATAAATTTTAAAAAATTAGCATAAGGTCCACCCCATATTATGATATCCAGCATTGATAAAGCATACAGTTACAGGCTGCAGCTCCCAGCCATGCACTTATCGTGGTTGTGTAACAAAATAAGAGGAACCGCATGCGGCTTTTTTTTAAATTATTTAAATAAATAATTTTTTAAACATGGTGCTCACCCCCCCTTCCCCAAGTTTGATACCCAGCCATGATTAAGCCGATAGCTGGGGGCTGGTATTCTTAGGCTGGGGAGACCAATGCTTATTGCCCACCCCAAGCCTAAAAATAGCAGCCTGCAGCCACCCAGGATTGTCGCATCCATCAGATGTGACAATTCAGGAACTTTACACTGTTCATCCCGATTGCTCTGGTGCCGTGGCAATTGGGGTAATAAGGGGTTAATCACAGCTCATAGTTGCCAATAAGCCCTAGATTAGTAATGGGAGGCATCTATGAGACACACCCATTACTAATCTGTAAGTGAAAAGAAATAAACAAAAACATCTTCATAAGGAAAAAGAAAAACCACCACGTGGTTTATTAAATCAACATGTTTTTAAGCTGCCTCACTTCTTCATCAGGAAGAAGAAAACCCTCAACGAGGTTTATTGATTGACTGTGTTTCAAAACTGCTTTGCTTCTTCATCAGGAAAAAAAAACATTCTTTGTGGTTATTCTTTCTCCTGATGAAGAAGCAAAGCAGCTTTGAAACGCGTTGTATCAATAAACCACATTGTGGGTTTTCTTCTTCCTGATGAAGAAGTGAGGCAGCTTCGAAACACGTTGAATCAATAAACTACTTTTTTTTTTTTTAATAACGCACAGTATCATTATTGACCGGCAGCGTGGAATAACCACTAATCATCCTTCTCTCCTACTTGGATATATGACGTGGTATTAAAACTAAGGAATTTCATGGAGGAGGATTTCTCCTAGTCTGAAATGTCTGCAAGTCTCAATGCAAATTACACATCTTATTCATGTCTCATTGCACTTTACTCCTGAAATTTTGTGTGTAACGTTTCCACTCTATTAGACATTAGCACATGCCTATCAGAGGTAAATTCACTTGAATGAATGCTGTCAAAGCAAGCATGTTATATTGCTGGATTTACAGGCTGAGTTTATCACTGGTAGCCGATTCTATCATTTCACTTAGCTCATCTTGATATTTCATTTTTCTGCTTCTTCAGATGACAAGATACTAGAAAGTACGGCTCCATCTACAGAGCGCATGGGCTCATATTTTGAGCATGCATTTAGTTGTAGGCATTATTTGATATAAAGCATGACCTGGAGCTGAAAAATTGTAGAAAAAGGCAGTGTCCCTGTGCTTTATGAGCATTAGTATTGATGATATTATTTAGAAATGCAAATACTGTAAATAGCAGTGTGCAAAGGTTTTAGGCAAAAGACATTGCAAAGTAAGAATGCATTCAAAAATAGAAATTGTAATACTTTATTTTTATCAATTAACAAAATGCAAAGTAAATTGATGAAAGAGAAATATAACTTAGATAAATATTTAATGTGACTACCCTTTGACTTAAAAAAGCATCAATTTGTCTAGGCACTTGCACACAGTTTTTGATGGACTTCGGCAGGGAGGTTGTTTCAAAAATCTTGGGCGGGCTTTGCACACAACGATATAACAGGTGCGATGTTGGTGGGGTCGAATCGAAAGTGACGCACATCCGGCGTCGCTCCCGACATCGTAGTGTGTAAAGCCTTTTACATACAATTAACGAGCGCAAAAGCGTCGTTATCGTATGATCGGTGTAGGGTCCGACATTTCCATAATGCCGCTGCTGCGACAGTACGATGTTGTTCCTCGTTCCAGCAGGCAGCACACATCGCTGTGTGTGAAGCCGCTGGAGTGAGGAACATCTCCTACCTGCGTCCCGGCCGGCTATGCGGAAGGACGGAGGTGGGCGGGATGTTTACGTCCCGCTCATCTCCGCCCCTCCACTTCTATTGGCTGCCTGCCGTGTGACGTCGCTATGACGCCGCACGACCCGCCCCCTTAGTAAGGAGGCGGGTCGCTGGCCAGAGCGACGTCGCAGGACAGGTGAGTGCATGTGAAGCTGCCGTAGCGATAATGTTCGCTACGGCAGCAATCACAAGATATCGCACCTACGACGGGGGCGGGGACTATCGCTGCAGCGTCGGTAACCCATTGTTACTGATGTCGCAGCGTGCAAAGCCCGCCTTGGAGAACTAACCACAGATCTTCTGTGTCTGTATATGCTTACAGATATGCTTATGTCTCTTCATATAACCCCAGACAGTGTTGATGATGTTGAGATCAGGGGTCTTTGGAGGCCAAATCATCACTTTGAGTACTCCTTGGAAGATAGAGCTTAATGACATTGACTGTATTTTTGGGGTCGTTGTCCTGCAGCAGAATAAATTTGGAGGCAATCCGATGCCTCCCTGATGGTATTGTATGAGGAACTATTTATATAGAGTTCAACCAACTGTTTACATCCACTATCTAAAAAGACACATCTGGGTTTTTTTCTCACTATCTGACATGAAATCAGAATAAACCTTTCCCGTTTTAGGTCAATTAGGAACCAAAATTATTTATATTTGCCAAATGCCCGAATAATGAGAGAGAATGTTTACGATATGTTTATTACTTTCTGTAAAGTTAAAAGTTTACATATACAAAGAGTGCTTTGCCTTTAAACACAATGTGACAGCCCATATGATGATGTCATGCCTTTGGACGCTTCTGATAGGTTTATTGGCAACATATGAATTACTTAAAGACACAACACCTGTGGATGTATTTAATGCACACCTATAACACACTGCTTCTTTGTGTAGCATCATGTGAAAGACAAAGGAAATCAGCCAAGATCTCAGGAAGAGCATTGTGGAGTTGTACAAGTCTAGTTCATCCTTGCATGCAATTTCCAGATACCTGAAGATGCCTCGTTAATCTGTACAAATAATTATATGCAAGTACAAACAAGATGGGACTGTTCAGCCATCATACTGCTCAGGAAGGAGATGGGTTCTGTGTACCAGAGATGAACGTGCTTTGGTCAGACATGTGCATATCAACCCAAGAACAAAAGCAAAATACCTTGTAATGATGCTGGTGGAAGCTGGTAAGATTTTGTCATTATCCACAGTGAAACAAGTACTGTATCAACATGGTCTGAAAGGCCACTCTGCCAGGAAGAAGCCATTACGCCAAAAGAAACATAAAAAGCCAGATTAATATTTGCAAATGCACACAGGAACAAAGATCTTTATTTTTGGAGACATGTCCTGTGGTCTGACAAAACTAAAATTGAACTGTTTGGCCATAATGACTATTTTTATGTTTGGAGGAAAAAGGGAGAAGCTTTGAAACCTAAGCACACCATCTGCAAATACAAAACGCAAAGAATAAAGTCCAGCTCACCTGTTCCCTTGAGTTCAACAGCTAAATGGTTCCAGTAATAGAGAAAACCATGCAGAGAAAATCCAGAGAAAATCCAGCTCTTCAAAAAAGTATAATAAAAAAGTATAATAAAAACATCACAAATACAAAAGACAAAGAGATGGGTAGTAAAATACACCCCAATGAGGTTTACGTATTTCATGGCTACATGCCTCCTAATCATAACCTACACATCTTCAGTATTGCCGCATGCAGAAATGCCCGATCTATCAAAATAAAACAGCCAGTTATTCTGATTGGTACACGGCGTGGCGGGAAAAAAATTCCAAATGCCAAAATTAAGTGTTTTTGGTCGCCGCAAATTAAAAAAAATGAAATAACAGGCGATCAAAACGTAGCAGCTGCACACAAAAGTGGTATAATTAAAAACATTAGCTCACTACGCAAAAAATAAGCCATCACTGAGCCCAAGATCCTGAAAAATAAGAACGCTATTCTTTTTTTGGACAAACTTAAGGAGGAGAATGACTTCCAAGAACTGTGATGTAGTACTACATAGGTACAGATGGTTGACCTCTGGGAGATCAACATCCAACACCACGGATACACCATCACGTGTTTCTCAACGCAGTGACACTAGAACAAGGGCCCCTGATGAGGGGCAAATACCCCGAAACAGCTGTCTGTGGATGGATACCATGTTTTGGCATAAGCGGTTTCCTTGACTGGAGACTGCCCTTCCCGTGGTTGTTCCTTCCTGGTGAAAGACCTGGCTAGTTTCTTGCCAGCGTTGAGAAACATGTGATGGTGTCTCCGTGGCATTCTTGTTTTGTTTTGTGATGTAGTACTAGGCAGGTAGTGTTGGGAAGAAAAGGACTTATGGAGGTTGGAACAACTGAAGTGAAGAATGTACTTAATAATCCTCTGTTACACTGAAACACGTAAGAAGATTTGTGCCCGCTATCTATCGTACACTATTGTTACCAAGTTTACGTTCAGTAAAACTACGTTTTTTTATGAACTTGTGGTCTCCCTCAATGAACTGTGCACCATCTGGTCCTGACCGGCCAAAACCAGAGGCAACATTTTTCCTGCAAAGGCGTTTCGCCTCCGGAGTGCAACACTACACACCCAGCCAGGACCTCCATTTTTATGTAGTGTGTCAGGGTGCAGCAGACAATTACCTTACCCACAACTACCACCCTGCGACACGTTACACCAGCATACTTAATTTTACTCAACATTAAGTGATACAATTAATATTAAAATAATAATTATAATGAATATTTTAATATTGAGCAGAATTAATTTCAGCCTATTGGTGACCTTGGGGGCATCTGGCATCAGGAGGTTGATCGCAGATCCTCTTTAGGCCCTGCTTGATGTTTATCCTAAGTAGTAGCTTATTTAATTCCATTCAGTGCTGAAATGGTTAAGGTTCCTTTCTATCCTGCTGTGATTGACATGTAGTTGTTAATTTCAGCTGCAGCCACACCCTTCCGCTATATAAACCTACCCCTTTCTCTCCTATGCCATCTATAGTTCATTCTATGCTGACCTATGAAGTTGTTGTCTTTGGAGAAAGCTGTGATGAACTTTCCAGTGGATGCAGTGGAGTCCCTCTCTGGAGAAAAATTTGAGTTTTTGTTGAATCTGTCTCCCTTGTTTGTCCCCCTTACCTCGTGTTGTCTTTATATTAGTTGTAAGACTAGTGTCTTGCTGGCCTGCGCACTAGTCAGGACAAGTCAAGGGTCTGACAGGATCTAGGCACGTGATCGTGCTCATTTATGAACATTAGGGAGCTCAGGGATCAACCATGGATGAGTTAGGTGGTGATTAGTGATGGGCAGACCTGGACTGTAAAAGTCCAGATCCACGCGGGTTAAAAAGAACCCGAGTACCGACCCCGGGCCCGGAGTTCTCAGGGAACTCCAAGTAATCCAAATCCATCCAACCAGGTTATAAAAAGAAAAATCAAAGAAAAAAGAAAGAAAATAAAAATAAAGCAAGCACTTTATGCTTACCGGTCTCCGTGTGGCTGTACACTGCTTCCAGGCAGCTTACCCTACTTTCGGGGTGGCTCATTATCTTCAGGCATGTGCACTGCTTGCCCCACCCACCAGCAGTCACGGCATCTCTGATTGGTTGCAGTCAAACAGCGCCTAGTGTGTCACAGTGTGTCTGACTGCAACCAGAGGTGCTGTGTCTGCATCTAGATGGATGTAAAATAAATAAATAAAAATTGGCATAAGGTCCCCCAATATTATGATACCCAGCCACGATAAAGCATATGGCTACAAGCTGCAGCCCCCAGCCATGCACGTTATGTTGACTGTGCATCAAAATTAGAGGCACCGCATGCTGCTTCTTTAAAAAAGTTATTTAAATAAATAATAATAATAATAAATATAATAAAAAACTGTGTGCGGTCCCCCCCATTTTTGATACCCAGCCATAATAAATGCAACAGCTGGGAGCTGATATTCTCAGGCTGGGGAGGCTGATGCTTATTGTGGACCCCCCGACTAAAAATAGCAGCCTGCAGCTGCCTAGGATTGCTGCATTAGATGCGACAATCCCAGAATTTTACTCAGCTCATCCCAATTGCCCTGGTGTGGTGGCAATCAGGGTAATAAGGGATTAATAAGCTTGCAGCTGCCACTAAGCCCTAGATTAGTAATGGGAGGCATCTATGAGACTGCCCCATTGCTAATCTATAAATGAAAATAAATAAACACAAACACCGAAAAAATCCTTTATTTGACATAACATATGAAAAACCCTACCCTTTTTCACCCTTTATTAACTCCAAAAACACCCAGATCTGACGTAATCCACACGAGGTTCCACGACGATTCCAGCTCTGCTACATCTGAAGTGGCAGCGTGCGGGTACAAAATATGACCACCCGCTGTGAGCTGCTGGGTCTTAGGAGATGAGTGGACTCATAGAAGTTCGATTTGGCTGCTTCCACCAGACTTTATCTTAAGTTTGGTTTGGGACCCGGGCTTGACCTGAACCCCATTCTAAGTCACTTATTGGGCAGTTTGGGTCTCCGCCCACATGCAGCCAGCCAAAAATAGAATATTTCCAGGAAACAGTGGGCGGGGTTTCTCCATTTTTTTGGGGGGTACATACTACGTCCGATAACTCTGTTACCCCCAGTGTGAGCCATTCAAACATTGCAAGGTACTTTTATTGGACTGAGCACAGAGCTTACCTTAGAGCAGCGATGCTTGCTTGAGTGGTCAGCAATCAGCATACATAAAGCTCTCGAACTCCGAACCCAAACTATGTTTTTTTTGTAAAGTCTGTGTTTGGTACAAACACCGACCACCAAACCCCGGATTTGCTCATCTCTATCTGCTATTATAACTGTTGCCAGGAATAATTTACCGGACTCAGTTACAGAGGAAATCAGGTTAAAAATCACAGGGTTTTAGGTATTGAAGACCAAATATATAAGTAAACAGAATGTTAAACATACCTAGATTTAAAAAAAAAAAAAAAAAAAAAAAAAAAAGCTGCTGTCAATCTAAATCGTTATAGGGGCTAGTTAGCGAAAAAACATGCTTTTAGTTAGTGAGTATACTATCATAGCTGCTCTTACTCTATAACAATACTACATGTTTATGGCCCATGTTGATCTCTACCATCTTTTGAGCTATTGATCAGGAAAACATAATATAAGTATTACAGAAGCATTCCAAAAAATGTATTACTATAATTTAGATTCTTCTTAAAATAAAATATTTTTTGTTAAGCCAATATGGAGACACATTATGGACAAGTATGTGTCCACAATGAACAAATGGTTTACTATTGACGGTAACTGTGTGCAGACTTATTAGGCAAGTTGTATTTTAGCATTTTTTTTTTAATTATTGATCAACAACTATGTTCTCAATCAACCCAAAAGACTCACAAATATAAAAGCTTAATATTTTTGGAAGTTGGAATGGGTTTTTTTTTAGACTTGGCTATCTTAGGAGGATATCTGTTTGTGCAGGTAACTATTACTGTGCAGAATTATTAGGCAATTTAATAAAAACCAAATATATTTCCATCTCACTTGTTTATTTTCACCAGGTAAACCAATATAACTGATCAAAATTTAGAAATAAACATTTCTGACATGTAATAACAAAACCCCAAAAATTTTGTGACCAATATAGCCACCTTTCTTTATGAGAACACTCAACAGCCTACCATCCATAGATTCTGTCAGTTGCTTGATCTGTTTACAATCAACATTGCGTGCAGCAGCCACCACAGCCTCCCGACACTGTTCCGAAAGGTGGACTGTTTTCCCTCCCTGTAGATCTTACATTTTATGAGGGACCACAGGTTCTCTATGGGGTTCAGATAAGGTGAACAAGGGGGCCATGTCATTATTTTTTCATCTTTCATCTTTACTGGCCAGCCACGCTGTAGAGTGGAGCATTGTCCTGCATGAAAATAATGGTTTTTTTTAACGATACTGACTTCTTCCTGTACCACTGCTTGAAGAAGTTGTCTTCCAGAAACTGGCAGTAGGTCTGGGAGTTTAGCTTCACTCCATCCTCAAGCCGAAAAGGTCCCACAAGTTCATCTTTGATGAATCCAGCCCATACCAGTACCCCACCTCCATCTTGCTGGCGTCTGAGTCGGAGTGGAGTTCTCTGCCCTTTACTGATCCAGCCTCTGGCCCATCCATCTGGCCCATCACTTTCATTTCATCAGGCCATAAAACCTTTGAAAAATCAGTCTTAAGATATTTCTTGGCCCAGTCTTGACGTTTTATCTTATGTTTCTTGTTCAGAGGTGGTGGTTTTTCAGCCTTCCTTACCTTGGCCATGTCCCTGAGTATGGCACACCTTGTGCTTTTTGATACTCCAGTAACGTTGCAGCTCTGAAATATGACCAAACTGGTGGCAAATGGCATCTTGGCAGCTTCACGCTTGATTTTCCTCAATTCATGGGCAGTTACTTTGCGCCTTTTTTGCCCAACACACTTCTTGCGACCCTGTTGGCTATTTGCCATGAAACGCTTGACTGTCCGGTGATCACACTTCAAAAGTTTGGCAATTTCAAGACTGCTGCATCCCTCTGCAAGACATCTCACAATTTTGGATTTTTCAGAGCCCGTCAAATCTCTCTTCTGACCCATTTTGCCAAAGGAAAGGAAGTTGCCTAATAAGTATGCACCACTTATATAGGGTGTTGATGTCGTTACACCGCACCCCTCCTCATTACAGAGATGCACATCACCTGATTTACTTAATTGGTAGTTGGCTCTCAGCCTATACAGCTTGGAGTAGGACAACATGTATAGAAAGCATCATGTGATCAAAACACTAATTTGCCTAATAAGTCTGCACACAGTGACAGTATGTGACAGTAACGCAATGCAGTAGGATACACATCATGGCATTGTACATGATAAATAATGGATTGTCACAATGATTATTCATGAGAAGATTTATTACCTTGTTATGTCCATGTTCTTCTCAGCATATTTGCTCTGTATCTTTCCTACACAACTCATAAGGACGGCCACCAGAGAGGAGCTGAGGGTCTACAGATAGGAAATGATAAAGAACTACATGGGATCAATAAAGTAGTTACTTTACCTTGCTTTGTAATATCATGTGTGTATATTTAAGAGAACCAAGAAAATGACCGTTCGGCAGGATAACTCATTTTCTAATTTGCAAGTGAAATAATACATCATTGTCTTCATCAGACAGTAATGTGTAATTTTGGGGCTAGATATGTCATTAGTCTTTGGTTGCCCTTCTGGTTCTTTGAGCATTATCTCTAATTGATAGACAAGTGCTGATAATGGAAAAACCACATTAGGACGTTGGTAAATTTGATTTCATGCACTAAACTCCGACCATGTCCCTCCCTGGTGGCCATTGATGATCCCATTCAGTCAAGAAAAAAAAATATTTTTGTTGCAGATTTGTGTCACCCTATGTATTGTAGAGTATGAAATCCATCTTGAATTATGGAGGCATAAGCAGCAAAGTTTATAAAAATTCTGTGAAATAAAGGTATTTCAGCTCACCTGCCGACTCCACTGCTGTGATCTCCTGGGTGCACGGATCCGCTGGAAGGTCCGGGCCAGCCAAGGTAATGGGAAAATAGAACGAAGGAAGGAGGGATCCAGCACAAATCCTCGTGGTTAAAAGTAAAAAAACATCCTTTATTTCAAAAATTTAAAAGATCATCAGAGACCCGAAGTAGGGAACATATTTACAGTGGGCGCATAGGCAAACTTTACGCGTTTCGGACTGGGGGGGTAAAAACAACAGAGTCCTTAATCATAAGTGAATAATTATGATTAAGGACTCTGTTGTTTTTACCCCCCCAGTCCGAAACGCGTAAAGTTTGCCTATGCGCCCACTGTAAATATGTTCCCTACTTCGGGTCTCTGATGATCTTTTAAATTTTTGAAATAAAGGATGTTTTTTTACTTTTAACCACGAGGATTTGTGCTGGATCCCTCCTTCCTTCGTTCTATTTTCCTATAAAAATTCTGTACCACAAGTCAATTTCCATTTGGATTTTTTACCTCTGTGCTATTTAGCACCTGGAGAACCAAGCAAGAAAAAAAATCGTAAGGTCAATAATAACATAAATCATATGCAGTTATGACCAAAAGTGTTAGGACACTTGAAATTGTTCTACAAAATTAAGTGTTTCTCCTAGAATATTTTTGAAGTCATACATTTTTTGTCATTGACGTATTTATTTCCTTTGTGTGTATTGAATCAACACTGAAAAACTGAGGGGGAAAAAAGGCAAATTGGACATAATTTCACACAAAACCCCAAACATCAGCCCAACAAAATTGTTGGCACCTTTACAAAATTGTGTGTAATCAAATTTGTTTCAAGCATGTTATGCTCCGTCAATCTCACCTATGGCAAGTAACAGGTGTGGGCAATATGAATATCACACCTGAAACCAGATAAAAGGGGAGAAGGTGACTCAATTTTTGTATTGTGTGTCTATGTGTGTCACACTAAGCATGGAAAATGGAAAGAGGAGAAGAGAACTGTCTGAGGACTTTAGAACCAAATTTGTTGTAAAATATCAACAATCTCAAGGATACAACAAGTCCATCTCCAGAGATCTTGATGTTTGTTCCTTTGTCCATGTGTGCAACATAATCAACCCATGGCATTGTAGCTAATCTCCCTGGACGTGGACAGCAGAGAAAAATTAATGAAAGGCTGAAATGCAGGATAGTTCAGATGGTAGCTAAGCAGCCCTAATCAAGTTCCCAAAAAATGTGAGGTGTCCTGCAGGCTCAGGCTGCATAAGTGTCATTGTGAACTATCCGTCAACATTTACATGACATTAAATACTATGGCAAGACACCCAGGAGGACCCTCCTGCTGACACAGAGACATAAAAAAGCCAGACTGCCGTTTGTCAAAATGTACGTGAGTAAGCCAAAATCCTTCTGGAAAAGGCATCTTTTGGACAGATGAGACCAAGATAGAGCTTTTTGGTAAGGCACATTATTCCACTGTTTAGTGAAAACGGAATGAGGCCTACTAAGAAAAGAACACAGTACCTACAGTCAAATATGGTGGAGGCTCAAAGATGTTTTGGGATTGTTTTGCTGCCTTTGGCACTAGGTTCCTTGACTGTGTGCAAGATATCATGAAATCTGAAGATTACCAAAGGATTTTGGTCGCAATGTAGTGCCCAGTAACAGATAGTTGATAGTTGAGTTTGTGTTCTAGGTCATGGGTCGACCCAAACATACTTCAAGAAGCCCCAGAAGTGGATGGAAACAAAGCGCTGGATAATTCTGAAGTAGCAGCAATGAGTCTGGATCTAAATCCCATTGAACACCTGTGGATAGATCTTAAAATTGCTCTTGGGAGAAGGCACGTTTAAATATGAGAAACCTGGAGCAGTTCGCAAAAGAAGAATCCAAAATTCCAGTTGAGAGGAGTAAGAAGCTTGTTGATGGTTACAGGAAGTGATTTATTGCATTTATTTATTCCGCAACTAAATGCTAAGTTGAGGGTGCCAACAATTTTGTCCTTCCCAGCAGTGTAATAAATATATTATAAAATAATATAGTTATAATTCTAAATAGAATAAGATAAAATAGCAAAAAAAAAATCACACATAATGAAAATAAAAACATCAAATTTGCAAATGAAAAAATTAGGAAATAATACTTCACTGTACATGATATCTGATATTCTTGGCCTTTTTCCCAATTTCTGTTCTCATTTTTGCTACATACCGAGTTTGCACTTCGCCCCGTCTGATTGATAAACGGCTCTCCGTGAGTGAAAGATTTGTGAAAATCGCTCATGATTGATGTGGAGTGGAGCTTGTGTTGCTTGTATGCCCCGACCATCCATCTTTCTGGTAGGGAAGTCAGCACAAAGTAATCTGACAGCACTGAAGCGCCGGCATTTAATACAACTGTAACGCGTGTGTAGATTGCTTTGATGAAGATCCCTCTAGAGAAGATCATCCGCCGTGGATGATATTATTGTTTTGAATAAAGCACATTAACTTGCCAACGCTACGCACTGATGTGACCTAGAAACTATTTTTACCTCTGATGCATAAAAGGAAATTGTTTCATTATGTAAAAGAGACCGGTACTTAGCTATTTAACTTGGAAAAAGATATACCATGTCCTTATCATTTTTCTGTTAAATGTTTAGCCAAGTGGGGCAGTCCCATGCTAAAGATGGAGAACATATTCCTGGGCCAGCAGTGGTATACATTGCATATTGGATAATACCCACAAGGCTAAAATTACCATATGGCTTTAGAGTAAATTAAGTAACTGTAAAGTTTTTAGTTAAAATTTTGGACCATGTATTCAATCATTTGGATTCAAGCTATAACTAGTACTAAGGATGACTAAGACTTTCAACTTGATTCCAAGGATAGGAAGCATGGTACGGAGGCTGGGGCATGGGGGCTCGGCACTTCTACACCAGAGAGAGTTAATGTGTGTGCATGATTTTGGGTGGGGTGTTCGATACTTACTATTTTCTTCAGGTTGGCATCCATCACCCCATAACTGGTCCCCGTCATATAAAAAGTAGACAAACACGTGACACCTGAGTACTCTTGGCAAACCAAAACTTGAACAGTTTATTCTTTTCACACTATGATAGACATGGCCACACTCCTGACGGTTCTGTGGTTACTGTTGTTTTGGGGTATTTTCACTTGACCTATCCCCAGTATCTTGGAACAAGTCCGCAAGCTGCTGGGCACCTGTGACTCTGTTCCCTCACTCTTCTTCTCACTGCTGTGCGTTTCTGGGCCCCGATGACCGTCTGGTTGTGTGCCTTCCCTGAGCCCATCAGGGTGAGCTGTAGGCTCCAGACCTTTAGGAGGTTACCTCAGAGTTCCCTGACTGGTTCCAGACACCGTGGCTTGTCTTTAGTTTTTGAACCCTTCTGCGAAACTTCCTTCTCAAGGCCCATCTCTCTAACCAACCCACTTGCCATCTGTCACTCCTCTACTATCTTATCTAACATCTAATCCACCACTGCTCTTGCCGGACCGATAGATGGCCCTGTCCACTACAGTTCCAGGAGACCTACCAATGTAGCATAGTCGGGACCGTGGTTTTATATTGTGTTCATAAAAAATATTGTCTGTTTGTGATATTTTGATAAGCTGTCCACAAAAAATAAAATGTCAATTTGACAACCTTAATGGAGCCAAAAAGATGTTCCAATAAATTTGACAGGTGTTACTCCAATGCACTCTTCGTGCATGCAACTAATCGGGCAATTATGCTTACTCCTATGATCTGTATGCAGCTTTGGAGAGCTGAACTGCCCAATCACTGACTTCCAATGGTGTTCGGGTCAAGTCCGAGTCCCAAAGTAAACTTTATCTAAAGTCTGGCTGAACCCGCCAAACCGAAAATTCAATGGGTCCGCTCATCTCTAGCTGTAGACACCATTTATGGTTCAGTTTATTAGATAAATTAGAATTTTTCTAATACATATTTTGATTAAGATTTGTCACCTAATGCCTAAGAAACACGGCAGGAAAATCGGAGCGAGTGGAATGTTATAAAACATCGTGTTCAACTCGGACCAATATTACCCTATGTGCCAGCACCCATGAGCGATTATTTTCTCAGCCCTAATGAGACCAAGAAAATAGTTGCAGCATGCTGCGGGTAAAATGGGATCCTTGTTTCTCTCGCACCCATTCAAGTCTATGGGGTGAGAGAAAAATTGCACTGCACTCGCATTACGCCAGTCTACTGCGAGTGCAGAGCAAGAATGGCAATAGCCGGCAACGGAGGAGATAGGGAGATAAATCCCTCTCTCTCCTCCTCAGCGCCAGCCCGCCCCTCCTCAAAGCAGGCCCTCCCCTCCTCAGTGCCGGCCCGCCCCCTGCAGCTGTGGTCCAATCGCACTATCGGACCTCAGTCACAGAGACACTCGCATGACACTCGGCTCCCGCTGTGCGGCCAGCGTGAGCCGAGTGTCATGCGAGGATCACAGTAGTCCCCGTGTGACCCCGGCCTTAAAGTGTTTACCAGGCATACACATTTTTAAAGAATTATACAGTCTATCAGAAATTAGGAAACTTCATACTTTGCTTGCTATCACATGTAGTGACGTGATCTCCAGCTTCATACTTCTTTCTAAACTACAGCGAGCAGTGATTTCTGATTTCATGTGTGTCCTTCGCATGGCTCACCCTGTATCTGTGCAGAGTTCTGAATGATGGTGTCATGGGGGAGTAACCTGTGATCCTGGTAAGCTTAGAGTGACTGGGGATGTGGACAGGGAGGGAGCACAAAATAAGTAATATTCTCAAATTGTGACCATAGTCATAGAGATAGTGCTGGGCATTCCAGAGTGCCAGGTTACATTATAATACATTAACACATTATGTGCCTCACTGCTCCCCTGCTGCAGCTTGAGCTTGTGTTCTGCTATTGTCAGGATATGTTCATGATTGCAGTAGAATTAGGACAACACATACTAGGTGAACATGTTAGATAGCAGAAACTGTGTATGCAGCAATTTATACATATTGAACATCTTGAGACTCTAAACAAGTCTCAGGATGGTTTTCTTAGGATGAAATGTACAGGCACAGAGGGTAGAAGGGTGAGGGCTGTGGAACAGATACTGGTTTTTCTAGTGAGAAAGGTAGTCTAGAGGCTAAAGGCTGATTTACACGCGTCGATTTCATGTGCGATCGCACCTGCCCCATCATTTGTGCGATACGGGCAATTTGTTGTCCGTGTCGCACAAACTCTGTAACCATCGTCACACGTACTTACCTCCCAAACGACCTCGCTGTGGGCGGCGAACATTCTTTTCCTGAAGGAGGGAGGGACGTTCGTCGTCACAGCGACGTCACACAGCGGCCGGCCAATAGAAGCGGAGGGGTGGAGATGAGCGGGACGTAAACATCCCGCCCACCTCCTTCCTTCTGCATTGCCGGCGGCCGCAGATAAGCTGCAGTTCATCGTTCCCGGGGTATCACACGGAGCGACGTGTGCTGCTTCAGGAACGATAAACAACCGGAGCACAGAAGGACGTTCGATTTTTTGAAAATGAGCGACGTGTCAACGAGCAACGATAAGGTGAGTATTTTTGCTCATTCATAGTCGCTCATTTGTGTTACATGTTACGTTATGTCAAACGAGGCCAGATGTGCGTCACTAATGACGTGACCCCGAAGACATATCGTTAGATATATCGTAGCGTGTAAAGTGGCCTTAAGAGAAAGATCTAGCTGGAAATATAGGATCTAAACCAGAGGTCCTCAATTTGTAGCTCAGGAGCCACTAGGGGCTCACAGATCTTTATGTGTGGCTTGCAGCTGTCTGCCAGCTTGGTGCACTATTGTCAGTTCTAGAAAAAAGCTGTCACAGAGAGTTTTGCTCAAAACTTGCTGAATGTCATGGAGCATCTGACACTTTTTTACAATACAGAGTCTGACACTCCACACTATGATTTCTTTGGTGTTTGTGAGTTACACAGGCAGGCTCGGGCGTCAACCAGCTGTGTGCTCATTAATGGTTAGGCTAACAAAAGTTAACCTCTGCTAGACTGCTGGTTACCTCTGGAATCACATGTTGTTGGAAACTTATCATATTTACTCCCTGCCTTTTTAAGATGGTGGAATCTGTCTTCCCACGCCGACTATAGTTTATTTCTGGGTTGGTCTGTGTGCTGTTGTGTTGTCTTGTTGTCCCAATCCTGCTAGTGATGATATTGCATGGTGCTTGGCGTAGTTGTGGAATTCTCTCATCGTCTTGTTTCATTCCTGCTCCTATTTTCCTCCTTACCTCTTATTGTCTATTACCTTTGTGGGAGCGTGCTGTGAGATACAGTTTGTTTTCTCCTGTTTGTCTATCTCTGTTAGTGTTATAACACACCTGTCTCAGCCCTCCCCTGGGGTGGGGTGAGGGTATATAAGATCAGTGCTGGTCAGGAGCTGGGTCAGGGTGGCGGCTCAAACATCCTCACCTTCAGAAGTAACTCTGAGATAAGGGATAGCTATGGTTCTCCTAGTCTGATGGCCAGTCTAAAAGCCCTTGACCCCTGCTCTCTCCAATCATTATGACAAAAGCTATGAAGTGAAGGTTTCCAGATAGTAACTTTTGTTGGTAACCCCCTACAGAAGAGCTCATCTGGATGCCAATTTATTGGGTTTGGGGAGAATGATATTGCCAGTTAGTTTAGTGCCTGACATTGGATCAAGTAGTGTAGTGAGTATGTTTGATGTAAAAATATTGAATGGAGGTGAAGTGGGTACCCCTGGCTCTAAGTATACTGCACATAACGGAGGAGCACAAGGTCTTGGTGTACATTTTGTGGCAACTTTTGCAATCTTTATACCATGCTCTGCATGTCATTACTGGGGAGGGATAGCAGATAGTGGCTTTTACAGAGCTGAATGTGGCTCTCACAGTAACAAAAGGTTGATGACCACTGATCTAAACAACAAACCAAGATTTATCGGTTGATCTTGAAGCCTTTTCAACTTAAACCGTTTATAAGATCTCACAATACAAACTGCATATATTATTAAATAGATCTTCATGGTCCCAATGAGGATACTTTATTTACCTTGAAAATCCATCTCCAAACATTTCTTTAATCTTTTATGAAGGTTTCTTTTATTCTCCACCTAGCCTGATTGACAACTGCTCAGTGTCCCTCCTCCCTGCTACTGCTCATATTACCCACTAATCAGTACAAGCTGCCACTGTTAGCCCAACTAAGTGAGCGGAGATTGAAAAGATTTGGACATGTGAGCTTTTTCACTCTATATCTGAAATAAAATGCTCATTCATTGATTAATTAATTAATTCCACCAGCCTCATCAGGTCTAAGAGAGCTGTTTAATAATGTATGCAGCTTGTAGTATGAGATCTGGTGATAGATCCTCTATAATAGGGAGGTATTTTCGGTGGATCAAGAGCTGGCTGTAATATAGGAACACTGATTTATTGGACATAATTATTCAGAAACAACCTCAAGCAAAAAGTGTGCAAGTAATCCAAAAGCCATTCTGGAAGGTTTCTGGTAATAGTCCATGAGCCGATCAAAAGGTACTTACAGTGGGTGAAAAAAGTAATGACCACATCACCAATTTTATAAGTACATATATTTCTAAAGGTGCTATTATCATGACTTTTTCACCAAATGTCAGTAACAACCCATCCAATCCACAAAGGCAATGAAATCAAACCCTAACTGTCCATAAATTTAGTGATGTGTGATAATGAGAATGACATAGGAAAAAAGTGTTGAACACATGAAAAAAGAGAAGTGCAAAAAGTCATGGAAAGTCAGAACACCAGCTGAAATCTATTTGTACTTTGAAAGCAATCCTGCTACTAAGTGATAAATAATATCAGCTGGTTCAACTGATGAACTATTAAAAGGTATCTCATTACTAAGGTGACACACAAGAAACATCTCATGATGGGTAAAACTAGTGAGCTGTCTCAAGACCTTTGCAACTTTATTGTTGCAAAACATACTGATGGCATTGGTTACAGAAGTATTTGTAAACTACTGCAGGTTCCAGTGAGCACTGTTGGGGTCATAATATGGAAGTGGAAATAACATAATTTCACCATAAACTGGCCATGACCATGTGCTTTCCGTTAGATTTCAGACACAGGAGTAAAAAGAGTTATCAAAAGAGTTCTCCAAGAATATTTAAACAAATCTGTGAAATACTGGGAGAATATAGTCTGGTCAGATTAAGCCAAAATTAAACTTTTTGGATGCTATTATTAACACCAGGTTTGGAGGCCAAAAGATGGCACTGCATGTCACCCAAAAAACCACCATACCAACATTGAGGTTTGGAGGTGGGAACCTCATGGTGTGGGGCTGTTTTTCAGCATATGAAACTGCCAAACTTCATATAATTGAAGGAAAGATGAATGGACAAATGTACTGAGACATTCTTGATAAACATCTGCTGCCATCTACCAAGATGATGAAGATGAAATGAGGGTGGACATTTTAGCAAGACAATGATCCCAAACACACAGCCAAAGAAAGTCTCAATTGGTTTCAGAGAAAAAAAAATAAAGCTGCTAGAATGGCCGAGCCAATCACCTGACCTGAATCCAATAGAAAATTAATTCAGAAGGAACTAATGCTCACAGTTCATAGAAGATGCTTATGGGGCCTTCAGAATTTGAAGAGTGTCTATGTGATAAGAATGGTCAAAATCACACCTGAGTAATGCAAGAAACATCTCATGATGGGTAAAACCAGTGAGCTGTCTCAAGACCTTTTTAACTTTATTGTTGCAAAACATAATGATGACATTGGCTACAGAAGAATTTCTGAACTACTAAAGGTTCCAGTGAACACTATTGGGGTCGTAATCTAGAGGTGAACATCATTTCACCATAAACCAGACACGACCAGGTGCTCCGTGCAAGAATTCAGATTGAAGCGTGAAAAGAATTATGAGAAAAGTTGCCCAAGAGCCAAGGACCACCTGTGGAGAGCTACAGCATGCTAACCACAAAAGACTCCATTGTTGAACAAAAATCATGTTCAAGTGCATTTAAAGTTTGCATCACAATATTTAGACAAATCTATGAAATACTGGGAGAATATGGTCTGGTCAGATGAGACCAAACTTGAACTCTTTGGATGCCATAATCCACACCATGTTTGGAGGCCAAAAGGCACCACATATCGCAACAGTGAAATTTGGAGGTGGGAACATCATGATGTGGGGCTGTGTTTCAGCATACGGCACTGGTAAGCTTCATACAATTGAAGGAATGATAAATGGAGAAATGTACCGAAATGTTTGTGATAAAAATCTGCCATCTACCAGGATGATGAAGATGAAACAGGGTGAACATTTCAGGAAGACAATGATCCCAAACACACAGACAAGGAAACTCAATTGGTTTCAGAGAAAGAAAATAAAGCTGCTAGAATGGCCGAGCCAATCACCAGACCTGAATCCAATAGAAAATGTATAGAGGGAACTAAAGCTCAGAGTTCATAGAAGGAGTTCTTGGTACCTTCTAGATTTGAAGAGATTTTGCATGGAAAAATAGGTCAAAATCACACCTGAGCAATGCATGCAACTAGTTTCTCCATAGAGAAAGTGTCTTGAAGCTGCCATCACCAAGAAATGCTTTTGCACAAAGTATTAAATACATTTCAGTAAATGTTTTTGATACGGTTTCCCTGTGTCATATCTCGTTATTACATTTAATTTAATTTATGGATATTTATGGTTTGATTTCTTTGCCTATGTGGATTGGATGGGTTGTTACTGACATCTGGTGAGAAATTCATGTCAATAGCTCCTTTAGAAATATATTTGCTTAGAAAATTGGTTTCTTGTTCAATACTTATTTTATCGGCTGTATGTGTTTAGAGGAATTTTTAATCAAGAAAGAAGTTTGATTTTTTTTTTCATTTCAGTATTGGAAAATCAATTTAAAGGGTGCTTTACACGCTGTGACATCGCTAACGATATATCGTCGGGGTCACGTTGTTAGTGACGCACATCAAGCGTGTGACACCAAGGAGCGATGATCAACGAGCGCTAAAGCGTGAAAAATCGTTGCTCGTTGACACGTCGCTCCTTTTCCAAATATCGTTGCTGCTGCAGGAATGATGGTGTTCGTCGTTCCTGCGGCATCACACATCGCTACGTGTGACACCTCGGGAACGACGAACATCTCCTTACCTGCGTCCACCGGCAATGAGGAAGGAAGGAGGTGGGCGGCATGTTCCGGCCGCTCATCTCCGCCCCTCCTCTGCTATTGGATGGCTTCCGTGTGACGTCGCTGTGACGCCGCACGAACCGCCCCCCTTAGAAAGGAGGCGGTTCACCGGCCAGAGCAACGTCGCAGGGAAGGTAAGTCTGTGTGACGGGTGTAAGCGATGTTGTGTGCCACGGGCAGCGATTTGCCTGTGATGCACTATCGACGGGGGCGGGTATGCTCGCTAGCGATATCGATACCGATATCGCAGCGTGTAAAGTGCCCTTAAGGGTCCATGAAACCAACATTTGTAGACATTGCCGTACTTGCAGATTTGTGGTAAACTTTACACAGTCCTTTTTGCTTTCTCTAAGATTAAGTGTCCTGTGCCAGCTGCAGCAGGTAGAATCCGGACCTCTGGAGGACCTGATAATTAGTGGGTTACCAGAGGGATTTTATTTAATGACCTCTGAAAGTATTTAAACAAAATGACTATGGCAACTCTCCAAATTGCTCCTTCGTAAAGCAAATCTATTTAGACGTCTCTCCTCATTAGGTCAGTGGGACAAGATTAAAATATGTCAGCGCTGTTTAGTCGCCTGAATGTGAAGAGCATTACTGGGAACAGTTTTGTTCTTCTATTCCCATCTATTGCCGGAGTTTATTCAACACCTGATAAATGCAAAACACCTGGGACCAAAAGCGAAATAAATAGATTAAATTAATCCATTCAAGGACATTTTCAAGAACATTTTTTTGTTACTAACAAAAAAATGGTCTCCGATCATCCTTTTCAGGTGAAGACATCAGGTGACTGCTGCAGCCAATCACTTAATATATGGGTAAATAATGTGTGACGAGTACAACTACTGATTGTCTGCAGTGGTACATACAAGACGGAGATGAGTTTACAACAGCTGTCCGTCACATGCCCATTCCCTCCAGTAGAGGAAACTGGGAGACCATCGGCGGTACAATAGGTACTCTGATGGTAAAGCTAACACAGTGACCAAACTGTGATGAAACTCTGAGCAAAAACACTGATGAAACTTTCAAAATACATACAGCTGCACTCTAGCATGCTAAAAATGAATAAGGGAACTCTGGTATTGCATTACTGTTATAGGAATATTTGAAAAAAAGAGATCTTTAGCTGATTTATGGGCCAATGCATGTGAGCCCTGTACCAATGGCAAGGTGAACTCAATATACCGAGACCCTAACTTAAAAGCCTCTATCCAGGATGTGTCCATCCTCATTTATAGCTGGATCCTTCCTGCCCAGACATGTAGATTTTTAACCCAGAAGCTTTGGAATATTGAGATCACCTTGCCGTGGTGACCGGGCTCACATGCATTGGCCAATACATAAGCTAAGTATCTCTTTTTTCAAATATTCCTATAGCAGTAATGCAACATAAGAGTTCCCTTATTTATTGTTAGCATTCTAGAGTGCAGTAGCATATATTTTGTAGTTATACAGTGTTGTGTTTTCAGCTAGCACCTGTTCACACCTGTTGGATTTGTACTGATGAAATTTGGACCTCTTTTTGGGGTAAGAGAAAAATCACTGATGTGTGAAGGAACCCATAAGAATATATCATTGTGTATTCTTGGAAAATCCCTTTAATAAGAAATTTAAATTCCTATTAATAGGGGGAAGTCTTCAACTAATCCGGAATAAAGAGCATCAAAACAATTTTTCAATGAGTTCACCTAAGAACTTGTCCCATCCATAAAAATAGAGCCCATTACCTAGCTTGTATCTTGGACCTAGTTTTATTTATTGGAGACTTTATTCTACATTAATGTTTAACACGAATGATTCAATTCAAAATAAGAAGATGTCAAATATCAAATTTAAATGACAAATGTGTTGACAAAGATAAAACGTTCATCTACAACAAAGTCTGGGACTGGCGGACAGGTTATATATCCCCTTAGGAAATGCCGGATGTCTTCCGGTGGAGTGCGTCTGACCCTTCCAGACTTAATCTACTCCTATAAACCCTCCATGTCATTACAGATTGTCATGCCTGTTCTAGAGAGACAAGGACAAGAGTCACACTGCGGCTATGCAGGAATCCCTATCTATTCATCACGGAATGAATACTTCTCCACTGACCGACATCTGACCCTCGCAAAATGGTGTCATTTAAAACTTAATCTCATTCTCTCTGTGCAGTCGGCTCGTCTTCTGGCAAAATAACACGGTGTCCGCAGAACAAAGAAGTGTTCGTCTTTTGTCTAGTATGGAAACATTCTGTTTTCAATCCTGTTTGGATTTTTATCATTGTGATAAATGTTGTCTTGTATGTAATTTTCCAACGATCTATCTTAGGTTATGTGAAGGCAAAGTCTTAGGGGTACTTTGCACACTACAATATCTCAGGTGCGATGTCGGTGGGGTCAAATCGAAAGTGACGCACATGCGGCGTCGCAGTCGATATTGTAGTGTGTAAATCTTTTATGATACGATTAACGAGCGCAAAAGCGCCGTTATCGTATCATCGGTGTAGCGTCAGTCATTTCCATGAATTGGGAAATACCGATGTTACGATGTTGTTCCTCGTTCCTGCGGCAGCACATATCGCTGTGTGTGAAGCTGCAGGAGCGAGGAACATCTCCTACCTGCGTCACCACGGCTCCCGCCGGCTATGCGGAAGGAAGGAGGTGGGCGGGATGTTTACGTCCCACTCATCTCCGCCCCTCCGCTTCTATTGGCCGCCTGCCATGTGACATCGCTATGACGCCGCACGACCCGCCCCCTTAATAAGGGAGCGACGTCGCAGGGCAGGTGAGTGCATGTGAAGCTGGCGTAGCGACAATATTCGCTATGCCAGCACTCACAAGATATCGCTGCTGCGACGGGGGCGTGGACTATCGCACTTGGCATCGCAAGCATCGGCTTGCGATGTCGTAGTGTGCAAAGTATCCCTTAACTCCAACGACAAAGATTCCAAAGGCGAATCTGCTTCAGGAAAAAGCCGACGGTCTTTTTCCTGAAGTGGCTTTGCTGGTGGCTTTCTTATGTTTTTTAAACCAAATGCATCTTTTCCCTAAACTTTCAGCTATAGAGGGTGGATTTCAAACAAAACAACCTAAAGAATGAACATGGTTCTTCTTTTGACTCTGTCACGATTTCCGAATATGCGCACAGTAATGTCATTTTTATATTGTTGTCCATTATGTTTGCTTTTTGCTGAGGTTTTACAGTTCTTTATCAGTCAGATTTCAGGCAGACAAAGACTGACAGCACTCCAAGAATGCAGTCTGAACAGGTACCAAACTGAACATGACATATGATCACAAAAAAAGGACAGGTGCACTCTGAAATGCTAAAGCATGCAAACAATGAATGTAAAAATATAGACAAGCATTACTGCTTAAGGACATCTAGGAAAAATCAAGATATTTAGGACACAAAAATGGCCAATTTTATTTTTGCCCAGTAGCCACGTCAAGGCATATATCATATACTGGGAGCCTACACTGAACTGAAGCCTCTCTCTGGGTTACAAACCTCAATGTAAATGGGCAAGTAGGAACCTGATACTAGAGAATAAAATCACCTGTGGCTAATGGGAGAGGAGTGCACACTCAGAGGGCATGACTCCATAATCTAGACAAAAAAGCCTAACGACACTTCCAAAATGCAGTCTGAACAGGTGCCAAACTGAACATGACATATAATCACAAAAAAAGAACAGTTGCACTCTGAAATGCTAAAGCATGCAAACAATGAATACAAGAATATTCTGTAGCTATGCATTACTGCTTAAGGAAATTTAGGAAAAATTGAGATATTTAGGACACAAAAATGGCCATTTTAATGTTTGCCCAGAGGCCACGTCAAGGCATATCTCATTACTGGGAACCTACACTAAACTGAAGCCTCTCTCTAAGTTACAAACCTGATACTAAAGAATAAAATCACCTTTGGCTAATGGGGGAGGGGTGCACAGTCAGAGGGCATGACTCCATAATCTAGACCAAAAAAGGTTGACGACACTCCCAAAATGCAGTCTGAACAGGTGCAGAACTCAATTTTTCCTAGATTTACTTAAGCAGTAAAGTAATGTATATCTGTATTCTTGCATGAATTGTTTGCATGGTTTAGCATTTCAGAGTGCAACTGTTATTAGATTTCAGGTAGAATCTGCCTGAAAAATATGTCCCATGTGCATACTCTTAGAAACAGCCTGAAGTTGCCAGTATAGGATTTTCATTGAGGAATGCCAGTTGGGATGTGTGACCTACTGTTATCACTATTGGTTGTTTTGGCTGACTTTACATTGGATGGTGTGTCGTGTAACATCTTCTGTGCACAAGGGACAAGACCAATGCTCAGAATGTTAGGATGTTCATGATTGATTGGACCTATACATCTTAAAAGGCACTATCAATGCTGAGCATTATATAGAGGCTATACAATAACATATGCCATCCCACCCAGACAATGTCTATTTCAGGGAAGGCCTTACATATTTCAGAAAGACAATGCTAAACCACATATTGTATCCATCACATCAGCAAGGCTTCACAGAAGAAGAGTTCAGGTGAGGAACATATCGCCTGCAGTCCAGACCTTTCACCAATAGAAAACATTTGACACATTATGACATGCAAAATCCAAAAGACTCCAGATTGAGAGCAACAATCCTACTTCAGACAAAAATGGAGCAACAACAATCCTGTCCAAAATCGTCAGCAATTGGTCTCCTCACGTCCCAGATATTTACAGACTGTTGTATAAGAACTTTTTAGAGATGTGTTGCTGCCATCCATATCTAAAGGAGTTACCGTAATTTTTTCAAATGAAATGTAAATCGTCCAAGGTTCAACTTCTGATCAGTGATTTATGTTCTGTTGTGAATAAAATAAGGATACAAGAGATTTACAAATCATTTTACACACATCGAAACATTTTTGGAATTGAATTTTTATTTCATCCCAAAGACATTAAATGCTTTTAAGGTCATGTCTTTGTGGGACTTTTTAAGTTCTTCCACACCAATCTCACCCAACCTTACCTTTACGGATCTGTGCACTTCGGAGCAGTCAGGCTGGAACAGAAATGGACCATCGCCAAATTTTTACACAAAGTTGGAAGTGTACAATTATCGAAAATGTGTTGGTAATTTTCCCTTCATTTTAACTAAGGTGCCTAGTCCCATACTTGAAAAACAACCCCATAGCATTATCCCTCCTCCCCAAACGTTACAATTTGCAGAATACAATCATTTAGGCAATGTATCACTGCGTATAAAATGACTAAACAGAGACATTCATACTGGCCCTCAGATTGGAGTCCATACGCTGTCCCTTATCTCAGAGGTAGGCTTGATGGTAGCCAGGTCTGAGCCCCCAGCGTGACCCTGACTCCTGTCCAAGCCCTGTTCTTACTCCTCCTCTCCCACACCCTTGGGGCGGGCTGGAAACATCGTAGCAAGCCCCACAAACAACACAGATAGTGGAGAACAAACACCCAAACTCGTACACACTGCACACAAACACAAAAGAGAGACAATACATGTATGGGAGGGGATAAAGTATAAGGAAAGAAGGAAGTAAAAGTACAATGGGAAAACTTCCACACCACACAAACAGGAAACTACAGGTCACCACAAATAGATTCACTACCAAGACCGGAATCGCAGGAGCATTATCTGAAGCTATTATCGGCAGCAAACAAACAGAATCCCCAGCCTTAAATAGGGAGGAGACAGCTGAATAGGAATTAGTAACCTGAGTCTCCAATAGCCGCACACCGCTCTACAGGAAATAACTCCTGCAGGACTGGAAAGCAGTGGTGCAAAAGACTCAGCCGACGCCCGGCTGAGGCTGAGCAACTAGACAACTTCAGGTTGGCTTCTGGACTCTGCAATGTGACCAGAGTCCAACGATGCTGCGGCACTTGGTGCCTGGCATTCACCAACCCAGACTTGTCCATCAGACTGTGAGATAGAAAAGCCTGATTTGTCACTCCACATGACATTTTTCCACTGATCCAGAGCCCAGTCCAACTTTTTGCATTGTGCTTGGTGATGGCTTGCATTCAACTTCTCGGCAATGCAAATCTTGTCCATGAGCTACCTGTGCACAGTGTTTGAGCATACATTAATGCCGGAGGAGGTTTGGGTTAGTATAGGTCACAACTGTTGACAGCGATGACCAAATGCAGAGGGAGTCCCGGGCCCCCCCTCAGCTTCTCTCAGCCTTAATGAGTTACAGACAAGAGACTGGTATCTGCACATAAGGCAAAGGAGTGTGCGCTCCAAAGAAGACTAGTTTATTTTCACACATACAGGGTTTATCAAGCTAATAGGGGCGTATCTATGTCGTGTACAAAGGAATAACTTTCGTTTCTCTGTAAAGCATAACATAAGTTTCATTGTCTTTGACTAGGCGCAGGTCTTATCTCTCTGTCCTTGGGTCTCAGTGTCTAGAGCCCTTGAATCTGCTCTCAGCGTCATAGCGCAGCTGGGCTTGTTTGTTCATCTTACAAAACAACATGAATGTCCAGCTATTCAATTTTAGTTAACTCTTTCCTCATAGGAGCATTGGGGACTTTTAACCTCTGCTCCTCAGCACTCGGTGACCTCACTCTATAACATTACATGGTCTTCCCTTCATGGCTGAGTTGCTGCGGTTCCTAAATACTTTTACGTTTCAACAATACCACGCACAGGTAGAACATTTAAGGGAGAAGAAAGGTCATGACCTGACTTCTTACACCATCGTCCATCGACAAGCATGTCACTCTTTATTGGGAAATATATTCACATTTTTTTCCATTCTTAGATAAACCCAACTCCTCTTAGTCTCTTTCAGTAAACATCATTTTTCTTCAAAAGGTGATAAGTATTTTACAACATAAAGGAACAATCTCTGTGTGAAGTTACATTTCATCTTGTTATTTACTTCTGTCAGTTCAGATTCCATGAGAACATAAAAAGCACAAACATGAAAGAGTAAAGACACAGGCGCAGGACTTATTTGCTTTTACCGCTTTCATGAAAATGTGATCTATCGTTGTAAATCCACGCATTTTCTGATTCGCTTTTTGTAAAGAAAGGTCATTGCACGGCTCGCAGTTTCTGAGTCTTCTCTTTTATTAATATGCACTAGTAAAAGGTTTTACACTGGCTTGTTTCACCAGAGAATAATGGACAGAGATGCCATTACAATAGCTATTTTCTTGCTAAAAATAAAGGAATTCGATCTTTCAGTTAATATTCTAGGTAGTATTTACCATGTAGTAGTCCTGGCCATAGAACATCACAGCGTTTGGCTGCGAAGGATACTCCCTTACTTTCTATTGTCTGGGCTGTTGGTATTCATTTTACTATGTACCTTTCCTGCTGGATTTTCATCTATTCCCCTTTAGGACCCAGGGGAGCCCTCCTTCTTTCCAGCTGATGATTATCAGTATTCCTCTTGTACTTAAATACTTCCATCTTCCCTTGACTGGTGCTGGTGATATTATTCAGTTCATTCAGCTCTGGCTCCAAGCAGGTGGCTTGTACTCCTCTGTGTTATCATTGCTGTAACTTTGCTGAACGTCTACCTGAGTCATCTGAGGATAAGTAGTTCATACATTTTCCCCTTTGTGTTTTATCCTTGTGTCTTCTATAGTGTTTAGTGGGTTGATGAAGAGCTCACCCATCCTTTCCCTACTCAGGGGTACTTTGCACGCTGTGACATCGCTATTGCGATATCGTCAGGGTCAAATCAAAAGTGTCGCACATCCGGCGCCAGTAACGACGTTGCAACGTGTAAAGCCTAGATGCACAGATAAACGATTGCAAAAGCGTCGTAAATCGGTGATTTGTGTAGTGTCGGTCATTTCAATAATTTCGCTGCAGCGACAGGTACGATGTTGTTCCTCGTTCCTGCGGCAGCACACATCGCTGTGTATGAAGCCACAGGAGCGAGGAACTTCTCCTTACCTGCGTCCCGCCTGCAATGAGGAAGGAAGTAGGTGGGCGAGATCTTTACGTCCCGCTCATCTCCGCTGCTCCGCTTCTATTCGCCGCCTTCTGTGTGACGTCGCTGTGACGCCACACGACCCGCCCCCCTTAGGAAGGAGGCGGGTCGCCAGCCAGAGCGACGTCACAGGGCAGGTAAGTGCGTGTGAAGCTGCCGTAGCGATAATGTTCGCTACGGCAGCTATCACAAGATATCGCATCTGCGACGGGGGCGGGTACTATCGCGCTTGGCATCGCTACAATCGGCTTGAGATGTTGCAGCGTGCAAAGTACCCCTTAGGGTCCAGCACTAGGGATACCTAGGGTCAGGTATCCTGCTTGGCGCATAGGGTGGTGAAGCACCCCAGGGACCAGCAGTAGTTTTGGTCAGGGGTCATCATCTTCCCCTTCTCTAAACACAGGGTTTCCCCTCCCTCCTCTTTTGCTTAGTACTTCCCTGTACCTAGCGTGACACTTAGAGCAAAAATCTCATCTATCTTAAAAATGGAGCCCCTCACATGTTGCTATCAATGGGGAGGTGTCAATGTTTCAATACAAATCAGTGGGAATTCTGAACACCTCTCCACCGACAGAATCATGCAACAGGACCCCATTCTGAAGATAGATGTAGGTACATTGGTAGGATTTGTATCAAATATATATTAATGGCGTATCCTGTGGCTATGCCATTATTCTACTATAAAGGAGTAACCATTAAACCCTAGAACGCATACATGGGGCCTCGCAGGCCTGCTAGGTTATTTGTTTTCTATGGTTGATTTCTATGGTTGCACGTTCTAGGGTTAAACCATTCCAATATCTCTGCGAGAAGAAAAAGTGTGGTTTTCCTGCTCCCTTCTATTCCCATTTATAGATATATGTAAAGTTTTAGACTACAAAGTCATAGTGACCTCCTGGACTATACCACCTTTAGGTAGAGAAATGTAAAGCCTACACTACTCAACATTAAAATTGCAACAGCAAGATGGAAAAGTTGTGGAGTTATGAACATAACAGGATCAAACATGAGCGGCATATGCCACGCTAAAGGCACTTGCGCATCCAAATCATCAAGATCCACTGCAGACAGCTACCTTTGAAATTACCGACCCATAATATCTTAGATGTGAGAGATGAGAGCCAAGATTGGAGATTTTGCAGGTCATGGTAGCACATTTAGGACACAGTAGTCAAGAACAACATGTGGCCTGGCATTGTTGTCTTGAAAAATGTCTCCTCGGACATCTGGAGAAAGGGCTTTACCACTGGTTCCATAACCAAATCAATGTAACACCGAGCTATCCGGTTACGATACCTTGTGCCACCTCACACCATAATCCCAGAACTAAAACCGATGTAATGCTCCCTTGTGAAGGTTTCTTCATGAAGTTGCCTACATGGTCTCATCAGATTTGAAGAATGACTCGTAGTGATCAATTATGTGCTGCAGCCATTAATAACGTAATCGAAAACATGCCAAGACATGTAAGTAGATAACCGAAAAGAGAAAAGAAAAGACCGAACACGAGGTCAATGCAAAACATGAACTTCATTGATTAATAAAGCATATACCAATGTGATTGCAAAGACAAAGGCGCCACACACACAAATAAATAATGTTCTAATAAAAAGTACATTTGGTCTATTATACACCACAGGAAGGTTATTGCAGGAATACTGCCAGAATAATGATTGATAACAGCAAGGGCACAAGCCTATGTAATAAATAGTGCTTAATCAATATTATACACAAGTGTATTTAAATATTACAAAGTGACCATAAAGTGCTTGAGTGCCATAAAAAGCTTGAAAAAGGGGTTATAAGTGCATAAGGAGCCAGAAGACATTAATGTGTGAATATAAGCATACAACTAGACATATTTTCACAGCAGGACAACTGAATATTATATAACAAGGTGTATATCCCTAAGGCCCCTTCCACACATCAGTTTTTTGCCGTCAGTCACAATCCGTTGGCTCGACGGATTGACGGATCCATCACAGATTGTGAACAATCTGATGCGACGGATCAGTTTTGCGATGGATCCGACTAGCTGGGGGCTGACAATAAATTGGATCATGCTCAGTTTAAAAAAACTGAATCCGTCGCCAGATTCCGTCATTCGATGGGTGATGACAGATCCTGCGCCCATAGGCTTCCATTCTACCAAACGACGGATGGCAATGGATCCGTCGCTGTTCATTTTTTCGACGTAGATAAAAAATATTTGACCGTTGTCTCCGTCCGCCGGACAAACAATTTTCAACAAATCCGTCGTACAACTGATGAAACGTGAGGTCAGCCGTCGCAATCCGTTGCTAATATAAGTCTATGAGAAAAAAAACGGATCCAGCGGCATCAGTCGTTTTTTTCAAAATTCGATATATTGTGACTGACGGCAAAAAACTGATGTGTGAAAGGGACCTAAGATAGTCGTGCTACACATCCAAGAAAAGCGCTCGGTTGGGGGCTGGAGTCTGTAGCCGTATGCTTTATCGTGCTGGGTATCATAATATGAGGGGACCCTACTTCAATTTATTTAATTATTTATTCTTACATCATTATAGTCGCAGACAGTGGCGCTGATTGCAAGCAGTCAGACATGTTGTCACACAGGCTGGGGGCGTGTCTGACTGCAACCAATCAGATATGCGGGGACTGCTGGTGGGCGGGAGAAGTATTGAATATGCATGAGGGTAATGAGCAGCCCCGGAAGTAGAGTGAGCGGACCTGGAAGCAGCGCACAGCCGCACAGAAACCAGTAGGTATGAAGCGTGTGCTCTAATCCCCCGATCCCTTCTAACACCATTTTTAAGCACCTGATTTGGGTCCTCATATGAGGACTTATATGGGGACCGGCGTCCGGACAGATATACAGAATCAATTCTGGGCCCGAACCGGGTTTTTTTTTAAACTCAGTTGGACCCGCCAATATTGGGTATCTGTAACATCCAATGAAACTCGGTCCACAGCCCAGTAACTCAGGGAGCATGGGTCCCGCCTTGGTGATGCCGGGTCACATTCCAATTCCAGAGGTTGATGTGACATCACCAAACATCATAGGCCACAGCAGCCTGGGTCATGTGATGGAGATGAGGGGACAGCGATAGCGCCGCTCACAGGTCGAATTGGAAAAAGAAGGTAATTAGAAAAAGCCTTCTTTCCCTGCTTTAAATCGATGTGGCCACTATGCTTTGTAGTGGACCACCCCTGTAAGTCTACATTCAACCTTTAAACTATGAAACTATAATTTGCTCATCTATATCTGGTACATTTTCTAGCAACCAAATTTAGTTCCCAGAAAACTCCACATTCACCTCTATAGGTTCTCTGAATTATCTATATCATTGTAGCTTCCTGAACACATTACTAAAATATAAAGCATGTCAGGAATAAATTAATAGGGTTAATCAAGGTTTTACCAAGGATTTTGCCTTTAGGGATTGCATCTGTCTAGTCGGTGTCTGGATAACAGTCTTTATCCACAATCAAGAATAATGGATGTTCAGTGCAGATTCGCCTCAGTAAAGTATAAGGCGCACTATCTGGTGATCGTCTCACTGAGCAAGATAAATAACAGGTCTAAGTGAGTCCTAAACTGAGTTTATTGATTGTTCTTCCCTTTATGTTAAGATGGGTCGTTCTAGTAATTCGCCTTGTAGTAAATTGTCCCGTGTATCTCCTAATTTCATGACCTTCAAAGAAAAGTCCATTCTAATCTGTCACAACAACTTTTCTCTGACCGAAAAATACATCTAGAGCCCCGGCCCCGCAGGTCTCCAAAGAGCATTTACCTATTAAAGGATTTCAATGATTCGTCCACAAAATCCCCAACGGTAAAAGTTAATCTACACATCATACATGTGATAAGAAGTTGATGTGATACTCACACCCTGCCATAAGTCATCTACAGTTAGGTCCAGAAACATTTGGACAGTGACACAATTTTCGCGAGTTGGGCTCTGCATGCCACCACATTGGATTTGAAATGAAACCTCTACAACAGAATTCAAGTGCAGATTGTAACGTTTAATTTGAAGGTTTGAACAAAAATATCTGATAGAAATTGTAGGAATTGTACATAGTTACATAGTTACATAGTTACTTAGGTTGAAAAAAGACCTAGGTCCATCTAGTTCAACCTTCCTCCACCAGTTCTACATTTAGTCACTAAGTCATTTATAACCAACAATGTTGTGTGTACTGAGGAAATCATCCAGCCCTTTTTTAAAAGCTGTTATAGTATCTGCCATTACTACCTCTTGTGGTAGGGCATTCCACAGTCTGACCGCTCTAACTGTAAAGAACCCTTTCCTATTTAGGTGTCGGAATCGCTTTTCTTCCACTCGCAGTGAGTGCCCCTGGTCCTTAGTATTGTCTTTGGAAGGAATAAGTCATGTGCCAGTCCTTTATATTGACCACACATGTATTTATACATATAAATGAGATCTCCTCTGAGACGTCTTTTTTCTAAGCTAAACATATCTAACTTTTTCAACCTGTCATCATATGGGAGGCCTTCCATTCCTTGTAATAGTCTAGTTGCCCGCCTTTGAACTGACTCTAACTTCTGAATGTCCTTTTTAAAATATGGAGCCCAAAACTGGATCCCGTATTCCAGATGTGGCCTTACAAGTGATTTATAGAGGGGTAACAATACGTTGGGATCACGGGATCTAATCTCTCTTTTTATACACCCTAAAATCTTGTTTGCTTTAGCAGCTGCTGCTTGACATTGAGTGCTGCTGCTCAGCTTATTTGTAATTAGAATACCCAAGTCCTTCTCCTGTTCTGTAGTCCCGAGTTTACTTCCATTTAATGTATACGCAGCTATAGGATTACTCCGTCCTAGGTGCATTACTTTACATTTATCAACATTAAATCTCATTTGCCAAGTATCTGCCCATTCTGACATCTTATCCAGATCTTTTTGTAATATTGTACTATCCAGGTCAGTTTTTAATATCCTACATAGTTTGGTGTCATCGGCAAAGACTGACACTGTACTATCAATCCCATCCACAAGGTCATTAATAAAGAGAGTAAAAAGAATCGGTCCAAGCACAGATCCCTGCGGCACCCCACTGCTGACTATAGCCCATTTAGAGAATGTACCATTTATGACTACTCTTTGTTTCCTATCTTTTAGCCAATTCCTTACCCAGTTGCATATAGTTTCCCCTAGTCCTTGCTTCTGGAGCTTTAGTATAAGGCTATTATGTGGTACAGTATCAAATGCCTTTGCAAAGTCCAAATAAATCACATCAGCTGCATTACCAATATCCAGGTTTGAACTTACCCCCTCATAGAACCCCAACAGGTTGGTTAGACACGACTTATCTTTCATGAATCCATGCTGTTTGTCAGTTATCATATTATTTTCTGCAATATATTTTTGCATGTCATCCCTTAAAATGCCCTCAAAAACTTTGCATACTACTGATGTCAGGCTTACTGGACGGTAGTTGCCTGGATATACCCTCTTACCTTTCTTAAATATCGGTACCACATCAGCAATCCTCCAATCCTGAGGCACCAACCCTGTTACAAGTGAGTCTAAAAAGATGAGATACAGCGGTCTGTCGATTACGGAGCTCAATTCCCTCAATATTCGTGGATGAATGCCATCTGGCCCTGGGGATTTGTCAATGTTTAATTTACTCAGACGTAGGCGTACTTCATCTTGTGTTAAATTAATTATATCGGGTGGTGGACTTTGATTTTTCACTTGTTGAATGATCCCTGGTACAGTCAGTTCCTTGGTGAATACAAATGAGAAATGCCTATTTAATATCTCAGTCTTTTGTTTGTCCTCTATAACTAACTTGTTATTATATTTTAAGGGGCCGATACTATCCTTTGTTTTCCTTTTGGCATTAATGTATTTATAAAAGATTTTGGGATTTATTTTAATGTCATTGGCGATTTTTGTTTCAGTAGCTAATTTTGCTTGTTTGATTTCTTTTTTACATTTCCTATTGATATCTTTATACTCCTGCAATGCTATTTCTGTATTCTCAGCCTTTAAGATTTTAAATGCCCTTTGTTTTTGTTTTATTATACTTTGTACAGTCTTATTTATCCATAGTGGTTTCTTTTTATTCCTGGACATTTTATTACCAGAGGGTATACGTTTTTTACAGGACTCTAGTAGTATATCCTTAAACTTACCCCATTTATGTTCGGTATCCCCAGTTACCATGACTTTGTCCCAATCTACACATTTAAGCTCTTCCCTTAATTTGTTGAAATCAGCTTTCCTAAAATTCCAGGTTTTAGCATTCCCCCTTTGAAATGTTCTATTGAATATTATGTTGAAGCTTACCATATTATGATCGCTGGTGCCCAAGTGCTCCCGGACCTGTAGATCTGAAATTGTATCCGGTCTATTTGACAGGACCAGATCTAGCAAATTATCTCCCCTGGTCGGTTCACCTACCATCTGAGAGAGGAAATGGTCTTGAATGGTAGATAAGAACTTACAGCTTTTAGCAGAACCAGAAGATTCTATGTCCCACTGAATGTCTGGATAGTTGAAATCCCCCATAATAAGAACCCGATTATTATTATTAGCTGCCTTTTCAATTTGTTCCAGCATTTCACCCTCTATTTTTTCAGGTATGTTAGGAGGCTTATAGCAAACTCCAATTAGCATTTTTCCATTATTCCCCTCCCCATGTACATTTACCCATACTGACTCTACATTGTTGCTGTTCCCCTCAATGTCATCATACAACACAGGTTTTAGGTTAGATTTGATAAATATACACACCCCACCACCTTTTTGGCCTTTCCTGTCCTTCCTAAATGTACTATAACCCTGTATGTTTGTCACCCAGTCATGGCTTTCATCCAGCCAGGTTTCCGTAATGCCCACCACATCATAATCCATGGTTGACATAAGAGTCTCCAATTCATTCATTTTGTTTGCAAGACTTCTTGCATTTGCCAGTAGACATTTAATCCTATTAACACCTTTATTACTCCTAGCCTCCCTACGTTCCTTGTATGTCCCATCCCCCCTAATCCTTCATTGACCCCTACCGTCTCCCTGTCTCTATCTGCTCTATCTATCCCCTTATTTGCTCCACTACCCTCCCTCCCCCCCGATCCTAGTTTAAAAGCTCCTCCATCCGTCTGACCATTTTCTCCCCCAGCACAGCTGCACCTTCCCCATTGAGGTGCAGCCCGTCCCTACCGTAGAGCCTGTAGCCGACTGAGAAGTCGGCCCAGTTCTCCATGAACCCGAACCCTTCCTTCCTGCACCAATTTCTAAGCCACATATTTATCTCCCTAAGCTCCCGCTGTCTTTCTAGTGACGCTCGTGGCACCGGTAGTATTTCTGAAAACACCACCTTGGAGGTCCTGGACTTCAGCTTCTCTCCTAGTTCCCTGTAATCATTTTTAAGGACCTTCCACCTGCCTCTAACTTTGTCATTAGTACCAATGTGCACCATGACCGCTGGGTTTTCCCCAGCCCCACCCAGCAATCTGTCTATCCGATCCACAATATGCCGAACCCGAGCACCCGGCAGACAACACACTGTTCGGCATTCACGGTCTCGGCGACAGATGACCCTGTCTGTCCGCCTAATTATAGAGTCCCCTACCACCAACATCTGTCTGGGCTTTGCTGCACTCCTATTTTCCTCCTTCCTACAGCAGTTGTTTTCCTGGTTGCTAGGAGCAACATCCTGCTGTAGTGACCCTAGTCCAGGCCCTTCATTCCTAATATCAGCCAAACAGGCATATTTACTAGGTTGAGCCAGGTCAGGACTAGGCTCTCTGACACTTTTCCCCCTACCTCTTCTTCTAACTGTTACCCAGCTACCTACCTCTGGGTCCTGATCTTCCCCACTTCCATCCTCCTCCATATCACTGGCCCCAGCCAGAGAAAGCTCAGTGAGCTCTAAACTCCTCTCCAGGTTTGCAATGCCCCTTAGTGTTGCAAGCTGCTTATTTAGATCAGTTACCTTGGCTTCCAAATACGCAACATGCTTGCATCGAGTGCAGACATAGTCACCCTCGAACGGCTGCTCAAAGCATGCATACATCTGACAAGATACACACCTGGTAGCATTGTCCATGGAGCACCTATCAAATGGGGATAAACAGTAAAGTAGAAAAACAAAGAGAAAAAAAAACAAAAAAACCCAATGGGAAACGTATAAGGATAAATTCAAACTATGTTCTTGTGTCAAACTATGTAATTGTGTTGAAACTATGCACTTATCTTAAATTCAGCACTTTACTTCAGTTCAGCACCTCGCTCGCTCAGCACCTTGCTTGTGCTGGGTGGTTTATATAGATGTACAATGACTATCAGAAGCTGCTAGAAGCTTCTAGAAACAGGTGTGACTAATCCTACTAATTAAATCACAAGACTAATTTTTTTTTTTTTTTCCCTTTTCACAGAATCACAAACAGACACACAATTCCCTAATGAAATTCAACAATTACAGTTATCACCACTATGTAATTGTGTTGAAACTATGCACTTATCTTAAATTCAGCACTTTACTTCAGTTCAGCACCTCACTCGCTCAGCACCTCGCTTGTGCTGGGTGGTTTATATAGATGTACAATGACTATCAGAAGCTGCTAGAAGCTTCTAGAAACAGGTGTGACTAATCCTACTAATTAAATCACAAGACTAACTTTTTTTTTTTTTCCCTTTTCACAGAATCACAAACAGACACACAATTCCCTAATGAAATTCAACAATTACAGTTATCACCACTATGTAATTGTGTTGAAACTATGAACTTATCTTAAATTCAGCACTTTACTTCAGTTCAGCACCTCGCTCGCTCAGCACCTCGCTTGTGCTGGGTGGTTTATATAGATGTACAATGACTATCAGAAGCTGCTAGAAGCTTCTAGAAACAGGTGTGACTAATCCTACTAATTAAATCACAAGACTAACTTTTTTTTTTTTTTTTTTTCCCTTTTCACAGAATCACAAACAGACACACAATTCCCTAATGAAATTCAACAATTACAGTTATCACCACTATGTAATTGTGTTGAAACTATGCACTTATCTTAAATTCAGCACTTTACTTCAGTTCAGCACCTCGCTCGCATTTCACATTTCTTTACAAACACTCCACATTTTAGGAGGTCAAAAGTAATTGGACAAATAAACCAAACCCAAAAAAAAAATTGTTATTTTCAATATTTTGTTGCGAATCCTTTGGAGGCAATCACTGCCTTAAGTCTGGAACCCATGCACATCACCAAACGCTGGGTTTCCTCCTTCTTAATGCTTTGCCAGGCCTTTACAGCCGCAGCCTTCAGGTCTTGCTTGTTTGTGGGTCTTTCCGTCTTAAGTCTGGATTTGAGCAAGTGAAATGCATGCTCAATTGGGTTAAGATCTGGTGATTGACTTGGCCATTGCAGAATGTTCCACTTTTTTGCACTCAAACTCCTGGGTAGCTTTGGCTGTATGTTTGGGGTCATTGTCCATCTGTACTATGAAGCGCCGTCCGATCAACTTTGCGGCATTTGGCTGAATCTGGGCTGAAAGTATATCCCGGTACACTTCAGAATTCATCCGGCTACTCTTGTCTGCTGTTATGTCATCAATAAACACAAGTGACCCAGTGCCATTTAAAGCCATGCATGCCCATGCCATCACGTTGCCTCCACCATGTTTTACAGACGATGTGGTGTGCCTTGGATCATGTGCCGTTCCCTTTCTTCTCCAAACTTTTTTCTTCCCATCATTCTGGTACAGGTTGATCTTGGTCTCATCTGTCCATAGAATACTTTTCCAGAACTGAGCTGGCTTCATGAGGTGTTTTTCAGCAAATTTAACTCTGGCCTGTCTATTTTTGGAATTGATGAATGGTTTGCATCTAGATGTGAACCCTTTGTATTTACTTTCATGGCGTCTTCTCTTTACTGTTGACTTAGAGACAGATACACCTACTTCACTGAGAGTGTTCTGGACTTCAGTTGATGTTGTGAACGGGTTCTTCTTCACCAAAGAAAGTATGCGGCGATCATCCACCACTGTTGTCATCCGTGGACGCCCAGGCCTTTTTGAGTTCCCAAGCTCACCAGTCAATTCCTTTTTTCTCAGAATGTACCCGACTGTTGATTTTGCTACTCCAAGCATGTCTGCTATCTCTCTGATGGATTTTTTCTTTTTTTTCAGCCTCAGGATGTTCTGCTTCACCTCAATTGAGAGTTCCTTAGACCGCATGTTGTCTGGTCACAGCAACAGCTTTCAAATGCAAAACCACACACCTGTAATCAACCCCAGACCTTTTAACTACTTCATTGATTACAGGTTAACGAGGGAGACACCTTCAGAGTTAATTGCAGCCCTTAGAGTCCCTTGTCCAATTACTTTTGGTCCCTTGAAAAAGAGGAGGCTATGCATTACAGAGCTATGATTCCTAAACCCTTTCTCCGATTTGGATGTGAAAACTCTCATATTGCAGCTGGGAGTGTGCACTTTCAGCCCATATTATATATATATATAATTGTATTTCTGAACATGTTTTTGTAAACAGCTAAAATAACAAAACTTGTGTCACTGTCCAAATATTTCTGGACCTAACTGTATCTGCCCATCCAAATGTATACGTGCCATAGACTCTCCAAAGGGTCCCTTGTTTCCTTAACATCTGTCACTAGGTTTCACGACTTAAGGGGGCTTTACACGCAACGACATCGCCAACGAGATGTCATTGGGGTCACGGAATTCGTGACGTACATCCGGCCTTGTTAGCGACGTCGTTGCGTGTGACACGTACGAGCGACCGCTAACGATGCAAAATACTCACCAAATTGTTGATTGTTGACACGTCGTTCATTTCCCAAATGTCGCTGATTTTGGACGCAGGTTGTTGGTCGTGCCTGAGGCAGCACACATCGCTATGTGTGAAACCCCAGGAACGACAAACAACTGCCTACCTGCGTCGTCTGGCAAAGAGGTGGGCGTGACTTTCATGCGGCTGCTCTCCGCCCCTCCGCTTCTATTGGACGCCTGCCGTGTGACGTCGCTGTGACGCCGCACAACCCGCCCCCTTAGAAAAGAGGTTGTTCACCGGCCACAGCGACATTGCTAGGAAGGTAAGTATGTGTGACGGGTACTAGCGATTTTGTATGCCACGGGCAGCGATTTGCTCGTAACGCACAAACAACGGGGGCGGGTGCTTTCACGAGCGATGTCACTGTGTGTAAAGCAGCCTTAAATCTTTATACAATGCATATAAGATCTCTCGGACCTGTTGAGACTGGTATACTTGTTTTGAAAACTAATTTCAGAATGTTGTATAATCCTGATATTAAAAGTCCAACTAAAACAGAAGAGGGAAAAATAGTAAAAAAAAAAAAAAAAAGCATTTATGAGCGGATTGTTTTGTGCAACCGTGGTTCACAATCCAGGTCAGTGCTTTTGGGTCATGGACGGGAGCCGTGTGAATTTCGTGAGCTCTTCTGTTCCCCAGCGTGGTGTTTGATTTGCTGACCTAGCATGATGTTATCTGTGCGGTGCATAGGTGACAGCTGAAATCAATATGAGTTGATACACCCGGCACTTCTGGATTGGTGCTCAAGTAGGGTCCAAAACTGTCTCAAGTAGATGTAAAAACTTGTCACTCAAGATAAATGTGAATAGTGGTCTTTTATTGAGAAGAACTTGTAGGACCAGCACAAGCACAGACGTTTCGGTCAAAGATCTTCATCAGTGTACGTGCAGGGGGTCCTCAGAAGTTATAGCTACTTGGCATTGCCACATAGACAGCAGTGGACACCGCGTCATACCTGACTACGCCAGTTGCCAAGTTGCTATACCTTCTGAGGACCCTCTGCACACACACACTGATGAAGGTCTTTGACCGAAACATCTCAGCTTGTGCTGGTCCTACAAGTCCTTCTCAATAAAAGATCACTATTCACATTTATCTTGAGTGCCAAGTTTCTACATCCACCCCAGCTGGAATCAATAAGCCTGGTATCTACTGTCTACTGCCAGAGAGCACTGACCTGGACCGTGGACTGGTGTTAATGTTGGCCATAAATTTACTTTGATGCAATCTAGTCGTGCATCCCTCTTAAACTCTCTGCAGTCCAAATTATGAGTCACTCGTGGTAGCATGCATACCACTCTCTTTCACACACACCAGAGACGTACTCGGATATGAATAGAAAGTGAGACTGATTTAATCCGGAAGTGAAAATACATTTAAACGGACTTATTGGCTAGCAGCCAATAATACGTAACACGTCTCCTATTGGCTAAAATAGAACAGCTTATTCTGTGATATACAATATACTGTAATGTGCTTGCTTCATCATTTATATTAAGCAATGTCAGCATGATTCACTCATCACATGAATAGCCCAGACTGTCTGAGTCTTATGTCTGAATGCAGAACTAGGTGCGGTACACAGTCTGAAACAACATCTTAAATCCTGGTTTTTGGATATCTTCATATATACTCCTAATAGTTCATAATCTTGTCCTTAACACTGGTATTGCATGAATTGATCCATTCGTTTTGTGAAATCTGGTGACAGATCCACTAAGCAACTCATTCACATTTTATATGAATTTGTGTTGACCAAGTAAAATTTGGATAGCACACTGACCAGTGCAACTCAATGACAGTTTTTGACATGGACCATGTGCCCATGTGAAAAAAAATAGCAGCATGCACTATTCTTCTCTGTGTATTGTATGGGACTCTTCAGTCAAATTCTATGGATGTAGAACAAAAAATCAGGTTCCATACAGAACAACCATATTGCATCCAATTTTTATTGAGAAATTACTAGTATTATTCTAGGGATCTGTATTCAATCCTGCACATTTTAAAATATTGATCCATAAATACAGATGCCCCACGGATATCACATGGACAAAAAAAAATGGACACAGATTGTACACAGATAACAATATGGATGAAAATGTCCATATTTTCTGGAGGAAAATCGGCCTATTTTTTTATAAGATCGTCTGTCCCCTTGCAGTTTTGGAAGCACAAGACTACTTTAGATCCACCATGATCTCTTTAAAATAAAGTGATTGCCTAAACGACTCCCTTATCAAAAGTGCTAAGCTTCTCTTTTCCAAACATATCAATAAGAAAAGATCAGTTTATTTTACATCCTAAAGTTTCTATTGGGGGAAAGTAAGAAGTGATAAGATTTCCTGACGTGCATGAGAGGATGTATTTGTGACAACTCAGCATTAACGATGAATATTTGGCCACTTGTGTGTTTGTGGGCTATTCTTAATTATGCCAGGCGTATTGTTCTTTCTTCGGTGAGTCAAGGGACATGAACCATTGTTTCATGTGGAACTGTTTGGACCTCTTTTTGTATGCACACTTGTGGAATGCATGCTGATTGCGGATTGCATCGGCCCCCTGCGGTGTACTAGTCTGTGTCATCTAGAGGACAATTGAATTAGTCAACAATGAGGGAACAGACATAATTATCTTCCCTCATCTTGAGGGACACAATGCCCTTACAGGGGTGCTGAGGGATATAAAAAGGGTCCTGCTCCTATCACCAGTGATTCTACAGAACTTCAGCCTAGGGACCATGGTTCCAGCTGGTGGATTACAGAACTGCTCTACCTCCCAACGCAGAATCCACAAATTTGTTTGGAGAACTCAGGTTGGGACTATCTGGTTACCTCGTCACATACTTCACTATGTTTGGTCAGCTTCCTAAGCTTGCCGTACTCTCCTCTCATTGGGTGTCCACCAATAGCGGGGTGCGATTCAGTAGAAGGGTGAGACACTGTCACTTGCAACATCTTGTGTTCTTGCGGGGAATGTACTATATACTGTTGTCTGTTACCAACCCAATAAAGTCTTACCAGAGTGTGGTCACCTTACCGTATGTTGTCTGAGTAGTGTTCTGTCCACGGTGAAGGATTGCGGCCGTTCAGTGGGATGAGCCCCGGTCTGTATGGCCTTTCTAAAGACAGGCATTTTAGCGGATGAGAGCACCCCTGACCCTCGTGACTTCACAGTAGTGTCACACAAAGACTCTAGACTTTGATTTTTGGCATTGGGCAACTTTACCTCTGAGCAGTTCTCGTTAATCACTGATGGGTCAAGGAGCTATAATGGAGGCAGCATAAGGACAGGTGAAGGTAATATATGTGAGTTTTTAGTAATTCCTTGCATCTCTTCCATTTTTTATGCTTTAGGGTTTGGAGAGATCTCAGAAAAACAAACATCTCTTCATGGCAATAGGGTGACTTTCATTTTGGCTCCATTTTATCCTTATGCAATCACACCTGCCACCTGAATTCAGTGGATATCTATAGAATCGTTCCTCATTAATTGCAAATCATTTCCAATCATATTAATGGAGCAGAGCTGTAATACGAGACACAACCCAAATCTTTTATAGAACCTAATGCAACTTTTTGTCTTGATCTTTTTGTCACTTTTTGTCTTGATCTTTTTGTCACTTTTTGTCTTGATCTTTTTGTCACTTTTTGTCTTGATCTTTGTCTTGATCTTCTTGTCACTTTTTGTCTTGATCTTTGGTAGTCAGGAGATTGTACTTCCGCTCCAACGGCTGCCGAGAAATAATATATGAACTATATATAAATTCAACCCACACATTTCCTGCATGGAAGCCAAATCCGTACCTAACAACTGGATGGGAGGAGATACAGCAGCCTGTTCATCTCTAGTTCTACATCAACTATACAAATTTCTATTATCTTTCTGCTTTTTTGGTTTTCCTCTCAGCATTAGGAAGTTAAGTGTAGGAGATAAAGACTGCGGCACATCAAGCCTCGCCTTGGGACCTGTGTCTTTTACTGTATTACAGTGACACAATTTTTCCAATGCTGGCTGCCTTACAGGAAAATCTGAAGCTTGTTTTATCTAATATGGAAGTGGATAAGGAAGGAGGTTACATTATAGCAAGATCAGCTGAAGAAATAATATGTTTCTTGTACAAATCTTCTATTTCCAGTTCAGCAAAAACATACGCTCAGTGTGCAGGCAGACATGCTGTAGATTACAAATTCGGCATTTTTAATATCTCTCATTATAACAAGCGGCGTAGCACAGGGAGAGTTCGGAATTTATTATACCCCCTAAAGACTCAGAAAAGCCTTTATATAACTACCACATTTGTCTATCTCATTAGTACCGTTGACTTTGAATTGAGTGGTGGCGCATATGATCAGCCTCGGTTCTCATGATCGGTGGGAACCCAATGATAAGCGACTTACCACCTGTCCTTTGATTAGCTGATAAGTTGCAATCTATGTATCACCCCTTTAAATATTAGCTTGGCTTATACATTTAACATTTAGGGTTAATCAACATGGTGGCATACCATAATGGCAGATCAAGAATGGTGGAGTCTCTAGATCAAAACAAAATTACTGATCAAAAAGTGTTTAGAAGGGCATGTGGGGGAAAGCCTATGCAATTTCCTCCCAAAATGTGTTCTTGTCATAAAAGAAGCTTGTAAAAACAAATTATATTAAAATGGTTGCCCACAACTTGGACAACTCCTTCTCAACCACTATGTTCCCCCAAGTAAAATAATAATATCTGTACTCACCTCCAGTAGCAGTGCCATTCCAGTGTTGGGCTGGAAATGGCTCTCCTGGGGCTCACGTGACATTGTTATGTCACATGAGCCCTGCAGCCAATCAGGACCATTTCAATGTCCCCTCCTTTGGGCAAATCAGACATCCGGAAGAAGTGAGAGAGCAGCCACAATTATCGCTTTCTCCGGATATCAATTTATTGCAAAAAAAAGGGACAGTGAAGTGGCTGCTGATTGGTTGAAGCGATTGCAAGACATAATAATGTCACATGAGCTCCAGGAGAGCCAATAACGACACTGCTAGAATGATGCCGAAGGTAAGTATAAATGTTATTATTTAATTTGGAGGAAGATATTGATTGAGAAGGGGTTGTCAAAGTAGTGGACACCACATTTAACCTGAAGCCATAGTAGTAATCTGCATTTAAATACCATTGTAAACATGTGCAGATGTCTAATTGGAAGTGCAGCTGCAGGGGGGAAACAAAATCACATTCCCCCTTCATCTGCTCACCTCCAGTCATGAGGGTGGTACAGGGAACTAACAGTTGCTGCCTATTACGTAGTGAGCATGCTGTAATCACGCCCCTGGCACCTTAACTGACATCCTGCCCTGCTGAGTATGTGTGCAGTGTGTGTGTGTGTGTGTGTGTGTAGTGTGTGCGAAGGAAGAGAGCACCAGGCTGTTGGGGCGCCGCGCTCCTTCGCCAAGGAGACTCTGTGTCCAGATGTGACTTTGGGTGGGGTTTATGACACATACTGTTTTCTTCAGGCTGATGTCCATCTCCCCGCTAGCAGTCGTCATTGTAGACAGTCAGTAACACACGCAACACCAGAGTTCGCTTAGCTAACCCAAATCATTCACTTTTATTCTTCACAGTTATGACAGACATGGAATCTCTTTCCTTCCTTCCTCTCAGTGTGTTGCACTGTTCCTTGACTTTCCCCTGCTATCTTGGATCTCGTCCTCAAGTTCCAGGGTCTGTGCCTCCCTCCCCCTAACTCCATTCACCTTTGTCCATTTCTGGGACCCAACGGTTCGCAAGCCGGACAACTCTCTCAACCCGTCAGGGTGAACCATAGGGTCTGGACCTCTCAAGATTACTTTAGGGTAACTTGATTCCGATTCTCACCTGGTCCCATCTCCAGCCTTCCCTCCTGTTCTCTTTCCACTATCTGTCACTCGTCCTTTCCACTATCTTCTTCACGCTATCTAATCTAACATCTAATCTAAAATCAACTTGCCACTAGATGGTAGCCATTGGTACAAACATATACATCTTATAGTATTCAACAGTCTATAAAACATAGTACATGTACACAGTGGGGGCAATTCCAGAGCTAGAAGTCAGTTAAGGATCACAGGGAGTGATTACAGTATGCTCACTGTGTAATTAATGTCAACTGTTCACCGTCTGGGCAACCCCTGTGCACATGGGCAGGCGGTCTTTACCTTTCCTCGTACCTGCGCATTACAGTACATATCTGCCTTCAGTAGGGCAGATCAAAGTGCCTACGCAGGGCTGCAATGCTGGCCGGTGTGGATGATGTAGGACGTGTCATTCACACTGGGCTGGGAAGAAGAAGGACAGTGATCGCCCCAGAGAGGAGGCGCCGGACTGGAGACCAGCGACACCCATCGGACTGGACCACCCTGTAGGTGAGTATTATAAAAGTGTTTTTTATGTCATACAGAGCCGCCTGGTCTCTTTCATACAGCATTCCAGAATACTGTATATAAGAGCTTACTGGTGGTGGCCGCAGCTTATAGGGGCTAAACCTGGTGACAGGTTCTCTGTAAGCTGGGTCTTGACTCAATTTTAATCATGGTGACCAAGATTCCATAACTAGGCGGAAATTGTTGAGTGGTTGTGTACCGCCCCGGGGCTCGGCCGCAGCAGAGCCGCTCGGATCCGGGCTCGTCGGTGGGTGGCTCGAGCGCCTCCGGACCCGGGGGTCACGTCGCTCTAAAGGGAGGCTGGTGCTACGTGAGGGGATTTCAGTGGAGAGGTTCACGGCCGCAGCCGCGGTTTTGGGTTTAAGTTCGTAACACCACCCATGGGTCGTGGTGAGTGTGGACACCACCGCTGCCGTTGACTAGGCTCCCAAGGATGGTGTTGCGCAGCCAGGTGTTGACCCCTCCGTGGGTAGGGGGTTGATGGTCCCGGGGCCCGGTTGTTGGGGTTAGGATGTGGGGGTGCGGGTGTGTTGGCGTGATGCGGGGCGGTGAGCGGCCTGAGGGCACTGTTGTACTCACTATGACAGATACACCGGAGTCTCTGGTAAACCAAAAAGATGGTGGTCGGTGCCGGCTGCGTCTGGTCCCCCACCCGTTTTGGTGGTCCCCGCCTTTCTCCTGCATCTTGTTTGTAGATTTTGACTGCCTGCACTTCAGTGACGGGAGTCCGCTCCCCGGCTTTGTGTGTGTCGGGAGAGCGCTTTGCCGCAGACGCTGGCCCGTGGGATCTCTCTGCCTGTGCGGTGGCTTTCTATCCCCCTCGTTGGGCTGTTGCCTTCAGTCGGGACTTATGTGGGAAAGAACCTAAGGTCCAGACCCCAATCAGTAAATTTGACTCAGTCCAGTGGTTTCTGGGCCTCGTTCTGGGTCTGAGTACCCATCCTGGTGCTCCGATTTCCAGTTGGTTCCCCGGTTCGGTATTGGCGGGCCACTACCCTGTCCCAGTCCCTTACGGTTCCACCAACCGTTTTCCCGACTCCTGCAGGCGGCAACCACCGTCGGCCTCCTGGACAAAGGGTGTCCAGGCTACGACCCAGACCCCTGTCAGACGTTTACTCCTCTCTCTTTCACCTCCAAAACTAATCTGCTTGCTTTTCCCGCCTCAGGCTATCCAAACTCCTCGGTGGGCGTGGCCAACTGCCTGGCTCCGCCCCAGGTGTGAACTTCAAATACTGAGAGGGTTGACTCAGGGTTTTTAGGTTGGCTGCTGTTACCTTTTTAGGGGACTGGTGTTTGTGCAAGGGCCTGTCTGTGACTACCTGGCTAGTCCAGGGTGTCACAGTTGCACTAAAAGGATGCGGCTTGAAGTGAAGTAAAGGAATCGGCCGAAACCATTTTGGCCATTTGGTGCCCTGACAGCTCGACAGTGGAGAAATTTGCTCCCGTGAAGAGAGGAAGAAAAACTTGGAGTGAAGACGTATGTAGGAAGAGGACAAATCCAGTAACATTTTGAATGGAGGTAAATTAAATAAAATTGGGTTTCACAAATTGCTACCATGTAAAAAACATTATTTGTTCCCTTCCAGCTTCTGAGCTCGTCTTTCCAGTCTATTAGATAAGATTCATAGGAGACGCTTGCTTTGCTTTTGCATTGACACTTGGTCCTATGAACTGCATTTCTGTTGTCTGTAAAGGAAAATTGACTTATATTGTCCATAAAAATTGAGTCTGCCAACGATAATACAGCAAAACGAAATTAGAAATTATGAGCGGAATCACACTAATAGCTTTACAGCACAACAAGTGTGACCATTACATGCCCTGCACAGACAGCGCAATTTTACTGCCATAGATCCTAATCAGTTGAAGCAATTCAATTCAAAGTCCATTATTGAGCATTGCAGTGCGCCCGAGCTTTGTGTATTGCAAGGTTGTTAACAAGACAGGCTAACTGCATGTAAGTGACAATAGTTCATTTTATTCTCATGTCTCATAGCTTTAATAGTCTCTCACCAGATAATTCTACCCTATGTAACGATTGTATACAGTCCTATGGAGACAACGCTAATACTTCCTTCTATTAGACAAGATGGCACAAAAATATTCTTTTACATTGACTGCTGGACAGAAAATCTGATCCAATTTGTTGAAATTCAAATTCATCAGATTCGGCAAATTTGTGAAGGTTGGTTTCTTATAAAGGGAAGCTGTCACCAGGATTTTGCCACCTAATCTGAAATTAGCATAGTGTAAGGGCAGAGATACTGATTCCAATGATGTGTAACTTACTAGGCAGCTTGCTGTAGTTTTGATAAAATCACTGTTTTATCAGCAGAAGACTATCATTAAAGGAAACCTGTCACCAGTTTTTTGCCCTATAAGCTACATCCACCACCAGTGGGCTGCTATATACAGCATTCTAACATGCTGTATATAAGAGCCCAGACCGCTGTGTTGAACATAAAATGTATAAAAGTTTATAAAACTCACCTAAACCGGTCACTGTGGTGGATGTGGCTCAAATGGGCGTCTTCGTCCTCCGATGCCAGTGCCTCCTCTTTCGGCCATGTTTGTCCTCCATCTTCTGAAGCCTGTGTGCATATTGCGTCCGACGTCTTACACACCTGCCAGTATTCAGGTCCTGAGCAGGTGCACTTTGATCTGTCCTGAGTAGGGCAGATCAAAGTATTGTAGTGCGCCTGTGCAGGACCGGCGAGTGTGTATGACGTAGACGCGTCATACACACAGGCTTCAGAAGGAGGACAAAGATGGCCAAAAGAGGAGGCGCCGGCACTGGAGGACGAAGACGTCCATTTGAGCCACATCCACTGCAGCGACCGCTTTAGGTGAGTATTATAAAGTGTTTTTTATGTTGTACACAGTGGTCTGGGTTCTTATATACAGCATGTTAGAATGCTGTATATAAGAGCCCACTGGTGGTGGCCGCAGCTTTTAGGGCAAACAACTGGTGACAGGTTCCCTTTAAAGGACTAGTAACCCTGCTGCCTGGTAGTCAAGCATATTCATGAGCTCTGTATAACCGCACCCCTGCCACTGATTGACAGGTTTCTGAGTACACAGTGCATGGACAGAAAGCCGCCCTTGTGGTCTAGGCATGGTAATACAGAGCTCAGCATTCAGAGAACTGCTAGATCAGAATCCAGCACAGAAAGTGGCTGATTGTGTCACTGTGCAGGAAAAAAAATGTGGAGGCAGAAAACCGAAGCAGCACTTAATTCTCAAGATTGGTGGGTGTCATCACTTACTAGGAGCCATCGCTTACTCCGATGAGAATACTCCATAATAAACGTCTCCAGACCAGATCATATATTTACAAATAAGATCACATCTTCTAATAAGGATGAAAAGAGTCAATAGTTGTAGTATCAGAAAAGTATTTAATCCATTCTGGTTTATTAGGAAACCTTCATGGGGGGTAGCTAAACAACATGGAGACTGGCACGTACTGGAACAGATTTTACTTTAGGACCCAAAAATAGAGATGAGAGAACTCGAGGTTTGGTGTTCTTGGTTCGTATTAAACAGACTACAAAAAAACAGAGTTCAGATTCTGAGTCGATGCTTTACGTATGAACACCTCGTGCGATCATCGCTGTGCTCGGGTACACTCGGTGCTCAGCCCAGTGCAAGCCGCTTGCAGTGTTTGTACGGCTCACATTGGGGGTTAAAACAGCATGATCGGATGTAGCACCAAAAAAACAGAAAAACACCGGCTACCGGCCCCCGGAAGTGATCTGTTTATGGCTGACTGTATGTGGGCGAAGACTAGAGATGAGCAAACCGGTCGCGGTTCGGCTCGAGGTCGGTTCGCCGAACGGGGGTCCCGTTTGAGTTCGGCTCGTCGAACGTTCGACGAACCGAACTCGAACCAATAGGCTATAATGGGAGGCAATCACAAACACATAAAAATGCATGATAAATGTACACAAACAGTTAATAAACATTGCCATAACACTTACCGGTCCTCGCGATCCCTTCTGCACTCTGTCTCCTGCCGCTATTCCATCCGATGATCGCTGAATCCTCCCGGTGACGGCACTGCCAGCAGAGATGCAGGACCTATCGTGACGTCAAAATAGCCATGTGACCAGTCACGTGGCTATTATCTCATTGGCTACAGACTGGTCACATGACTATGACGCGTCATGAAGGACCTGCGAGTGCATCTCTCCGGTACACGGTGCACATATGTGTATCGCCGTGTACCGGCGACATGCTCTAGCACACGGTCGACTCCCCGTTCCGTTAGGGACCGGCTGACACAGCCGGTCATTAACGGAGATCACCGTTGCCATAGCAACGCAGTTAGCGGTGACGTCACCGCTAACCGCGGCTCCGAGAGCACCGTTGCTATGGTAACGCGTCTGTCAGCGTTACCGCTGTTACCGCTGACAACCAGCACTGATCACTCACGGAGTGAAGGCTGCACGCTGCTTCCCGATTGTAGTGAGGATTGTAGTGAGGATGAGGTTCCCCAGCCCATGATGGGCTGGTGAACCTCATCCTCACTACCATCGTCACTACTACTACACTAGAAAGAAAGAAGACAGAAGAGCAGGATCGTGGAGGGCTGACAGGGGGTAATAAAGATGGAGTCTCTAATGTGTCTGTGTATTTATTTCTATTAAAGTATTTTTTCTCTGTGTGGTGTTTTTTTTTAACCCTTTATTGGAGATTCTTAATGGCCGGGTCACACGTGCCTGACATTAAGAATCTCTGGCTTAATACTGGCTAGTAAAACAAAGCCAGTATTAACTCATGATTACCCAACAAGCCACCCGGCTCCAGGGCTGTTGGAAGAGTTGGATACAGCGCCAGATGATGGCGCTTCTATGACAGCGCCATTTTCTGGGACGGCTGCGAATCGAAATCCGCAGCAGAGGCGCCCAGAAACCTCGGGCTAACCTGTGCTGCGGATTCCAATCCCCAGCTGCCTAGTTGTACCCGGCTGGACACAAAAATTGGGCGAAGCCCACGTGATTTGTTTTTTAATTATTTCATGAAATAAGTGAAATAATTAAAAAAAAACGGGCTTCCCTATATTTTTGGTTCCCAGCCGGGTACTAAATAGGCAACTGGGGGTTGGGGGCAGCCGTGGACCTGCCTGCTGTACCTGGCTAGCATACAAAAATATGGCGAAGCCCCACAGTAATTTTTTCTGGTGGGCAAAAAACTTCTGCATACAGTCCTGGATGGAGTATGCTGAGCCTTGTAGTTCTGCAGCTGCTGTCTGTCT